>NC_072446.2:53414375-54027500 GCF_028878055.3 Symphalangus syndactylus
TGCATATCTGTGTCTGAGCATGTGCATGTGTGTAGATTTGTGTATCTATGTGTGTATAGGTGTGTGGATGTGTGCCTATCTGTGTGCATGTGTGTGTATCTGTGTGTGAGCATGTGCGTGTGTGTAGGTTTGTATACATCTGTGCGTGTGCAGGTATGTGTGGCTGTGTGTCCGTCTGTGTGCATGTGTGCATATCTGTGTGTGAGGCTGATCTGTATGAGCATGTACACATGCATATCCACACCAGGCCGTCTCTCAGGCTCCCCAGCAGCGAGGAGAATGTGAGTCTGCCGCTGCTTCTGTGACTGTCTCATTCATCATAGACGCATGTAAGACCCTTTTATCCCCCTTTCTTTCCAATTTGAAAGCGACTCTTGAAGTGTAACGAGGTTTGTTTAAAGACTGTCCCTCTCCTTAGGTGAGCCCTGTTTGTCCTTGTGAACAGCAGGCCGTGGACAAGATGTACAGCCCTCGGCTTTAAAATAGCTGTGCACATTTTCCTCCACCCGCGAGACACAATTCCAGCCCTGTGGCCTCTCAGATTCATTTTCAGGTAAACACCCTGTGACAGGCCGCAAGCTCGAGACCAACCGGCATGGTCACAGCTGTGCCACATCACTGTGCACCCCGACACCAGGCCTGCACAAGAATGTTTGCCATCACCCCAGGCTGCAGGCAGCAAATATTTTCCATAGCTCACCAAAGAGAAAGGTTTCATAGAGAGTTTCTCCTAGATCAGTTATGCTGGAGTCTGTAGGGATCTTGTTCCAGAATTTATGGGCCACGTGTATGAATTCTCTTGAAAACATTAAATCGAATTCTTAGCGCTGGATCTTACTTAATCTGACACTATAAACTTCTTAAAGCTTGTAAAACTCCTACAATCCTAAAAAAGTAGCAGTTCGTTGCAGGGAAATATGAGGCTTTCGGGCTGGCAAACAAAGTGTGAGGGGCATTCAGGCGCCCAGCAGCTGTTTATAGACCAGTGACTCATATGCGGCAGAGGGGTGGCCTTTTCCCCGTGTCCCTCGGGCAGTAAAATCTTTGCAGCCAGGCTGTTTCCATGAGGGGTGGAGATCAGGCTGCAGGCTCAGGCTGCCCTGGTGGAGGTTAGACTCGGGATTGCGGAGGCCCGCTCCACCCCTGCACGGTGAGTGATTTAGGGCCCTCTTCGCATGTGGGGTTCGGGGTGGGACTCACTAGAAAACCTCAATGAGAGAAACAAAACACCCTCCTGGACTTCCAGTTCCTGGTTGCAACCCAACTTGCGAAAGAATCTGGGAAGGTAAATGGCAGGAGAAGGGACATACCCTTCATCCTTGAACTTGGCACAGCCAGAGCCCCGGGACTGGCACCAGCCAGTTCAGGTCTTGGCAGGGGGAGCAGCTTCAGCTCCAGGGAAATGAATTTTCTGTCAGAGCAAAACATATTAAAATGAAGTGAGGTTCCTGAATGTTGAACTGAGCGGTGAAGACTCCAATATACGGCGGCATGTGGAGAAAGGGGAGGAGTCGGCCTCACAGAGCAGGAGGTGTAAGCCCAGCTTGGGAGCGGAGGGAGCCGAGAAAGCCCCTCCCCGGCTCGGTGCCATCCATCTGAAGGAGATCAGAGGGCAGGGCTTTGAAATAGAGCTCCTGGGGGTCTACTTCCTCCTTCTAAAGGAAGATGGGCTCCAGGAAGAAAGCCTGGACTCTTTTATCAGGCAAACTTGGGTTCCCTTCCTCCTCGTGCTTATGCGCTTTGGGAATCGCAGTCAGAATCTCTGGATATGAGACCCCTCCACATATCAGAGGAGGGGGAGGGTTTGAGCGCCTGTTCCATGGATGTCAACAGGAGCAGAGCAAGAGAGACCGTGGAGCCCCAGCACTGCGACAGGCACCGAGGGAAAGCCGATGCCCGCTGAATTCCACGAAGCTTGGCATTTGTGCTGTTTCCTCTGCCCTTTTCTCCTAACGAGAGATGCTAAAATAAAGCTGGAGGCAACGCACTCATTGCCTCAAACATGGTCCTTCACTCCTGCTGTGTGCAGCTTGATGCCAGGTGCCGAAAATGAAACAAAAAAGAAGGCATGTCCAGGCCCTGCAGAAAAAAGAGGAGGATGGTCGTTCTTTCTGTGTTGCAGAGTCCAACATGGCTTGGGGACAGGGAAGTGGGAGCAGTTTCCCCAAACTCTAGAGAGGTGCACCTCATTCATCTCCTGTTGAGATTCCTAGGCAGCGTCGGGGGCTGCATTTTTCAGAGACAGCTGCATTCTTACCTCTTTTGTTCCACACACTGCCCTTTCAATTCAACGCCACTTCTTCATGAGAGGTGGGGCCTGTATTTCCTCCCTCTACACCTGGGCTCACCTGTGTAACTATCCTGATGGATAGATGTGCAGAAGTGATGACGCATGGCTTCTGACGTTAGATCATAAAAGGTGATGTTTCCACCTGGCCGGCTCTCCCTTGAGACCCCCACCTTGGGAGCCCTGAGCCTTCAGGGAAGAAGCCTCCCTACCTTGAGGCTGCCATGCTAAGAGGCCACCTAGAGATAGACACGCCCGGGGAGCCCCCAGTGTTCCAGCTCGTCTCTGTGTGAATCTCTCCAGTGCTGGTCCTAGCCGTGTGAGGGAGGAACAGATGAGTCCAGCCCAGCCTGGCATCTTCCATGTGAGGCTGCGACGTTGCAGAGCGGAGACCAGACAACTCCACTGTGCTCTGTCTAAGCCAACTTACAGGCTCTGTAATTGAATAGATGTCATCTTTTACCCACTGAGTTTGGATGTAGGTGATTACATGACCAGAGTAAGTGGAGCAGGCAGTGGCATAAGACATTCTGCAAGGGATATATTTGCATGTGGGGCTGAGCAGTGGAGATGGCAAACAGAGGTAGAAGTTTGTTCTTTTGTATTGTTAAAATGGCCATACTGCCCAAAGCATTGTTCAGACTCAATGCTATTCCTGTCAAACTACCAGTGATGCTCTTCACAGAATTAGAAAAAGCTATCCTTAGAGTCCATATGGAACCAAAAAAAGCCTGAATAGATAAAACAATCCTAAGCAAAAAGAACAAAGCTAGAGGCATCACATTATCTGACTTCAAACTATACTACAAGGCCATAATAAACAAAAGAGCATGGCTCTAGTGCAAAAATAGACACATCAACCAATGGAACAGAATAGAGAGCCCGGAAATAAAGCCACACACCTACAACTACCTGATCTTTGACAAAGCTAACAAAAACAAGCAATGGTGAAGGGATTCCTTATTCCATAAATGGTGGAGGGATAACTGGCTAGCCATATGCAGAGATTGAAACAGGACCCCTTCCTTACACCATACACAAAAATCAACTCAAGATGGATTAAAGACTTAAATGTAAAACCTAAAACTAAAAAGAAACCCTTGAAGAAAACTAAGGAAATACTATTCTAGACATAGACCCTAGCAAAGATTTTGTGATAAAGATGCCAAAAGCAGTTGCAACAAAAACCAAAAATTGACAAATGTGACCTAATTAAACTAAAGAGTTTCTGCACAGCAAAATAAACTATTAATGAAGTAAGTAGACAACACACAGAATGGGAGAAAGCATTTGCAAACTATGCATCTGACAAAGGTCTAATATCCAGCATCTATAAAGAACTTAAACAAATTAACAAGTAAAAAAACCAATACCATTAAAAAGTGGGCAAAGGACGTGAGCAGACAGGTTTCTTCTTTTTAAAAGAAGACATACATACAGCCAACAAGCATATGAAAACATGCTCAACACCAGTAATCATTAGAGAAATGCAAGTCAAAACCACAGTGAGATAGCATCTCACATCAGTCAGAATGGCTATTGTTAAAAATTTTTTAAATAAAAGATGCTGGTGAGGTTGTGGAGAAAAGGGAATGCTTATGCACTATTGGTGGGAATGAAAATTAGTTCAGCCACTGTGGGAAGCAGTTTGTTGATTTCTCAAAGAGTGTAAAACCGAACTATCACTCTACCTAGCCATCTCATTACTGAGTATCCACCCAAAGGAACATAAATCGTTCTACCATAAAGACACATGCATGCATATGTTCATCACAGCACTATTCCCAATAGAAAAGATGTGGAATCAACTACAGTCCCATCACTGCTAGCGTGGTTTAAAAAAATGTGGCACATATACATCATGGAATAGTATGTAGCCATAAAAAAGAAGAAAATAATGTTCTTTTCAGCAACATGAATGGAGCTGGAGGCCATTACCCTAAATGAACTAATGCATGAACAGAAAACCAAACACCACATGTACTCACTTACAAGTGAGAACTAAACGTTGAATACACATGGACTCAAAGAAAGAAATAATAGACACTGAGGCCTACTTGGGAGTGGGAGAGAAGGGTGAGGATCTAAAAACCATGTATCCAGCACTGTGCTTATTACCTGAGTAACAAAAGAATATGTACAGGAAACCCCACAACACACAATTTATATAACAAACCTGCACCTGTACCTCTAAAACTCAAATAAATGTTAAAAACAAAAGGAACGGAACAGAGCCCTCAGAAATAATGCCACATATCTACAACTATCTGATCTTTGACAAACCTGACAAAAACAAGCAATTGGGAAAGGATTCCCTATTTAATAAATGATGCTGGGAAAACTGACTTGCCATATGTAGAAAGCTGAAACTGGATCCCTTCCTTACACCTTATACAAAAATTAATTCAAGATGGATTAAAGACCACATGTTAGACCTAAAACCATAAAAACCCTAGAAGAAAACCTTGGCAATACCATTCAGGACATAGGCATGGGCAAGGACTTCATGTCAAAAACACCAAAAGCAATGGCAACAAAAGCCAAAATTGACAAATGGGATCTAATTAAACTAAAGAGCTTCTGCAAAGCAAAAGAAACCACCATTAGAGTGAACAGGCAACCTACAGAATGGGAGAAAATTCTCGCAACCTACTCATCTGACAAAGGGCTAATATCCAGAATCTACAATGAACTCAAACAAATTTACAAGAAAAAAACAACCCCATCAAAAAGTGGGCGAAGGATATGAACAGACACTTCTCAAAAGAAGACATTTTTGCAGCCAAATAACACATGAAAAAATGCTCATCATCACTGGCCATCAGAGAAATGCAAATCAAAACCACAATGACATACCATCTCACACCAGTTAGAATGGCCATCATTAAAAAGTCACGAAACAACAGGTGCTGGAGAGGATGTGGAGAAATAGGAACACTTTTACACTGTTGGTGGGACTGTAAACTAGTTCAACCATTGTGGAAGTCGGTGTGGCGATTCCTCAGGGATCTAGAACTAGAAATACCATTTGACCCAGCCATCCCATTACTGGGTATATACCCAAAGGATTATAAATCATGCTGCTATAAAGACACATGTACACGTATGTTTATTGCGGCACTATTCACAATAGCAAAGACTTGGAACCAACCCAAATGTCCAACAATGGTAGACTGGATTAAGAAAATGTGGCACATATACACCATGGAATACTATGCAGCCATAAAAAATGATGGGTTCATGTCCTTTGTAGGGACATGGATGAAGCTGGAAACCATCATTCTCAGTAAACTATTGCAAGAACAAAAAACCAAACGCAGTATGTTCTCACTCATAGGTGAGAATTGAACCATAAGAACACATGGACACTGGAAGGGGAACATCACACACCAGGGACTGTTGTGGGGTGGAGGGGGAGGGATAGCATTAGGAGATATACCTAATGTTAAATGATGAGTTAATGGGTGCAGCACACCAACATGGCACATGTATACATATGTAACAAACCTGCACGTTGTGCACATGTATCCTAAAACTTAAAGTATAATAATAATTTAAAAAAAAAGATATTTCTACTTTTGGGTTAGACATTCTTTTATAAAAGCAAATCGTATGGACCCCTCATTTCCTGGTTATGATGTTGATCTGGGGAAGAAAAAGCATAACCTAAACCTATAGTGATCCCAAGGACATGGAACAAAACACGGGTCCATGGAATGTTGATAGCTCTTATCAAAAGGTGAGGGAATATCCACAGGGGAGAGACAGGGAAAGGACATTTTGTGGTCAAACCTGAGAAATCCTGAATTTAGCAGAGTTGAGAGTGTGCACCCACATCCCCAAAGCACCTATCTGTCCATTACATGCTGGCCGCCTCCCATTGCAGAGCCCTAAAATTCACTGCCTGAGGGCTTTCTCTCAGTGTGCACAAGTCAGGCAGGAAGAGCCTGGGGTGAATGCTGAAGGAGCCTCCCTCAGCGGATGATGGATTGGAGGGTAGGTTAAGACTCTGCCTTTCTCACCACTGTAATGTGGTCTCCAGCATCTCTCAGAAGTCCCTGGCTGGACTGAATTCCTCAGCAGTAACCTGCCTAACCATATGTGTTCTACTGGCTACTGGCCCCTCTGTCTTACTTCCCTTCTCCCTAGCAGTGCTTCCCAGTGTCACCTCCCAAATAACTACTTACAAGTACAACCTTATTTCTTGGTCTGCACTAGGAGAACCCAGACTCAGATGCCATATTGTTAGTTTTTCTGTACAATTCTTCAGAGATAAATAAACTAAAGCTCAGTGAGGCTCTCTAAGGTGGATGCTAAGAACTCAATGTTTCAGAAACATATCTGACTGTGTCCTTAGCCCACTTTTTGTTAGGATTGTTTGTTTTTTTGTTGTTGTTACTGATATGTTTGAGTTCGTTGTAGATTCTGGATATTGCTCCTTTGTCAGATGTATAGTGTGAAGATTTTCTCCCACTTTGTGGTTTGTCTGTTTACTCTGCTGACTGTTCCTTTTGCTGTGCAAAAGCTCTTTAGTTTAATTAAGTCCCAATTATTTATCTTTGTTTTTGTTGCATTTGCTTTTGGGTCCTTGGTCATGAAATCCTTGCCTAAGCCAATGTCTAGAAGGGTTTTTCCAAAGTTATCTTCCAGAATTTTTATAGTTTCCAGCCTTAGATTTAAGTCCTTAATTCATCTTGAGTTGATTTTTGCATACGATGAGAGATGAGGATCCAGTTTCATTCTCTTACATGTGGCTAGACAATTATCCCAGCACCGTTTTTTGAAAAGGGTGCCCTTTCCCCACTTTATGTTTTTGTTTGCTTTTTTGAAGGTCAGTCAATTTGCAATTGCAAAATCGTGGAACCAACACAAATGCCCGTCAATCAATGAGTGAATAAAGAAACTGTGGTATATATATATGATGGGATACTACTCAGCCATAAAAAGGAATGAATTAATGACATTTGCAGTGACGTGGGTGAGATTGGAGACTATTATTCTAAGTGAAGTAACTCAGGAATGGAAAACCAAACATGATATGTTCTCACTCATATGTGGGGGCTAAGCTATGAGGACACAAAAGCATAAGAATGATACAATGGACTTTGAGGACTTGGGGAAAAGGATGGGAGGGGGGCAAGGGATAAAAGACTATAAATGGGTGCAGTGTATACTCCTCAGCTGATGGGTGCACCAAAATCTCACAAATCACCACTAAAGAACTGTCTCATGTAACCAAACACCACCTGTTCCCCAATAACTTATAGAAAAAAAGGTTGGGTTTAAAAAAAAAAGCAACATATCTAACTGTGAAATAATTATTTTGTTGTTGTTGTTGTTGTGTGTTTGTGTGTGTGTGTGTGTGTGTGTGTGTTTTTCACTGAAACATCTCACAGTGTTCTTGCTTCTTAATACCAGCTTGGAGAAATGTTGCCTTAAGGGTATTTTTAAATGGGATTTTATGGACCAAATATTCCATTCAAAATAAACGATTTATTATGTAGCAATATCCCAACTGTTTTGTGATCTTTGAAACAGGTGACATTTTCAAATCAGACTTGAAATTATGCCTGGTCACCCACACATCAGATCAGATTGGGATTATAAATATGTGATCTGAGAGCCCTGAACCAACTTAAATGTCCTAGCCTGTGCCAAGAGTAAGCCTCATGTAAAAGAATGACAGCATTGTCTCTGAAAAGGGGAGATAGTTGGTCTCTGGAACACCCAAATGGTCTGGACTAAAACTGAAGAATTTTGACCCAGTAATATTATCCTCATCTTCAATTCTCAAATGTAAGTATGCACTGCCTCCAGGCCCACACAGTTTGTAAGTGGTAGATCAGGCCAAGGGCTCATACCTTTAACCACCTCAGTAATGAAACTCTCTAATGAAACTTCAAAGACCACTGGAACCCATGAGGAGCTGCTTTGATTGACTCTGTCTTCCACACATTCTCCTTTGCAAAAAGGAAAGTTTTAAAATGTTTGGAGGCCAGGCATGGTGATTCACTCCCATAATCTGAGCATTTTGGGATCCCAAGGCTGGACGATTGCTTGACCCCAGGAGTTCAAGACCAGCCTGGTAAACATTGGAAGACTGTATATTTTAGAAAAAAAAGAAAAGAAAAGTTTGGCAACATTGATCTAAATCTTTAGCAGCAAAAAAAGGGGAAAATCTCAGAAACAGTAATAAAAGTTTCATAATTTAACCATGCTCATTGTTAAGTAGATCATATCTTTCTAATACAGATATATCTAAAATGTAATTGTTCTGTTGCCTGTACTCCAGGGAAAGAGGGTTTGTGTTGAGGAGAAGGTGGGGGGTGGTGACTTTCCCTGAATTGTGACCTTTATCTCCTGGTTCTTCACCTGAAGCATTTTTTCCCCTTCCTGCTTGCCACAATCTAGCAAAGACAGATAGCATGACTATGTGAGGAAAGATGGTGAGGAGGTGGAAGTTTTAAAAAATACAATCTAAGAAAATGAACAAAGCCAGAAGTTGGCTCTTTAGTAGATTAGTAAAATTGATACATTCCTAGGAATAGTGACCAAAAGTAAAGAAGAGAATAAACAAATTCAATGTCAAAACAACAAAGAAAGATGTGACTACAGACATTTAAAAGACAAGCAGCTATTATAAACAACTTTTACCCATATGTTTGACAATTTAGATGAAATTGGCAGATTTATTGAGAAATGTTAATGTTTACAAGCTGATACAAGAAGAAATTAACAAATTGAGGAGTGTTTTATCTTTTAAAAAAATTGTATTCATTTCTAGAAACCCATCTATTAAAAAACACCCCAGATCCACACTGTTTCACAAGTGAATTCTTCCAAATTTTAAAAAGAAATAATACAGATCTTATGGAAATTTTTTCAGAGAAAAGTATACTTAATGTTACTTAGTTTCAAACTAATGTAAATATCTAAACTCTCTTGCTGCTATCTTCCTTATATACCTCCACAGAATCAGAAATCATTTTGCCATGGCCACACAGCTTGATGTTCTTTCATTATCCCTCCTTGACCTCCCCTCTGCAGCCCTGAATGGATGCACTGCCTTTTGCATATTGATTCTGCCCCCTTCCTCAATTCCATGCATCCATCCCTGTTTCAGTCCTTGTCACACCCTTGTTTCAGCTCCCAGTTGAAACGGGGTTAAGTTTATGACCACTTCACTAACAAAGGCAATGAAAATGAAAAGAAAGGAAAACGAATACCGTCCTGATTTATCCTTCATAATTAATCAAGTTTCAAAAAATCTTTTTTCCCATAATTATTCATAGATATGCATAATTTTAAGTGGTTGCTAAAATAGTGTGTATATGATTTTATAAAATACTATCTCATTTAACAGAGGCTGTACATGTTCTTCTGTGCTGCTTAGTAATTGTCATAATTATTTTATCTGTGAGAATAAAATTCCAATTTTTGCCTTTCAGTTATAGCATCCCAAAAACTCTCACTGTTTCCTGAGCACTGTTTCCTATTTTGTTAGGTTTTAGGTAAGAGTCTTCTTCATTCTCCAGCCTTATTTTTTTCTTTCTTTAAATTATTCACAATATAAATTTATAAAACATATTAATGTACATTATTTGGTTTGGCTGTGCCCTCACCCAAATGTCATCTTTAATTCCCACATGTTGTGGGAGGGACCTAGTGGGAGGTAACTGAATCACGGGAGCACGTCTTTCCTGTGGTGTTCTTGTGATAGTGAGTAAGTCTCACAAGATCTAATGGTTATTATAAAGGGGATTTTTCCTGCACAAGCTCTCTTCTCTTGTCTGCTGCCATATGAGATGTGCCTTTCACCTTCTGCCATGACTGTGAGGCTTCTCCAGCCACATGGAACTGTGATTTCTCCATTAAACCTCTTTCCTTTATAAATTGCCCAGTCTCAGGTATGCCTTTATCAGCAGGATGAAAACAGACTAATATGGTAAATTGGTATCAGTAGAGTGGGGCATTGCTGAAAGGATACCCAAAAATGTGGAAGCAACTTTGGAACTGAGTAACAGGAAGAGATTGGAACAGCTTTCAGGGCTCAGAAGAAGACAGGAAAATGTGGGAAAGTTTGGAAGCTCCTAGAGACTTGTTGAATGGCTTTGACCAAAAGCCTGATAATGATATGAACAATAAGGTCCAGGGTGAGGTGGTCTCAGATGGAGATGGAGAACTTGTTGGGAAATGAAGCAAAGGTGACTCTCATTATGTTTTAGCAAAGAGACTGGTGGCATTTTGCCACAGCCCTAGAGATTTGTGGAACTTTGAACTTGAGAGAAGTGATTTAGTGTATCTGGTGGAAGAAATTTCTAAGCAGCAAAGCATTCAAGAGGTGACTTGGGTGCTGCTAAAGGCATTCAGTTTTATAAGGAAAGCAGAGCAAAATAGTTTGGAAAATTTGCATCCTGATAATGTAATAGAAAAGGAAAACCCATTTTCTGAGGAGAAATTCAAGCCAGCTACAGAAATTTGCGTAAGTAACTAGGAGCTGAATGTGAATCCTGAAGACAATGGACAATGGGGAAAATGTCTCCAGGGCATGCCAGAGGCCTTCACAGTAGCCCCTCCCATCACAGGCCCAGAGGCCTAGGAGAAAATGGTTTGTGGGCCAGGCCCAGGGTCCCCATGCTGTGTGCAGCCTAGGGACTTGGTGCCCTGTGTCCCAGTTGCTCCAGCTATGCCTGAAAGGGGCCAATGTAGAGCTTTGGCCAAGGCTTCAGAGGGTGCAAGTCCCAAGCCTTGGCAGCTTCCACCTGGTGTTGAGGCTGTGAGTGCACAGAAGTCAAGAACTGGGGTTTGGGAACCTCTGCCTAGATTTCAGAGGCTGTATGAAAACACCTGGATACCCAGGCAGAAGTTTGCTGCAGGGGTGGGGCCCTCATGGAGAACCTCTGCTAGAGAAGTGCAGAAGGGAAATGTGGGGTCAGAGCCCCCACACAGAATCCCTACTGGGGCACTGCCTAGTAGAGCTGTGAAAAGAGGGCCAACGTCCTCCACATCTCAGACTGGTAGATCCACTGACAGCTTGCACTGTGCACCTGGAAAAGCCACAGGCAGTCAACACCAGCCTGTGAAAGCAGCTGGGAGGGAGGGGCTGTACCCTGAAAAGCCACAGGAGTGGAGCTTCCCAAGACCATGGGAGCCCACCTTTTGCATCAGTGTGACCTCAATGTGAGACATGGAGTCAAAGGATATCATTTTGGAGCTTTAGGATTTTACTAACCCACTGGATTTCAGACTTGCATGAGGCCTATAATGCCTTTGTTTTGGCCAATATCTCCTATTTGGAATGGTTGTATTCATCAAATGCCTGTACCCCCATTGTATCTAGGAAGTAACTAACTTGCTTTTGATTTTACAGGCTCATAGGCAGAAGGAACTTGCCTTGTCTCAGATGAGACTTTGGACTATGGACTTTTGAGTTAATGCTGAAATGAGTTAAGACTTTGCGGGACTGCTAGGAAGACATAATTGGTTTTGAAATGTGAGGACATGAGATTTGAGAGGGGCCAGGGGTGGAATAATATGGTTTGGCTGTGTCCCCACCCAAATCTCATCTTGAATTCCCAGTCTTGTGGGAAGGACCCAGTGGGAGGTAACTGAATCATGGCGGCAGGTCTTTCCCTTGCTGTTTTCACAAAGTAAGTCCCACGAGATCTGATGGTTATTATAAGAGGGGGGGTTTTCCTGCACAAGCTCTTTTCTCTCGTCTGCTGCCATGTGAGATGTGCCTTTTTCACCTTCTGCCATGATTGTGAGACTTTCCTAGCCACATGGAACTGTGATTTCTCCATTAAACTTCTTTCCTTTGTAAATTGCCCAGTCTCAGGTATGTCTTCATCAGCAGCATGAAAACAGACTAATACAGTACACAAAAGTGTACTTTTCTGAATTTTTCCTACAGAAAAATACACAGATGTAGAAGTATATTTATTGCAACTTTTTACAGTTACCCAAAAACCCCCTGGCAACAAGATGAATGCCCACTAATATGAAATTGTTTAAATGAATTTAAATAACCTTGTTAAATAACAAAGGTCCTTAATTTTGTATTATAGTCTAGCAGCAGTTCAAAATTTAGCCTCACCACAGATGGATAAATATATAGTATATTCCACACAGTACAATGTTCTTAAAAAGAATAAAGTCTATCACAAAATGTCAAAATGAAAAGAGTTCCATTGCATATTTTAAGTTTTAAGAAAACAAGGTACAATTAGTTTATCAAAAGAGTCTCATTTTAATCTGGGAGAGTTGCCAATAAACAGTTCTTTGTTTTACACATTATAAATTTCTGCAGCTTTGTTTTGTTTTTACAACTAGAATATGTAATATCTACAATCAGGAAATACATAAAGAAAAGGGTACTTAAAATGTACATGTAGAATTATAATACAGACCCCACAATTCCACCATATTCTAGGTATAAATGTTAAAATTAATAGTCATTTACAAGAAGCAAAGTCATTTGTAATCCTGAGTCATAACCAGGAACCATTTCTGAAAGTCTGGATGCATCCAATGATTCAATAAATATTTATTGAGCTAATGCTGTGGGCCAGGCATTGAAACAAGATCTCTCATCTTGAATGTCATGAGTTGACATTCTACTCTGTGAAAACAGACAACAAACATGGATACAAATAAGTAATTAAAGTGATTGCAAACCATATATTAGAGATGAATGCTCAGAGTAAAATACACATGGTGATAGGTACTGAAAAACGGAGGGACACATTGGACAGTTGGAGAAGTCCGCAAGGGCGACCAGTAAGCCGACACCTGGAGGGTGGGAATGAGCCAAGCGAAGACCCAGTCAGAGGCATTCTAGGCAGTAGTCATCAAAGGTGAAAGTCTTCATGAGGGGGATGGTGCTTCTAGCATTTATGCAACACCAAGAAGGCAGTGTTACAAGATAAACATATACTTTGTGATTTCTAGGACATAGCAACTTCTCAAACCTACGTTTCTGGGAAAGGCAAAAGAGTTATCAAAAGCCATGAGGGCAGGAAGGTTGAAGTATGGGCTCAAGACCTACACATAACACAAATGTCCTAGGTTTTGTTTTCTAATCTAGCAGCAGTTCACAATTTAACTTCACCACAGATGGCCTTTTCTATTGATCAAAATACCATTGAACTAATATTCATCTTTCTACAGTAATTTATAGGTACAATTCCTCATCATATTCCAACCTCTGGGATTTAAATATGAAAACTTGAGACTGCCAATCACTCATTTGTCAAGTATTTACTATACATCTATTGTGTAGCAGGCACTGTTCGGGCTGCTAATGACACAGAAAAGAACTAAAAAGATCCAGCTGCTGTAAGGAGCAGGCACTTTTGTTGCAGAAGCTGATAAGAGGGTAAACCGCATAGCATACCAAATGGCAGTAAATGCTTCTGTGAAAAGCAGGGTAGGGAAAGGAGACAGGGAAACTGAAAGTGGGAATAAGATTCCTACTTAATAATAAAAGGAATGAGCAGGGGAAGCTTCAGTGGTCAGTGGCATTTGAGCAAAGACCCAAAAAAGAAGAGAAAAGGTGCCAGATGAATATATAGGGCAAGAGTGTCTCAGTCAGAGGGAATAGCAAATGCACAGACCTTAAGGCAGGAACATGCCTGGTATGTCCAGGAACAGTGAAGAGTCCACCATGTCTAAAGATGGTGAAATAGGGGTCACAGTGGGTGAGACAAGATGGGGTGGACATACAGATCTTGTAAGACCTTGTAAGCTTTTTAAAGACACCGGCTTTTAGTCTAAGGTTGGAAGACACCAGAGGGCTTTGAGGAGACTGCTAATGTATGATTACATTCTTTCTTACATATAATGAAGGTATATACATTCATACACACATATTCTTTTTTTTAATGAGTGCAGCATGTCAGTAAAAGGCAGTGTTTGTGGTGTGTATATGTAAAACAGTTTAATACATTGGTTAAAAAAAAAATGCCCAAAAAGCTATGAAACTGGGATTCCTCTGAAGACTAAGATAGTAAAGGTCTGGGGGGAAACAAAGTTTACTCTTTATAAACACATTTTATGTCATTTGAAAGATACTCTTAGAATCTACTATTTTGTGGTTTATTAAAAGGTGTTTAAAGAGCCAACGGAAAGCAAGTTAGTCATCATAAATATTCCCCCAAATGGTCTCTGAAAGGTAATTAGAATATGAGTGTTCCTGTGTGCATTTTAATTATGTAAGCAAACAATTTTTCATGTAGATAAATCACCATGCCTCCATCTTAAGTGCTAAATTAACAGACACTTATCCATGGTTACTCAGAATGACATGTAGGAATAAGAAATTTATCAACCAAGTATTTTTTAATTTTTCTTTAAATGCATAAAAAGCAACCAGATTAGAGCATTTTAGGACAAAAGAACATCAACAACACCTCTAATTTCACCAAATTGATAAAATTGCTTCAGGTTGTTAATTATATTTTTTAAAATCCTTGATATAATTTAGAAGATCTGAGCAACTGAAGATCGACTAATCAGCACAGACCATGTGGCAGAACCAGTACTGCCAGCTTGATCCACTCTAAAAGCTCAGCTTCCCATTGAACCAAGATGGCAGTCAACACCCATCCTCCCACTCTCTGAATGTTTCTTCCCTGCTAACTGTGCATTGCCTCTCACTTCATCCTCCTCACTCACCAGGAACTCTCAATATATTCTTTTTCCCAACACTCATATTCCTGCTAGCCACAAAAAGATGTTCACTCTGATTTGTCTATTGGCAGCACATTGGCAGTCTTTAACTAATGTTTATGCAAAGAACTCTGCAAGCCCAGCGCTACCAGAATCTCATGCTGGGTGGAATAACTTATTCAGAACACTGACCACCAACCCATCTCAAGAGGCAATAGGCTCCGCAATATTAGGTGACTTTCTTCCCAGAGCCTAAAGTATACGTTCATAGTTATATAACCACAAATATCAGAAAATGTTTTGTTGTCATTTCTTTCTATTGACTTGCTTATTTATTCTTTCCATTTATAAGATAAACACTAGCACTTACTGACAATTTATGGCCCAAAGTGCTATCCATATTCCATATTATTCCTATAAATTGCCAGCCATTCATGTGATGGTCATTATTATCCCCTTTCCTTTCAAGATGAGAAACATCCAATTACTTAAAAAAATTTCACTTATTTCTTTTCCCAAATGATTTGTGTTTTCTGCATGGTGAGTGTGCACAGTAACTATATGCTTTCTTCTTTCATTGATCCTGAGTGACCTCCACCAATGGGCTGCTTGGCTCTGCTTCACCCATTGTGACAATCAGCCTCCCCACTAATGAAAAACCTTTGGATAAAAGGTAATTGTGTGGCAACATGCTTCTTAAAAAATATGTTATAGAGAAATATCAGCAGGAATGGCAAATTAAGAAGCATAGAAAATTCTTTCCTCAATTAAAGTAAGAAGAACACTGGCAAAAATGGTCAAAATCAACATTTTCAGGACTGTGAAAATTAACCAAATGTGGCTTCAATTTGAGGAAAATATATTCAAGAAAAGTAGCTGAATCTTAATAAAAACAGTAAGTTATAAGGCATTTTACCTTGTCTTATTCCCATCCCCTTCTTTCCAACTCTGCAGTAGCCTTGAAAATCACTAATTCCACACTCATGGTGAAAACCAGCATCCTCCCAGGCACTGGAGGAAGTAGAATGGGTGAAAGCCTACTGTAATGCTTCATTCTGAGAAAATTATCTTTATTTGATCTGTCTGGCAGCTTCCAGGTAAAGCATAATCGCAGATTTATCATTGTTCTACCTTTTCCATACATCCACCAGTGTAAAAAGCCTTTTCCTTGCGGGCATTTGTCAAAAACAATCAGTGGTGAGTGTTGAAAATACTGCAACTGCTTGAGGGAATGAGAAGAGAAGAGCTGGGGCAAACAACAAGGTAACAAAAAAGCCAAGTCACGAGATGCTTCTAGGGGACTTTGAAAAGCTCTTACGTATACCTGTGAATCTAGAAGGCCATGTACAGCTTAGGGCTGAACAGCCACATTGGGAAAACCTGAGAAGGCCCTGAGATATCATATTTGGATGACCTCGAGGCTCTGCACAAGTAGGAAATGAAGGCTAAGGCACCAGCATGTACCAATACACACATAGAATTCTTCACCGAGGTCTGGGAAACTTCCTGGTTCCAGGTATTTAATATTGCGCTCATTAGACAAATACTTAAATTCAGATATTTGAAAGATGTTCAAAGAACTAAAGAAAACATTGTGTAATGAACTAAAGTATAACAATGATGTCTCATAAAAAAGAAAATATTAATAAAGAGATGGAAATATTTTTTAAGTGCAAAATAAAAACTCTGGAGTAAAAAAATAGCTAAAATTTAAAAATTTACTAGAGGGGCTCACAGCAATTTTAACCTGGCAGAAGAAAAAAATCAACAAATTTGAAGATAGGTCAATTGAGATTAGCCAGTTAGAGGAACAGAAGAAAAAAGAATTAAGAAAAATGAACACAGCCTCAAAAATCTGTGAGACACCATGAGGCATACCAAATACTCATAATGAAAGTCCCAGAAGATGAAGAAGGAAAGAAAGATTTTTAAAAAGGCATTTTTTAAAAATGGCCAAAATTTTTTTAAATTTAAAGAAAAATATTAATCTACATTACCAAGAAACTCAGTGAACACCAAATATAATAATCTCAGAGAGATCCATCCCTAGACACATCATAATCAAACTCTCAAAATCGGAAGACAATGAGACTTTTGGAAGCACAACAAGAGAAGCTACTCATCATACACAAGGGATTTGCATGAGATTATCCACAGATTTCCTCTCCTAAACTATGGAGGCTGGAAAAGAATGAAATGACACATTCAAAGTGCTGAAAGAAGGCCAGGCGCAGTGGCTCATATTTCTAATCCCAGCACTTTGGGAGGCTGAGGTGGGTGGATCAATTGAGGTCAGGCATTTGAGACCAGCCTGGCCAACATGGTGAAACCCTGTCTCTACTGAAAATACAAAAATTAGTTGGGCGTGGTGGCACACACCAGTAATACCAGCTACTCGGGAGGCTGAGTGAGAGAATTGCTTGAACCTGGGAGGCAGAGGTTGCCGTGAGCCGAGATTGCACCACTGCACTCCAGCCTGGGCAACAAAGTTAGACTCTGTATCAGAAAAAAAAAAAAAAAGAAAGAAAGAAGCACCAAAAAAAAAACAAAGTGCTGAAAGAAAGAAAGAAACTGTCAACCAAGAATTCTATTTCTAGGAAAACTACCTTTCAAAAGTTAAGGTTAAGACATTTTTAGATAAACAATTTTCTTCTAGTCCTACATGAAATACTAAGGAGAATTCTTAAGGCTGTAATAAAAAGACACTAGGCAGTAACTCAAATCCACATGAATAAACAAAATACAAAATAACTACATAGGCAAATATAAAAAGTAGTTGAGATGTATGTTTTTTCTGGAACACCTTCAATTCCTATCTTATTTAAAAGTCAACTACATTAAACAATAATTTTAAATCTATGTTGAGGGATATATACAATGTATAAAGATGTAATTTGTATGACAGTAATAGCATAAAGGAGAGGGAATGGGTTACATAAGAGCAAAATGTTTGTATACTATCGAAGTTAAATTGATATTAATTTGGACAAGATTGTTTTAAATTAAGATAATAATTGCAATCCCCAGGGAAACCACTAAGAAAATAACTCAAAATAATATAGTAAAAGAAATAAAAATGGTACACTGAAAATATTTAACACACAAAATACTTATTTTAAAAATAGAAAAAAAACACAAGACATATAGAAAACAAAAAGTAAAATGGCAGACATAAACCCAACTATAACAATTATAGCATTAAATGTGACTGAATTAACAACCAATCAAAAGGCAGAGGTTGAAAAAATGGATTAGGAAATGATCCAACAAAATGCTGTCTAACAGAAATTGTAGATTGAAACTGTAGGTTGAAAGACACACAAGTTGAAAGTAAAAGACTGGAAAAAGATATAACCATAAGAGAGTAAGAATGGCAATACTAATATCAAGTGAAATAGACCTTTAGACAAAAATTGTTAGTAAAAATACACAAACAGATTTTATAATCATAAAGGCTCATTCAAGAATATCTGTCAATTATAAAGATAGATCAACCTAAAAATAAAACCCCAAACTGAAAGAATTGAAGAAAAATGGACAATTCAAAAATAAAAACTTAAGACTTCAACATCCCATTTCAATAGTGATATAACAACTAGGCAAAAGATTCATAGAGAAATAGAAAATTTGAACACTATAAACCATATAGGTTTAATAGATGTATCAATATATATATATAGAACACTCTACTCAGCAACAGCAGAATACACTACAAAAATATTATGAGCTAATAAATGAGTCAGCAAGGTTGCAAGATACAAAATTAACATAGAAAAATAAATTGTATTTCCATTCACTGCAATAAACAATATGAAAATGAAAATTTAAAAAAATTGTATTTATAATAGCATCAAAAATAAACACATGGATATAAATTTAACAAAGAAGTACAAGAATTATACACTAAACATTACAAAACAGCAAGAACTGTAGCACAAAGCTGCTGTGATATCCGATGCTGTTTTCTTCATTTGCCTTTTTTTGTTATCTATCGGTTTATTAAACAGAAGGATACAACTAATTTTGAGTTTAGAGTTTGTTCCAACTCAATGGCTTAGAGTACCACTTTGATAAAAATCAGCATCAAAAGCGTTCCTAATTTTCAAATACTGTGTATGGCCTTTTCCATTGAAAAATGCTGAATTTTGTTTGTTGTATTAATCACATTAGGTAATGTAGTGCTCTTTGAATACTGTTTCTTAATGACTCATTTTAGCTCCTATTTTCAGGGGTAGTGAGATAATGTGGTTCCATTAATTTTTTTTCTATTACTTGCTGTCAGATTACAAAGCATTATAATATCTGTTGTTGTCATATGTGCAGGTTTATGTCCCACGTAAAGAGACTTAGTGGGAGAGTAACAGAATGCCTGAAGCACCTAATTCTGAGCTTTGGAGGTAGTCAGCCAGTTTGTGATAGAATGGTAATGGAATTTTCCTCAACTGTTATCAACTGTCATGATGTACTATCCCTTCCTCCTTTACTTAATTAAAATTGTAGGCTGACTTCTTTTTACCTACAATCTTCTTAATTTTTGACGATAATGACTCTTCATTCCTCTTTGCCCAAGGACCTCATTCTTTTTTTTTTTTTTTTTTTTTTTTTTTTTTGAGACGGAGTCTTGCTCTGTCTCCCAGGCGGGAGTGCAATGGCGTGATCTCGGCTCACTGCAAGCTCCGCCTCCCGGGTTCATGCCATTCTCCTGCCTCAGCCTCCCGAGTAGCTGGGACTACAGGCGCCCGCCAACACGTCCGGCTAATTTTTTGTATTTTTAGTAGAGATGGGGTTTCACTGTGTTAGCCAGGATGGTCTTGATCTCCTGACCTCGTGATCCGCCCGCCTCGGCCTCCCAAAGTGCTGGGATTACAGGCTTGAGCCACCGCGCCCGGCCTCATTCTTTAAACAAAACTTGTGATTTTGCCATTTTTCCAATAGGGCCCAATACACATGTGTATCAGTATAGTTTTTGTTTTACATTGACTTTATAAATTCCATTGACTTAGCTTATAATATTCTAGTTTTATGATTTATACTACTTAGGTAGGCCATTTGATTATCATCTGTGACAGAATAACGTGAAGTTCGGTAATTATTAAACTCCAAATTGAAATGGCTTTCAAGGAACTCATGCATTGAACTTAAAGATAGGAGTATTGTTGCTTCCAACCAGCATATTTGTTTATGGAAAGCAAAACGCAAAGGCGGGCTGAGTAAGAAGAAATATTTAAATATTGTTAAATACTCTGTATTGCTGTAATTTTAGAATTTATCCATTTACAGTCTCCAAAAATAAATTTTTAAATAAAATATATTAGTTGACATAAACAAAAATTGTGCTGGGACAACTAGATAGTCACATGCAAAAGAATGAAGTTGGATTCTTACCTCACACCACATATAAAAATTAATTAAAATTGAATAAAACACCTAATTAGAAGAGCTAAATGTATAAAATTGTTAGAAGAATACATAGGTGTCAATCTTCATGACCTTGGATTGGGTGATAGTTTCTTAAATGCAACACCTAAAGCAGAAGCAACAAAATAAAACAAAATAGATAAATAGATGGATCTGAAGATAACCACAGATGGGAGAAAATATTTGCAAATTATATATTTGATAAAGGACTGGCATCTTAAGAACACTTACAACTCAATAATAAAAAAATGCAATTTAAAAATTGGCAAGATATTTGAAATTTTTTTTCAAAGATATACAAATGTCCTGTAAGCACACGGAAAAATTGAAAACAATGTCCACACAAATGCCTGCACATGAATGTCTATAGCAACATTATCTATAACACAGAAACACAGAAAAACCCAAATGCCATCAGCTGAGAAACAAGTAAACAAAATGTGGTAAATCCATACAATGAAATTACTATTCAACAGTAAAAATGGAATCAAGTACTGACACATGTTAATAGATGGATATACCTTTTAAAAGTTGTGCTAAGCAACTAAGAAGCTAGACACAAAAGCCATAGATTTTATGGTTCCATTTAAATGAAATGTTCAGAATAGGCAATGCAGATTACTGGTTTCTGGGGCCCAGCTGGGGAGCAGAATAAGGAATGATTGCTAATGGGTAAGGGGTTTCTTCTGGGGATGATGACAATGTTTCAGAATTAGATCATTGTGACAATCCCACAATTTGTGAATATACTAAAAACCACCGAATTTTACACTTTAAAAGGGTGAACTTTATGGTGTGTGAATTACATCTCAACAAAGAAGATCCTGAATGTTCTTGATATATCTGCCTTTTCATATAATTCTGCTACCATATCATCTTAAAATCAACCAATTTGGTGTGAACTTCCATTTATGCCACCACTCAAAGCTCAAATTCAAAGGCAGGAAGAAAACGATGCCCATGATTTGCCTTGCACCATTAGGATAGTTTCTGGGACATTGAGCTCCTCAATTTGCTTCCTAAATGGCACTAAACTTTTAAAAAACAATTCCCCCTTCTACAACAATGTCATGGGCTCTTGTTGTGGGAAATTTCACATTGTCTATTAATTGTCTTCAGGTTGAAGAGCAACCCATCTTCATTTCACAGGTGAGGAAGTAAGTCTTACTCATTTTAGAATCACAGAACTTTAGGGCTAGTGTGACTTGGGAGAACATCCAGCTGTTTATCTTATTTTATAGATGACAAGATGAGCATCTGGAGAAGTTGAAGGCCACCCTGGAAATTGTGTGCCCCTCAATGAATCAGCATAGAATTCTCCTTTCTGCCGCAACTCACCAGGTCCTGCTGCATTTTCCTCCACTCTTCTCTGGTTCTTTCTATTTCAGCCCTAGTGTCTCCTTGCTGGTCCTTAAACACGCCAAACAGGTGCCAACCTCAGGGTCTTTGCACATGCTGTTCCCTCTGCCTGGGGTAGTTTCTGCCCAGATATAGTCACATCATCTGGATCCTGCCTGGATCTCACCCCTCAGAAAGACCTGAATCTAAAATTCCTCCCCCTAGCTTTTTTCCCTTCATCCCTTTAGCCTGCCTCATTCTTTCTCTTGGAGGGCACCTGAGACCACACCCTTGCTTGACTCCTTCCCTTTTCTCAGCCAGCTTCACCTTCTCCCAAACACTGCTCTCCTGAGAGCCCTTCCCCAGGCAATCCCAGTGTCTATCTCAGACACTGCTCCTGGGGCCAACTTAAGACACTGTGCAGGAGAGAGGCAGAGGTTCACTGAACAGTACTGCCCACAAGTGCTCTCTGGATATAGACCAACCTATTAAGAGTAAATGTTTGTGAAATATCCAATGCAACTATTAAGAAACAATAAGCAAGCACTTAAAAATGAAATCAGAGCCTGATCCGATCACTTTAGTAATTACATGATCTTTGGTTTTTAATGCCAAATGTCTGGTTCCGGAGATGCGTTCAGCCCTCTGCGAATCATGTTTACCTAACTAAATGTGCGAGGCGATGGTATCAAAGGCGAGGAGATCACGTGAGCTAGAGCAAACAGTCAACAGATGCATGCTATTTATTTTGTTTTTTAGTCTTTTCATATTTTTTCATAAACCACACAGTCATTTTGCTTGTAGGTTGTTCCAAATTATTCTTCACTGAAGCATGTTTCCTAAATTGATGACAATATTTTGTCAGCAAGGCAAGGTACACTTATTACAGGCAAGTATCTAAACAATGTCATATCCTTTGATAGCAGTGCACACCAACATCAACTATGACTTGCTTAGTACACTACACTATAGCATGGCAAGCATGTTATTGCCACCCTCTGAAATCTCTCTGGAGATATAACTGTTGCTTTAAAAGTCACACGTGGTTATAGGCAAAATAGTCTCTGTTTTATTTTTCTCCCTGTTCAAAAGCCTAAAAATAATATCTGAAAAATAACACGGTATATATACTCAAAATCTGAAACAAGCAATTTAATGAAAACTTCCAAATGGAATGTTCTTAAGTGAAAGAGTTGATTTTTCAACTACGGGTTTCTTCATATTCAGAATTTCAGATCCATGCCTGGATCCATCATTCAAACTTCCAAAGACCTGCCAACCTAACCATCATGGGTACACTCTATGACCCACTGAGCCAATGCAACTGCCAGAGCCCACCAATATTTTTGTGGGAACTCAGCTTTAAATGTAACAACGACCACGACAAAGTAAAAATGTGAAAATCAAAGTAAAACAGAACTCCCATCCTTAAAAACACATTTGCACAATGGTTTGGAAATACATGCATATTTTTCCACCCAAGCCATGTTCTCTAAAATCGTTGTCCCTCAATGTACTCCGAGGGGAAAACAATTATCTGGATCCTTGTGTTTGGAGACTATTGAGGCCCGTAATCTCCTTCAAAACACATAAGCACATTCCCGATTCTGAGCAGTCATGGTATAAGAAGGAGGCCCTTTTACTCTTGTTTGACACCAAGATTCCCAAGCTTTCTCAACCATGGAACCCTTTTTTTAAATAGTGAGTATTTAAATCTCGCTTTATTTATTTATTGAGACAAAGTCTCACTTTGTTGCCCAAGCTGGAGTGCAGTGGCATGATCTCGGCTCACTGCAACCGCCACCTCCCTGGTTCAAGCGTTTCTCCTGCCTCAGCCTCCCAAGTAGCTGGAATGACAGGCACTCGCCACCATGCCCAGCTAATTTTTGTGTTTTTAGTAGAGATGAGGTTTCACTATGTTGGCTAGGCTGGTCTTGAACTCCTGACCTTGTGATCCACCCACCTCAGCCTCTCAAAGTGCTAGGATTACAGGTGTGAGCCACCGCTCCTGGCCAAGTATTTAAATATCTCAAGGGATAAGAGTTTTAAATTATACTTTTGTATTCATGATCATATAACTTTTTAAGATTTTCCCTTAATACATTTAAACAGAAATTGGGTGAGTTGTACACCATCAATGTGCAGACTGCAATGTTGCCTCCGTTTTTAAAACAGGACACTTTTCCACTTTTGTCTCCTTTAGAGGAATAAACGGTCAAGCTTTACAAAAGATGAATGTTAAACATCATCACTTAACCCTCTGTGAATAATTTTAAATTAAAACTCTAAAACTGATCAAAGCCGGAATTATTTCACACACTTGCAGTGCAGGTGGCTTAAATATATTATTTGGCCTTTTTTGCACTAAATAAAACTAGAAAAAGAAAAAAATTTTATTCAAGAATTGTTCAGTAACTAGAGGAAAATAAAACAATGAGAAATAAATCAAAATCATAAATGTGAATATTTAGGTGCCAAGCATATTTGATTTTTTTCTCTGCTTAATGTTTTTCTAAACCTATGTCAAAAAAAGCATACAATTATGTTAATAAAAATATACTATATATAAAAAAAGAAATGATCTGAAGTGATATTTGGTATGTAGACCTCACAAAGAAGTAGTTTTTCAATTGCATGTATTACCTAAATCAAAAATGACAAATGTTCAGTAGAGTTGTGGGCCTCACAGTAAGTTCTTATAGTTGAAGCTCCCTTTCGCTCTCTTGTATCTGAGTTATCCAGGGAGCTGAGAACACGCGCCACATCAAGCAAGCCTCAAACTTCCATGGCTCCAGTATTTAAACCTCATTTTTTAGCTTTTAGTTTTAATCCCCTCTGATAAGGCATTTCCAGACAAAATAAAGAAATTGAAGAGGTACATAGCATACATTTTACTATGACTAAAAATCAAGCAAGCTTTATAAAAAAGTGAGCAATATGTGAAGAATCACAAACTCATTATTTTCTGCCTTTTCATTTATTAAACCGATGTTTCCTTTGTACTATTTGGCAAAACCTACTATGAATCTTGGTTGAATGGTTTACAGTAAGGTTAATAATATGCATAAAATTACAAGGTTTATGGTGGGTTGAAAATAAATGTTCAAGAATAAGTAAATATTCAAGAATGTGTAAAGTCACACAAGAAGTAAATAGCCAGGTGAATTGCCAAACCTCTCAAGATTTTCAAAGCATTTTGCCTGGCTTCATTTTATCTTCAGCAACAGCCAGTCACCACCAAAGCTGGGAGGGGGAACCAAGCAAACACCATCACCAAGAGTGGCAGGTGGCAGGGCCCAGCTGGCCTTTCTGCAGTGTGTGTATCCACACCCAGCCCCTGCCAAATGTGCCTGCTCTGTGTTTATTCATGTCATGCCAACACTGATTCCAGTGTGCAGAAGTGCAGGACAACAAATAATTACGATGAGGATTTGTTGGGGGGAAAAGGCAGAAAGACATGGGGCTGTCTTCCTAAGGATTTTATCTTAAAGGAGGCCCTAGATTCACATGCAAAACCTGACTCCAAACGTTGACTTCAGCTTTTCTTTGATGTCTTTACAAACACACACACACATACACACTTAAATGCACAGATGCACAGGACTAGAGCGTGTCTGTTACATTCATGAGAAAGAAAATCCCAGAACAGGCTACCTTTCAGCTTCAGTCTCCATAAGCAAAGCAGCCTGTTAAAGATCACTGAATAATGCTGTTTTGTTATTTTCTTTGACATGATGATGACAAGATTGGGACAAATGTTAACTTATTATTTTAGTCATTTATATGATGTGTTTAATTGTGTGTGGTGCATCATACTACGTGAAAAGGATAAAAGGAATAATTTTCTCATGGCCAGGGACAAAAACTTGAATTGACCATCATAATATTTAGCCCAGTTGGCTCTTAAATTACTGTCTACTAACTATAAGCTCATCAGTCCTAGAAATCAAAAGCCATATACACCCACATAGGCACCTGCATATATATAAAATAAACATATCTATCTATCTGTCTCTCTGTGTGTGTGTGTGTGTGTTTATCTTGGGGGGATCTCTAAATTGTCTGTGAAGGAGAAGGAACTACTTCCTGTCTAGCGCCATTAACAACTGCATTAGCATAGAAATGCATTGGGTGACACATTTTATAAATGCATAAGAAGTGGGAGACTGATGGTGTTTAGAAGGTTAAGAGACAAGAAAATTTGATCAGTTCTGAAGGTGAAATCAATAAGGAGCTCATGCCATCCACACAGTGCATTCTTAGATGCTTCATGCAATGAAACAATCTGGAAAAACCAGGATAAACCAGCAGAGGCAGCCCCGCTACCTCATCCAGGACAACCCATGGGGCACCTGGATACACACTGTTCCCTTCCTGAGGATCTCCAGACAAATGGACGGAGAGCCCCACACCACATTATTAATCATTATAGTTACACCACCTACCTATCTTGTTGTCCCATCCCTGAACCAATGCAAAGGTTTATCCCTATGAAAACTCTTCTGCTCCAATTAAAGCCCGTTTCTCTGGTCTCCTTTTAACTTGAATGCACACAAGAACTCTGTCTCCTCTGCAGAGCATGAAGATGACATCAAATGCAGCCTTTGGTCATTGACCTGACTGAGCAGAGCCTCCACATCTGTCTCTGCCCAGCCCTTGCAGACTCAGCTACCACAGGACACAACTGCTGACCTCCCTCCAAAGGGAGGCTGGAACATTTTTGTCCTTATCTGAAATTCCCTGGTTTCTTTATTATTCCCTGTAAGAACAAAGACAGTTAGATTTCTAACAGCTCAAGGAGAAATCTGCCTTAATAAAAATTTTAAAATTATGTATAAAAATTTCTGTCTTCTCTGATCACTCTCTTTTCTTTGTTTTTCTCCAGCAAACCTAATTAAGGGAGAATTATTTGGTCTGGTATCATGCCATGTAACTATAAAATAATAAATAGAGTTTTCTGTCCCTTTTTTTGTTTCCCAAATCATTTTTATCAAGAAGAGTCCCTATTACTTGGTAGGGCAGCATTACAGAAGTTGAGGCAATACTTCTGATTTCAATAAGCCAAATGGGTTTCGGGTGATAAAAATCTCCCAGGCCCAGCCCCTGCAATTTTTGAGGAGTCATTTAAACGTGTGCGCAACACACCACACTTCTGCTTGATCCAGATCATTAAATCCTCTGAAAATGTTTTTCATGAATTAAGAATAGCCATTACGTGGCGAATCTAATTAGCAAAGACTCAGCTCTGAAGTTCTTCAAATAGCTGAGTAAATATTACCGCGTGTAATTGTGGTAATTCCCTATCATGCCTGCTCATACATCGTTAGTACTATGGAGCTAGCTTCACAGACCAGGAAGATGCTGTGCAAAATGAAGAGTATCTCTTCTTTCCATACCACTTTCTGATGCCAGGCCACTGGGGGAACCCCGCCTCCTCCATCACAAATCTCCACTCAGTTCCTTATAAAAGGTACATGCACTTGTTGAAAATCTCAGATTCCCAGAAATTACTCTGCATTTATTTAAAGTTTTATATTCCTCCAAAAGAGATTTGAGGCCCTGTGTCAATGGCTTTCCTATTTGTGTTTTATCAGAAACATCTGAAAAGAGATGCAACAACTCTTCTGCTTCCCAGCTGCATTGTGACTTTGTGGGCACAGTAAAATGGCAGTTCTCCTCAAGGTCACTTCTTAATATGAAAAGGAAAATTAGAAAGGAAATCCTACACTCTGCTTGTTCAATTGAATCTATAACAACTTCAGATTTTTGAATTTTAAAATTCACTGAAATTTTAGAGTCAGTTTATTCCCCAGGGGTTGTTGTTTCCACTCACCCAATCATTTTGCCTCCGCAATACTGGGCAGTGGGACAAGGAGCAAGCAGGAGACAAGGCAGAGGAGTCCCACAGTGCTAATGAGGAGCAGCACCGTGCTAATACTTTGCACCAACCTCCACCCCCAGACACTGGCCCCTACACATTCTCTGTCACTGCTTTGCTGGGAAACAAGGCTGAGATGCCTGAACCTTCAGCTGCCGTAGCTCCCAGTGGTCTATTAGTACGGGGGCTGGAAAAGATTCTTCACCCCCTTTCACTCTGCCCTCTCCCAGCAGAGCCACCCCGTGTTTCCAGCAAAGCAACTGGCATCATCTTCGCGCCCAGCTTCTCTTCTCTCTAAGGCATAGGAATGTGACCCCAATGTGGGCTGCAAGCAGTCAGACTCCAACATTTAGATGGAGGACCAAGAGGCCAAGATTAGCCAAAATCTCATGAAAAGAAATAGCAAGGCCAAGATGGATGCTGGAGGGCTTGCCTTACCAGCTATCAAGACTTTAATGTTATACAGACTAATAAATCAAAATTCCAAATATTGCCACATGTATTAGAACCAGGAGTTCCAATGGCCAAGAGCAGGAGAAATGGATGTCCCAGATCAAGAAGAGGGTGAATTCTCCCTTCCACCACCATTTTGTTCTGTTCTAGCCCTGGAGGAATTGGACAATGCCTGCCAACACTGGGGAGGGCCATCTTCTTGACTCAGTTTACCAACTGAAATGAGCATCTCTTCTGCAAACAGCCTCCAATACTCCCAGAAATATTTTACCAGCTATCCAGGCATCCTTTATCCCAACTAAGTTGACATATAAAATTAACCATCACACTACAGGAATAGAAAAATAAACAACTAGGTCTAATGGAGCCAAGACATTGGCCATGTATATATGGAAACCTGGTGTGTGAAACAAGAGCCAGCGAGATGATACCCAAAATGCTAGCAGCAAATGCTAACCTAAGTGCCTATATAGTCCGCGGAAGTCTCAGGACTTTCCTCATAGTAAGTCATTGAATCCTCACAGAAAGCCTATGAACTGGTGTGGAAGGCAGCCTCTATGGAGGCTCCCATTGGTTCCCATCTCCTGGCATTCACACCCTGTATAACCCTCACTCCTTGAATGGGAGCTGGACTTATTAGGAAGAGAATATAACCTCTAAGAAATAGAGAATAGCAGAAGAAATGGAATGTGGAATGTGTCTCTTTCTTCCCTCCTTTTTAAAAAATTTTTAATCAATTAATTAATTTATTTATTTTTGAGATGGGGTCTGGAGTATTTTTTTCTGAAGCAAAAAATTCCAACTCCAGTTCAAGGATGTTTCTAACACTGGTCCATAATAGAATGTTTTGTTGTTGTTTTGTTGTTTGTTTGTTTGTTGAGACAAAGTCTTGCTGTCAGGCTGGAGTGCAGTGGCACGATCATGGTTCGCTGCAGTCTCAACCATACAGGCTCAAGTGATCCTCTTGCCTCAGCCTCCTGAGTATTTGAGACCACAGGAATGTGCCACCATGCCCAGTTAATTTTTTTTTAATTTTTTGTAAAGAAGGGGTCTATGTTGTCGAGGAAGGTGTGCAGGTGTCAAACTTCTGGACTCAAGTAATCCACCTGCCTTGGCCTCCCAAAATGCTGGGATTGCAGGTCCAGCCCTGGGATATCACTTTCAAGATGAGGATATAAAAGGGCTATGGATGACACCTGAGATGCCTCTTTCACTCTCTCGTTCACTCACTTTGAGGGAAGCTAGCTTCTATGTTGTGAGCTGCCCTACAGAGAGGCCTGGGTAGCATAGAACTAAGAGAGACTTCTGGCCAACAGCTAGTAAGAAACTGAGGCTTTTAGCCTGATTGCCCATAAGAACTAAATCCTGCCAACAACTACATGAGTAAGCTAAGAAGAGGATCCTCCCCAGGTGACTCTGCAGATGACACTGCAGCCCCATCAGGACCTTGCTTTGCAGACTTGTGAGGTATCTTCAGCCAGAGCCAGCCAAATCCCTGACCCACAAAATCTGTGAGATAATACATATTGTTTTAAGCTGCAAGGTTTGGGGGTATTTGTTACATGGCACTGGAAAACAAGCACAGATAATTCCTGTTATCACCCTCATTTTACAATGAAGGTCAAGGTCACTCACCACAGGACCACTCAATAAATGGGTTGGGAAAATTGTGTATGCATTTAGGCCAAATAAATTGTTCCCTACCACATACCACTTGTAAATTACAGTTGAATTAAATACCTAAATGAAAATAATACAACTTTAAAATTCTTGGTAAGAAGCTACAGAAAGAGATATAAGCACAGACTATGGGATTAGTGAAACTGATAAAAAAGTATAAATTATTAAAATAAAGTTTGACGAATTCGAGTACATTAAAGTTCAGTACGTCTCTGTATTTCAAAAGACAACGAAAGTAAACCTTCTAACTGAGAGAAGATACTTGCAGCATATTTAACAGACAAAAGGAGAGCATTCTGAATATATAAATTAATAAGATAAAGCATAACTCAATAAAAAAGGAGGCCAAAGACATGAACAGACTTTTCTCAAAAGAAATAGAAAAAAAACAATAAGCATACCGTATGGTCAGGCACTGTGGCTTATGCCTGCAATTCCAGCATTTTAGGATGCCAAAGCAGGAGGACTGCTTGAGGCCAGGAGTTCAAGACCAGTCTGGTCAACATAGGAGGCCTCATCTCTACAAAAAATTTAAAAATTAGCCAGGTGTGGTGGCTCACACTTATAGTCCTTGTTACTGAGGAGCCTGAAGCAAGAGGATCACTTGAGCCCAGAGATGGAGGCTGCAGTGAGCTGAGCTGTAATCATGCCACTTCATTCTAGCCTGGGCAAAAGAGCAAGAACCTGTCTCTAATAATAACAATAATAATAATAATAATAATGAGGAGGAGGAAGATAAAGTTAAAACCACAATAAAATAAGATTAATACCCAACAGATAGGGAAATATTTAAAGATCTGAGATTTCCAAGTCTTGGCAGTGAGGAGGAGCAGGGGCTCTCTCACGTTCTGCTGGTGGGAATGTAAACTGATATTATTACTATATCTGGATATTGGTTGGCTAGTTCTCAGATCCTAAAACCTTTGAAGATGTTCATACTCTTCATCCCAGCAAATTCTCTCCTACTTAAGTACCCTGGAGAAACTCATGGAATAATGTTTTCAGTAGCAATCATCATCATAACAGCAAAAAACAGAAACCCAAATGTCCATGAAATAGAGAAACAAACAAATTTGTTTTCTAAATAGCTGTAATACTAAACAGCTATGAAAATAAAACAGATAGACACATCAGTGTAGATGAATTTGAGAAATACCACAATGTGTTTTTCACTTACAAAAGAATATATATGGTGTCATATCATTTAGATGAAGTCAAAAACTGCACAAAACTAAGTGATAAATGAGTGACATTTCTGTGGCACCTTGGGTTGGGAGGGTGTAGTGGGGATCTCTAAAGTAGGATGATGTTTTGTGTCTTAATCTGCATGGTAAATAGACAGGACTTTATTATCATTCTTTTAAGCATATATTGACATGACACACATCCTTTTGTACATATGATGTATCTGATTAAAAGCAGTAAACCAAAAAGGAAAATGGAAGCTTTTTTTTCTGGACTTAATCTGAAAAGCATCTGGATAGCATCTTAGCATCCTAGTCAAATTGAGTAGGGGAAGACATGAGGAGGTGCAGCAGAGACAGGGAAGTAGGGAGGGAGGGCAGGGGATGGGAGAAAAACAATGACCGAGGAAGATAGACCATGTTCTAGAGATTTCATTTCAGTTGCTGAATCAAGCCATGCCTAAAGCCAGATCTACCTTCTTGGAAGTTTCAGTCACATGAGCCATTAACTTCCCTCATCTGCTTGAACTAAAATATGATGAGAATTTTAGTCACTTACACACACACACAAATACACACACACACACACACCCCTAATTGATCTAGAAGTTCATTTCTTTCTCTTTTGTTCTTTTTCTTTTTTTTTAATTTTTTTTTAGGGATAGGGTCTCTCTCTGTTACCCAGGCTGGAGTGCAGTGGCCCCATCATAGCTCACTGTAGCCCTGAACATCTGGGCTCAAGCGACCCTCCTGCCTCAACCTCCAGAGTAGCTGGGACTACAGGTGTGCAACACCATGCCCAGCTAATTTAAAAATTATCTGTAGAGACGGAGGTTTCACTATGTTGACTTGGGCTGGTCTTGACCTCCTGGTCTCAAATGGTCCTCCTGCCTCCACCTCCAAAATGGCTGGGATTACAGGTGTGAACCACTGCACCTGGCCCATTTTTCCTCTTAATCAGCCATTAATAACTTTAGCGGCATAAGAGAATCACTTGAGAAGACTTTAAAAACCCAATTACCTGGGCTATAACCCAGACCAATGAAATCAGAAGCTCTGAGGATGGGACCAGACAAGGGCATGATTAAACCTCTACAGTTCTTACCAAGATGTAATACAATGTAATACTAGATGTAGGCAAGATTCCAGGCACAGAACAGTGCAATATAACTGTACCACTTGCTCGATGGATGCAGAGATATGTAAGACGTGTGGCGTGCAAGGAGCATACAGTCTGCAAGACGGAAATTCCTACGGTGTACATGCAAAATGTGTGCAGAGGCTATCATGAAGTGGAATTACTGGTCCATTGTAACAAAGATGGCTGTTGCCCAGTGTAATCTATTTGTCCCTTCCTCCACAGTAAGGGATCTGGAACTGGTCACATGGGTGCCTGACTGGGTTACGTCTCCCAGACTCCCTTGCAGTTAGATGCAGCCACGTGACCACATGTTCTGAGTGGAATGTGAGTGGAGGTGAAGTGTGTGCCTTCAGGAGCAGGCCTTAGGACAATGACATGAACCTCTCCACTGTCTCCCTCTCTCACTGTCTGAAACCTGACCACAGCAGCCATTGAGCTTTGGCTATAGGGCTGTTGATGATATCCTTGTGGGTAGCAGAGGAACAACCTGGAAAGAACCCTGGACTCCTGCCACCTAGGCAAGTCACACAGGAACTGTGATGTGAAAGAGAAATGCACCACAGGTTAGCGCTTATAGTTAGCTAAGCCACTAAAACAAACACTGCCGCGAAACCCTAAGGTGGACCTTTGAGGGGGATGCTCTGCCCCGATCCCTCTTCAGTAAAGGTTTTGTTGCCTAGCTGCTGGATGTGCTGGCCAAAGGCAGTCTACAGCTGCTGAGCCCTTCAGAGGTGCCTTGCCTCCAGAAAGGTGCCTCATCCAAGCTCAGGGCCATTCCCAGGGAGACTCACATCCCATGACTAATGGTGGTAGGCATCCTTGATCTGAGCAATGGCCTGGCCTGGCCACCTTGATCTGAGCAATTCAAAAGGTTGCTCTGGTCCCAGCAGTTCCCATGCTGCTAAACTGGCAGCTGCTTCTTCTGCCTACTCCTGCTTCCGTCCTCCTTCCCCTCCACACAGCATTGGCCCTGAAGATGCTCCTTAATAAACACCATTCTTCATAAACTCTACCTCATGTCTCTTTCTTGAAGAAGCCAATCTGCAACCATAGAAAGTGCTCAATACAAATACCTGTCGAACGAATAAACAAAGAAATAAATAAATGAAGTCAGCCCGGGATTTTCATCATGCCAAAGAGAGAGCTGAATATAAAAGAGTAAAATCACAACTCAGGGTTGCTGAGTACTTATTTCAAACAGTAGGAAATACTCTTAGATCTTTAGTGTTTTAGATCTTTTTAGAAGCTTGTGTAGGATGAATAAAAGTTGAAGATATTAATACTCCACATTAAGTCCCAAATATCCCAAACTGGAGAAGCTAGGCTAATGTTAATGAACATTGTAAACTATTTGAATGTTGGCTTTATTTGGAGAAAACTATTTCCAGGAACTACTTTTTTTCTTGCCATGTTCTGGTGCCAGAGATAGAGGGGAATTCATGGGTAGCCAAGCTCTCATGAGATCAGCTAAGGCTCTTATACTGGACGGCCCCAGCCTGGAGCTCGCAGCTCCCTCTCCATCCTCCATGGGGTCTCCTACACTCCAAGCTTTCAAATCCGGAGGCACAGAGCTGGAGCACTACCATCTTGGATTAGCCTGTTAGTGGAGGGCAGGAAAATAAATGCAGATTCATTAAAATGAAGTCTCGGTATTTTCTATGGATTTCAGTTAATAGTGATCTTTAAATCAAATCCCCTAGGGACCAATATTAAGAGATATTCTAACTTAAAATTTCTTAAACTTTCAGACACCCAATGAGGCAGAGACTGTAGGTTATTCCTCTAATATTCATCTCTAATATTCATTTACTGGCCTTCCTTAGTAACAGAATCTAATTCTTATCTGTACTCATTGTCACTTAATCAAAAGTGACATGCTCTGTAGTCCTTAACAGCCAGCAGTGGCCATGGACTAGTTTAAGTTAGTAAAGTGTGAATGGAAATGCCACATGAGCAGTGAGCCCTCCTTCCCCTTCTTGCTGCCTAGAATGAACAAAGAGCATCACCTTGGATGATGAAGGCAGGATGACCCACTGGGGATGGTGGCATGGAGAGCTAGAAGAACCTGGGTTCTGAAAGAGCTTTGTTTTGTTTCGTTTTGTTTTAGAGGCAGTCTCACTGTCACCCAGGCTGGAGTATGGTGGCTACTCACAGGCTCAATCATAGCCTACTGCAGCCTCAAACTCCTAGCCTCAAGCGATCTTCCCACCTTAGCCTCCTAAGTATCTGGGACTACAGGTGCACACCACCACACTTGGCTCCAGGAAGATTTTCGACATTCCCATACCACTTAAAACATTGACATTTAGGCTACTTTTGAGGAGTCTTTGTACTTACAGATCATGGAAATTACTAACAGATTAAACACAAAAGTACAATATTCTTTATGTAAAAAACTGGATAGAAAATTGTTTATAAAAGTAACATAATTTGTTTCTTTTAAAATAAAATAAATGTATATTTTGGCATCTCATAATTTTTTGTAAAAGTGGATTTTTTTTCAACTTGTTACTTGAGGGTTTCATAAGTAAACACCAGTGTTTCTCAAGGAGCGGTTTTGGAAATCTAACAGGCGTGCTATGCATGGTGTATGTGGGAAAATACTGGAGTTCAAAGGGCACTCTAAAAGGGGACAATTTGCTTCATGTGATGACCTGTGTGTAAAATAGTCCTATTTTGAATAATGTAGTTTCAGTTACACAAAGAAACACAGAGGACAGTGGCTTGAGTGGACATTCATCTCAATGAGAAGTGATGGCACCTGGGAGTGTGTCATTACCAGTGACATTTAATTATTTTTTCTTTTTGCCTAGCTCTATCTCCTAGTTTTTGGACAATCGGCTTGTATTTCCTGTGTCATTTGAGCATATGTCCCCTCCCCAACTGGGCCCTTGCCTGTCGTCCTGTGTAAGATGCAGGGAATTGAGTAGCTGGGCCAGAGTCCAAGGTACACTCCAACCCGGACGGCAAACAGATTTGGGGAAAGAACCTGTGCTCACCACCTCTCAGAAAACCACCTTCCCTTTTTCTTCAGTTAAAAAAGTGTTTGTCAGTCTGCTCTTCCCATTTCTGGGCAATGGTGTGCTTCCTGCTTTTAACTACGTGGGCAGCTTAAGCTGCCTGAACCCTGGCGAGGATGCTTGTGGCTTGTCAGGCACAGACAGTCTGCAGAGGAGAAATCTCCAAAAGTTTGTATGTAGAGAGGTTTGCTGCAACCCAAGCTAAATGTGAGTAAATACGAGCTGGTGACTGAGGCTCCAGGAGGCTGGGGTGCAGGGCCTCTCAGGGCGAGATTCAGCCCGTGGCCTGCCAGCCTCAAAGATGTGCTCCGTATGCGGTGAGGTCTGGGCTGGCTGGTATTTGACGGTGATTTAATACACAGCTCTACACACTAAGAGACTTCAATCAATGTTGTTGACTGACTGCCTGACTGGCTTTGACCTCGCCTGAAAGGGGGTGAGGGATGCTAAATAAACTGAAGGTATTATCATAATAATACCTGCTGACCAAGAGCGTTGTCAAGATGAATGAGGTCCTTTTGAAGGGCAAAATGTGCTTCTCGGAAGAATGACGCTAGATGAATACTAAATGTAACATCATTTGAATAGAACTTTATATTGCTTCAACCCTGCCTTGATCACAATATCAGCTAGAGGTCTTCTGGAAATGCAAACCCTCTTATTGAGAAAGTTCAGACAAAATGTGACCTATCTTGACACCAGCGGTTTGTTCGGTCTTTATTATCCTGGAATCCTAAAATGGAATGGATCTTGGAAGACTGAACACGTTGTCACACCCCCAAGGCCAAGACTGCCCCGAAATCATCTAGAGGTGAGTCTCTCCCTCCCCGTTCCCCTCCCCCAACCCACCCCAGGAAGAGAAATTCCCCAACTCTCCTAGGTAACGATCCCCAGTGTCTGTCCCATCAACACTGTCAGGATGACCTCTTTGTGTTTAACCTTAATCCTTTGAGAAATGATTTGTCAATTCCTTATTGTTTTGTCTTTAGTGGAAATAAAGAAAAACCTAATACTTTGTGCTTGTATTGAAATTCAGATAGACCGACAGACACACACACGCGCGCGCGCACACACACACACACACACACGTTAATTCACCAACCTGGCGCTTTAAAAATTGATTTTGTCCTTAATTCAAGATAAACTCTAGCTCTTCACTGTGCCCTTATCTTTTTCTCATCTCTCTTGTGCTCCTACTACCTAGATGCTATGTTTAACTCAAGCCAGAACTTGGCACTTGTTGCAAAAAACTAACAGGTAAAAAATTACATATGTCAAAGAACTAATGCCTTAGATGCTTCACTTGGGTTTCTTTTCCCTTTTTTGCTTGGGAGGTGGGACAGGCCTGTTGAAGGTGCAGACATGAAAGATAATTCTCCCGTGAGCCCAGTGATAGGATTATTTGCTGAGTGAGTAATAGCTCCAGGTCTCAGGCATGTGTCACCTTTGCTGACTGTAGCTCTCTACAGAACCCAGGAAAACCATTAAACAGTGAAAAGAAGTTAGCCAATTATTTTATGTGACTGAGGAACCTAACATTTTTGGCTGAATTTTAAAAAAATTGTTGTATCAGAATAGTTGAATTGAATAAAAATGCACCCATACATCAATGATTTTCCACTAATTGATATGTAGCTATACTTATCCAATCTGTCTCATGCATTTGTGATGTATTATATGAGCACCAGAATTAATCAGCTGGCATTATCTCTTGAAATGCCTTAAAAATGAAAACTGGAAAGAATAGTGGAACACTTGGTCAACAGACAACGATTGTGATGATGTAAAGAGACTTAGGCAAAACTGAATCTGCTCCTTCTTGATCTTCTAATTTTTACTCTTTGGGAATGGCGTCTTGGAAGAAGCTTATCTTGAGATATGTGAACAAGACTACTAAATTATAGGAAGCTAATTTCATTTGTATGGTGGATACATTTGGGATTACATCAAGGAAAGAGCAATTTTTTTGAATGTAGTGATTTATAGCTCTGAGCCGTTGACGTGTGTAGGTGACAGAAAAGAAGACCGTTGTCTTCTCCCAACCCGAGGTGCCACCGAGCAAAAGTTCTGTGGCAGGTTTTAATGACTAGGTTACAGGAATAAAAACAAAAGCATCAGGGACAACTCAGTGGCTTCCCTTACTGGCAAAAGACTTCCACAGACTGTCAAAAGTGATCATTGATGTGTTGTTTTGCTGAGTTGTCCTGCTAAGCCTTTCTGGAATGTTTCTATTAGTATCCCATTTTCTGTGTTTTTAATAGTCTTTTCAGAGGAAGGATTTAAAATGTTTCTTCTACAGCCCCCCTTGAAACAATCTGGCTTATATATTCAGGTTATTTATTAAAATGTGTCTTTTCAAACAGTCTAGTTGGTACATTCAGGTTCTTTATCCAAAGGTATCATCTCGATTATCTTCTGAGGTTTGAGAGCTATAAATCTCAGATCTTGTAGTAGCTCCGTGGACATCAGGAATTCATCAGCACAGTGCTAGGACCAGAGAGTCAGAAAGCAGGGGATTCATGGTCTCTACAAAAGTTAAAAGCAACAATAACTCAAAGTATCATCATGCATTGAAAATTCCAGATCTTATTTGTGATAAAATATGCCTACCTGGGGGGAAGGAATTGCTGATCTAAAACAAATTCTAAACAATTACTGTGATTACTGTTGAGTTTTCATAGCATAATACTTAGGTAAACGTCAAATTAGGACATTTCTATTACCCATCCTTTAGTAAACATTTTATTTACATGAGTTGGTCAATTATACTGTCAGCCATGGGCATAACATACATGGACTTAGCTATGTGCACTGATGTCTAGAGTAAGATGATTAGGGTTCAGAATTTTTGAGCTACTTTGGGTGCAGTTGGAGTCTCTGACTTTTGCATTTGAACAGTGGTTTGGAGCCAGGAGAAATGATTACAAACTGATTATAAAGCTGAAAAACAAGAATTTAAATTACTTCAATTTTGTAATTTATGCATAAATCATTCTCTGAAACTTGCAGAATCCATTCTTCTCTATTTTTTCCAAAATATACATTAATTCTATTTAAAATAATCTATTTCTTGTTTGCTTTTATGCACTTTGTTATTATTACTTGTTGGCATGATTAAATATGCAAAGTTCATTAAAAAGTGTTCCATGATCATGTTTCTTTTCTAACCACTATTATTACTTGATTTATTTCATGATTGGTACTGAAAATAATTGTATCATAAGGTGTGTGGTTAAAAAACAACCAGCTTGAGGTGTCAAATCTGCCAAGCATTACCCTACCTGGGACAGATAAAGCCCCCTATTCAGTGGTAGCTATGATGATGATGATGAATATTGTTAGTGTGTGGTGCTGCATAACTACATCCAGGAAAGACTTTTGCTCATAGGCGCCCACAGTAGTATCAGAAATATGTCGCCATCCTTTTCCATATCAATGCCTCACCTCTGGCTCACCCTCCCCCAGCAGATATGATTCAGCATGCCATGTTTGTCAAGTCCTTTATCACTGGCTAGGAGCTGTGCCAAGAAGCAGCCCTGCAGAGGAAGGCCAACTCATGGCTGCCCAGTGCAGAGATAAGGAAACAGAACTCCATAGAGGAGGTCAGCATCCTGGTCAGGTATCAGCTGAGTGGCCTGGGAGCAGACTTTAGCTTCCTGGTACAGCTTATTTGTGCACACTTGACAAGTGATATCTACAGAAGATGTCATCATCTTAAGTTTACAACTGGAGAAACAAGGGAACAGAAGAATTAAGAATTGTAACCTGAAGGAAAAGAAACCACAGAACAACTAAGAACCAGTCAGTGGCATTAATTTGCGGGCTGAAAATTTCCCTTAAGATATCAATAATAGCTAGTGGTTATGTATTGCAGACTTGGAGTAATTTCCTCTTGGCATGTAAGTCACCTTCTGCCACAAGCATTCCGTAACTCCAAGTGTTTATATTTATTGCTGTTTCTATTCAAACTCGTCTCTGCATCACCTTTCCCACTCAGTGATGTTCTCCTGCCTTTTGATAACCCAGGGTTTATCATTTTTGAATCTTATAACATGCATGAAGCATTGTGATGGGCATGAAGATTGCAAAGAGACAAGCTGGCCCCTGCCCTGGATGAGTCATAGACAGATTCTGCCTCAACCACACAGACAGTTAATAGGATGAAATGTCACAGTGATCTTTGCCTAAACTAGGTCTTGAAAGAAGGGAGGCTAAACAAAGAGGAGAGCGAGACAGGATGAGAAGAGAAGCAATAAGAAGGCATTGCAAGCAGGAACAGGAGGAACAATCACTATTTTGAATGCTAGTTTTATTCACGCTGAAACATGCAACACACAGCAATGTTATTGATCCCATCTCAATCTATATAAGTTATGTTGTTTTTTAAATCATCTGTTCTTTTACCTTTTTAAAATAATGAAACACATGCTCCCTTGAAAATTTCTGAATTTTTAAAATTCAGAGCAGTATAAAGAAAGCAAGAGAAATTGCCCAAAATTATGTAAACTGAAACAACCAGTGTTAGAGGTTGGTAAATACTATCTAAATCATCCATCTTTGCATATGGACAGACAGAAAGATAGATAAATAGACAGGCAGACAAACAGAAAGACAGCTAGATAGAGATACACAGATGACCTCAGAAAATTGCATCACCGTATTTATACTGTTTCAGTTGAATTAACTAAAGTATTTTTACTTTAACAAAAGAAAAAGATGTTGAAGTAAAATATGATAAATCGCTAGAAATCAGATAATATTTTCCTGCTGCAGGAAGTAATCATTTCTAAAGCATTCTTTAAAGTTAAAATAAAACGAATATCAAAACCTTTATGAGGCTAGGTGCAGTGACTTACCTAGCACTTGGCTTCCCAGCACTTTGGGAAGCCAAGGTGGGTGGATCACTTGAGCTCAAGAGTTCGAGACAAGCCTGGGCAACATGGCAAAACCTTGTCTCTACAAAAAATACAAAAAATTAGCCAGGCGTGGTAGTGCTAGTTTGTAGTCCCAGCTACCTGGGAGTCTGAGGTGGTCACTTGATCCCAGGAAGCAAAGGTCACACTGAGTGGAGATCACGCCACTGTACCCTAGCCTGTGTGACAGAGCAAGATTCTGTCTCAAAAGGAAAAAAAAAAAAAACCTTTATGAAAGTTTTGCGTGGTGCAGTGCACCTACAGTTTCAACTACTCAGGAGGTTGAGGCAGGAGGATTGCTTGAGGCCAGGAGTTTGAGACTGCAATGTGCTATGATCACATTGGAGAAGAGCTCTGCACTCTAGCCTGGGCAACATAGCAAGACCCCATCTCTGAAAAAAGAAAGAGAAAGAAACAAAGAAAGAAAGAAAAGGAAGGAAAAAAACCTTTATAAGATTGTAGTCATTATTACTGAGGATACATTTCAACTTTTGACAATATCTGACTCTGGCTGTGAAAAATGAGGACATAAGCAAACAAGCTGTTTAAACATAAGTTATTTGTCTTCTATACCTACGATGTTTTCATTAATTGTCTAATTATAGTTAATTGTCATTATCTCAGGCTTTTTCTGGGTCACTTACACAGCTTTTAGCCCTGTTAGGTATATTCTTGGTAATTCCTGTTATATGTATAAGTTATGGATAGAAGTACTTTCTCAATTTATGCTCTTGGCTTAAAAAAAAAACTTATTTCATACAAGTTTTTCAATTTCGTGTTTTTGAGATTTTTTTATTTTTCAATTTTCACTTTGAAATAATTTCAGACTTATCAAAAAGTTACAAAAATAGTAAAAAGAACTTTCTTTCATATGTCTTTCACCCAGCTTCCTCAAAAGTTAATATCTTACATAATCACAGTGCAAGTATCAAAACCAGAAAATTAATAGTAACGCAGCCCTGTGAACCAGCCTTTGGATCTACTCCAATCTTACCAATTGCCTCACCAACGTCCTTTTTCCGTCCAGGAGCCAGTCTAGAATCACACATTGCATTAAGTTATTGAGTGACTCCTTCTTCTTCCTTAGTTCATGTTCTTCATTAGTGCCTTGATAACACGAAATGAAGCCTTCGCTGGTGGGGAACTTTCTTCTGCTTCCTGCATTATGCCTTTTCCAGTCTGGCTTCTTCCTCTCCCTTTTCTGCACATGGTGCAGCCATTGTGGTTGCCCACTTATTTAGGCAATATTCCCCCCTTTTTTACTTACAGAATCCCAACCTTATTCATGCCTTGAGGGGAGATCCTTGATCTCAGATAAGATGTGCCAGACCACTGGGCTGTAGTGATTTGTGACACAGTCCTGGCCAAAGTGACTTAAGGCAAATTCTGAGCTCTGCTGGGAAGATTCTGGGAAGGATTCATTCTCTGCAACGAGAGAACAGGAAGTGAGCAGAGGAGAACAGCCCCGCATTGCCCCTACCCTTCCAGTGACTGTGCCGTGGGGATGAGATGCACTGAGCTACTGCAGTCATTTAGTGATCAGGAGGCCAGTTCTGAGACAACCGCACAGCTGCTGACCCAGAGCACTGAGGTCAATCAGCTCCCCACCTCCAGACTTGTTATATGAGGGAAAAAATCCCTGTTTGTCTAAGAAATTGCTTGCCAGATGTTCTGATAGTTGCAGCTGGAATCATCCTAATGGACAGAGCACACTATGTCTCTTCTTCTTTGCTGAAGTTTATTTGCATAGTTGCTTTTCCACTTTTCAGCATGCTTATGAGTGAGTGGTTCTGTCTGGACTTTCTACCTCTGGCCTACGGTGACTACACTGTCACTGACTTCCTTCCCATTTTATCTGAATCCTAAGCGTCCTCCCCTCTGCAGTATGATTTAGGGGCTGAGGATTGTAGTTAATCTATATTTCTCCAGAGGTTTACTTCTGCAGCGATTTCATTTTGTTCAATGGGAAGCTATTGGAAAGCTTTAAGGATGGATGTGATATGATCAGATTTACATTTTTAAAGATTCCTGTCTGCCATGGGTTAGGGGCAAGCATAGAAGAAGAATGTTTACTTATCAGCTCCAATGGTCCCAAGAACTACAAAGAGATAATAGATGGTTTGGACCATTAGGGCATCAGTGAAGGGGATGAGAGGTGTTTGAGGTTTGCATCAACAACTCTTGCTAGTGGATTTGACACGGACTATGTGGGAAAGTAACAAAGTAAGAATAAAACTTGGGTTTGGGGTCTAAGCCCCTGAATGAGTGGAGATGACATTCAGTAAAAATGAACATTGGGAAAAAAGGAAAATTGGGCAGCGGGTGGGTAGAACGAAAAACAGGAGTTCTCTCAAGCACAAGCGAGGAAGAAGCAGCCAGGAGGGCTCACTATGGGGATTTTCTTCAGTTCCATGGATGAGGTTTCTCTCTGCATGGGTTCTTCTTCTGTCTTCTGGTGTTGCATATTGTGGCAGACATGGTGGTTTTCTACACACTGAGCAATGTCCCCATGCCTCTTCCTTGCTATGAGATTCCCAACTTTGTACGAGTCCTAGGGAGACACTGGTCTACCTTAGAAATCGGTGGGATATCCTGAGGGTGAGGCTGGAAGTACTACAACTTGACTTCTTACCTCCTGTCCAAGAGGGTACTATGTAAGAATTTGTTCATTAAATAGTAATCCTCCAAAGACCTTGGGAACTTATCACTTCCCTTTACCCTCAATTCATAGATAAGGAAATTGGAGTTCAAAGAAGTGAAGAAAGTAGCCCAAAGTGACACGACCCAGAAGTAGGACAACGAGATGCAAGTCTGTGTCATCTCTCACTGCAGGTTGTTCTAGCACACAGCACGTGCTGTCTCCAAGACCCCACCAAGCCCATGGGAGTGCTTCATTCACCAAAAACAGCACCTAATTATCCCCTCTACATAACCATTTGGCACATACCAGTACAGTGGAAAAAATATTCCTGCTGTGAATTTGCCATCCCTGTCTCCCAGCATTATGGGACAATCTGTGTGGCAATGGCGCTGGGCAGTGATGTCCTCCCCTTCCTTAGAAGGGCTTCTAGCAGACTGTCACCCCTACTCCTACCCTCACTCCCTACCCACAAACAGTGAAGAGGAGATAGCAGGGACACGCTACTGAAAGAAAGCATTGGTTTTCAGAAATAGACTCTAAAAAGAAGAAGGTCAATGAAAATGTATGCTATTTTTTAAAGACTTAAAATTTGAAGGAAAATGTCCATTCTTATCAATGTGAGAGAAGACATCTGTGACTAAGTGCAAGAAACACTGGCCAGCTCAAAGAAGGCCTGTGAGGTGTGGACCTTCAGAAAGGCCCAAGCACTCTGAAGTGCCTTTGTTTGAATGTGTCTTCTTGTTACAGTAATGAGAAAGGTGTTGCCTTAATGAGCCATATAATGCAAATTTTAATGGTAAAATTAAATTTTGAATAAACACTAAGAAAAATCAAATATTAGAAATCCATTTCTTAAAAGCTTACAATGGTGACTTGTCAATGTGCTAGGTGAGCTTAAGTAAGATCATTTCAGATTATGTATACAGTGCTGAACTATTTCAATCTAATTATGTTAAAATTGTGTTTTCATTAAGGCTTCTTCCTAATGCAAGAATGCTATTAAAATTATTTTCACTGACATTCGCCTAATAAGCTGGCTTAGAAATTGCATTTACATTTGACCAGGTAGTTGTTTTTAGAATTAGTGATGCCTCAGTGGGAACCACCCCCACCTCCCATCCAGGAAGCGCTGGTGTGAGGATTAAGGGAGACACTGCCACAGACGAAGCACAGTGTTCACAGCCTGACACACCCTGAGCACCTTATGAGGCTGATGCATTATTGCTGCCATTCTCAATCTCCATCTATAATTATTGCCCTCTGTGGCAACAAATATGCAAGTAAACAGGGGCAGTTGTCAGGCTCCAAATTTTGTAGTTATTTCTTAGTTACAGCCAGACATTTCTGGCCACTGACCAATGCAGAGACAGAAGATGGGAAGCCACTTCCAGGGTCCCATCCCACCCCGTGGGCTGATTTCCTGGAGTATGTCTTAGTCTAGCCATTGTAATCCTCAATGATTAGTGAGAAGAGAGGGAGGGATAAGGAATGCTTAGATATTAGCAAGACAAAAGTCAGTAACACTAGGATTGCAAGGGGTTTAGGTTCATAGCTATACAGCTACCTAAGAAATAGTTGTGAGAAATGACCCTTAGGACCACGGCAGCAATGGTGCTTCCTCCACCTACTGGATTCACAGGACATATTGAGTACTCAATGACTAATCCAATTATTTACTTCACACATACTTATTAGATGTTTACCATGTGCTAGGAGCCCTTCCATGTCCTGGAAATATTGCAGTGGACAAGGAAAAACAAGACCTCTTCATCTTAACCCTCTAGAGGGAAAGCAGATAAAAACGAGAAAATAAACTTCAGAGGGTGATGGTCTTCCCTGTCATAGCAAAAGCATTCAGTAACGTTCTGTGGAACACCCGCTGGGTTCCAGACCCACCTTCCCAGAGAAGTTCACCAGAGAACTTAAGAGGGTGATGACTCTTTTTTTTTTTTTGAGACGGAGTTTCACTCTGTCGCCCAGGCTGGAGTGCAGTGGCGCAATCTCGGCTCACTGTAAGCTCCGCCTCCCGGGTTCACGCCATTCTCCTGACTCAGCCTCTCCGAGTAGCTGGGACTACAGGCGCCCGCCACCACGCCCGGCTAATTTTTTGTATTTTTAGTAGAGACGGGGTTTCACCGTGGTCTCGATCTCCTGACCTCGTGATCCGCCTGCCTTGGCCTCCCAAAGTGCTGGGATTACAAGCGTGAGCCACCGCGCCCGGCCGATGACTCTTATAAGAAAAGAAAAGAGGATACATAACATAGAGTGAGTAGCAGTGCAGGGGTGCAGCAGGCGAGCTGAGCCTGGGTGGCAGGAAGGTAACACTTGGGCCGGGAACTGGAGCCAGAAGGAGCCAACTGGTTGCAATGTAATCCCAACTCTCCTTGCTCCCAAGCCACTTCCCGTAACCCTCAGGATACAGGCGAAGGACGCAAGGAGGAAAGGCTGGAATTAATCTTTCAACACAGGTTGGCATCATCAGATGAAGCCCAGAAGAAAAGGAGATAGAAGAATGAGCACAGGGTGGGTGAAAGGTGGTCTGGAAAGACCCCAGGGAAGTTCTAAATAAGTGACGAGATGAGGAGACCCTTAGGGAAAATCATTGATGATTATTAGACTTTCCTGATGGCATTCCCTTTAGGCTACCTGAATGTCGTACAACTTCATGACTATGGCTGATTCTAAGGTGACCCCCCAGTTATCCCACCTCCTGGTATTTATGCCCTTACATAATCCTCTCCCCTTGAGTGTGGGTGCGACTCGTGACTTGCTTCTAACTGGTAGATGAGTCGCATAAGATTACATACAATTGGAACATCGGTCTTGCTGGTCAACTCTCTGCTTTGCTGGTGTTGGTAAATTAGCAAGGGATATGTTGGGGGCCATGTTGGGAGGCCCATGTGGAAAGGAACTGAGATGGCCTCGCCCAGCTAGAACCCAGCTGGAGACTGAGGCCCTCAATTCAACAGGAGGCAAGGAACTGAATTCTGCTAACAGACTCATGAGCTCGGAAGTGGATCCTCCCCTGGCTGAGCCTTGCGATGAGATCCCAGCCCCAGACAGCACCTTGAATTCAGCCTGTTGTGGGTCCTGAGGCAGAGGGCCTACTAAGCCGTGCCAGGATTCCTGACCACAGAAACCGTGACATAAAAAAATAAAAATAAAAATAAAAATAAAAATAAAAAAATATGTGTTTCAAGCCTCTGAGCTTATGGCAATTTGTTATATAGCAATAGAAAACGAATACGATGGCATTCATAAAGGTTGATACAGCTGCTAAAGCGTTCAGAGAACCAGCAAAGCATCACTGGGAGGGAAGAGGTCTGGAGCCCAGGGGGTTTCACAGAACATAATGTAATGTTTTTGATATGACAGGAAAGACCTGAGCACAGGAATGCTAAGAATTAAGATTTCCACTCGTGCTTAAGAGATTGTCGGAGAGACTGAGGTGGCCAGGTGGTAAACTCTTGTTTACCACACTAATTCAGTAATGTGAATTAATTCAGGAAATATAGAGTCATGGCCACAGATGGATTTTTTTGCTTATTACAAAGAAAAATTAGGCTGGGTGCAGTGGCTTACACCTGTAATCCCAGCACTTTGGGAGGCTGAGGGGGGTGGATCTACTTGAGGTCAGGAGTTCCAGACCAGCCTGGCCAACATGGTGAAACCCTGTCTACTAAAAATACAAAAATTAGACAGGCATGGTGGAGCACACCCGTAATCCCAGCTACTTGGGAGGCTGAGGCAAAAGAATCACTTAAACCCAGGAGGGGGAGGTTGCAGTGAGCTGAGATTGTGCCACCGTGCTCTAGCCTGGGTGATAGATCAAGACTGCATTTTAAATAAATAAATAAATAAACAACCTTGATTATAATAAAATAATATACAAATGTGATTTTTTTAAACAAAGTCATACAAAAGCTTATAAAATAAAGAGCAAATTCTTCCTCCTCTCCCCTCAGATTGCCAGTTCCACACCTAAGAGACTACCAGTTGTTATAATTTCTTCTCTGTCCTCCAGGAAATTTTCTGCATGTATCTAAGCATATGTGTGCCTTTGTCTATAAAGAGGAATAAACTGTATCTGCCCTTTGCTTTTCTCGTGACACGGTGTCTTGGAGACCCCTCAGTGCCTGTGCATTCCAATTAGCCATCCTTTTTCATGGCTGCTAAAATTCCTTTGTATGAGTATGCTTTATGTAACTAGTCTCCTGGTGATTGGCATGATGTTTCCATGTTTTCACTATGACAATAAATGTGACATGTAAATCTTTGTTCACTTCTACAGTTGTAGGATGAAGAACTAGAAGCAGAATTGTGAGGACAAAGCATGGGCTACCAAACTGTCCACAAAAGCTGTACTGATTTTATTCCCACACCTATACAAGGGCATATTTTTTAGTGAAACTTTGGCCAATACTGCATGTTAACAAATTTTAGAATCTCTGCCAATTTAACAGGTAAAACTAGTACCTAGGGTTTTAATTTGCATACATCTGATGTTTTCAAGCTTCTTACAGGTGGAATCTATTCAAAGGATGCAGAATCCAGGACAGAAGTTAGACATTAAGAATGAAGCCCTTGGCCAGGTGCGGTGGCCCACACCTGCAGTCTCAACACTTTGTGATGGCAAGGGTGAAGGGTAACTCAAGACCAGCAGTTTGAGACCAGCCTGGGCAGCATAGCAAGACCCTGTCTCCCTGCCACCAAAAAAAAAAAAAAATTACCCCAGCATGGTGGCATATGCTTATATTCCCAGCAACTCAGGAGGCTGAGGTGGGAGGATCACTTGATGCCAGGAGTTTGAGGCTGCAGTGAGCTATGATCATACCACTGCACTTCAGCCTGGGCAACAGAGTGATACTCCAACTAAAAAATTAAAAAAAAATTAAAGAATGAAACCCTTTGTGATAAATGGAAAGAAGAAACAGTGTCATTTCAGAGCATCTTCTCAAGGGTAATGTACCCAGCACCCCACAGGTGGTCATGATCTTGGCAGCCACCTCATGAAAGCTCAGAAACTTTCTTCCTTATCTCAAAATTGCTACATACTTTGCTTAGAGTAAGATTAGTGCATTATAAAAGAAGCAATGTGCATCAGGCACAATTAAAACATATATTTGAGTACTTGATGAATGTCAAGAATGATTTGTAATCAAAAAGTCCTTCTACAGAGTCTTCAGGAAAGAACTTATGATTCTCAGGTGATCATCCTCCTGAGTGTGGCCATGCTTGAAGGTTAAAAGAGCCTAGACACTTTTCTTCTACTTTTTGTTCTTTCAAGCTGAAACTCCATCCAGTGAAAATTGCTTAACGGGGTCCCTCCATATAAACCAATAGGTGTTATTTTAAAAAAAAGACTCACAGATTTATATAAAAAAGGAAATGCTTAATTCACACGTATTCAGTTTCTGTTCTGACTGTTTTCAACAGCTTTTGAAGTAGTCTATGAGCTCACAAAGCCCTCAGCTCAGTGCAACACAAACATACAGCGAAAGCAAAGGGGCTACTCAGGTCTCTCCGTCTCGGAGAAAATGTGCCAAAGACTGGATTATTTTTTAAATCTATTTTTGCAGTGAAAGGAAGCCACAGGCATCTGAATACTGGCTCTCTAGCTTGACACCTAATTTCTGCCAGGGTATGAAGAGCTCCCTTCTGAAACTGCACCTCTGGAATTTGGGTTGGTTTAAAACGAGATTGGAGCATTTGGGTGGCTTTTGTTTTTGTTTCCCGGTTCTCCTTCAGGCTGGCATTTCTTTCCTCCAAAGGACACTGTGTACTCACCACAGGGACTCCTGATTATCCCAAAACACAAATCCTGATTCATTTTTAAAGACTCATGATTGAGGGCTCGTCCTGTATTTTTGTTTTCCCCCAGCTATAGTCTACCTGAGCCAACAAAATGAGTGTATTCATTTTATTTTTAAAAGCCTCCTACAAATCTTCAGTGACTCTTTGAGTATAAAATATTCATACCTTGACTCCAAATTACAGTTGGGAGCATAACCACTCAACAAGTACTTTTAGTTCAGATTCATTTTAGATTCATACAAGCAGAAGAAGGAAACTTGGGAAACACAAAGTCTCCTTTGAAGGAAAGAAATCCTGAATGAAGAAACAGGGGGATATACTGCCGTCTTAAACCAACCCAAACGCCTCTGCCACAGTCGCAGTTATTTAGGGTGGAGGAGCGGGCTCTGGCACCTAGAGAAGGTGGCCGCAGCATGGGGACACCCGAATTGAGGAGCTGTTTGGGCAATAAGCTGATTTAGAGAATTAAGGTAAGTCAGTCAAATGTAACTGTGTTCCAGCTACATCAACTTTTATCAAAAGTATTCAGCACTTGTGGAAGCTATTCTGAGAGTTTAGTCACATCTACTGCAGACAGCTAGAAAGGTGATTTTACTATGAATTTGGATGCCAAAAAAACATAATCTCGATATTCAAAACCCATTTTTTGATTTCCGTGAAGTGCTACCTGGCAGGTCTGGTTGCAAATCATTTTGCAAATGCAAATCCCATTCTCAAAAGTTTCAGGAGTTTTTCTTGTTAGCAATCCTCATAATTGTTGCAATCCTGGTATAGATATTTTTAGAATAAAAAAGTAAAGAAGCCTCCTGGACTTTCAGAATGGAGACATTATGCTAATTGGAGATGGGAGGTTTTATTTGACAATGGTTTGAAAGAAATTCACCAGCATTTATGAAGTCTGCTGGGCTATGAGGTCTTTGAAAGATACAAACATAGTAAAAGGCAATTTTTTTTCTGCCAATAAGATTAGACTTTGCTAACATTTTAGCTAACCTAACTAAAGCCTTACTGGGAAAAGGCCATACGTGGATGCCTTTCAGGGATCACATAACTGGAAGTCCAGAGGTAGGGAAGCTTTTGAGTTTGTTTGATACTGTGGCCCAGTAAAAAAGTCAAGGCCTCTGGATTCTGTTTTTCTCGTCTTCATTCTGTGTGGTCAGCATCACGCAGGGTTGCAAATGGATCCCAGCAGCTCTCATGATTACAAGTTTCTTCCACCACCTTCAGAAAGGGAGAGCAGAGATGACTTTTCAGAAGAGTACTGCAGCTGTTTTTCTAATACCTGCAGCCTGCGTGGCTTACATGGCATAAATAGTTCACTCTTGAGTTTATACCTGTGGCCAGGGGATAAAGTTGAACCTATTAGTTCAAGAGTGGGCCCAAGACACTTGCCAGCACCAGAAACTCCAGGCAAAGCCTTCTTCTTTAGCAGAAATCTTCTTCCTCTTTAGGGCTGAGCTAGAAAATCCAAACTAGGACACCCATCCATTCCAGTGCCCAGAGGAAGAGCAGCAATTTGTAGCCACCAAAATCTTCATCAAGAAATTAGAATTTTAGAGTAAATCCAAGACAGCCAAGACAGCATGCTGGAGGCCCTATTTGAACAGGCTAATACAGAATAGATGGCTCCTTCTCAAGGGGCTAGAACCAGATAGGCACCACGTCCAAGGCCTTATCCCAGCCGGTCCTAGAGAGTCGTAGTTCTCGTTCCTCATAAAGGGCATTCACCTCACAAGAGCCACATGACCCAAGGCATAATCTCTGTGCAGTGGAACTTCAGCCAGTGGGAGGACAAAGTATCTGAATGCAAATTCAGTTAGCCCAACACCACACCCCTTTGTGCCAATGCTGAAAGTAACCAGCAAGACAACTGTCACTCACTATTCTAGCTCTTCCACTGGCCCACTGATTTCCCACTAACAATAACACTCTCTTATCTTGATTCTCAAGTGCTGTTGTCTGGAACTGAGTTCTAGTATAAATACGCCAATGATACTCATTCAGCAGAACCAATGAGGTTCGTTCTGGGCAGCCACAGAAAAGGCAGAGACCTCCAGCTTCTTACTCTCTCAAGCCTGGCAGGTAGCAGCACCATGAAGGGCACCAAACTATGAGAAAGTATTTAATTTACCTAGAGATGAAAAGTAAGCTGCCAGGTCCTGAGCATCCTCTCTTCTCCAGCTCCTGGACACCTCCCGTTCCTGCCCTCTTCTCAGTTGCCTTGCATCTGGATTACTGCAAAGTCCATCTATTTTCCTATTTCTAGTGCACCCTCACTCTACATTCTAGGTGTTTCTAGCAGGTTAATCTACCACTTTAATCATGTGACTTCCCAGCTTTGAAAAATTCCGTTACTCCTCATTCCCTGTTAAAAAAGAAACCAGGATTTTGGGCCTGGCTTTCAAGGTCCAGCACAATCTGGCCAGTCCTTGACCTCCCTGACCGTCTCTCACCTTCCCCTTATGATCTGCCCATATTCCCACCCTACTATCCAGTCCCTATTTCCGGAACATGTCTACGTCTCTGCTCCATATTATTTCTCATGCGTTCCTCCCAAATGGGATGTTCTTCTGTCTCTCCCATCCAAACCCAGCTTAAATGCCTCTTCACTGAGCCTCCCCTCTCAAAAGCAATTTGCTTGCCTCTCATCTAGCAACCCAAATCACCATGTGTTGGATGAATTTATAGGTGTACATGTGAAGGAGCAGATCATATGCGCCACAGCTCATCCACAGAAGGTCCCCAATAAATACTCATCATATGAGTGCGCAAGAATTTACAATTCTAAGTCATCTCTTATTAAATTACTGCTGAGTTCATCATTTCCTGTAAAGGGAACATTGACATGTATGTCTAATAGGTATATTACTCTCCGTATTCGATTGCTAGGGCTGCCATAACAAAGTACCATACCCTGGGAGGCTTAAACAACAGAAATGTATTTTCTTACCATTCTGGAGGCCACAAGTCTGTGATCAAGGTGTGAGCAGGGTTGCTTTCTCCTGAAGCCTCTCTCCTTGGCTTGCAGATGGACGTCTTACATGTTCTTCTCTCTGTGTGTCTGCATCCTAATATTAAATAGGCCCCATCCATTAAATGACCTCATTTAAACTTAGTTACCTCTTTGAAGATCCTGTCTATCTCCAAAAATAGTCACCTTCTTGGGTACTGGGGGTTAGGACTTTAACATATAAATTTTAGGTGGGCAAAAGCACATAACAGCGTATATATTACACACACAAAGTGTGTATACACATTCACACATAAACACATATTTGTCATTTTTCACACTAAATGTTAACAAGGTTGAATATAACAAAATAAAGAGTAAGAAATCTAGACAATACATGGAAATATGTGTAACACAATGTTAAATTTTAAAAGACGATAAAATATCTCATTTACTGTCATGGTTATTAGGTAAAATACATAGTATAAAGCATATGAATTTAATAGTTTTATTTCAGTGTGGTAAGATTTAGTTTTGTGTATCGATTAAATGGTACTATAGCAGGACTGACATTCCACACCACTGTTCCCATGTGCCAAGAAAAAATAACTTCTTTATTTCCTATAATTGGACTCAGCTTTGAAGTTCCTCCCACTTTTTTCCCTGTAATGACTGGGGGAAGCTGCGCAAGCTGACTTGTGGAGAGAAACAGCCTCCTCTGTGTAAGCCGCATCAGTCAGCCTCTTAGCCTATCTATTCTAAAGCCACCTTCCACTACAGCTGTTTATCCTTCTTGTGTCTCTTCAAGGTGCCTCCAGGAAATGCTTATGTCCCTTCAGGTGTTAGGGGAGGCCTGGTCCCTATGCGGAGCTCCTGTATTTGTGGCTCCCAGGTAAAGGGCATCTCCCCTCCCCTGGTTGAGACAATATCCTCTGGTGCCACTGCAGAGTGCCGGTTCTGCCTGGTTCTTTGGGGGCAACTTTGTGAGCTCCCTTTGCTAAAGTGTCTGTTGAGCATGGGCCTGGATCAGGACTGTTGGGGGGAGAGTCCACACACATGGCTCCCTTTCACCTTGGGGGGACTGCGGATCCAACCCACAGCAGGCACGATGGTCTCATCCCTCAGGGACTGCACTCACCCCCACAACGCCCATAGCAATGCCCGGCTCTCTTCGTCACCATGGAGGAGGTGAAGAAGACTGAACACACAGTGTCAAAACCCCGCATCCCAAACCCATGCCCGTCCTTGCCATTGTGGAGCTGCCGTGTTGGGGGGTCTTGCTGGGGAGGGAAACAGGAGCATGTGTTCAATTGTCTCTTGAGTCTCACAAAATACCTCCTAGGTGTTTCCCTACCCTCCCTCTTCCTGAGATCGGCCCTAAGGAAGGCTAGACTGGGCCCTAACTACTCCTCTCCTTCTTCCTCTGGCCCTCCTCTCAAAAATCAGGAAGATACTCCTATCTGCTTCTTGTTGCCTGCAGTGCTTTCACATGGCCTCCTGTAACCTCCCCTTGCCATGGCTCATGGAAAACCTCTAGGGTCTGAGTCATTCAGTCCTCATTCTGGATATGTAAGGGAGGATTTGGGAGTTTAAAACTTTTTTTTCTCTTTCCCCAAAACCTGGTTTTAAGATTATTTCTCTGCTGTTGGGCTCAAGAAGGAGAAAACTAAACCTCAAAGTAGGTCAAAGGCATTTTATTCTTAGCCTTAGACTCTCAAAGAGTGGCCCTTGGAATGGGAGATTAGCATTGCCTGGGGGCTTGTAAAAAATACTGACTCGCAGCTCTCCCCTCCTCACTCCAGACCTTCTGATTCAGAATGTGTAATAAGACCTCCAGGTGGCTCCTGGGCACTAATGCACTGATCTAGGAAAAACTCCTCAACCTGTCCCTCACGGATTCCCTTTCACTTTCACAGTGGATGGGTTGAAAGAGAATATGACTGATGAGGCGACAAAGGCACTGGTTCAATATTTTCAATAATAAAAATTTGCTCTCCTATTCATCATCAACAAATGTGTATCTCTGCAAGAACCAAACCCCTGGGAAGAACCAAACCCTTTCCATGCTCAGAAAGGTTTATGGTTTTTGAGATGAGTTCTGAGACCTGTCCAGCATGCACTTCCCTGTGTCCGTGGCCCCCAAGCTGTGGGATAACCAAAGCCTGGCAAAGCTCCTACCCTCCACTGATCTCATGCCACCTTCACAGTCTCTGGACAGCTGGATGTGTTCACTTTATTTTAAAAGGTTAAGCTTCTGAGGCTCAGTAAAATTAACCAATTCACTCAGAGTCACCCAGCTCCCAAGAGACAGAGCTGGGGCAAAGCTGGGTCATTTGAGTCTATGTCCAATGTCTTTCCCAAGCTGTTGAGAAGGAGAATGCCTAGAGTAAGCTTGTTTCTCTTTCTTTAGAAATAACCACTAAAAAAAAAAAAAAAAATGCTTGCCTTGAGTTAGAACAATTTCTGTGTACAAATTCTGTGTAACTCAGGATTTTCTGTGGGAGAATATGATTGCCCTCTAAGATATCAATTTAAAATGTTAGAATTTTCCTTCACATAATGATGATGTTGATGACGTAACAACTAGTTAAGGATCCAGTTTTACTGGAGGAAACATTAACCACCCTCAAAAGAAATACACCCTTGGCACCATTTTCTCCTCCTGGAGTAGGCACCTGGCTGCACAGGTGAGTGCTTGGGAGTTTAAAGGCAAGGCCTGCAGCTGCCATGGATGACATCTGTTTTATGATCCTCCCTAAGGGAGCTTCTCAGGCCCCACACAGCATGTGGTGTAAGTCAGACCACTTCCAAATCAAGTGAAGATCCATCCAGCTACTCTACACCCTGCAATAGCCAACATACACAGAAACCATATAGAGTATTCTGGGTACTGGTTAATATCTACAGCAGGCCCACTCTGGGTCACCACCGTGTGCATTGCAGATCTAATCTCCATGATGCCTGGAGGAAGGAGAAAGCATGATCTTGTTTGAGGAAGATGAGGAAATTGAGGCCTAGGGAGGTTAAGTGCCTGCCCAATGCTACTCAGCTCATAAGTGACAGACTCAAATCGAGGTCTTGAGTCTAAAGGTCATGTTCTTTCCCACTACCATCCATCAATTTCTCTCCTCAACCAGTGAATACCATTGGCTTAGACCACCTGTTAGGCTGTATGAGAAGTCTCAGGGAGAAGCAATTACTAACAGAACCCTGAGGAAAAAGAATGCCTGGCAGGGGGCTGATAAGAGACTCTTGGGGATAGGGAAGCAGAGCTCCCCAGACATCAAAGGTAGTGACTAACAGAGAAGGTTCTGCCCACTGTGTTGACACAGTTGCAAGGAAAAGGTGGTGTTGATGAGTAAGACCAAGCTAAAGAAAAGCTGAGCTTTTTCCCAGCCCAGTCCTAGCTCCTTCTCACACAACCCTTTGAGAAACAGTGCTTTCAACGTGCAGGACTGGTGTGCCTTCACCTTTTCTTGTCAAATTTTAAGTAAACCCAACCATGACCCTTCCAGGTACTTGGGACATGCTGCAGTTTTAATAAAGACACACCTTAGAACATTGTAATGTAGAATTTTCTACCAATCTAGTGGCCAAAAGTTTCCTTCCCAGGCCAGTTGCCTTCACATTTTTTCTCACAAGAAAATGTGGTGATCCATGCAATTGCCAACTTAAAAGCAGGAAATTGGATCCCTCTGGGTTTTGGACTCCTAGGAAAGGGGGTGCTCCATAATAAATTGTTTAAGGGAAGGAACCAACCTCATCACCTATCCCTCAACACCTGCACACACCACCTGTCCACCAGCTGGTGCAGCCTGCAAGCCACTCAACCTACCCTCTCTACCTTCCCAAGTCCAAGCAAGATGGAGGCCTCTGCCCAGATGCCTTATGATTGGCTGCGGCTGAGCACTGGCATCCACTCAACATCCCCAGAGAACTCAGACCCCACCACAGACATCAATGGTGGGAGATGAATAGCAATTCCTCTGCGAAGACCCTTGAGAATTCATTATATGGGTTGTTCTGAACACTCCTTTAAACATGCAAATCCCTTCAGTACCTCTATACTCCTGATGGAATAGAATATGAATCAAAGGCTCAGCTCTTTTTATGCTCAGATCATAAAGTCTGAAACATAACAGGTTTATGTGTGGGGTTTTTTTTTCAACCAGAGGGCATAGTTAAGGCTTTACTTACTCAGTGCTGGCTGAAAGAAGCTTAGGAAAGGGGAAGTAGTATTTCAAATGTTATCTATTTTTAAAATTAAAATGATTAATGACTAGAACATAAAACTCAATTATTGAGTTTTATCACATTGAGACTGTGATTAAAAATACAGAGAGGGTGGAATCTCCAGATAAATTCCAAAGAGTCTTGTGATGGATTTAAGGTCCCATTAGCCTCATGGGGATCAAATCAAAGGCTTTCGGTTAAAAGTAAATCTGAGACTCAGGAGTGAGAGTTCTTACAAGGACAGGAGAAATTCCACCAGTACTTTGTAGCAATGGCCCTGAAAACTGGAGGACTCTTCTGACACATGGTAGGAATTATCACCGTCCTGGTATTTTGCACAAAAGTGCTTCCGGTCAAATTATAAGCGCTTTCCCCTGTAGTCTATTTGAGCCCCCCAGATATAGTCCCTTTTCTTGCCTCTGGTGTTCAGGGAAGAGCTAGATATCTAGGCTTTCCTTGAAGATTTTCCATGATGGTAGTATCTTATCAGGAGTCCCTATTCACTGCAAGTGAATCACCACACCAGGAAACTCAAAGCAGGGAAATCATTTACCTTCTATTTAATAGGGAACACAGTTCACCATTACTCAATACTCTAGCTGACTCTTTCACCACTGAGCATTGGAAATGCATAGTTCTAGGAAGTTTCTGTTCAAACTGGGCATTTCCATATGCCTCCTTCAAGTAATGATAATAATAATAATAAAATTTAATTAAATTTTAAAAAGCCTTGGCCGGGCACGACGGCTCCTGCCTATAATCCCAGCACTTTGGGATGCCAAGGCGGGCAGATCACCTGAGGTCAAAAGTTCGAGACCATCCTGGCCAACCTGGTGAGTGAAACTCCATCTCTACTAAAAATACAAAAATTAAGCGCCAGGTGTGATGGCTCATGCCTGTAATCCCAGCACTTTGGGAGGCCAAGGTGGGCAGATCACCTGAGGTTGGGAGTTCGAGATCAGCCTGACCAACATGGAGAAACCCCGTCTCTACTAAAAATACAGAAAAAAAAAAAATTTGCCTGGCATGGTGGCACATGTCTGTAATCTCAGCTACTCGGGAGGCTGAGGCAGAAGAATCCCTCGAACCCAGGAGGCGGAGGTTGTGGTGAGCCAAGATTGCGCTATTGTACTCCAGCCTGGGCAATAAGAGCAAAACTCTGTCTCAAAAAATAATAATAATAAGTAAATAAATAAATAAATAAATAAATAAATAACCAGGCATTGTGGCACACCTATAATCCCAGCTACTCAAGAGGCGAGAATCAGGAGAATCATTTGAACCTGAGAGGTGGAGGTTGCAGTGAGCCAAGATCCTGCCACTGCACTCCAGCCTAGGCGACAGAGAAAAGCTCCACCTCAAAAAAAAAAAAAAAAAAAAAAAAGAAGCCTTGGGCTCAGTGAGCATCTTGAGGGAAGAAGAAGGGTTCTCTATTCTGCATTCAGCTGCTGACCCTCCAGGTGACACTGACCTCACTGTTCCTAAATGTTATCCCTAAAAAATGGGGCAGTAACATTTCTGAATGCTGAGATATCTTTCCAGTACCTCATTGAATAGGCCCACAGGTCGTTGGCAGAATATCACGTTTGGTGAATGCAGGTGACTCACCACCCATGACTCTGAAGACCCAAGTTTGAAAAGTTGATTCTATCTTTTTTTTTTTTTTTTTTTTAGATGGAGTCTCACTCTGTTGCCCAGGCTAGAGTGCAGTGGTGTGATCTTGGCTCACTGCAAGCTCCGCCTCCCGGGTTCATGCCATTCTCCTGCCTCAGCCTCCCAAGTAGCTGGGACTACAGGTGCCCGCCACCAGAACCAGCTAATTTTTTGTATTTTTAGTAGAGACACGGTTTCACCATGTTAGCCAGGATGGTCTCGATCTCCTGACCTCATGATCTGCCCACATCGGCCTTCCAAAGTGCTGGGATTACAGGTGTGAGCCACCACACCGTGCCAAGTTGATTCTATCTTAAATGAGTTGAAGGGGACTCGTGGCCTCTCCACACTTGAGAATGCAGTTTGGGAGTTCAGGAAATGTGATTAATATTATATGTCTACTGGTCTCTCCCTTCAGCCATTCTTAAAGATATTATTCACATTTGAACCTCACAACAATTACAACACATGTATCATTATCCTTGTTTGATGACTAAAGAGCTGAAGCTCTGCATGGATGAGGCCTCTAAGCTCTTGCCATTAGGAAATGGAGACACTAAAACTTAGATAATATCTGAGCCCTGAGTATATCCCACATGCCTACCTCCCACCTGCCACTATGTGCACCTTTGTGCTTCGGGGTAATTTCTAGCAGCAGAACTCTATCCTACCCACAAAGGACTGGAAGTACCTGGAGAATTAAGACACCTGAGCAGCCATTGTCAGTCAGTGACTGACAGGAGTTGGTGCATTAATACCTCAGCTCCCCTACCTCTGCGAGAGACAACTCTGAGGCACATGTTCTACTCTGGCTCCCAGAGGTCCCAGCAGAGTTAAGCATCAGTGCCCCACAGTAGTAACCTGCCTGATGGCAGGCCCCTGCCTGGCTGCCTTCCCTTTCCTCTCTCACCTCATCACTCCCCTACCAGCATTTCCTGGCCAATTATCCTGCTTGCACTCAAATCTTTGCATCAGAGTGGATTTCTGGGAGAGCCAAAACTAAGACACAGAACTTTTGAGCCCAGGTTTTATGTTTTCATTTTACCTGACACTTTCCTGTCTGTGTGGGTTTGGAGTTTTCTGGAGAAACCATCAGAGGCCTGATCTACCAGAGAGGTAGATCTCTCCTTCCAAAACTGAGCTGTCTCCACTGTGTGTGGAAACTGGAGGGGATTTTCCCACACCCATCCTCTCTATCGGGGTTGGAGCTACAGCCTCCCGAGTGGTTGTCTCAGCTGGACTCCAAAAAGGCAGCCTTTCAATTGGAGTTTAGCATGTGGTGTGTTTATAGTCAGTGGGGCCAATTGGCAGGGATTGGGGAGATGGAAAGAAGGCAGGAGTGAGCAGAGGGAGAATCTGGTCCCCAAAGCAGCCTTGGCCAACTGTATGGTGAGCCCCAGAGCTGGTATAGTTCTCAGAGTTATCTGAGTTTGGCTGAGATGGCCAGGCCCTTGTAGACTGTCATCCAAGAAGACTGGATTTGGGCCACCCTAGAAAAGACCACGACCTCAAGGGAAGTGCTCTCTGCAGTTGAGTTGACCCCTGAAAGGGCTGACAGCTGAAGGCAGCTTGTGGTCTGTACTCCCAGCAGCAGACCAACAAGCCCAGTGACACCTCAGTGTCCACTGAGTAGTGATCCTGGTTTCAATCTCTACTTCTCTCCACCTTACTGAGAGAGGAGCTGTTGCAAACCCATCCTGGGCTTTTCTCTCCTGCTCAGAACACTGTGACTCTCCATTCCCAAGGGAAGAGGCCAAACTCCCTAGCCTCAAAGCTCCTCAGACCAATTCTCTCTTGTCTCCGAGCTGTTCTTGCTGCCCTTCCCAGGAAGCTCCTGCCGTAACACCCGCTGCCCAGTTGCTCCCCTGTCTTTGTGCTGGCATTGCCTCCCCACCCCAACTCCAGGAGCCCTGTGTCACTTTCTGCCTGGCAAACTTTCTTTTCCTCCAGTGTTTGGCTTAAATATCAGCCCCTCAAGCAAGAAGCACCCCTCCCTTCCAGCCAAGGAAGAGTGAATTGCTATTATCTCAGGGGTGCACAGTCCTGCTGCTGCAATGATGAATTTTGTTGTGTTCATACCTATTTCTGGTTTACTCCCAGCTGTGTGAACTCCTGGAGGACATTCATGCCGCCCCATGAGCTGTAATGTGAGCTTACGGGACATACTAGGGATTTGGTGTTTGTCAAATGAATATTGGCTGAGCTTCTCTGGGAAACAAACAAACGTGCCTTTAAATAAGAGCTAAGGCCAACATTAGGTCACACCCGTGTCACAACTGTGGCTGCAAATAAAAAGGAGAGGGCCATCTGCTGTGGAGCTTTCAGCAAGCTTCTGCACCTGCAAGCTCTTCATCATAGACTGCTCTTGGGTGCCCAGAGCCACCTGGTATATTCTCATAGACAGCTTCACGTGTCTGGAATGTGTGAGACCCCTGCCCCCAGGAGGGCCCTTAAACCAATGATGGGTGCAGCGCTGACCTTCGTTCACACACCTGAGTCCCCTTCAGGACCAGTCTGAAGCTCCTCTCTGCTGGGCATAGCCTGAAATGGCCCACACTGGGCTTCCCTGCCTTCCGCACTCCCTTATAGACCTCTCTGGGAAGCACACTGACTTGGTAATTCTCATGCACAGGAGTCCTCTCCTCAGGCTCTGCTTCTGGGGAACTCACCTGAGACACCGATAGTAATAGACTGACTAATGAACTATGGAATATACACACTGCACTGCAGTTAAAAGGAAGAGGTCATTCTATACGTGTGAACCTGGGAAGACCTCAAGTCATACTTTTGTGTGTAAAAGTAAGTTGAAATCTGATAAGTGAGCTAAAGTACTATTTAAGGAAAAGAAAATACTGAGTAACGCTATTGGAAAGTTAAGAAGTGCATTCTCCTTCTCAACACCCACCCCTGTGCACTCCATCGCTGGGCTCTGCACCCCCTGTCCAGTGACCAACCTGTCTTCTGTGTTTCCCAGCAATGTGCAAACCAGCTGCTGATCATGGGGACCTCTGCTCCCACTCATCAACTAAGAAAGTCCCTTGGAAAAGGGAGCAATATTTTTTATGAACTATGTAACTATGTTGGTGAGCTTAAAGAGTATGACTTTCTCAGTTACCTGCAAATGAATCCAAGTGGCATTTTTTTAGCTAATGGGTGAAACTTGACAATGGTTCCACCCCCAGAGCAGGCCTCCTGGGCTGGTCTGAAGCAGCTGGTATGGAAGAGGGTGTCAGACTGGCTCTGGCAACTGAGGGTCCTTCTAGAAAGATGGATGGAGGAGGCTTCTGCCAGATTCAGGTCACCCGGAGAACATCACTTGGAAGAAAGATGGCTTTACAGATCAAGAGGAGGGGAAGTGCAGAGACTACTAAAGGAATAGAAAAGGAAATCAGAAAGTGGAATGGTGAACAGCATGTTACCAGGGAGGGTAACAGGGAGGTTGCAAAAACATTTGGAAGCTGAGGCTTCTAGGACCAAGCGACCTCAGGAAGAGGGCAGAGAAAAAATGGAGGCAGTGTTAGCATGTAGTAAAGACTTTAGAAAAAATTGGAAATATGGAAAAGTTGGGAGTTATTAACAGCAGTAAAAATGAAATGCTGACTTTAGCCTTCAAACGAAGGGAAAGCCATGGAATTGAAGACAAGGTCTGGCGCTTGGCTAGGGACAGTCACAAGTGGGTAGAACATGTTTTCTAATTCTGGAGCAGTCTTTGGCCCAGAGCTCAGCACAGCTACTATATCATGTATAGAGATGAGAAATAATCTTTTCAAATGTGTGGAGTCATTTTGAGCAAATGTGTTTATTTTTTTAAAAGGGTTGTTTTAAGTAAGAGTTGAGAGGACAGATTATAAAACATAGTATAATGCATCTCTGTGTAAAATGTTGAGAACTTTCTCAGCTGTCATGCTGAGAAGCTGCAGAGGATACAGGAGAGAAAAAAAATTGATTAAATGTTCTCACTATGCCAGACTCTGGGCTAAGCCATCACCATGAGTCTCACTCATGTCATCCTTACCTAGTATGAAGAGGTGGCTTCTGCTATTATCCCCCTTTTGCAGATGAGAAAACTGAAGCTTCCTTGCAAGGAGAGCTAATGGGCCCTCAGCTCCCAGTGTATACGGTCGCTTAGGCTTTCTAGATGAGAACCCACAGTAAGGAATGCATTTTCCATCCAAATGCAGTTACACACACATTTATAACAGAAACAGAGGTTTTCCAAGACTCTGTTTACTGTGTGAGATGAGTTGAGAACTTCTATTCCGTTATTTTCTTTTCCAGTACTTGTAATGAAGTAAATTGCTGTCACACACATTAATGGGTCACGAACGGAAGTTTGAAAAGCTTCCGTCTAGGATTTGTTATTATCTAATTCTATCTCTTCAAAACCAGTGCTCACAGGTAAACTGGGTTTTTAAATACAAGTAACATAGAATCTGTGCTCTATTCTCCCATCCACCCATCCATCCACTCACACATCTACCCATCCATCCATTCAATAAACATTGATTATCACACAGACTTATAGTCCAGATTCCTCATTACAGGAACTGATGCTATCTCATCAACTCTCTGCTCTCAAAATGGAAAAACTCAAATCATCAAACCAGGCAAAAAAGTCAGTAAATAGCAAATATACGTCCTAAAAACATCCACTGAGAAATTATAGATGATTCCAAAGCTAACATCTTTGTGCATCCCCCAATCTCTCCACCCCCAGAAAAAATAAACTCTTCTTTCAGACAACCAATCACAAAAACAAAGAAACATGCAAAGCATGATAAGTGAAAACAATCACCATAATGTTCCAAGATATTGGTATTGGAGGCATCACCAGGCATAAAAAATGAAAACTGAAACCACGCATGCCCAAAGTATGCTTGCATTTCTTGCTTCTGAATTTGTTGTGAGTCCTGCTAACCATGACCACAGGCTGTTTAAAATTACACCATTTGCCTTATTTAATTTTCTTCTGCAGTCATAAATATTAATTAAGTGAAGCCACATAGAGCCTGCATTTCAATCCTTTCACTTCCTGAGGACCATAAGCAATTAAGAGCCACAGCAATTTAAGTACTAGCTGGTTCTTTAGGTCTGCCCCGTGACAACCACTTTTTTTTTAAAAATTAAGTCAGATTTATTAAGTCTTGGTGGTTTCTTTTTCCTACCTGACTTCTCCTGGCCTGTGGGTGTTCCGAATTTAATTTCTCCTTTTATAAATAGGAACTGTTTTCCTGCAGGGGAGGGGGCCTGGTCATTTTCTCTAAAAGACGATGCAGAAAAGCATATGTTTTGATTAATAAGAACCAGAAATATTTATGTGCAGCATGTCAGCTAGCTGGTGGCCAAGACCGCACTTATCAGTGTTTGTTTAGAATTATTTTATGACAAAATCAAAAGAGATTATTGTACAATGTAAGAAAGATATAAGGTAAAATGTGGAAGTCCTGTCACAATCCTCCTAAGTCCCACGCTCTAGGTGTATCATTATTAATAGTTTGATGTGTAAACTTCAACCCTTTTCCATGCAGTGAGAGAATCAGGGTTTATTTTTATAAAACTTAAATCAAGTTACTCATATCCTGCAACCATTTAGGTCTTCATTATAAAATGATCATACTTTTTATATTATTTCATAGAGATATCACTGCTTATAATAGCTAGAAGATACTATGTAATAAAGTTGAGTTATTGTTTATTTAACTATATTTCACTAGCAATAAGATCTTGGGTATATTGTAGATAAACTGCACACACACACATACGTTAAATACATACACACATAGGCATACACACATGTACAAAGAAACACTATTCCAATAACCTGGAAACTTTACCTCTGAGTATTTTGTTTTCTCCCAGGTTTCTGATAACTTCTCCATCTCACTAAAGGAATGCCTTTTGGGAAAAAAAGAAAATTATAAAATGAAAACAGGTCAAGATTTGGGTCAGAGGGCCTAGGCTGTGATCAGAAGGGTTGGGTGAGCCATCAGTGTCTCTCACCCCAGTTTTCCCAAAACCAAAGTGAACTCCCTTATGTAAAAGGCTTGCATGAATCATCAAGTCTGAAGAAAATATTAGCCTCTACCATGACTTCTCTCTGGTCTTTGAGAGCTCAGTCATTTGGAGAAGGGTAGGTAGAGGAAACTCTTGGGTAATGTACATGAAGAAAGAATGCTGTATTTCTAAATGTAATATGTTAAGAGGGAGAAAAGGATGAAAGAAAACAGGTGAGTAGAGATAAAAGTCTCTTTTCACTTTCTACTTAACTATGAGAATGGGGGTAGTGAGGGTCAGATCAGAGCTCCCACCCTAAGGGACTCTGACCCATGTTTCTCAACATTAGCATCTACTTAGCAGTTTATTTTGAAGAATTAGAAGAATGAATTTGCCAGATTTCACACTTAAAGGGCACATCTAAACTCCTAAACTTTTGAAAGGTATAGACTTATTCATGTAGACTCCTCCGGAGAATATTATGTGTCACTTACATCATAATTTTTCATATAACATAGTATAATTCATTCTCAGGCAGCATCACATATTCCAACCTTCTAGACTAACAGAGACAACCTATGGGGTGATTTAGTAGCCAGGTGTGAAAGGGACAACTGAAAAATAAGTTTGTGTGTTATATCCGGTTCCATCCAGGAATCTCAAAGCAGCTTAGTATAATTTTTCACCAGTTTTATTATCCCCAATCCACACTGCCTTAAAAGCACACATTGATTAATTATTGGTCTAAATTTTTTAGTGTTTCTACATTAATTATTTATGTGCCTTTATAAATATGGTAGGAATTTTTTTAATTTGCCTGCAGAAAGAAATACTTTCCCTCCCTTTTAGCAGTTCATATGTGAAAGAAACGAGCCTTTCCAGAATGAATGCTTCATTTCAATTCCCCCAAAGGGACAAATTATCTTATCACTAATTAGGAATGTATACTGCAAATTAAATAAGCCCAATTTGAAAAATTATTCTCATCTTTGAGACACAAATTTTAATTTCTGAGCATTTTCCGTTATATATGTTGGGAAAAAATTGAGTGGTACACTAAGAACAGTTGTATTTCTTAACAAAGGGGTTAATTGTGAAGTCTATGGGTTCAGTTTTAATTTTTCCTAATAATGTTATTTTCTTATGCATGGGTAGGCAATGCCAACTCAATGTCAGTCCAAATTTTGTGGAGGAAAATTCCCATTTCCAGTTGCCATCACAAGAGACTCAGGTCTTTTCCAGGAGGACCATGAAAATCTCATTTGAAACTCAATAAGCAGGAATTTCTTCCTCACTTTCCCTTCTTTTTGATCTTTCTATTTTGTTTCTTAAATGCATATTGGGATCAAGGAAGAGGTTCAGGGGATGTTTGGGAGAGGTCAGTCCTATCCCTTTTTTCTTTTGAGTGGGAAGCCCTGCATAACCTTCAGGGCCAGCCCAGCCCCAGAGGTGGGCAACTGGGCACAATCAGTCTGAGTTCTCTGGGGCCTCTTCCTTAAGGAGAAAATTTATAAAAGTCTTGGTGAGCGTTTGCTGATGCAGTGAGGTTGCAGCTGACACTACTCAGTCTGGCTTTTATATATATATATACTTTTAAAATGAAGTTTCCACATTGAGAACTGATAATTGCCACAGGTCCCCTTTCCTACCCAGTCAACCAGGGAGGTCCCTGTCTCCGGAAAACACAGCATAGGAGGGGGAGTGTGGGGTGAGCTAACAATGCACCATAGGGGGCATAGGGGGTGGGCAGCTGTGCTTTGTGGGAGGACCACTACATCGCTTGGGCTGCACAGAGAAGTTCTGACTTCTGTGGGCTGGGGACCATGAACTGTGGCTGCGAGAAGAGTCCGTGTGGCTCAGAGCAGCTGAGAGGCGAAGGACATAGATGCACTAGGGAACCTGCAGGAGCTGAAATGGAATGTGTACTTCTCATTTTATCAAGTCATATATCACCACCTAGCTAGGGATAGACTACAGGATCCATGAGAGAAACAGGTCTTTAAAGCTGTGCTATTCCACCTGTGGTCAGTGGACAAGACTGACAGCATCAGCATCCCTTGGAAGCTTGTTAGGAATGCAAAACTCAAGCCCCTCCCTGCGGAATCAGAATCTGCATTTTAACAAGATCACCAAGGGATTCCTATGCACATAAGGGTGTGAGGGGCCGTCCCAGTCCTAGTTCATTCGCCCAGTCCCAGTGGGTCACTGTTGCAGTCATATGGTACCCCTACCTGAAGCTCTCCTTTTTGCAGAGAACTCCACAATCCTTCCTCTGCAGTTACTCTTGGGAGTAAAATTAACAAAGAGCTAAATAATGCAGACACATGTATTGCAAAGCATTAGGAGCTATGCTTGACACAGGATGAAGCTCCCAAGCAGCACCCATCACGTGCAGCAGCACCTCTGGCCGCCTTCATCCTTCTTCCTCCTGGAAGCCAGAAACCCCTAGTTATCCCTTTGATAGGAAACTGATATTGTAGAGGAATTGCCAATGGCAACAGGACAGAATTGGGCTACCACAGGGCTGCTTGTCTACCTGACAACTGAGCCCTTGGTTTTTCTATTGATTCTGGGTCAAAACAGGCTCTTCGCCTTGGGTTTTAGTCCATCTCTGCCAGCAGCTAGACTATTTTAGGATGGTGAAATGTATAATCTTCCCTTTGGAATAGGATTTTAGCACTTGGAAATTCCAGGGTCATGATTGGAAGAAGCCTCAAAAGTAAAGAGGCTGGGACCTGTGGCAGAAAAAGGGAGAAAGGAGGAAGTAAAAGAGGAAAACAGACTTAGTTTCTAGAAGCCCATGGCTTTGCCTATTTGTCCACCATCTGGAATATAGTAAGTGCTCATTAAATATTGGCTGAATGAATCCAAAACATATAAACTCCCCATCCTTGTCATTGCTTAATATTAGAGCAAGTTATATATAGCTCTTTTTGTTGATTCAGAGCATGTGTACCATTTGAGATGGAAACGAGAAGCAAACAACTGCTTCCTAAGCATCAGCCAGGAAACCCAGGACTTAGTAGCTTCTTTCTGATCTCCATGTCTCTCATATGCTTCATTGTTTCATGCTTGTTGAAAGTGCATTTGTTTATCCAACTAAGTAATCAGCAACTCATAGGCCTAATGGTATCACTTCTAAATTACCTCCCTGTATAACACAGAGGGTTCCTAAGAAAGAATGCCTGGGGTTGGATTCTCCAGGTAGGCTGTGACTGATGCCCCATGACTCTTGTCCTTCATAAAGCTTACTGCTTGCCTGTTTGGCAGGAATAACTGAGATTTCTCCCAAGAATAACATCCAAATGTATGAAATAGCTCCCAGGGCCACAAATGCAGATGCATCTAATTTAAGCATCCCTCAAAGAAAAGTTTATTCTCACTCACCATGGTATGTTGTTGTTGCTACTAAAAGTTGTCATTTTTTATTTTTATCTCTTCCAATGATTTTAATTACCTGCTATAATAGTCCCACATACCAGAAATGTGCTAAAAACACAAGAATGGTGAACAGGATGTCAAGTATATACCAGAAATATTTGTCAAACCCTGGCCCAGAATGGGCAGAGCACTGACTTTCTTCACAGACCTACACAGATGGGAGTGGAATCCGCAACTGCTCAATCCATCCACTGAGAAATCCCGTAAAAGATGGACAGTCCACAACTGAAACCCAACCTTCGGCACAACGATCAAATTCTACATGCATAAAGCAAGAGATCTGTGTGCCAGATCCATCTTAAAGGCACCCCACCCAGAGGACAGAGTCTGTCTCCTTCCCCTAAACAATATGCAGAAACCACCCTGGTAAGTCAATACCTGTAGTTGACATGAATATTTCTTCTCTTCGTCTCTCAACTCAGGGAAGATCGCAGTTCATCCCCTGACACCGGTAAGACAAAATAATAATGACTTGTTTTTCAGAACTCAAACCTGTCGTCAGTTTGTATGGTGGCTTCTCTGATCTCCTTTCAAGGATGAGAACTGAATGAATATTTGCACAAGTTATTTTGCCAAAGTTTCCTTAACATCAGATCCAATATCCTTATTACATATTGCTCCATAAAATAGTAAAAGAGAATGTAATAATAAAGCAATGATATTAAATGATACAACCCATACTGCAAAAAATATAGATTGAAGATATAATTCTACAACCAAACATAATCAATGTTACTAACATCGTATTTATTTAATTCACTTTATTTTCTCATTTTAAAAATGTATGTTCCATCTTTTCTTGTGGATCTTGCAGTGGAGAGATAGATTGCATGCAGGTGCAGAGTATTACACTTAAAATGTTGCACCTTGCCTCCCTTTTTATCAGCATTTTCCTGAGCTTTTGCTGAAGGCTGCAACATGCTGATATTTTTTTCTTTTACATAAATACCCTCTGATCAGGTGTTCTTAGCTAATGACCTTTCCAATTGCCCCCTCCATAAACAACTGGTCTTTTGACCATCCAAGAACTATGAAAGCCAACATAAGTGTTTGAAGGTATTCTCAGTGCTAAGCAGACAAATTTTGATGGTCTGATTTTTTTTTTTTTTTTTTTTTTTTTCTTTTTTTTTTTTTTTTTTTTTTTGAGATGGAGTTTTGCTCTTGTTGCCCAGGCTGGAGTGCAATGGCGTGATCTCAGCTTACTGCAACCTCTGCCTCCCGGGTTCCAGCGATTCTCTTGCCTTAACCCCCGAAGTAGCTGGGATTACAGGCATGGGCCACCACTTCCTGTTAATTTTGTATTTTTAATAAAGACAGGTTTCCACCATGTTGGTCAGGCTGGTCTGGAACTCCTGACCTAAGGAGATCCGCCCGCCCCAGCCTCCGGAAGTGCTGGGATTACAGGCGTGAGCCACCGTGCCAGGCTGATTTTTTAGTACATTTCAGAAATAACAACCCATCCAAAGAAAGTGAAATGTTGATTATAATCTTTGACACATGATATGCCTTTTCTTCATTGAGACTTGAGATTCATCCAGAGAATGAATAAGGGGTGTTTGGACATCTGCTTTTTTACCAATTAAAAAGCTTATAAGAAAGTAAAAATGCATATTTTCCCAAGATTGTGTTGTCACTTTTCCATCCCCTCTGCCTTCATCTTGCCTACGTATCTGCCTTATGTTGCCCTAAACACGTTGGGGAATTTTGAGCAAGGCCTTGCCTGGGTGTTTACTATCTGAAAGGTTTTAAGAATTGGAGTATTAATGGGACTTTTATTGTTTTTCTCCTTAGGTATTTCATGGGTTCTCACTTAGGAAAATTGAGTTCTGTTCAGTGATGCCCCTTCTGCACTGGTTAGTTTCATGTGACAAAGAGAGCTCTAGGGAGGACTTTTGCTAGGGGAACGCAGGATTGTTCCAGCAAGATGAAGGCCTAAAAGACCTGGATGGCCTGGGTGTTTTCTTCCCAGGGAGAGCAAGGAGGCCTGGATTTGAACTCGAGTCTTATGACTTTGCCATTGAGGCAACATCCAAAATAAAAATAGCGTGCTAACCCCAAGCACAGTCCTCAGTTATAAAGCAGCTTTATTATAGAAGCCGGCGGTGACCTAGCAAAATGGAAAGGGAAGGGCTTTGTAGGTCTCGGCCCTACATGAGCGTAGACTAAAGAGGGATCGGGAGAAACATCTGCAGCCCAAGTTCCCCGCGAACTTTTTCCTGGAGAGAAACTCCGGGAGCAATCTTCAGCATTCAAGCCTGAGCCAGAACTCTGGATAACCCTTTAGAAATCGGAGCTCCGGGAAGGAGGAGCTCCAAAGACGGCTGAGCTGGAAGGGAAGCGAACCCCAGGCTGTCTGAACGTCCCTGCTTCCTTCGCAGCCCGTTGGTGTCCCGCTCCCCGCTACCTAAAGCTAACCGTAGACCCCACTCGCATTCCCATGGGGCGGGCGTGCCAGGAGGGCGCGGGAGCGGCTGCTCGAGACTCTAGACTCCAGCCCTACCCTACTGGAGCTCCCAGAACCTCGTCAGGGTACAGGAGGGCGGTTTGGGTTCGCGCAGAACTTAGGGGTTGGGGCTCCAAAAAGGCCGAGTTCCCCCGAAGGCGTTTTCGGAGCGACTGGGAGAGAGGGGGAGAAGGTGCTCGGGTGCCAGAGCTGCGGGGTTGGGAACGCGGGGGTAAATGAGGACTCGGGTCGGTCCCGCGGGCCTGGCGGCCGACAGGGGTCGCCCTGTTACTGTGGAAGCCCCCGCCGAGCGCTCTCTGGTGTCCCTGACCCCATCCACCAATAGTGCCGGGGTGGAGGTGGGGGCTTGCAAAGTCAGCTCCTTGGAAGGGTAGCGCACCCTACTGCGGCCCTCCAGCTCGCTCCTTCTTTTCCTGGAATAATTTCTGGGACCAAATTTTCAACCAGGAGCAAAATAGAAAGGGGAGTGGGCACCCACATAAGCTCACAAACACTCTCATACAGCACACGCACAGACTAGGTCAACCATAAAATTCTTTTGAGTTTTGGGGGTGGGGTGGGTGTGTGCGTGCGTGTGTGTCTGCCCTGGCCTGCGGAGAAAGATTTGAAAAATTGCTCATTCTTTGAGCTCCAATGAGTACTCCTCTTTCCCTGCCCTCGGTGGAGTGATGAAGTTGCTCCCATCCACGCGCTAGGTGGGACCCCGTGGGAAATGCTGGGGATCTATCCCCTCTGACTCCTCTGCGCACACCTCCACGTTCACTACGTAGCCGTACACACCATCAAGCCCCTTCCCTGGCGCACCGAGCTGGCCTGCCCCTCGTGGGAGCCTTCAGCACTCTGGGGACCGATGGCCATGGCTTCCGCGGAGATGCAGACCTTGAATTTGTGGGAGAATCCCGCCCTGGCGCTCACTCAGCGGGCTTATTAATGCCCTCTTTATGAATAGTCCAAACCATCTGCATTTCAGCAGCAAAAGGTGCTGCCGGCAGCTTCCTCCTGTGTCCCAAACCGTGCGGACCTGAGTCCTGGGGTTGGGGAGGTGGTTCCCCTGTGCCTACTGCTCCCTCCTCGCTTGCCTTCCAGCCTTACTCTTACTCAAGCTTCAATGCGAAGCTCCGTGTCTGCCATCTCGCCTGTCTTCTGCCACCATCCCCCCCAATTTTGGACAGGTGGGCTGGATGCTTTCTCTGTGTCTGAGGGGGTGGGTACAGGGCTGGATCCCGAAGGCCCAGCCATGTTTTCAGAACCAAGAAAGAGCCTACACATCCAAACACCTGCAATATCCATCCCCCCACTCCAAATCTGGGCTCACAGGCTAACCCAGAACAGAAGACAATTTTTGAACCCAAGAGCTGCAGGGGAAATAAAAGTATACGATTGCTGGAGTTTCTAATTTCTATAAAGCAGTCCCTCTGGAAGACAGAGAGCACAGCGACGCTCTTGAAGTCAACTCCATATGCCCCATCATTGATTCCTGGATTCTTCTCTCCTCACCCCTCCCTCCCCACCTCCTGCCCTGTTTGTTTTAGTTACGAAATGCTGTGGGCACCTCGGTTGTGACTGAAAAGTAACCTTGAAACACGCCGGCCTGAATATCAGAGACAAATCTCAGACTCCCAACCGTCGGCCGCTGCTAGAGGGGCTGCTTGCGCCAAGCGCCTGCCGCCCCACTGCGGGTCGCTGGCGGCAGGGCTCTGAGGAGGCGAAGAGCCGAGGCGGCCAGACCGTGCGCCCCGCGAGTCTCCCGAGGCCGTTCCGGGTCTGAACTGTAACAGGGAGGGGCCTCTCAGGAGCAGCGGCGGGCAAGTTAAAGGTGTGTACATAGTTTTTCTAAATAGGACAGCGCTTTGCAAATTGGCTGTCATGGGCTTGCTATTTTGACAGAGAAAGAGCACTGAGAGCGAAGAAACCCGGCATAAATAAATCCGGCTTTCATAGGGATCTGCCGGGCACGGAGGCCAGACGCGCCCTCCGACAGGCGCACCGGGCGCCCGGCGCGATGGGACGGGGCGGGGGCTGGAGGCCGGAGCCACCCCCGAGGGTGGTCTCCTCCCAGGTCCCTCCTTCCTCAGGGGACTCGCCGTGGACCCGGGAGGAAAGGGGACTCGACCAGGGATCTCGCGTGCCCGATCGCCCGCCTGGCCCGCTCCCCTTGTCCGCCCAGGAGTGCGGGGCGCCGCGGCAGCGGGGCGGGCGGCAGGGGCTGAGGGGCAGGTGCGGAGCGCCGGCTGCGGCTCCCTCTCACCTAGGTGTGAGCTGATTATTCAAATGGGCTGCCCCGGGTCTGGGGATTGGAGGCCCGCGCCAGCGCGCCGCGCTATATCACCAGCCGCCCACGTCACTGCGGCACTTGTCCGCTCCGCGGTCCACACCTCCTCCTCCTCCTCCTTCTCCTCCTCCTCCTCCTCCTCCTCCTCCTTCTTCCTCCTCCTCCTCCTCCCCACCCCCCAACCAGCCCCCGCGCCGCGCTCTTCCCGCCGCCTCGGGGCAGCTCGGCACTGCCAACCTCAGCCGCCACCCGGCAGCCCGTGAGCGCGGCGGCGGCGGGCGCTCCCTACCGCGGGGCGCTGGCCTGGGCCTCCTCCGCTCCTCGCCCCCCCCACCTCCCGCCCACTTCCAACTACCGCCTCCGGCCTGCCCAGGGAGAGAGAGAGAGTGGAGCCCAGGGAGAGGGAGCGCGAGAGAGGGAGGGAGGAGGGGACGGTGCCTTGGCTGACTTTTTTTAAAAGAGGGTGGGGGTGGGGGGTGATTGCTGGTCGTTTGTTGTGGCTGTTAAATTTTAAACTGCCATGCACTCGGCTTCCAGTATGCTGGGAGCGGTGAAGATGGAAGGGCACGAGCCGTCCGACTGGAGCAGCTACTATGCAGAGCCCGAGGTAAGCGCTAGTCTTTTCCAGGGGGAAGTGGAGCGGCGGCGCTCGCTCCTTCCCCAACCTCAGGACCGCTTCCCTCGCTGGCACCCCCTACCCCGCCCCACAACCCCAGCCTTTCTCGGCAGCCGCCTTTTCCGCCCTCCTTGGAATCAAATGGGTCTCTTTTTTATACGACACACTGTTAGCCTTGAGATAATATTAACTTTGTGATCAAATATTGACTTGCGGCGCCTCCAAATCCTCTTCGTGGCCGAGCCACGCACTATCCTAACAGAGTTATGTTTGGCAGCGCGCGGCTGGGGAGGGGTGGGAGGTCGGCCGGCGAGGGGGTGGGGAGCTGAGGAGGAGAAGATGGGTAGGAGTTGGGGGCTGAAGTGGAGGCAGAGTCAAAGACTAGTGGACAAAGAGAAAGAAAGTTTGTGCCTGCAAAGCTCAGCTGCGTGTGGTTCAGGTCTCGGTTCCTTCCCTATTGCCCGGTTCAGTGCCTCCGGCCGCCCCCGCACTCCGCACAGTCACTGCCTTTCAGTTTCCCTGGGACGTGGGAGGGGGGTCCCTGGAGGGAGATGGGACAGAGGGGGCCCGGGACAGTCTTCGCTGGAGGCAGCCCGAGGCGCCCCGTGCGGTGTCCCGCAGGTTGCTTGCTGCGACCAGAGGTGGCGTCCGGGGACTTCGGGCCTCGGCGCCAGCTCAGTATGCTGGTAGGATAGTTTGGGGAGACTCTGGGATAGGGGAATGCATTTGGGGTGCAGGCTTGGGAGTACTCCATGGGACCCCTGTTCTAGAATCTGGGCGAGGTGGAGAAGGACTAGAAACGGGCCACATGCCCAAGCAGCAATCCGCTCGCCACCTTCCCAAGGGCGATCATCGATCATGACTGTCCCTGGATGAAACAGACTCGGAGTCCCGAGACTGGGCCACAGGGGAGGAACGGGCTCCCCGGAGGCCTCCCCGGAGGCGGAGGCCTGGGCAGTGGGTGGGAGGTCTAGGCACCCTCCAGCCGCGGTGCTAACGCTGTCGCCTCCCTCCCGGGGCTCTGTCCGCAGGGCTACTCCTCCGTGAGCAACATGAACGCCGGCCTGGGGATGAACGGCATGAACACGTACATGAGCATGTCGGCGGCCGCCATGGGCAGCGGCTCGGGCAACATGAGCGCGGGCTCCATGAACATGTCGTCGTACGTGGGCGCTGGCATGAGCCCGTCCCTGGCGGGCATGTCCCCCGGCGCGGGCGCCATGGCAGGCATGGGCGGCTCGGCAGGGGCGGCCGGCGTGGCGGGCATGGGGCCGCACTTGAGTCCCAGCCTGAGCCCGCTCGGGGGGCAGGCGGCCGGGGCCATGGGCGGCCTGGCCCCCTACGCCAACATGAACTCCATGAGCCCCATGTATGGGCAGGCGGGCCTGAGCCGCGCGCGCGACCCCAAGACCTACCGGCGCAGCTACACGCACGCAAAGCCGCCCTACTCGTACATCTCGCTCATCACCATGGCCATCCAGCAGAGCCCCAACAAGATGCTGACGCTGAGCGAGATCTACCAGTGGATCATGGACCTCTTCCCCTTCTACCGGCAGAACCAGCAGCGCTGGCAGAACTCCATCCGCCACTCGCTCTCCTTCAACGACTGCTTCCTGAAGGTGCCCCGCTCGCCCGACAAGCCCGGCAAGGGCTCCTTCTGGACCCTGCACCCTGACTCGGGCAACATGTTCGAGAACGGCTGCTACCTGCGCCGCCAGAAGCGCTTCAAGTGCGAGAAGCAGCTGGCGCTGAAGGAGGCCGCAGGCGCCGCGGGCGGCGGCAAGAAGGCGGCCGCCGGGGCCCAGGCCTCGCAGGCTCAACTTGGGGAGGCCGCCGGGCCGGCCTCCGAGACTCCGGCGGGCACCGAGTCGCCTCACTCGAGCGCCTCCCCGTGCCAGGAGCACAAGCGAGGGGGCCTGGGAGAGCTGAAGGGGACGCCGGCTGCGGCGCTCAGCCCCCCAGAGCCGGCGCCCTCTCCCGGGCAGCAGCAGCAGGCCGCGGCCCACCTGCTGGGCCCGCCCCACCACCCGGGCCTGCCGCCTGAGGCCCACCTGAAGCCGGAGCACCACTACGCCTTCAACCACCCGTTCTCCATCAACAACCTCATGTCCTCGGAGCAGCAGCACCACCACAGCCACCACCACCACCAGCCCCACAAAATGGACCTCAAGGCCTACGAACAGGTGATGCACTACCCCGGCTACGGTTCCCCCATGCCTGGCAGCTTGGCCATGGGCCCGGTCACGAACAAAACGGGCCTGGACGCCTCGCCCCTGGCCGCAGATACCTCCTACTACCAGGGGGTGTACTCCCGGCCCATTATGAACTCCTCTTAAGAAGACGACGGCTTCAGGCCCGGCTAACTCTGGCAGCCCGGATCGAGGATAAGTGAGAGAGCAAGTGGGGGTCGAGACTTTGGGGAGACGGTGTTGCAGAGACGCAAGGGAGAAGAAATCCATAACACCCCCACCCCAACACCCCCAAGACAGCAGTCTCCCTTCACCCGCTGCAGCCCTTCCGTCCCAAACAGAGGGCCACACAAATACCCCACGTTCTATATAAGGAGGAAAACGGGAAAGAATATGAAGTCAAAAAAAAAAAGCCTCCGATTTCCACTACTGTGTAGACTCCTGCTTCTTCAAGCACCTGCAGATTCTGATTTTTTTGTTGTTGTTGTTCTCCTCCATTGCTGTTGCTGCAGGGAAGTCTTACTTTAAAAAAAAAAAAAAAAACTTTTGTGAGTGACTCGGTGTAAAACCATGTAGTTTTAACAGAACCAGAGGGTTGTACTATTGTTTAAAAACAGGAAAAAAATAATAATGTAAGGGTCTGTTGTAAATGACCAAGAAAAAGAAAAAAAAAAGCATTCCCAATCTTGACACGGTGAAATCCAGGTCTCGGGTCTGATTAATTTATGGTTTCTGCGTGCTTTATTTATGGCTTATAAATGTGTATTCTGGCTGCAAGGGCCAGAGTTCCACAAATCTATATTAAAGTGTTATACCCGGTTTTATCCCTTGAATCTTTTCTTCCAGATTTTTCTTTTCTTTACTTGGCTTAAAAAATATACAGGCTTGGAAATTATTTCAAGAAGGAGGGAGGGATACCCTGACTGGTGGCAGGTTGTATTTTATTTTGGCCCAGGGAGTGTTGCTGTTTTCTCAACATTTTATTATTCAAATTTTCAGATATACCAACATTGAATGAATTTTACAGTAGGCACACAGGGACCTGCTCCCGAGATTTTGCAATTAACATTTCATTATATTTGCTTTATCACATACTTGTCCATCTATCTTCACCTCCATTGGTCAATCCATCTTATTTATTTAAATCCACTTCAAATTTGCAGATACCAGTACACGTCCCCCTAAACACTAAGGCAAGCACATTATTAAATGGAACTCATGTGGTTTATGGTTACTTTTTGAATTTGGGGGTTAACTTTACACACAATGAAATACACAGATCCCAGGCAGACCATTCCAGCAGGTTTATTTTTAAAGCCAGTAGAAGATCACTCTCCACATATCACAGTTTTCCACCTTGGCTCTTTGAATGTGCCCTGTTGTTGTGGTCTCTTGGGCCGCACAGCTTGCTTCTCTTGGGGGAAGCCTGGATTTCACATGTTTTTGCTGTACTTCTGTCTTTGGGCCTCCCTTCAGGTCAATGAGCCTGGATCAAACTTGCAAATTTGTGTTGCAGCACTTTGCCTGTTCACCACTGTGAACAGTGGTGGAATTGGGACTCTGCCTGGATCTTCCAGCCTCCTCTGTATACAGGCGCCACCCTTTCCCACTCTTCTCCCTGGAGCAGGTATTGTGCACAACCATGGCAGAACTTGCTAACACAGAAAGACCTTGCTAACCCAGAAATGGCGAGACACTTGGTGTAGGGAAACATTTAGAAGACCTTCTCCTGGAATTGGTTTGAAAGGATAAATTAGGGTAATAATCCAAGTCTGTTTTTTAAAAATAGGGTATATTTGGGAGTGAGGAGGAGGTAAGGGGTGTCTGGCCAATCGACCATGATAGCAGTGGAGATGCCACTGTCGGCAAATTTGCTCCCCATCTCCCTCCAAAACTCAAGGCCCTTGCAAATCTTCTTGTAAGTTAGGTAAGGTTGGCAATCCAGGTTTGCAGGGCCCAGGGGATATGCAGGTATTTTGTGAGCTTTCAAGGACTCTAAAAGTATAACGAAAAAACCCAGAGTGAATTCTTGTACACCATGCTCCCTCTGCCCCCAGACGACTCTCTGGCCTAAAAGGACGGCCAACGGCAGTGAAAACCAAGGCCGAGAGCGCAAAGGGGAGTCTGGTGTTGGTTTTGCCCAGGACATCTGCTGGTTGGGCAAGGGCAGGATCAGTGTCGTCGCGGGTCAGGCAGACTTGGGAGCCACTCTCGCAGGCAGTTAGCTTGCGGTAGATAAAAACACTCTGGAGGTTAGGACTTTTTGCCTCAGGTTTCTAAGCTCAGGCTCCTTTTTTCAAGACTAGACCTTTGGGCTTCTTGACCATCCTAACCTGGAGTGTTCCAGCTACGCCCCAGACCTGGAGACTGCCTTTGCGTGCTACCTTGCTGGGGTCTCTGCCACCCCATCCCCCACCCCGCCGCCATCCCCAACAAGCCTGGCCTTCCCACCCGCTTGAGGGGGTTTGGCATCGCCTCCGCCTCCCCCCTACCACTGCCCCCCTCCCGCCTCCAAATCCCTTTCTTAACATGCCACATTGTCCCGAAGAACACAAGGAAGAGAAATTGGGGAGGGGGGGATCCGGAGGCCACAGCCAGCAATCAGGCCGTCGCTCCTCCTAGCAAGGACACACACGTCGTGAGCCCGGCCTGAAATGTGTTTCATTATCACATAAAAGGCTCCCGTGGCGAAGGAGCCGAGAGGCAGGGCCGGGGGCCGAGTGGGGGACAATGGCGGCTGAAAGCGCTGCCCTAACCTGCTATGTTTCGTATGGCACGCCCATTGTGCGAGGGTCGTTTTAAACTACTTAGCGCACCCCCCTTCACTGATCCCAGCCGATAAGATATAGTTCTGTCCGAATACATAAAAAGGATGTCGGGGAGCAGGCGCTTTCGGAGGCTTTTCTGTGCTTCTTGTGTCTTTCACGCCCCCCTCCCACTTAAATCCCTCCCCTAGCCCGGGTTCCGAGCTTACGAGCTCACAAATAGCCTCTGCGGGCTTTCCCCAACTCTACGCATTGTGGGGTGCAGAGGCTCTCCCCCCTCCTTTTTTTCCTTTTTTCCCCACGCCTTCCGCGCGCCGGTTTAAGCAACCATGATCTGTGAATAAACAAAGTCTGTAAACAACCGAAAAAAACATTCTAGATCCGAATTCCAGGAGGGTAAACTTTCCATGCCACGTCACACTTCAGCAAATTTGCACAGATATTATATTGCTTCCCCCCTCCTTTATTATTCTTTTTTTTTTTTTTTTTGCCAGGATCCCATTGTACTTAACTGAATTTTATAACGCTGATCGATATCTTGGTAAAATATTCATTTTTAAACTAGCGGGCAGTGAAATCTTTGCTTTGTGTGCTAAAGTCAACAGTCGCTTGGTTTGAGCTCAAATAAATGCGGGGATGCCTCGGCTCGGAGCAGTCGGCCTCCTCCCTCCGCGCGCTGGACGCTCCGCCGCCCGCCCGCCCGCCGGCCTGCCGGCCGCCGCAGGTAGGGAGCGCGCCCACCCGGGGGCCGCGCCCGGCTCCCCTCCTCAGCGTCCGCACCCCACTCCTGTCTGCGCACCGCCCCTCCCCCAGCCAGTCCTTCTCCCTTCCAGGGCTCAGACGCCCGGGCGGACTTGGCTGGTGGTAAGCTCAGCCAACGGAGACTCAAGGGGTTGGGTTTTTTTTGCAGGGGGTTCGGAAAGTGCATGACTTGGAAGGATGAGGGGTCGCAGAGTTGCAAACTCAGACCGCTTAGGCTCTGAGCTCAGTTAGAGGAGTTTGGTAGGTCCCCGAGGAAGCCACACAGGCTCCTCGAGCGGCTCGGGTCTGGGGACTCGATCTGAGAGCAGAGTGTTTCCGGAGAACAGTGGAGGGTGGGGTGTGGGGAACCCCGGCCTCAGAATCTAGTGTGGGAGTCAGCAGAAAACGATGTGCGTGGTACATGGGAGTTTGAAGAGGCTGAGGCCAGAGCGTGGTGACGCCCTCCCCTTGGCGCGCAGGGGTTCGAGTCCAGTCTCAACTCTTTCTCGGACACAGGCAGGCCGAGGAGACGGTGGGGGTCGGCATCAAGCAGCAGCAGGGGAGGGGCCGCGCCTTTCTAAGAGGCGAATGAACCTTAGCTCTGGCTGCAGGAAGCGGCTGGTGGCCTTTGCGCACAGCCGTGCTTGGCGGCAGGCAGGTTGGGGAGCCTCTGGGGTTACGAGCTGGGTCCAGGAGAGAAAGTCAGAAAGCAGACGCAGGGCCATTTATCATCCCATTCTCCCTGCAACCCAGTCGCCGATTTCCCCCGTTCCACGGGCAGGAGCACGCTCGCGCGTGCCGGGCTTGCCCTCAGGGATTCCGGAGGACGCGAGTTTGTAGGACCCAACAGAACCAGCCACGTCCTTCCGCCGCCTGCGGAAAGGCGTGGACCTCGGAAAAACAGTAGTTCTGCTGCTGCCCCTTGAAACCTCAGGACTCTCGGTTTTCGAGAGCAGGGTATGATAAAGTTGTATTTCCCCAGGTGTCTATCAGCGGCCCCCATCCCCGCCCCCACGCCAGATCCACATTCTCCCTGGGGTCTTTAAATGCCTGGGTAGCAGGCACTGTGAGAGGCCCGTGCCTGGCTCGGTTACTTTGGGTCTTTGGTCTGACGCGACAGGGAACTGGCACATGGAAATTGCCCACCACCCCCGACCGGAAAGCTTTTCCCATCTGCACCGCAGTGACCAGACTTCGAACCCAAGTGGGCAGAAATCTGTTTCGTTGTTCAGCAGGGTCAGTGTTATGTAGTCACCTTCCTGTGTGGGGACCCTTGGTGGCCCCTCCTCTCCTTCCCTGGTGCCTTGGGCTGTGCGCCCGTGTCCACCTCACCCGAAGCCTGCTGCGGAGCGCGCCCGCCGCCCTCCGAGCCCCAGCTCGCCTCGTGTGGCTGGTTATCTTCGCTGAACATGATGGGACGCCTGCAGGACACACGGCAAGGCTAATCGTTTTTAAATAATTAATGAGTCCCGTTCCGCTGGTAATGCGCGGCGTCGAATCCGTCAATTATTTGTCATTAGACGGGTGTCGCCCCACGGCCTTCCCTCGGGCCTTTGATGGCCCGGGGTCCCCTCGCCCAGGCCACTCCACGACCTAATTCAAAGGTGCCGTGCCTTTGAGAGCCGGGTACGGAGTAGCCGTGACCCTTAATTCAGTGCTAGTTTTGAAAGAAAGACCCTCGCTGAAGAGATGTAATCTTCCAAATGGCCAATTTAAACGCCCGATCTTTATCGCCCGCCTTCTCCCCAGCTTCATAAAGAGAAGCCGCTCCTCAATGCTTTGGAGGCCTTTTAATGTGGGAGTGGGGCGGGAAGAAGCAAGAGATAAGGCTCAATAGGGCATAGGAGGAGGCGTTAGCCCGAGGAGGTACCTGAAGTTACCTGGGGGCAACGCGTTTTCTTCGGGGCAGTGCATGCTTCTACACATCCGGGGGACTGGAGGTGGCCCTGGCTTGGAGGGAGAGGTGGCCGAGACGAGATCTGGAATGTGCAGACACCAGTTATGTTTCAAAAAAGCAGCAAGGCCTTTTCTGACTATGCACTTTCACCCTGCAAGAGAGGGCAGGAAAGGAAACATTTTCCTCCCAAACACGATGAACCTGGAGTTGCAAGCAGCTCGTTCTGGCTAATGTCGCAAAGTCATAGGCATAAAGTCCTGCCATACAGAATAGACCACCTCCACCCCCACGCACACCCTAGTGCCATTAGCTCCAGTTTGTTGTCCCTGCTGTAGCAAAAGAACGTTTCAGACCTGAAATCCTACTGGGTGGGGGACAGCATGGACACCAGCCCTGGAGGCAGCACCATGGCAACCAGGCCAGCCAGAGGTTGTCGAGTAAAATGTAAAACTGTAAAACATACAAACAGAAAAAATAATCAATCCCCAAAGTTTGCAACTTGACTTAATTACACTTCTTGCTCTTTCTTTCCCCGGTCAAATGTTCTTTTTACAGTAAATAAAGACTCAAGGGTCTAGGGATCTTATCTTTATCTGTCCCCTTCTGAGCAAAAACAATGCACCGTATCTTCAACCTTCCTTAAATGCGAAGACATCTCCACTCTAGGCTTTATAGCTAACTTTAGATCAGAAATTTACTGCAGCCTCTATCCCCAGGACTGGCTTTCCTCTGAGAAGAGGTAAAAGGAGATGGGGCATGGAGAGACAAGATAGTGATACTCTATTTTAACAATGGATGGAAAAAGGATGAAGGCCTGTGACCCACACCCTACCCCCACCAGGGTCCTGGGCTGTTCTTTAGGTCTTCAGCTCCACACACGTGGCCTTTCTAGAGCAAACCACCCTGATTGGGATTTTCTGAAAAATTCTTTTTTAATGAGAGGCACCGGATGTGGGCAGGATGTTACAGGCACCTCCAGAGACAAGCAAACAAAAATAGCGTAGAATGGATGAATGTCCTCAGCGGAGCTCAGCAGGGTCCCCAGCTCCTGGCAGGCCTCTTCTCCCTTTAACAAAACTCCCAGGGAGTTCCCTACCCTGCAGCACTCCAGGGGGTGCCGCGGAAGCCTAAATCCTGGGCCATCTTCCCCATTCTGTTCACAGCCTTCCTGCCCACTCTCTTATCCCTTTTCTCCTTTCTTCTCTAAAACAATCATGTGTGTCCCCAGTTGCCCCCTCCCGCTATTGTATTTGTTGATGACCTAACACGCTCCCACCAAAAGCCACACACAGAAAACCAACAACGTGGGATGGGAGGAGAGACCAATTATGACTGAGGCTAACAAGCAGGGAACACCCAAGTTGAGGCCGGCTGTCTCCTGGGAGACTGATGGAGGCTTATTTTACAAGCTGTAATTCCGTCGCAGTCCCTCTTGCTAGACTGGAGGTGATGCCTATTCTCCCCTCCCCCTCAGTCCCTGCACCCTTGGGGCCTAGTCCAGATCGTTTGTATCCTCTGCAGAAGAAGCTGCCACCTTGTGCTAAAGTACCACTCATGAAAAGGTAGAGAGGACAGGGAGTCTTCACAAGCATACCCTCACAACACTGTGCTTATTTTTTACGTTAGTTGCTGTTTGTCTGAGCTCTGAGCTCACTGCCAACATTCACATGGACTGGTCAGATGTCATTGTCACCACTCCCCCCGCCCCCCGCAGGTTCACATTAAAAAGCATTGACTTACTTGTCCTCAATCTCTCTCTAAAGAAAGGGTGATATTTCACTGTTAGATAACACAACTGATAGCTGGGAGTGCTAAAAGAAGCAACAAATTAAGTTACATTCATTCATGCAAAGCTAGAGGTCTCACTTCCCACCAGGGCAAGTGCCTGGGGTTTAACCCTGTCTTGTTAATCAGAGGCAGCAATATTCCCAGCAGTGTCAGGAGACGATGATGGCAATACTATACTTTCTTGACTTAAACGTCATTAAATTTATTGTGAGAGAGTATTTCAGCCTCATAAACGTATGTGTAAGGGAAAAATACTGGCATGTAATGCAGCATTATAACTTTGTAATGAGAATTGTTTGCTGTTTTTTAGTTCTACTTGCTTATGTGGTTCAATCTCTGCTTCTTTAAATGGTTGGGTCCTAGTTTATTTTTTAATAAGTAAATCAGCTTTCCCATTGTTTCATTTATTTGAAAATAATAAGACACAGGTCCAAAAATAAGCAGGGATGTTTTTGAACTAGGGTTGGCAATGATCTGAGCAAATGCGTGTGAATTTTGACTTGGTATTTAATGAAAAATATAATCTCAATTTATTATTCCTTCTATTTTTATAAAGCAGAAGTAATTATATATTGAATTTTGTTGGGAAATTGTTGCTTACTGAAAGGAAAGCATATATATAATTCCTAACTTGAATTCATGAATGTTAAAAGTGCCTTATTTGAAAACATAAAACAATCTTTGGAAGTATTTGGAAGAGAGGGCTTGGAAGGCACTAAGGCCTGAGGTAGATAGCTGGATAATCAAAAAGGACAGATGATGATTAGATGACGTTTTCTGTGAAGGAACAGGGTGAGGTTCCAGGGTAGGAGCTGCGTTATAGAGAGCTTCATACGGAAGTCACAAGCATCTTTAGCAAAAACGTCAGGATGTCAACATGTACGCCCTTCAGTATAAAATATACAGCTCTGCTCAAGCTTTTTGATTGCTTTACCTCCACAAACCCATTTTAAGTTTCAAATAAAGGAGATCAATTTCACTATATATTTTTCATTTGTTCTGTGATTCTGAGCTACATTAATCGGGGCAGTTAACACACAGAAAGAAGTTGTAACTTCAGCAAATCTATCCCCTGCTAGCTGAGAAAATCCTCTCTCTAGAAAAGAGAGACTTTTTCTTCAGAAAAGTTAGTAAATTTCTTGGCAGAAATTTTGTTTTACCATTTTAGTGTTTTCAGTGGCATTCATGCCCCCATCCACGTCCTGCCCTCTCTTATTTTGAATGGAAACTCTAGTCAGTCCAATCACCATTGAGTGGGGTTCTCCTAGGTGCCAGGAATCGTGCAAGGTGTCTTCCTGAATAGGATCTCTTTTTAAGCTTCCCCACGTCCTGCTGGTGGAAATCATAATTTACAGGTAATGGTCTTGGGGCTGAGAGAAGTTAGGTAACTTGCTCCAATTTCACAGCGCAGCTTTGAGCTGGAGTCTTTCAACTCGTATTCCCTCAACTTATTCTGGCTTCCCAGGACTCTGGGACACAGAAAATTCCTATTTCAATGAAGTAGGAGGCCAGCCTTCACCAGAACTCCAGAATCTGGAAAATGAGCAGGGACATCTGAAGTGTTAGGGGGAGGCTGGAAAGAAACTGGAAGAACTCAGAAGAGCCAGGCTTTGGTACTCCCTGGAAGGATGGCACAAACCCCGTGGACTGTCCTAGAACAGACGAGGATGGGTGATGTCTGGGATCAGGCTAGATTCTCATGCTGTCTTCTGGGGTAACACAGTCAGAATTCTTATGTGGCCATGGTCCCTTGAAGTTGGGCAGAAGTTCATTCAGGCCTGGATCACGCTTTTCTGCCCACTGATGCTTCCAGGGCCAGCTAGCCAGTGCTGGAAAGAGGGAGGCAGCAAGCAGGCTCTTACATTGTGATTAGAAGGAGAAAATGCCAGAGAAGAGAGAAAATGTCAGGGGCAGAGACTAAGGGCTGACATATAAGTTTAAAACAATCCACGTAGCCAAATCATTTCTGAGCTACAGCCTGTCTGCCTTATTCCCTACCGAAGGATTCTGGGAGCAAGGTCTAGGAATGTCCTAAGAGACTCTTGCCTCTGACCTCCCCCTGACCTGCACCTGGTGGCCTGACAACCCAGGTGACAGCATAGCTGGAATGCATACACCGCCCACAGCTGGTCCCCAGCACGCCCTGGGACCAGCCCCCATGGCAAGCCTCCCCCTCCCACCCCTCACATATATACCAATGCAGATCTCCATATATACCTGCCTCTGAGGTTTGCCCCTGAATAGGATGCCGGCCTAGACACATCAGCCTGCAGCCCTCAGGGAGGGAGGATGCTGCCCAGCACCCAGTAGGCCTGTCGACTAGAAGAGCGCCACTCCAGCAGAGTGCATCTGAGTGTGCATGTGAACAGTGGCTAAGCTTGTGCCAGGCTCTGGGGACACACAGTGGAAATGAGCACTAGCCCTCCTCAAATCAGGGCTCAGGCTTGGCTTGGAGGTCTCCTTTACTTTTCAATATCCGGGAAGCTCAGTTCCCTGGCCTGTCCATTTTCATTGGTGTGAGATTCCCTGCAGACTTAGCATCTTCCATTTCGGCTTTTCAGAGACAGGCAGACAACTGGATTCTAAGGCCAGCTCCTCACGTGTTGGCATGTGGATGGCCAACACTTGGAAGTGAACAGAGTTCTAGATAAAATTGTATTCTCACTCCAAACTGGATAACTGAGTGTTAGACTAAGGTGGGGGCACAAGAATGACACAATTACTCACAATCAGATTGTGTGCTGAGCCTTGTAAAGACAGCCAGAGCAGAGGAGAATGCCAATTTTGGGGGCTGTTTATGGGGGCGAGACAGCGGGGGAAGCAGTAGCCAATCTATATTTTGTCCTCTTTCTATTTTAATTACCACCTCCCCCAATGAGCAGAGTTTACCAATTAAAGGCCAATCTCTCTTGATTTCTTTGCTTCAAAGGACATTTCGATTCACCCAGGCAGACAATTAAATCCCCCTCGTGCCTCTCCCTTCCCAGAGCTCAGGAACAAATGCATCCCTATCTCTTCCCAGCATCTAGCAGTGGGAAGGAGTTGATCTCAGGTGCTCACCTGCAGTTATCAGAATGCCAGACTCATTTAGGGAGCTCAACTCTGGAAGCTGAGGCTATCCTTTCATTGATTGTGGCAAGCGCGGTTTAGATTTCGCCCTTGCTCAGTAAACAACTAAAAGTAACTGCGTGATTTCTCCCTTGCATTCCACAATCTCTCTCCTCCTTCCCTCCCTCCCTCCTCTCTCTCACACACCACATGACACACACACACAGACACACACACACACACACCCTTTCCCTTTCTCAGGCCCAGGCCTCTGGGCTCCTGGTCATCATGAAAGAACAGGCTGATCACTATCCCTGTATAACACCGTTAGCTAAGTGCCTCCCCACTCCCAGCTGCTGGATGTTTTGCAGGGGTTGGGGTGGGTTCTGTGACTTCTTCCCAGGACTCATGACTCTCCCAAGGTGCATACCCTCCCAAGTTTCCAAACCCCCAACCATGCCACATCTGGAAGTCCCCACCTGTCTAGAATGCTTTCCAGAGACTTTCCCGACCATTCCTCCCTTGCCTCCCTTCCCCCACCCCAGCCCCTCTCCCTGTTTCTTGCTGCAGCTCAGACCCAGTTCAATGAAGTTGAGGGCGGAGGACAGATTCTGTCTGAGGTGCAGCAGCTCTGCTTCTGGCTGAGGTAGCCATGTCTCAATACAGATCTGTTTTGGGGATGAAAGCAAATTAAAATGGCAAACTGGCTCAGTGATGATCAAACTTCTAAGGTCCTTAACAAGATCTCCATTTACTCCTCAATTACTAATAGAAAAAGGGAAAGATGTACTCTATTGTCCACCATTTGCATTCTCTGAATAGATTGTGTGTTACAATTAGCCCCCCTCATTAGATCCGTCTCTAAGAATGGGTTTGCTGTGCAGCAATTGTGAGGAGCGTGCGTACTCTGCCATCTATTTGTGTAAAATAAAGTAGGCATAATTGCCAGCCTTCCAAAACAATAGAAAACCTTAGTACAAATCCTAACAATTATGATTTAAAATTTAATAATTCTTTTTTTAAAAGCCAAGTGATGAAGAATAGTTTTCTTGCAGACGTTGGACAGTCAGCCTGCCACGAGTGTGTTTTTTAAAAAAATTAAGCGACTTTCTCTTTCAAAGTCTGTTGTCTTTCAAATGGAATTTTTTCTTGTTTGCCTAAATGCCTTTCACATGATAAAAGATATTTTTCAAATTAGATCACCTCAATTTAAAATACAGTTACCTATTATCAGCCAGCCTGGAGCATAAAGCATTTTAAGAAGTCTCACAGATCTATTTTATTTTTTAGGATTTAGAAGTTTCATGGATCCTTTTCATTTTTAAGGATTGTTAAAATAAAACAAACATTGTAATTTGTAAATTCTTAAGATTTGTGATAGAAATATTGCTCACAGTCTTGAATATTCCACATTAGTCAATAGCAAGCAGATAAATATATATATATATATATTTCTAAATGAAGGGTTGCTCTGGAAATTAGACAGCCATTTTATTACATAAGGTATTCTTGGACAAACCAAAAAAAGTGTGTCCTCACCTTTTCCAGCACAGTTTTGTAAATGGAGTATAAAATGTATTTGGAGTTTTCATAAATTTATTAGGTGCCAAGTATTTCTTTGCACAATGTCTGTCTAGTTTGTGTCCTGAGGGCAAAACAATGTGTGATATTCTTGCATTACAGTTTTGTGGTGGCTGCTCACAGGCAGGTCACATCATCCTACTTTCATTGTCATTGGCAGTGCTATTTTGTTGAATATCTGTTTTGATATGACTAACGCTTATTTCCCAATTTCACCTTGCATTTTCTCCTACATTTTATGTTTGATAAAATAGCTCAATAGTGGTAATTAAACCTCTCCTTAAAAAGGTATATCTATATATTTCTCAATGCTTGTCTTTCTAGCAATGAAATCCACATTAAAAACATTTCTGGGAGAAGATAATTTCTTTGTTATTTTTGGATTGTTTAAAACTATTCATACAATATGGAAAAATAATGCCAGGTAAAAATAGAATTGCTTCTATATCAAATAGGAATTTGTTTCCTTTACTGCCTTCCTTTTTGCAATGTCTGTGCAGGTCTTCCCACACCTTGGCTAGTTCAGTAGATATATTCAGTTTAGATATATTTTAGTTGGTCACCTCTGAAGCTCAGACAAATTGCCGGGCTAAGTTTTGAAAAATAATTTAGGAGAAACTTGCAGATATTTTGAGGACGCAGGGTGTAACCTCCCATGGCACCAAGACAAGCGACATACTGTTTGGTGCAAGGGGCGAAAAACACGACCTAACGGTGTTTACATGTGTATTCAGCCATGAAATTGAATATTATCAAAGTTGAAAAAATGCAAATCAAATTAAAACCAGAGAAAATTGTCTTTGGAATTACAGCGGCCTGGAGCCCCCAAGTGTTTGCTTGAATTGAATCATTTAGAAAAGAAAAAACATCTAAACTGCCCCCTCACTATTCTCTTCCGCCCCCACCCCAGGCACGAACCTTGTTCTTTAATTCTACCAGGAAATGTATCAAAGTTGAGGCATAAATAACTCGACCTAGGACAAATCACGTTGGAATATATATATATATATATATATGTGTATATAAAAATTAAATGCCTCCCTCTATCTAGGTGTTCACAGAGTCGCACCTGCTTCCGAAATAAAGCAGCACTCCCTTTCCTCATTCCTGGGTGAGCCCCTAGGCGCCGGCTGGCGGGCTGGCTCGGGCTCCCCGAGAGTGGCCCGGGGACCTTCGGAGCAGCCTTCCTCGGGCTCAGGCTGCGAAAGCCGGAGCGTGTGCTCGGGCTCCGGGAAGGCGGCGGGTGCCCGGGTACCCGGGGCCAGGCAGCCGGGGCGGATCGGGCGTGCCGGGGTCGGCAGAGCAGCCGACCGAGCCCCCAGTCCCCGCGGGTCCGTGGGGCTGTCCCGGTTTGGCGAGCTCCGGCTGCCAAGATGCGCCAAACGCGGAACCCGGGTTGGCCCTCCGGGGGGTTCTCCTCGCCCCCTCCCAACGCTCACTTCGCTGACATAGAACTTCCAAAGGTCTTAGTGGAGGAGGCCACAAAAGGAAAATGCCTGCTAAATGTCACTGGGGGTCGGGGGAGAGATCGAAAAGAGCACGAGGCAGAGGGACGGTCATTCTTGCTTTTCCCCCACAAATTCTAGAAAGCGCAGGGAACCGATCCTAGGCAGCCAGTCCCCACCGGACCCGGCCTATCCCACCCCAGTCGCCACGGGCTCTGTCAGCTGTATTCCTCTCCCACCCTCCCCAACGCTCTCCCGCCTGCGGGAACACTGGCGAGTCCGGGGTTTCTCCTGCAGGTGCCAAGGTCGGCCCTGTCCAGGTGAGCCCGCTGGGCACCGCGCAGAGAAGGGCCGGGCGAACAGGCAGACAGCCTTGGGTCAAGACTGGGAGCGCGACCCCGCTGCGGTGGGAGCCGGACCCAGGCAGCCACGCCCACCAGTCTTAGTCGGGGACACCAGAGGGGGGCTAGAATGGGGGGCGGGACGCTGGTGACACCAGCGGTGGCTAGGATGTGCTGGCACGGCCCTGGAGACACTTTCGTCTCATTTAGTGACCTCACGATTTTCTTTTCGCTCCCCCAGCCTGCACTTTCTCCTCTTCGACACTCGTCCACCCTGCTCCAGCCCGAGCTGCACCTTCTCCGACCCGGTATCTCAAAAGGAGCTCGAACTCCTTTTCCTCTGGGGAGGAGAAAGAGTGGGCGGCCTCCGCGTCATTCTGTTTCCCTTCCTCCTCCTCAGTCCTGATAGAATCCAAGGGCTGCTCTTGTTCCAGAAACACAGTAACTGCATTCCAGCTGACTCCGATGGGGGCGGGCGGCGGAGTAGTGGAAGCCCATTTTTATTTGAAACCTGTCCCTATATTTTCCTTCCCAGGAACCCCTGGATAAAGACCAGCTTAACCATGGCTGAGAAAACAGACCCAGGCTTCCCAGGGCGGTTAACCTGCCGGCCTCTGGGCAGAGACTGTAAGTTGGCGTCGTGTTTGGGAGACTCGGGACCCTATTTCCAAGGAGAAATATGGGGGACATGTTTATGTTTGTTGTTTTCAAAATTAAGCAAAGGAAACAACAGCCAATTAAAATGAAATATTGTTATTCCCCTCGCACTTCGTCAGTGATTTGCCCCCAGGGATTCACAATTTTCCCAAGCCTGTTAACGGGTGACAATGAGTGAGTGTCTCCTGTAATTTAATTTTCCTGTCACACTAAATAGAGCTACATTGTAAACCTTAGATCTACTCTTACTGATAGGATCGCCTTGTTTTGCCATTTGCACCATAAAGACCCCCAAAAGGGACACTGTATTGTGACCTCTACTCTTGAATTATTCAAGAACTTAATGACATTTTCCATTTTAAAAAGGGAACTAATTGCCATTGATGCAAAGCATGTGACCTTCTCCGGATACCCAGTATGAGAATGTAACCATCTGTATGTGCATAGAAGGCTGAAGAAGGCGGGTACAAACAGGAAAAACACATACAATCCTAACGAGCTCAAAATGGACACTGGAATCAAGCGTAGGGTTTAATTTCACCTCAAACCATGACACATAGCTCCACAAAATTCCCTTCATCAGACCTAAAGTCTGCATAAAACCTTACATCAATTAAGGCTCGTTTTGGGGGAATCTAATAATTTGCTTCCCTTCTTTTGTGGCTCTTTAAAATTATTTATTTACTCAAAAAGGACAAGAAAACCCCATAAATTGGGATGGAACCGCATCTCAATATTTGCTGTTTGAATCAGTCTTGAGTTTCTAGGAAATCCGTTATTGAAATTCTTCACTAACTAGAATTATCTCGCTTCAAATTACTTGGAAATGGATGCTTATCTTTTTTTTTTCCAAAGAAATGACAAAACAAAAACAATAACCACAAAAAACTCCCAGTGTGTTTCCTACTCTTCTTTTACTTTTTCTTGGAGGAAAGCAAAGGGAGAGAAATGGACTTCACCAGTGTTCTTTGGCTTCATCAATTCACAGGTCAGTGTGCAGAGATTCTGGGATGCTGTTCCTGGTTTATCTGAGTCAGTCCACTTTTAAAGTGCGAGCGGCATTAGGAGGTTGGGAGCAAAGCACTTTCTTGTGCTGGGCTGCAGATGCTTCTTTTGAACTTTGAGTGATGCTTGGGACAAGGAATGGTCATTTCTGCAGGGAACAGACAGCTCCTTTTAGAAGGACGCTCTCATAAACTACCCCCTCCCCCCAGGCTTCATTGAGAACTAAGTATCCTTTCTGTGTTTGGCTGTGAATCCACATCTCTGTTGTGTAGAATTTCTGGAAAAGGAAAATAAAATACATTTGAACACCTAACTCGACTTTTATAAACCCCACGTTATGTCAACATGTTTGACACAACTGGTGCTGGTGCAGCCGGAAGTTGTACAAAACAGAATGCCTGACACTCCCTCTGTTGAAGTGTATCAAATGCTATTTTAAAGGGAATTGCCATAATACTGTTATTACCCCAGTTATGTAATAGAGCAACTGTTTTCGTATTTCTCTAAAACAAACCTGTTTCCCTCCCTGGTATCATGTGCTTTTGAGGTCTGTAACATGGTAGGAGACATGCAGTAAGGATATGTAGTTCTTATTGTTAAATAATGAAGACGTATTTAAGAAATATATTTGAGACATTTTCAAGTCAAGAAAAACAGAGATATGTATGAGAGGAGTGGCCAGCCACCCTCTTGCATGTCCCCTGTGATAAAAGCAATGCTTTATTAGTCAAATGTTAATTTAGTTTTAGAGATTTTTCACTTAGTTTTCTGCATTTAAAACATTTTATAACAATTTGAGATAGACTGTAAGACAGAATAAATGATAAGCGTCTCTCATAGCATTCTCTAGTGTTATAATCCAGGAATTTTTTCACAGTGACAGTATATTTTCAAAATGAAATTTTAATTCACTGTTCAAGTTGCCATCATGGATAAATGACAGTCATGTTTCTTTTGATTTTAAAAAACAACTATCTTGATCAGGGGCCACTTGAAGGACACGTTAAGTACTGTGGAGATCGCGGTGTCCTTAGGGCAGAGCAAAGTCCTCTTTTGGCCCCATTCCGAGATCTCATCCTCTTCTGAATGGATATCTGTGTTGGTAATCCAGAACACCATGAGGAGGGATTTTATCGTCACTGAGTTCCAGTGAATGCTTCTAGAAGAGTTGCAAGAGATTCTGATTGAGTACTATGTTTCACCCAATTCCTGTTCCCCCTCTTTACCTCCAATATAAAAACAACTTTGGAAAGCATTCCTATTTGGCCTTTATAAAAGGGTAAATGAAATACCTATGTCATTTTAGTTCACCTGTAAAATGGGTTTCTCATTTCTTGATCAAGCCTGGTGTGAAGGGACACATTGGACTTTAAATTGTTTTATACCCTTCGTCTGTTTTTTTTAAAGATCTGAACTGTTGACGTACAGTTTTTAAAATGCTAGAGCTAGCAAAAGTTGACAACTTTCCATCTGATTGTATTTATTGAAACATGTGCATCTACATATATTTACTGGACTTCTTACTGTCCATTTTTCTTCCCCTAGGAAATGGCATCAAGATAGTTCAACTAAGACATGGTCATTAAAAATATTATAATAATACCTTTTTGAAGCACTCAATTTCTCCTGTTTACTAAATATTCATTTCATCAACATGGGCTGCGTTCCACTGTGTCAGTATTCTGCATGTGCTTGGAGCACTGTTCCAGCCTGAGAAGATGGTTCTGAGGCCACTTAGCAAGACATTTTCCAGCATGAGCAGGTTTCTCTGTGGAAACACGACACCCTGTTCTGTTGTGTTGTCTTTCCTCAGGGAACTTAAGGGGTACAAAGTTCCTGAAAATGTTCTTTATGCTGGTTGAAGCTCTTATGTCACTGTACTCATTCCCTACGATGCAGATTTGAATCACAGAGTAATTAAAATATGGATCAAATAAGGCTGGGGTTCACCAAGGCTGAAAGCTGTAGCCATTCAAGGCATCATTTCTGTCATGAAAATATAGGACCTTTTCAAAACATGCCTTCAGGATGGTGTTCCCTTTTCAAACAAAAATCTAATGACTGCATACCTCTGCTTGACCACATCTTACACTTTCTCTAGATTTGCTTATTTACAGCTACTGGAACAAAAAGATGAGATGAATAAAGCACACTGATTGTCCTGAGAGTCTCCTGAGAGAGAGTGTCCTGAGAGAAGCACATGAGCTTCTTCCCAGGCTGAGCTTTGACCCTCCCAAGTATTTCCCCAAAGGCCATGACACTGCATCGGATTGCTCCTGGACGCTTTCCTCAGAGTTTTCAACAAATATAAACTGAGGAATGGAACACAGCACCAGATTTGCTAATCAAGAGGCAAGGGTCCCAGTCCAAAGGGGTGCTGTGTGTGAATACAGAGCCCAGGAGAAGGGAAGGAGGTGCATGAACATCGGGAATTGCAAAATCTTGCTGAACCAATAGACCAACAGCCATTAACATTTGTCAATGCAAAGATCCTAAAATATACGAGTGTGGAGCTGTCCTGCCATAAGAACTGAAGCTGTGACAATCACACTGCCATGGTAGATATTTAAGCTCCCCTGAGATTTCTGAATCTAACAATGAAGTAGCTAATTTTTGGGAATCTCTTTTTATGACCAGAAAATACTCACAAACTCAGAGTGATTGTTTGGGGTGAAAGATGGTCCCATGCCTTGTGGGCCTCTCTTTGCTATCTATACAACGTTGGAAATGAACCCCTCCCTTACAGGAAGGTGAACAGCAACCAAAGTGAGCCCATCCTGGGAGGGCAGTGTGGGTGTACTTTCCTCAAAGAGCCCTGAACACAACAGGGCACACAAACAGCCACAGCACCCTCAACAATGCCCCGCCATCTGCCCACCAGGGCACACAGATTCACACAGATTCAGTGACACATTCCAAAAAAAGGGAATTAGGGAGGACCTATGGCATGGCCAATGTGGAGAGAAATTTACTACTCTTAGCAGTGCCATTGCTAGTTATTGGAGCAAAGAAGGGCATACAAGGAATGGAACACAACCTGTTTAAAGTAATAAATGTCAACCCTAAAGTGCATGGAAACATCCCTCCTTCCCTTTTGAGGACTGTGTGCTTCACAAGCTGGGCATTTGCTGCATGGGGTTTTCTAATATAATGTGAATTTTCAATGTGCTTTGTCTCTGTAGAGTGGCTTTAAAAAGCCCTTGAAGTCCTCAGCTTTAAGTCCATGCTAATAGGGGAAGTCTTTTTTTTTTGGAGGTGGGGAGCTTTGGTTGGGAGAAACATTGACCCAGACTGCACTCTGGGTAAACTAGGGCAAAAGACCTGATATCATCTGCAGGGTACTTATTAACCACTGTTCATTTGCAGGATCAATATTTCCAGCAAAGGAGTCAACACTCAACATACACTGCTACGTCTCACTTTTTCCTTGACACAACAGTTTATTTTATAAATACATCTGCTGGAGAAGAAAAGGCAGTACCAAGGATTGTGTCTTTTATCTCCAGGATATGCAAAGCGCATTTATTTTCAGCTTTTATCTCTGGAATTGTATGTTGATCCCATACATATAGATTGATTTTGTTCAGGTAGATAATGAAAAGTCAAGTGGAAAATTACACAATGGCATTCACGATCCTAGTCTTATATCGGTATATAAATTGGTTTATTATTTCATTCTATTAAAGAGGCTTTTTTTTTTGGTACCAGGAAAACTTCAAAATGCATTGTGTTGTCAGCCTCACTGAATTTTCTTTTGGAGGAGGAGGTGGGGAGGGGAAGCCAAAGCCCCGATTTCTCCTGCTCCTTTTGCTAATTGTATTGGCTAAATGAGCTTTCACAGGGGGGGGTCCTGGCTGCTTTTTGCTCTTCCCCCAGCCCACTTGTAGGTTGCACGCAGGGCTTCTATAACTCTTTCTGGGTCAGGACAAAGATATCCACCGTGGACACCCTGTGACATAGGTGGATATTTATTTCATCCCGGGCAATTCTAAATTTTGTCATGATGACTGAAAGAGGCAATCCCCTCCTGAGCATTAAGAGGCCAGGGGTGAGAGGGTGGCAGCATAGAAAAGCCACCACCCAGAGACAGCTTGGAGCCACAATCCTAGAGGAAATATTAATAAACATCTTTTGGACATTTGGTAGCCCGTGGAGCTTGCTCCAGCTTAAAGCAATTAATTCAGGACACTGACATAAACTCTCCAGATCTTTGACAGCTTGGAGCCGAAATAAAAATGCTAGTTCTCCGGGGAAGAGAAGAGGATGGCTAGCCCTTTTCTGGACTGTTTGCTTATAGGCCCAGAGAGCAACCTTCCTTGCAGAATGAAATGCAAGGGCACAAACAATGTACCAGGGAGAGAATAGAAGATGGGAATGAACAGTTTGAACTATTTGCTCAGCAGAAGGGCACCACAATGCTGGGGTAGTGGTTTTCCCATGCGCCCACTGTCCCTTCTTTGGGATCTTTTGTTGTCCCCTGTCTCTTTTGGCCAGATAAGAGCACAGCTGCAGCATTGCAGCTAACAAGTAAGGCCGTACTTGTCCCCCTAAATCTCGGGGTGCCTTTACTGTAACAAGTTATGCTCGGCTCTCTTTTCTTTCACAAGAGGATGGTGAGGGAGAGAATAGAAGAACAGAGGGGACGGACGTATAGGACACTGACACTGCCTATGTCTGATTTCTCCTTTCTTTCTTTCTTTTTCTTTCTTTCTTTCTTTCTCTTTCTTTCTTTCTTTCTTTCTTTCTCTTTCTTTGTTTCTCCTTTCTTTCTTTCTTTCTTTCTTTCTTTCTTTCTTTCTTTCTTTCTTTCTTTTTCTTTCCTTCCTTCCTTCCTTCCTTCCTTCCTTCCTTCCTTCCTTCCCTTCCCTTCCCCTTCCTTCCTTCCTTCCTTCCTTCCTTCCTTCCTTCCTTTCTTTCTTTCTTTCTTTCTTTCTTTCTTTCTTTCTTTCTTTCTTTCTTCTTTCTTTCTTTCTCTTTCTTTCTTTCTTTCCTTCCTTCCTTCCTTCCTTCCTTCTTTCTTTCTTTCTTTCTTTCTTTCTTTCTTTCTTTCTTTCTTTCTTTCTTTCTTTCTTTCTTTCTTTCCTTCCTTCCTTCCTTCCTTCCTTCCTTCCTTCCTTCCTTCCTTCTTTCTTTCCTTTCTTTCTGAGGACTTTCTTTCTTTCTTGCAAGCTGTGATCAGATGCAATCTTTGTGGGGCATTTAAATGGAAGGGTTCAGTGATGTGTATTGCTTGTCAAGCCAAAATGTTGCCTTTTGAGGAGAGGGGGAGAGGTATTCATCGAGTGCAGGGAAAGGGGGTTTGGGGGCAGAGATTTTGATTTCAGATAACCAGACTTCTTCTGGCTGCTGAAAAGAGGCCAAAGTTTTAAATTGTCAATTTTAAAATTGTGTTCAGTTATGATTTGCCACTTCTGAATATTATTTTGAATTTCCCCTTTCATGCTTATTTTGTTCAGAATCCTAGTGAATAGAGGTTGCTGGACTCAGGGTAAAAGCAGGATGAACTGGAGATGGGACATACAAGGTACTTTTGTAATTGCCATAGATTATACCTATAATCAGAGTAAATGTCATCAACAAGTAATCAAAATATTTTTTTACATTTGCTCTTCTAAAATCAGAGCCTATTTTAAATATAAGAGAAAGTAGATGCGATAATAATATAAACTACAATTACATTAAATTGATATTAAAGTCAAAATCTAACACAGATTTGCACTGTTGGGTGTGTGTTCCAATTCAGTGGGTTTTTCCACTGATGTTGATTTCGGGAGCCAGGCTTCAATGTTTAATTCTATTGTAATATGGTTATTTAGCCTGAATGGTTTTATAAAGTGAAAAGGCAAAAAATTTAATTCCAAAGAAAACTAATGTTTCACTATGATTGTGTTAAACATTTCAGAAGCCCACCTGTGGGAAACACAAAGTTTTAATGCTGTGTTTTTTTGTTTTTGTATTTTGTCTCACCGACAAAACTGGCAGAAAAAAACGCTTTCGTATATTTTTCCTGCTGGGTGGTCAGAAGGAAAGGCCATGAAGCTAAAGGTCTCCCATTGAGAAGCTGTTCTGCAAAGAGCCGGCCTCACGTGCCGCCGCCAGAGAAGAGAGCACCTGTTCATCTCGGCTCACTGTGGGGCTGAGCTCAGCGCTGGCAGGCGAGGGGCCGCACGCATCCCCCACAGCCACCGAGAGTGCATCCCTGCAGGGAAATCATATCCGACATGCCTGTGCCCACACCAGACTTAAGACAGCCTCTAAAATGTCCACGAAGCCATTGTCCAGTAGAGCTGTTAGTTTTAACACCAGTGAGTATTACCTTTGGTTAAAAGGATGCATGTGTATAGGTGTATGTGTGTGTGTGTGTGTGTGTGTTTGTGTTTTTGGACTTGTGTGGAGAATGAAGAAAGGGTTCCATTTAGGCATTTGCAAATATTCGATGGCATCATGAAAAGACAAAAAAATCCTATAAAATATATCATATTTTGCTATGATTTTGTGTGTAGATGTAATAAAATTATCAAGTATAAATTGTTCTGTATTTCTTTGCAAGCAAAAATTCTAAAATTTTGTGTTTATTACAGAATAATTCGTATCACATAATAAGGGAAAAATACTTTATTTTTTCCTGATTAGGTGCTTAGACTAAATGTATCTGTTTTTTGGGGGAACTGAGGCCAAGATGGAAATCGTAGTCTGCCTGGGTGAATGTAATTCTTTTCTCTAATTCTTGACATAGAGAAAAACTTGCCCAGGGAAATTTTTCCATTATGGCATTTTAGCATTAATCTGAAAACCATGGAGAATCACTGTGGATAACTCAGGGAAATAAGTGGAACTCTTCTTCCATTAAAAGAATTTCCTGACCTTGAGGCTATGTATTTCCACAACATGGGAAATGGATTTTTATTTCCAATTTCTGCAAAGAGTACACATGCAACTGGTATCCATATAAAGCCCCACGTGTTGGGAGGCCACTGAGGGAGGAGCAGAGCTGCAGCAAGGGCAAATGCACAAATAACAAATCAAGTTTAAAGACCGTGGTCAAATGCAAGGAGCAAATGATACTGATCTTATATGTGAGGGGCTTGGACATCACACCAGCTGCCACGGAGTTTGATTAATGAGGCATTAAGGAGATGGAGTGACACTTACAGCTAGTTACTTATGGTGCTAATTTCAAAACACTTTGCAATAGACAAAGAGACTCGGCTCATAATGCAAAGTAATTTGTGGTGTGTTCCTGGTGAATGCATTTAGTGAAGCAAATATAGTTATGCAGAATTTAAATTAAGGTTGACACTAATGTAAACAGAGCCCAAGAACCACTGTCCAATAATTTGATGAGGACACAGGTTTTAATCAAGCCTCTTCCACTAAAATAGCAATTTAAATCCCTATCGTTTAAACTGGATAAAACGCTTAAGCTGTAAAGGCTGGGGGGAAAAATAGAAATTTACTTGAAAAGAAAAATGAAACAGAGTATCTCTGGGGGAAACCTTGACTATGTTTTGACCCAACTGGGATATACATGTCGATTTAAATGCAGGTCGATTTCAAGGCCAGATTCCAGGTATTTGAAGGCATTTGCTATGTATCTTTTCTGTTGTTGTAAAGTTATGGTTGGACACATTCTGTTTGTATTGATCTCAGAGTAAAAATGCTCCTGGTAATAAGAAAGTGGGGATTCTGATTCTGAGGCCCCAGAATCATTTATGTATTAAAGGAAGAAATCTACCTGCTTCCGCCTGCAACCAATTTCTATTTGAACTAAAAAAATTCAAAACTAGGGGAATATGAGGAAGGAGTGTGGGTCTGGTTAGAGACCCTGGCCAGCCATCGGAGAGGTCAGCTTTTCTAGAGGGTACCACATCCGCACATGGCTTTGTTCGGGTTTGCCTGTTTATTTCCCTTACTCAGATTCAATGGGGAGGGGGTCAGCCCAGTCATTAACATTAATTAAAATGCCAGCAGCCTAGGTTCCAGGGCCTGGGAGGCCTTGTATATGGGAAACAAAACCAAAGAAAATAGCAATTTATTCTGCCCTGCTCTCGGAGGGAAAATAAGCGGTAGTTTGGCAGCACTTCCTGGGGCTCTGGACTTTACAGCAAAAGAGCAGGAAGGTTAGGGAAATCAACCCTGAATTCGAGTTATGACCCTGCCCTCTCCAACCACATTCATGATGTCTAGGGAAAGGAATTTGGCCAATGAGGTGTTTTTAATATCTATTCCGAAGAAAGGACCAAGAACAATTTGGGGAGGAAAAAAAGCTGTAAATATAAAGTGCTCTGAAAATGCTCCGAGCAGTAATATTAATGGTCACCCAACTTAAGGACTTAGAGTCAGGAATGGAAGGGAAATGGGAAGCTGGAGACTTTGAACTTTGGGGGATGAAGTGGGGTCCACCACGAACTGAGCACTGATTATGCACTAGGCACCATGGGCACAATTAGGAAGAGGGTCTCAAACAGAAGCAAATGGAGCCCATGGAGGTTAAATTACGTTCCTAAGGCCACACAGGCTTTGTGGGCAGGGCCAGACTGCTCGGATTGGCTCGGTCCCTCTTAGGAAAGACGCCTTGTTCTCTCAGTCCCCGTTACCATGTCGCCCTGAAGTGGGTATCTCATGCTGCTTTGGGAAGCCTCCACTCCACATCTGGCAGGTAAACAACATCTGAAACTCCCATCCTGCAAACATGCAAAAGAGGGGAAAGGGCATTTGCTACTCCAGCCCTTCGGAAGTTAGAGGAAATGAGTGGAAAGTCATCAACTTTCATCACAGCTGCAAAGACAGCAATCCCAAAAACAGTGACTCTGCATGTCTCTTTGTTTCTATAAAAAGACAGATCCTCGACATCTGAACATCGGGCCTTATAGGCAGAGGGGAGAGAAGCCTGGCCAGGGCTGCCTTAGGAGACACAGCTGGCAGTCAGGCTCCTGCTCCCTTCTGCTAGACAAGAAGGAGCAAAGAGGATGGAGGCTAGTAGGGATGGGAGGGCCGGTGCGAGAACAGAGTGTGCAGGCCAAACTTGGAATGTCAGGGCATCTTCCAGAATGATGAGTATATGTGCTTTTAAGAAGAAAGAAAAGATTAGTTGGGTGATGACTTTGGGGACCCCCCGGGCTTAGGTTCCTCTAGTCTCACCTGGCATCCCTGCTGTGGCCATGGGGAATGGTACTCTCGGCCAAGAAGCACTTGGCATTGACATAGAATTTTGATTTCTGCTCTTGGGAGGCACCATGTGCCTGGCCTATGTGTGTGCAGGCCAGAGTGACACAAAGTCAATGCTCAGGGCAAGCCCCAAGCCCTGGGGGTGGGGTATGTGCTTCCCTCACCTGTGCTCCCCTGGGGATGCTTCTGGCCGGCATTCCATTTGGCTCCTCACAGGGTCCTGGCCGGCTGGAGCCCCTGCTGCTTGTGGCCGTGACCAGCCTAATATGCTTCCCAGAGTTGACTATTCCTTCTTGCCAGCCTCAATTTCCCCAAGGCCTCACTCCTGCTTTCCGAGGTCACCTGCCTGAGGCTGCACACGCACACACACACACCCTTCCGGTTTCCAGCAGAGAGAAATGTCTTGTGAGCATCTGTCTCCCCGAGGCTGTAGTGCTGTCCGGGCAGCCAATATTGGAGGAGCAGCATAGAAGAGGTGTTTGACTATTTCCTTCATTTTACTGTTCAAATCAGGGTTCTGGAGACCTCATGACTCAGATCACTTGTCACACACTCTCAAAAGCCTCTTATTCTTTTTTTGTGCTGAAACACTGATACAGCATTTACTTGAGGTGTGGGTGCATTTTCATCCTCATGGCCCCAGACACGGGTGAAAGGCTTGGAAATGCCAACTCGTCTATTGGCCTCAGTTTCTCTCCTCCATCGGGGGATAAACAAAACAATCAATTTCACAGACCGTTGTGAAAAAGTTTGTTTTGGAGAGCGTTTTGGAAGTGAATGATGCTGGAGATGCATTTTGGCCTAATTTCCTGTTATAGAAACGTGGGGCAGAATAGATGTGACCAGAGCAGGCAGTGCCAGGCTCTTGACTTTGACCAGGAGTCCTCACATTCTTTCACCTGCTCTGTGAAAGAAATCCGAACCTGTTTCGCTTGCCCAGCCTCTCGATTTGGAATCTCAGTGCAAACCCCAACATCAACAAAGTTGCTGTGGATTTTTATGATTATCTTAAGAATTTGTCTCAAGTGAGGCTAGAGTACTCTCAGGAGAAGGGGTGGGGATCCTGATCTGCTCCCCTGCTGCTCTCTATGGAGCACACGTCACCCTCTTTTCTCCTTTCCGGTCTCTGCATTGCAAATGCCCCCATCTGTGCTGCAAAGCCTACTTTCTTACAAGAACCAATATCTTTTTCCATGTAACTCTGGGCCCAAGGACTTACACTGACTTCCTCTTAAATAGGGAAGAGGTGGCTGAGTTCTTATCACCCTTAAAGCACTCTTTCTTCATAGGAAATATTGACCCCTTCCACACCAGACCACAATACCCTCCCGGACAGAGCCTGAGGTCTCAAGACAGTGGCCTGGCCACTACAAGGGCCCTGGGACATCCAGGAAGTCTCTTTCCAGGCCCCAGCTCTTCTGCTCAGTTATTCCAATGAAGACCTAATTCTGTATGCCCATGTGGGCCGTCTCTGGTCAAATGCCAGCATTTGTGGTTGAAACTCCTCTTAGAGAGGCAGCTGGCAGCGGTAAGCCCCTTGTCCTGCTGGATGGGTAACAACAAGTTGGCAGGGACTGGGTGGGGGTGGGGGAATTCTCCATTGAAATCTTAGACCGAAATGATGAGATTTAGATCTTTTGTTCAACGTGGGTCTTCAAACAAGCATTTCTGGGGCTAGCTCCAAGATTGGGTTGTTTCTCCCAGATCTTTATTTCTAGGTTTCGCCTCCTCCCTCCCTTTGCCTTCTTTCTCACCTCCAAGGTTAGAGGGGTTTTCTGGTGTGCCTCCTGCCTCTTTGTCAGGCCTCAGGCTCCCAGCCTATTAGGCTCTGCTGGTGTTGATCACAATTTTTACTTTCTCCTACAAAATTCTCTGTATGTGCAGGGGTATTGGCAGCTCTCCCAACCCCAGAGTATTTATATAACCAATTCGTTATGCAGGGTCTGATTTTTTTTTCCTTTCCTGATAAATAGAAAACTTTTTGTTTTGCTTCAAAATGCCATTTGCCCCATGCCTCTGCTTTATAGACTACCTCCAAGCAATGGGTCTACTTGTTATTTATGAGCAGTGTTATAAAAAATATTTAGAGATGAGGGGTGGATTCTGATGGCTTAGGGAAATTTCTGGGGTTATATAACAGACCATGCTAGTTATCCACAAGGTAAAGAAATACCAGGTGGGGTGTCCATTGGCCTAAATCCGCAGGATATTTTTCATATTTTTATGAAACTCCCAATTCACATTCTTTTGTTACTTAAGAGTTAGTTGGTCAAGGTATTGGTGATATCGCCACTCTCTCTTTTTAAAATTATTTACCAAATCCTTTCAGTTCTTCCTTCAATTTTGCAAAAACGAAAGCAATGTTCAGAATGTGGTCTGTCAATGAAATGGAAATAATAGGTATGGAATATCTAAAAAAAAAAATACACCTTGTTTTCCATTCTCTCTGCCAGCATCTACTGCAGGCCCTTTATGATAAGGAAAATGTCCACATTAGTTACTGTCAGCAACCTCCAGCATCAGCTTCCAGCACCTCCTGTGTTGTTAGAAGTAGTTTGTGTCTACAAGGATCTGCTAACATCCTCCTAGAGGGGTAGTTTGTGCAAGCTGCTCCCCCCACAACAATCATTCATACTTTTTTTTTTCCAGAGATAGCATTTCTCTCTGTCACCCAGGCTGAAGTACAGTGGTGTGATCGTAGCTCACTGCAGCCTCTAATTCTGAGATTCAAGTCATTCTCCAGCTTGGGCCTCCTGAATAGCTGGGACTATAGGCACTTGCTGCCATGCCTGGCTGAATATCTGTTTTTTGTTGTTGTTGTTCATTTGTTTGAGATATTCCATACCTATTATTTCCATTTCTTTGACAGACCACATTCTGAACATTGCTTTCATTTTTGAAAAATTGACTATAGTTCATCATGGAAATTATATAATTTTTATATTTAAGACTGGTATTTTATATGTCTTGATCTACTGAATGTAGAGTCTTGAATTTTCTGCTGGTCTAAATGGATTAGATGGTTTGTAAGAAAGTAAGAACTTAAAGTTTCTTGACAACATAGTAAAAGTATTGGGAGTTTACAGTGGATTGATTGAGTAGATGGTCTCTGAACCCACACATCCATCTGAACATCACAAAAAAAAGAGACCATGAGAAACTTGTACATACTTACGTGATGCAGTAGAAAATATGCAACATTTTTTGACAAAAATCAAATATGGACCGCAGCAAGCCTCAGGTCTAACTTCCAGCTGACCGAACATACAGAGAACAGAGGAACCTATTAAATGGCACCATGTAGATGGCACCAGTGAGATCCACATGGTGGGAAACTCTACAGGACAAATTACCTTGTTTCTTCAACAAATAAGCATCAAGAAGAAAGACAGAGAGAGAGAAAACTTACAGATGTAAAAGAGAGAAACACGTGTTAGCCAAAGGTCATGTGAGGATCATGTGTAGACCTTTGGATCTTGATTTTAATAGAGCAACTGTGCCTTACCCTCAAATAGTGTGAGAGAAGTGGGCAACTTTGAACACTTATGTGCTATTCAGAAATTACTGTTAACTTTTTAGATATAGTAATGCTATGTGGCTATACTTTTTTTTTTTTTTTTTGAGATGGAGTCTCCTTCTGTCACCAGGCTGGAGTGCAGTGGCATGATCTCTGCTCACTGCAATCTCTGCCTCCTGGGTTCAAGCTATTCTCCTGCCTCAGCCACCCAAGTGGCTGGGATTACAGGCACACACCAGCACACCCAGCTAATTTTTGTATTTTTAATAGAGATGGGGTTTCACCATGTTGGCCAGGGTGGTCTCAATCTCCTGACCTGGTGATCCACCCACCTCAGCCTCCCAAATTATACTTTTAAATGACTGTATCTGTTGGAGAAGAATTCAAAAGATTATTTAAGGAAGAAATGATTTCATATCTGGAATGAACTTGCAATTAAACTGATGGGAGGACAAAGCAGTTTGAGTAGTGATGAATCAGGATTGGCATGGGCTGGTATTGTGGGAACTGTGTGATGTGATGTACTATTCTCTTTAATTTTTCCAAAATAAACAAATGAGAAAATAGAAGCTCACCTTCATGAAGATATTTGCCCCAAATCTCTCAGGAGTTTAATGTTAGAGATAGACTGGAGTCTGGAGTGGCCATCTTCCGATCCACTGGGGCCACATGCTCTTCTTCTAGACTCTCCTCAATCTGCCTCCTCTTGGTGACTGCCGACCTAGTTGAAGAAGTCCTCTGTACAGGATGCTTCTATTGCCTTGATACCATCCAGAGTCCTTTCTCAAATCTCTACCATTTTGTTTGCCAAAAGGCACTGAAAAAGGTTGACCTCTGAATGACAAAACCAGTGGCCATCTCTCTAGTGACATTATCGGTGACTGTGGCAGTAGTGGATATGGTTGATCAGCCCCTCCTTGAAGCTCTCTTGCCCCCACACTTCCGTGATGCTGCGGTTTCTGGTTTTCTTCTGAAGCTGCAGTCACATCCTTAATGAACTGCCCAGCCTCCTTCCATCCATGCATGGGGAGCAGCTCTGGGCCCAGGTTAAGCCCCATGCTCTTCTTCTTTTGACTTCTCCATCTTGAGCAGACAAACTTCCTCTGCTCTCTCTGCAGTCCTCAGCTCTGTGTAGGAGGCACTCCGCATTTCCTGCCTTCTTCCCCTCTTCAGCTGCTCGCCAGACCTCCCTACCTGGAGGCCCCATCATCCCCTCACAGTATCTCTAAAGAATGAATCCTTCCCTCACCCACCCCTTTCTATCTCTTAAGGTTCCGTATGTACTGTCAGCTCTCCTTTTGTAATATTTACTCTGTGACGTCAGTCTCCTTAACCATCTTTACCTAAAACGTTCATGTTCAGCAACTTAACTGACCTGCATAAGAGGTTTCTCCAGCAAGAAGTTCTAAACTTCAGCCTGGGAAACATGGAGAGACACTGTCTTAAAAAAAAAGTAGCCAAGCATGGTGGCAAGTGTCTGTAGTCCCAGCTCCTCGGGAGGCTGAGGCTGCAGTAAGCTGTGATCATGTCCCTGCACTCCAGCCTAGGTGGCACATCAGGATCTTGTCAAAAAAGAAAAAAAGGAAAGAAAGAAAAAGAAATTCTAAACTTACTTCTCCACCATCCTCCATTTGATCTCAAACTACTGTTTTAGTCTCATTCCTCACCACACAAATCCCATGCTGACCTCCTCGCTGACAACACCTTCCCTGAAGGTTTTGCATCTTCCCACTTCCGTCCTCCTGGCTGGCTAGCAGAGCCCTGCTTAGGTTTCAAGACCTAGATCACTGGAAGTCATAGATTGTGATTCTACTGTCACTCTAGCTTATTTGTCTTAGCTTGGCATGCAGTGAAAAGATGTCTGTGAACCAGCCAATCCTCTAAGGTGTGTGGCCTCAAACTAGCATTCAACCTTTCTTGTCTTATTTTGTTTTATTTTAACTATTTATTTATTCATTTTTTGAGATAGGGTCTCTCTTTATTGCCCAGGCTGGAGTGCAGTGGCGCAACCTCAGCTCACTGCAACCTCTGTCTCTGGGGCTCAAGTGATTCTCCCACCTTAGCCTCCTGCGTAGTCAGGACAAGAGGCCCAGGCCACCTTGCTGGGCTAATTTTTGTATTTTTTGTAGAGACAGGGTTTCACCATGTTGCCCAGGCTCCTTGTCCATTTTTTAAATGGAAAATAAACCCAACTCAGTGCCCACTATGCTGGATAAAGCTCACACTGTGCCTGGACCACTGGGTCTCATGTCATTTTTAGGGATCCACTTCACCTCATAACACAAAAGAGAGAAAAAAAACTAATTTCAAGTACCGTACTATGGTGTGTGACCTTGAGCATCTCCTTAACATCTCTGGATCTATTTCACAAAGTATAAAATCAGGACATCAACATCCTCTTGCAGCTTGTTGGAATGACCAATTTAGTTAAAAAGATGGTGCCCTTAGAATCTTTCCTGGTACGTTTTCAATAAATATTAGCTGCTATTGTCACAATAGCTACTTGCAAAATCTACGTATTTGGGCACATGAGTCAACTCAATTATCTATTTTAAATTAATTTTATCTTAATTAAAATGTTATGGTTGAGGATATGGAATGATTTACTGGGAACAAGATGGAAATATATACATTTTATTTATTCTGCGTGTGTGTGTGTTTCTGCGTGTGTGTGTGTGTTTTTTATTAACAATGCATGGGGGGTATTGCCTAGTGGAGCTGTGAGAAGAGGACGACTGTCCTTCAGACCCCCGAATGGTAGATCCACCCACAGCTTGCACTGTGCACCCAGAAAAGCTGCAGACACTCAATGCTAGCCTATGAAAGCAGCCAGGAGCAAGGCTGTAACCTGAAAAACCACAGGGGTGGAGCTGCCCAAGACCATGAGAACCCACCTCTTGCATCAGTGTGACCTGAATGTGAGACACAAAGTCAAAGGAGATCATTTTGGAGCTTTAAGATTTGACTCCCTGCTGAATTTCAGACTTGCATGGGGCCTGTAGCTCCTTTGTTTTGGCCAATGTATCTCTTTTGTAATGAGAGTCTGCAAGAAGAAATCAAGGTTTAATGGACTTATAGTTCCATGTGGCTGGGAACGCCTCATGGCATCCCCAGTGTATTTACCCAATGCCTGTATCCCCACTGTATCTCGGAAGTAACTAACCTGCTTTTGATTTTACAGGTTCATAGGTGGAAGGGACTTGCCTTGTCTCAGATGAGACTTTGGACTGTGGATTTCTATGTTAATGCTGAAATGAGTTAAGACTTTCGGGGACTGCTGGGAAGGTATGATTAGTTTTGAAATGTAAGGATGTAAGATTTGGGAGGGGCCGGGGCAGAATGATATGGTTTGGCTGTGTCCCCACCCAAATTTAATCTTGAATTCCCACGTGTTGTGGAAGGGACTCAGTGGGAGGCAATTGAATCATGGGGCAAGTCTTTCCTGTGCTGTTCTCGTGATAGTGAATAAGTCTCATAACAACTGATGGTTTTAATAAGAGGAATTCCCCTGCACTAAGTCTCTTTCTTTTCTTGTCTGCTGCCATGTGAGATGTGCCTTTCACCTGCCATGATTGTGAGGTGTCCCTAGACACATGGAACTGTAAGTCCATTAAACCTTTATTTCTTCCCAGTCTCAGGTATGTCTTTATCAGCAGCATGAAAATGGACTTAATATAGCACCTCTGCTGACAGCTATAGGACCAAGGACTGTAGACCCAAGTGCAGCAGGTAACCTTCCCTCTGGCTGAGCCTTGGACCATCCTGTGTCCCGCCTCTGCTCTACTTCTGGAACCTTCTGTCTCACACCTGCCTGTCATTTCTTGTTAGGTGTGCACACTGTGTTCCTTTACTCCTGCCCCAGGGAAGTGTGCCTGAGTTCTTCTTTTGTTGACCACCTGGGCTGAGGATCAATGCTGCCACCGGCTGTGGGCATGTCTGGAATTTTCCCTGGAATCCAGGGACAAGTACACTTGTTCAGTTTTTAATTTATTTTTAATTTTTATTTGTGCTCCTCCCCAGCCACACATATTTTCCTGTCATGAAGATTTTATTTAAGAAAACTGCAACTTTTGGGAAAAGTATGTGTGCTGACTAGGAACTGATTCCCGAAGGCTAGCCACAAGCCATGACTGGGAAAGAAGCAGGATGGGCCCAGACTTTGCAGTGGCTGCTGTCCACCAGAACATTCAGGTTCAGAAGGGTCATGGGGGTCCCAGAGCCTGCTGAAAGATGAAGCCCAGTCCTGGCTCCACTCAACTTATGCCACCCATGCTTCATTGCTCCCCAAAGCAATCATGACTCTGATATTTTGCTTCTGTATTTGCTTCTTATTTGTCTCCTGTAACTAGGATGAAATCTTCCAGAGAGCAACGGTTTTCTCTGTCTTATTCACTGTTGTAAATAGTGCCTGGCACATAGTAGGCACTGAATAAATATTTGTTGAATCAATGCATGAATAAAACTTCGACATGCATTTTGTCATTTTTTGCCCATTAAGTGATGAAAAGTCTACCTAGGCCATAACTAAATTTTCAGGACATGGTGCCATGGTGGCTGGTGCCAGTACTGTCATAGGCTCTCCCCCTTCCACTGCCCTCTTCCCCATTGGAACCACTTTCTTCCCTTTTCACATATACCCAATAGCCTGCAGGTTATTGTTGTCATCAGAGTGTTTTTCAACTTCAAAAATGCCCTTGCTATTCATGAAAATCCTGTTTGATCCACATAAAAGCACACAATTTGTTAAATGCCCGCAATGGGCCAGGAGCTTTGTATTCATCGCACTATTTAATTATCCTAGGGACTCAAGAGTCAGTCTTTCTTCTTCCTCCTTAACAGGTTAAAAAAAAAAAGCTGAGGCTCCACAGCATTGAGATCCTTGTCCAAGGCCTTGAGGCTCAGGTAGAAAAACCTCAGTTTCAACTCAAATCAGCTTGACCCCAAGGGCTGTGCTGATTGTCCATGTGCCCCGGACCCACATGAACCTGCTGCCTTAGTCCAGTGAGTGAGAACAGAAGGACAGGGACAAATATCACCCAGCAAGCCCAGAGATTGCATGCACAGGCATCATGCTGCATAACATACCTGTGGGATTTCATCTGGGGTGAGCATGAGAAGGTGGATGGTGGGCAGAGTCCTCTATGTTTCCAAACTGTTAGGACAAATAATGAGCTTCAACCCTGATAAACTGATGAAGTTTTACAGATTTTTGACTGACTAATGATTTGAGCTCATAGTTTCAAAACAACCTCCAAGAGACCTTTCACAAGCTACTATGATTATAAAAGTTTTTCTTACCCAAAAAGACCTAGTTGTCTCTCAAGGGAAGTGCCAGAAGAATGAGCACAGTTCAATGAAAGAATCAGGGACAAATGTTTAAGTTGGGGAGTAGGGTGGTTTTAAGAGACGAACAGGAGTTTTCTAGGTAAAGGAGATAAGAGGAAGGATATTTCAGGCAGAGGAAAACCAGTGTGCAATCTCTTAGTCCTGAATTTCCTGCTTGTGCATCTCTTATGGAACCTGGATGGAAAGAGAGACTGTGTTTTTTCTGTCTTGCTTCCTGCTGTGTTTACATAGTCAAGAGCAGAGCCTGGCACAAAACAACTGCATGGATAAATCCCTGTGATGTTGAACAAGTGGCATCCTCCATGCCCAGAAGTGACTGGCTGTAGAAAGAGCCATCTTTCTTGGTTCTTTCTTCGTTCTCACACTGTCAGCCTGTTGCCACATCCTTTTGTTCCATTTCTGCCCCCTGCAACCCTTTAGAGGTTCTTTTCACTGAAACTAAAATAGTAGTCCTATAAATAATTTCCCCCACACCATGTCTGTGCTCACCACATTTATCCTATTACTGTAAAACTGATATTGTGAAAGAACAGTTAGAATACTTCCTTCCTGTGCTCAAAAACTATCAATGACTTCCCTGTACCTAATGTGATGAGTACAAATGCTTCATCTTGGCTTCCAAGACTTCTATGACCCACTGCTTCTTCAATTTCATAACTTACATTTTATTTCTGTAAGTTCTGTGTTCCAGTAAAACTGAAATATTTTCTGCTCCCAGAACATAATTCCTATTTCCTCATCTTTTTTTTAAATTGAGATGGAGTTTCACTCTTGTCATCCAGGCTGGAGTGCAATGGTGTGATTTCAGTTCACTGTAACCTCCACCTCCCAAGTTCAAGTGGTTCTCCTGCCTCAGCCTCCCAAGTACCTGGGATTACAGGCGCAAACCAACACATCCAGCTAATTTTTGTATTTTTAGTAGAGATGGGGTTTTGCCATTTTGGCCAGGCTGGTCTTGAACTCCTGACCTCAGGTGATCCACCTGCCTCGGCCTCCCAAAGTGCTGGGATTACAGGTGTGAGCCACCGCACCCAGCCTTTCCTCATCTTTTACACCTTTTTTTATATGGTTTCTAGGGCATGGAAGAGCATTTTCTCCCAAGTACACCTGTTGAGATCTACCTCTCATCTAAAGGGACCTTGAACACCACAACCTCTGAGGGGTTTTCTGATTAAGCCTTCCTAACAGTAGGTATCTTATGAGACATAACATATTCATCTTGGAATTTTATTCTCTGTCCCATGTTTCTAGCCTGAAGCCTTGCATAGAGTAGGCAATCTAAGATATTTGTGGGATTGAACTAACCACCATTTATGTGCCAAGCTCTCATCTAGACTCAGGGAATACAGCAAGAAGACCTTCTGAAGATGATATCAGAGAAATCAGGAGAAATTGTTTTGTAAATTCAGAAGTAGTAAGCACTTGAGGTAGTATAATGAGGTAGTATAAGATGATGATGATAGTGGTGATGATAATGCTGGTGATGGTGATGACTGTGATGATGATGATGGTGATGGTGATTATCATAGTGATAATGGTGGCAATGATGATGTTGGTGATGGTGGTGATAGTGATAATGGTGACAGTAATGGTGATGGTGGTGATGATGATGATAATAATGACAATGCTGATGGTGATGGTGATGATGATGAATGTGGAAAATGTTCATAATTACTCCTCTAGGTCTACTCTCCACCTTTCTCATCCTGCTTTGTCTGCTGGGAGGCTGAACCTTATGGACTGTATCAACCAGGCCCCTGTGCCCTTTGGTTTACTATTGGGTATAGCCAACAGAAACTATCAATGAAAAGTCAGAGACTGAAAGAAAAGAGAGTCTGTGTTTTTATTTCCCTAGCTCTCTCTTTGCTGTGCCTCAGCTTGCACTTGAAAAAGCTTGGCTCTTTTCAGCTAGTCCCTCTCCTATAGTTACAGCTCCTGCAAAAAACTAGTGACCACTTCCTGCCCATTTGGCCCAGGGTGGTAACAGCTCCCCTTTGTTGCCAGTCCTAGTGTGTGTCACTAATAAGTTCCCTAAATCCTTTCAAAAGCACTATGCAATTTCCCCTTTTCAGAGTATCATTTGTATTTCTTGCTGAGGTGCTGACAGATGCAGTGACTGTGGTGGTGATGGCGGTGGTGATGATTTTTCTCTCAGACGGGAGTCTGGGAATCCTAATGAACAACTCTCTGCAGAGAGGCTACAGAATTGAGGCAGAGTTTAGCAAGGTGCCCATTGTCTTACTTGTCTATTACTGTGTAATAAGTTGTTCCAAAGCTTGTTAGCCTAAATCAATGTTAATGATTTATTATTTCTTATCCTTGTGTAGGTCAGAAATTTAGCAGGGTAGAGCAGGATGGCTTGTTTCTGCTCCATCATGTCTAGGACTTCCTCTGGAAGGTTTAAAGGCCAGAGGCTTATTCACTTACGTGTCTACCAGTTGATCCAGGCTGCTGGCTTGGGTCCAAGGGTGAGCATTCAGAGACAGAAAGTGAGGCAAGGTGAAGCCATATTGCCTGTTATAACCTAGCCTCAAAAGCAATGCAGTGTCCCTTCCACCGTTCCACCGTGTTCTACTGGTTGAGGCAGTTGTAAAGGCCCACCCAGGTTCTAGGGGAAGGAAGACTTTTTTTCTTTTTTTCTTTTTCTTTTTTTTTTTTTTTTTTTTGAGACAGGGTCTTACTCTGTCACCCAGGCTGGAGTGCTGTGGTGTGATCTCGGCTCATTGCAACCTCTGCCTCCTGGGCTCAAGCAATCCTCCCATCTCTGCCTCCCAAGTAGCTGGGAACTGTAGGCATGCACCAACATTCCTGTCTAATTTTTGTATTTTTTGTAGAGACGGAGTTTCACCATGTCTCCCAGACTGGTCTTGAACTCCTGGATCCAATCACTCTGCCTGCCTTGGCCTCCCAAAGTGCTCGGATTACAGGCATGAGCCACTGTGCCTGGCTGGCCCCCATCTTGATGGAGGGTTGTTGATGTTGCATTGTATGATGTGGGCTAAAGTGATGTATGCCACTTCTGAACCTATGTGTGGATCTCCGTATATCACCCGCTCTGTCTTCCCATGCAGTGGCAACTGCAGGATTCGTACTGAAAGTGAAAATTACCTAAACAAAAGTCAAGGAACCTAAATTTCTGAGTGATCACTTAGAGAAGAGCCACCCAATCCTTACTGACCTTTGTGAGTGTGATAATTAAACTTTCAGTGTGTTAATCTCCTGAGGTTTGGTAATTGCTCCAAGAATGGAATTGTATCCATATTCCCAAACTTCATCCGAACCAGCATATCTCTCTTCCTGTGTGAACACATCTATTAGGACTACAAAAATAAGGGACTAGGGTAATTTCTTCTTCCTTCCACTCCACATATTAGTGAGCAGTCAAGTCACTATGGGAAAGAGAAGAAAATCTTAGGACTCCCAAGGTCATGAATTGATGAGCTCTGTGACTATATTCAAAAAGGGCTTGCCCAGAAGAAACTATCAACAGGGAAAAGAGACAATTTATAGAATGAGAGAAAATATTTGCAAGCTATGTATCCGACAAAGGTCTAATATCCAGAATCTATTAGGAACCTTAACAAATGTACAAGCAAAAAACAAGCAACCTCATTATAAAGTGGGCAAAGAACATGAACAGAAACTTTTCAAAAGAAGACATACACGTGGACAACAAGCATATGAAAAAATGCTCAATATCACTAATCATTAGAGAAATGCAAATCAAAACCACAGTGAGATACCATCTCACACCAGTTAAAATGTCTGCCATTAAAAAGTGAAAAAATAACAGATGCCAGTAAAGTTCTGGAGAAAGGGAACTCTTATACACTGTTGGTTGGAACGTAAATTAGTTCAGCCATTGTGGAAACTAGTTTGGTGATTTCTCAAATAACTTAAAACAGAATTACCATTCAACTCAGAAATCCCCTTATTGGGTATACACCTGAAGAAATATAAATCATTCTACCATAAAGACACATGTATGCATATGTTCATTGTAGCACTATTCACAATAGCAAAGACATGGAATCAACCTAAATGCCCATAAATGGTAGACTGGATAAAGAAAATGTGGTAAATATACACCATGAAATACTACACAGCCATAAAAAGAACAAGATCATATCCTTTGCAGCAACATGGATGGAGCTGGAAGGTATTATCCTAAACAAACTAACAGAGGAACAGAAAACCAAATACTGCATGTTCTCAAGTATAAAAAGGAAGTAAACACTGAGTACATATGGACACAAAGAAGGGAACAACATAACCTGGATCCTACTTGAGGGTGGAGGGTGGGAGGAGGGTGAAAATAAAAAAAAAAAACTCCCTATCAGGTACTATGCTGATTACCTGGGTGATGAAATAATCTGTACACCAAACCCCCATGACAGGCAATTTACCTATATATAAATTGTGACCTCTGCCTCCTGGGCTCAAGCAATCCTCCCATCTCTGCCTCCCAAGTAGCTGGGGACTATAGGCATGCACCAACATGCCTGTCTAATTTTTGTATTTTTTATAGAGACGGAGTGTACCCCATCTCCATAAAAAATGTACCCTGAAACTAAAATAAAAGCGAAAAAAAAAGGGTTTGGCCAACCCAATCAGTGAAAAAAGGAAAACGTTAACACAAATGCAGTAAATGTTCAGTCCTTATTTGAAGGAACTTGGGGAAAATGGAGATTGTTGTGTTAAAAATGATTGGCAGGCACGTGTCTGCAGGGGCCTTACCCCACCGCAGAAGACCTTGTCTGTGGGAGAAAGTCGGCCTGATGTCCGTCCCAGTAAAAGCCTGGGAAAAACATCTGTCAAGTGATATTTAGAACTGACATTTTCATAAGGATCCAGTCTATAGAGGTTTTTCTCAGGGCTTGGAAAACCATATTTTTCATTCTTCCTTCTTCCCATCGTCTGTAATTAAACAATGCTCACAGTGTTAAAAGTATATTTACAGGGACACTCTTTAAGGATTACATTTTAAAAAGCTTTTTGTTTGGAAATAATTTAACAATTTAATCAATAATAACAGCTTAATCATAATAATGATAATAACTTCAACAAATAATATTTCTTTCCTGGGCCATTTGAGAGTAAGTTGCACACATCATGGCTCTTTATCCCTAAATATTTCAGTGTACATTTCCTAAAAATCACAATATTTTGACATGACCATAGCACAATTGTCAACCCCAGTAAACTGAACAATGACAATATTCTTTTCTAACCTACCATCAGCATTTGATTTTATCAATAACTTGGCTCAATTAGGTGTTAATTGAGCATTTTGCCCCCTCAGCACACATTGTCATGTCTCTGTGGTCTCCTTTAGTCTGGAACATTTCCACACCCTTTCTTTGTATTTTATAATATTGACAGTTTTGAAGAGTATAGTCCTTTTAAAAACAGTATGTTCTGTATTTCATGTTCTCTGTTTCTTCATGGTTAGATTCAGGTTGTGCCTCCCTAGCCAGGTACCCACAGACAATACCATGTTCTTCCCAAGGTGTCACTTCAGGGACACACAATATTCATCTCCCCTCCTTGGTGCCGTTGGTTTTCATCACAAAAGGCACTGCCTTCAATAAAACCCTTAAGAGGAAGAAGTCCCTGGAAGGTTTAATTCTCTGAAAACTATTTTCCAAGTTCATGTCTGTGGAGTTTCATACTCTAAGAATGAAATATTGGGAGTGGATATTTTTCACGATGGAATGAAGCAAGACATGTATGTCCTGAGCTCAGCGATTGTGCTTTTAACCCAAACTGTCTGGACATGGCTGACCCTCCACTTCTGGCAGGGTGAGAAGACCAGCAGGGACACACCGTGCCCAAGTGCATTGCCAAGCCAGGACCTGAGACACTTAAGGGAGGCCCACATCTCACCTTAGCTTGGGAAACGAAAGCCCTGACGCTGCATTTGTTCTCCATCCATTGCAAAATTCCCAAAGGAGAACAAAGGCTGGAAAGCATCCACTCAGATGGACACCCTGCTGCCCGCCACAAGAGCTGCCCTAATAGTTTCCCTTTCTGCTTAGGGGAAGAAATAGAAGGGATGCTCTCCAGACTTTCAGGGATGCTGATTGGAAAGAGCTGGCAAACATGGTCTCAGAATCAAAAAAGATCTTCATAAACCAGACCTGTACAAGGCTAAATTAAAGCATATATTAAGCATCACAAAATTAACCTGTGTATTTAAGAGGATTGATTCTAAGAGGCATTCCTCCATGTTTTATTGTTTCTGAACTTTCGATGTCTCTTCAAACCTATGTCAAAGGTAACTAGCTAGTTAATCTGTAGAATAGTTGTAAATACTGGTAAATCTATCTGTTTCTAGATAAAGGTTCAACTAATTGTTACCTTGTTTTTTCCACCACTACTGGTTCAACTACTGAAGAATGCAATTTTTGTTGAGAAGGAATTTACATCACACTAAAGTTTTCCTTTTTTTTGCACAGTTTCATGAGTTTTGACAATGCATATTGTCATCTAATCAACACCCAAATCAAGTTGCAGAACAATTTCACTGGCCACAAAACTTCCTGGCTTCCCTTAGTGGTCAAACTCCCGCCTGCACATCCACCACCCCTGCCAGCCCCTGTAGTCACTGAGCCATTTTCTATCTTTCTAGTTTTGCCTTTTCCAGAGTATCATACGAATAAAATTATACTTATGTAGCCTTTCTGTGCCTGGCTTCTTTTGCTTAGTGAATTTGATGTTAATCTATGTTATTGCATGTATTATTAGCTTGCTCCTTTTTATTCCTGAGTAGTATTCTGCTGTAGGAATGTACTACAGAACGTTCATCCATTCATCATGTAAAGGAAATTTTTATTGTTTTCAGTTTGAGGTGATTCTGAATAAAACCATTATAAACATGAATATACAAGTTTGCACGTGATATGTTTTCATTTCTCCTGGGCAAAAAGGAGTAACATTTCTGGGCAATAGGGTAGGTGTATGATTAATGTTTTAGGAAACTGCTAAACTATTCTCCAAAGCGGCTGTGCTAGTTTGCACTCCCACCAGCAATGCATGATAGTTTCATATCTTGGTATTGTCAACATTTTTTTAACCAGTCCATTATGGGCATATTGGTATTTCATGGTGGTTAAAATTTACATTTCCCTAGTGACAAATGATGTTGATCATCTTTTTCTATATACTTATTTGTCCATACATTTTTTTTGGTAAAGCATTCAAATTTTTAATTGATTTGTTTGTATGTTTTCAAACACATATTCTAGGTAAGCTCATTACCTGTGTTTGGCAAATATTGCCCTCATCCCAAGTCTATGGCACTTTTTTTTTCCTTTTTAAAATTTTCTTAACAATGTCTTTTTAAGAGAAGAAGCAGGTTTACTTTTGGTGAAGTTCAATTTATCAATTTTTTTACACATTGTGTTTTTGGTGCCATATTTGATAAATATTTGTCTAAGTCACAAGGATTTTCTCTTATGTTTTCTTCTGGAAGTTTTATAATTTTACATTTCAGTTTGTTATCTCTTTTGAGTTTATTTTTTGAGTATGGTTTGAAGTATAGATTGAAGTTGCATATGTTTATATATGGCGATTTCTTTGCTGTTATTTTTTTCCTAGAGACTTCAAATGAAAGGAGTACAAAAATAGAAGACTAATGAACCCTGGCTGAGTTTTAATCAGAAAGACCTAGAGGATAAGGTGGCCTCCACGTTCACTAAACACCATCAGTATGTCTAAGATGTTAGAATAGATTGAGATTGTGGCATATGTGTCAAAGGAGATACTAATACTACAGTTTTTCATACTGGTCAAGCTATGCTTGAATTTCTGTCAAGTTTTTGTGTGATTTTTTAAAAAGAGGGATAATGACCGAAAAAAGGAGAAGAAGGAGAAGGAGAAGAAGGAGAAGAAGAAGAAAAGAAAGGAGAAGAAGAAGGAGAAGAAGGAGGAGAAGAAGGAGGAGAAGAAAGAGAAGGAGAAGAAGAAGAAAAGAAGAGAAGGAGAAGGAGAAGGAGAAGAAGGAGGAGGAGAAGGAGAAGGAGAAGAAGGAGGAGGAGAAGAAGGAGAAGAAGAAGAAAAGAAGAAAAGAAGAGAAGAAGAAGGAGAAGAAGAAGGAGAAGGAGAAGGAGAAGAAGGAGGAGGAGAAGGAGAAGAAGAAAAGAAGAGAAGAAGAAGGAGAAGGAGAAGGAGAAGGAGGAGGAGGAGGAGAAGAAGAAGAAGAAGAAGAAGAAGAAGAAGAAGAAGAAGAAGAAGAAGAAGAAGAAGAAGAAGAAGAAGAAGAAAGAAAGAAGAAGAGGAAGAGGAAGAAGAAGAGGAAGAAGAAGAAGAAGAAGAAGAAGAAGAAGAAGAAGAAGAAGAAGAAGAAGAAGAAGAAGGAGAAAAAGAAGGAGAAGAAGAAGAAGAAGGAGAAGAAGAAGAAGAGGAGGAGGAAGGAGCTGTAGGTTTGGACTAAGGGTGGAGGGCAGGAAGGTTAGAGAAGTAAGAACCTGACCATCATTTGTGATAAGCAAGAAAGAGGCTTTATTATTTGGAAAGGCAACTTAGTGTTGGTTAGGCACAGTGGCTCATGCCTGTAATCCCAGCACTTTGGGAGGCTTAGGCGCCAGGATCGCTTGATCCCAGGCATTCAAGACCAGCCTGGGCAACGTATCAAGACCCCCTGTCTACAAATAATAATAAAAATATTAGCTGGCACCTTCAGTCCCAGCTGCTCCACAGGCTGAGGTGGGAGAATCACTTGAGCCCAGATTCCGAGCCAAAATCCTGCCACTGCACTCTAGCTTGCGTAACAGAGTGAGAGCCCATCTCAAAAAAAGAAAAACACTCCTCAAACTTTGATGTCAGCCAAACTGGTGTAAAATTTTAGTCCTGTATCACTCTGGTTGTAGGATGTTAAGTGACTTGCTTAACCTTTCTGATTTTTGTTTCCATATCTGTAAGACATAGATAAGAAAACTCCCTGTCTCATAAGTTGTTACTGTCAGCAACTAAAATAAGGTGATCTATGGCAAACACCTAGCTCAATGTTGGTGCTTTGTATGTGCTTCAAAAACTGCTAGCTTCTTTTCTTGCTACTTACTATTTACCCATTCAAGTTTCAAGTGAATGATCACTGGGCTTCTAATATGTGTCAAGCACTGGGGATATCAAAATGAGATAATAATTCCTCTAGAGGCTTAGCCTAACAGAACTAGAAATTGAACCATTATAGTCAAGTGAGTAGAAACTGAATGCAGGTTTAGTTGTTTGCATAGGAGTCATCCTGGCTACATATGTATATGGTATTAATATATATAGGATGAGATATGGATTGAAGCTGTACAAATTTACCATAGTGGGCCTTTTGCTTGTTTTACAGCAAAGATGATATTAAGTCAAAGATGCATCCTATAAACGATGGAATTTTCAACTGAAAGAAGTAGGATAAATGCAAGACTAATAAGGACATGAGTCAACTCAGAGGCCAAAAGCCAAGCACTTCTCTCCAGAGGGCTGAGCCTTGAACCAAGCTTTAAAGAAATCAGTGAACCCAGAGTGGGAGGAAAGAAGATGAAGAAGGTGGTCCACATTGAGGAATTAGCCATTTTCCTAGAGTGTGGTGGTGAAGAACGTGAGTTTTTGAATCTAGACAGAATGGTTTTGAAGGATTCTGAGAAATGTGTTGACCTCTTTGGACTCCAGTTGCCTCACTTGCGAGGCATTAGTAGTTTCTCCTTCAAAGATAGTTGTAATGATGAAAAGAACCATTTGTGTAGCTTCCAGTGAGCACCCAGTGCTGGTTGTTTTCATATTTATCCACAGAACTCAAGCAATCCAGTTAGTCTGGAGCAGAGGGTGGGGTCAGGGGTGGTGGAGAATCAGATTTGAGAGACAGCAGGGCCAGATGATCAATGGGTTTGGATCGCACCATATGGAATGTGGATGTTATCTCTAAGGTAATGATTAACCAGAGAAGAGTCTTAAGCAAAGAACACAGAATTTTAGAAAAAGCACCTGGGCACTGAAGAGGACAATAAATTGCAGGAGGTCCTACTGGAGGCAGGGAGAGCAGTTAGGGCAGTGTTAGGAACCAAGGCAAGAAATGGAGCCTGTGGGAAGTGAGACAATGACAGAGGGACCAAGCATAGAGGGCAGAAGCGAGGAACATTCAAGAGGCGGCACTAGAGGCTTGGCTGGCTGTCAGAGGTGATGAGAGGTGGAGGCATAGGCCACTTCCAGGTGTCTGACTTGGGCGAGGTGGGAGAAGACAGGGTGGAGTTGGTTTGTAGAGAAGGAAAATGAGTTCAGATTCATCTCGAGGTACCTGTAGGCTATCCAAGTAGATATGCCCTGAAGGCAACTACTATTCAGGTCTAGAATCTAATTGAAAGGTCGAGCTGGCAAGGCCAACATGGCAGATGTCAGAAGCATGGTAGAAAAAGCCTTCAGTGGGGATGAGACCACTCAGAGACAATTGGTTAAGAGGCAGCCAGACAGCCTGTTTATATATGCCTTCTCTGAGTGACTGACCTCAAGCACACCACTTAACCCTTCTCCGCCTCAGTTTCCTTATCTATAAAAGGAAAGTGAAAGGACCTGTGACCTTATTTGCGAGTGAAATGGATATCTATATGCAAAGTGCTCAGAGCAGTGCCTGACACAGAGTGAGTCCTCGATGACCTTGACAGTTCTCACTGTGATAAGAACAAGGGTAGACAGTGGACACAAGGGGCCTGGAAGGAACCACAGGTGATGGAGAAAAGGCTGAGGGAAAGTGGCCGAGATGGATACAGAGAAGGGTCTTCCAGAAAGGAGGGAATGGAGAAACCTCAACAACGTTTTAGGCAGAAGCCAAGAGAGGAGACCTTTAGGAGAAAGGGAGGGTGTTGGACAGTTTCAGAAGATCCAGAGAGAAACTGAGAAAGGTCCACTGAATCAGATTATTGGGAGCCATTGGCATCTTTGGTGGGGTTAAGTGGCTGGTGGCAGAGGCTGGAGGGGAGAATGAGAACTGAAGGAATAGAGTCAAATGAATGCTTAGCTTAGAAAATAAATACAAGAAGATATCTGTATTAAGCAATATTTAAGGCTGCTGTGTAGAGCAAAACATGTTATCTCACTTAATACAACACATCCAAAGCACATTATCTCATATAATACAAAATATTTTGCAGTTGAGTAAACTGAGGCTCAGAGAGGGCGCAAGATTTGCTCAAGTTCACATAGCTGGTGAAAACAGAATTATCTTAGACTGACTTAGGCTTAAATTCTAAATCCAAGACCCTTCTCTGGTCCAAGCCTCTATAATCCTCTGAATTCTCTGGGTCACAATTATAAAATCTCCAACAGGAATCAGCTCTGAGCATTGGAGGCTGGAGGGGGAAGCCAAGCAGAAACTAGCAAGACGAGCAGGAGGGAAGATGCAGGGCCATGAATCGAGGCCAGAGGTCCATTCAGGGACTGGTGTGGGAGGCATGGATCGGGGGAGCAGAGACCCCACACATGGTTTACCAGAAGCATCTAAATTCCAAAACAGGACTCAAAACTGAACAGAGCAGTAGAGCAGTGTTGTTCTGAATCAGCTAAGTTATCAGGCTTTGCTCTGTGGGGTAAGCCAGCCAGTGGCCGAAACTGTAAGGGGCTGGGCCATGCTGGCAATTATCCCCAGTGATCATGAGTGAGTCAAAGTGAGGGTCGTTGGGGGAAACTAGACAGATAGTGAAAAGGGGAGACTTGGGAAACCTGGATGCTTACTCAACTCACTGGACAAGGCAAGGCCACAGTGCCTTTGAGAATCATTGCAGAAATGGTTCAGAAACAGTCAAAACCAAGGCACACTGTATACTTTATATGATTGGGTGCTCAAAACAAACCAGTAAAATTTGCGTGATGATCCTGACTTTATATAGAATAATACTGATGCCCGGAGAGGTTGAGCATCTAGTCTAGGATCACAGAGATAGGAAATAGGGAGACTGGAATTAAACGGAGACTCCCAAGTTTAGGAAAAGAGAGAGGAACTTCTGATGTCAGAAAACTTCTTAAAATTGTTCTTTTCCCTTCAGAGATATAAACACCAGAGAAGACACTGACTTAGAATTCAGGCAGCCTATTTAGAGCTGCGGAAGTCATTTGGAGCAGGAAGATTTAGTCTATTGATTTCCTTGATTCCAGATGCCAGGCTGACACCCTGCTGCTCCCTGGTTGTGACTGGAATCACTCTCAGAAGTCACAGAAACATTGGGTAACCAAGGGACTGTGTCTCAAGGCAGCAGGATGATTATGGTGATGTGTGTGCCACCAGTGTGAGTGTGGCTACGATGTTCTTCATATCAAAGAGTGCCATGGACAACTCATGTGATGGCTCCCCATGGGAGCTGGATTCCAGTTCTGCAGGACACAAGGCCTTTCTGGCTGGCTTTCCAAACATTAGGCCTGGAGAATAACTTCAAGTCCCTGGAGAAGGCTTTGTTCTTTCCCTGTCCCCTGGCCTTTGTTCTTGGCAGAGCTAATTAGGCTCAGTGGTTAATTAGCCCCAAAGTGAAGGCAACAATGGCAGAAGCCCTGGTGGCTTCCTCTCCCAGCCTCTCCTCTGTCACAAAGTGGGTAATCTGGGCTGGGGTCTTGGATTCTCAGCTCTTCATCCAAGTTATTTCTTCAGCCACATGTGCAGAATTCTGTCTCTTGCTAAACTCACTCATTAACTAAGACCAACATCACTGTCTTCAGAACTGGGCTGGAGAGAGCTGGGACAGCTTTCGTAGTCTATGAGTTGTGACCACCAGGACTCATTTGGAAAAAAAGCTTAAGTTTTTTCTGTTTTCTGCACTGTAAATTGCCTCTCTCTGTAAGGGTGGAGAAAGTAAGGAGACAACCGAGGTCTCTCAAATGCCGTGTGAAAACATTTTATCTCATGGTGTTCTTAAAAGCTCACATGGCAGGGCCCAGGCTTGTCTAAGCTCAGGAGCAGGCTTGCATGCTGCCAGGTGTCCCGGCTGTGAGCTGCATGTACACACGCCCTCGGTCTGTGAAAAGGTCCATTGTCATCTCTACAGACTGGGCCACAGCTCACTCCCCAACTCAACCTCTGAAGGTCACCCGGCCCCAGTTATTTGTGGACGCTAGATCATAAGAAAGGCTCCTAGGGATTTTGTAGCTTTAAGTACTTCCTTTTCTACTGTGAGGTTCAGAGAGGCCAAGAAATTCCTCTGAGTGCACAAAGGGGCAACCGGGACCCTGATGCCCTACAATTTTTATCAGGAACCCAGCTAGCCTTGGCCAGCTGCCATCCACAGACATGCAGAATGGACGCAAGGGCCTCTAGGCAAAGCCATCAGGGTTTTGCTCTGCTGCTCTTACTTCTCATTCTTCTCCCACCCCAAATCTCTAGGGCGTGTCTGGAGTCTGGTTTCCTTAATCAATTCACATTGAGGGACGAGAGACCATGCATTCCAAATCTTGAAAGACCATAAACTCTAAAGGTTAAGATGAAGTTAGGGGGTCACATAGCCTGGATTGGAATGTGTATTTTACTGCTCACTAGTCATGTGATCTTTTTATGCCTCAGTTTCCTCATCTGTAAATAGGAATAATAGAGCTTAACTCCCAAGGCAGCTCTGAGGATTAAATGGGTTAATATGTGTCAAATGCTTAAAACAATGAGCTGTTATTATCTTTGCCTTTCAAAAGTAGGATATCTAGTGGTGTAATTCTAAGAATGGCTCCTTGAGGGTAAAAGCTATGGAGCAAGGGCCTTCTGGGATCCTGCAGTCACAGTCTAAGATTGTCTCAAGGAGTTGTACACCACAGGCCACCAATGACAAATCTCCTACTCTGTTTTCTGTTTTTTCTCCCCCCACTGGCATTTTCCTGGATGTTTTGTCTCTCTAGGGCAATAAATTAGCAAGTACTACTGAGTAACAAATTTTGATAGGATTTTTTAAAAGAATAAGAATAGCCAGCTGTTCTATAGGGACTTACCATGTAAAAATGTTTCTCACTATGTGACATGCAGTCTGCAAAATGGCCGCCAACGATCTCTACCACCTGGTATTCACAGCCTTGGGTAGTATCCTCCTTTTGAGTAACTTACTTCTGAAAAAGAGAATATGGGAACATTGAGGGGGCGTCTATGATTAGGTTACACAAGACTTCAGTCTTGCTAGTGCATTCTCTCTCTCTCTCTCTCTATCTCTGTCTCACTGTTTAATGAAGCAAGCTGCCATGTTAGAGAAGAGAGGGCAGGAAGAGACTGGGGCAGTTTCCAGTTCATAGCCTGTAAGGGACTGAGGCCTTGAGAAACTGACTCTTAGCAACAACCACGTCAGTGAGCTTGGGTACAAATTGTTTTCCAGTTGAGCTTTCAGAGGAGACCCTTGGCCATCATCTTGATTGCAGCCTTATGAGACACCATGGAGCAGAGGATCTGGCTAAGCCAGGCCTGCTTTACAACAGAAACTGTGACATCAATGTATGTTAATCAAGCCACTAGAAGGTGGAGTGATGTGTTACACAGCAAGAAGTAACTGATGGCACATGCTAGATTATTGGATTTTATTCCTGCATCATTTTTCAGAGAGATCAACTAACTCCTGCCAGTTCACACAGCTAGTAAGTTGCAGACTGAATATCTGAACCCATATCACAGCTGCTTCTCAGAAGAGGCTACAGAATGTAGAGTCAAAGACTATCTCCTAAGATTTTTGTGCATTTTAGCTTTGGTTTTCTAGAATGATTCCCCTGCTTTCATTGTCTGATATAAGGAAGAAATGAATATTCACTGACTGCCAGCTCTTTGCCAGGGACTTTGCTTATATCCTCCAATCCTCCCACGATAAAGTGGGCATCATTAAACCCATTGTATTGTCTTTCCCAGAGTGGGTTTTCCAGACACTGATTCCTGAAGGCGCTCCATGATAAAAAGGTTCCACAGCTCAGTGTGTTTGGGAAACACTGGATGCCCCTCTTGGAAATTGACTTTGCATGTGAGTCCCTTAAAGGCTCAGAGGAAATGCAGCAAAGAAATCTGCCTAACACACATCCTAATTTTATTAGGCCGCAAAAACTCTCATTCATGTAACAACAACACCCCAAGAAATGTTTCATAAAATACACTTTTGAAAATACTGGCTTACAGGAAATTTTCACTCTTGTAGTTTTCTTTTCAATCAAACCCCACAAAAATTTGGTCAAGACAGAGTAACAGTTTCCATTATATAGATAAGAAAACTAAGAGTCAGGGAGTTGTGAAATCATTGTCAAATATTATTCATTTTGGGACGGTGGCCAATCTCCGCCTTATTTGATGTGATTGGCCACTTCTTTTTGTCTTCTTTCCTCCCTCCCTTCCTCCTTTTCTCTCTCCTCCCTCCCTCCCTTCTTCATTCACCTGTCTTCCTCTCTTTCTTGCTCCTGTGGTCACAGAATAAATTTTTCAGGAATTAAAAAAATATTTTTTTTTCTGCAACCTGTTGCCACTATGTCATCTGGAGACCACTTGATGCTTTTCAGGCCACTTCTCCTGCTCATTCTTTTTTGCTGAATTCCCCTCACATATCCTCGCCTATCTTGTTGGCAAATGGGTGCATTTCTGTCCACCTTCTGCCCACTCTGGCGCATTCTCCCTGGGTGACCAGGTTCCCCTCAGAGCTTCAGCTGACCCTGTAACAGTGGTAGCTTTCTAGTCTAGCCCTTTTCCCAGGCCCTCTCTTGGCTCCAGGTCCTTAGTTAGCCCTACTTCTCATCAGGTATTCCTACCGAGGGACTCTCCCAGTGCCCCGAGTTCAAGCTCAGCTAACCACGCTCCCACACCCATCTGTAAGCCTTCCCTTTCATGTGGGTGCCGTTTCTGAGCTGGGTGACGTGCAGTGCAGGAATGTGGGAGGCATGCTGAATTCTTCCCTCCTAGTCAGTTCCATCCATGTTTAAACCATCCCCCACCACGCTGGCCTGGATGCAGCTTCTCCATTCCCATCTCTGCTGCCCTCACTCCTTATAGACTCCTCAGTGGCTGCTGGTCGGTTTCCTGTTGGGCACTGCCTTCTCACCACCAACCACCAGCCCAGCCTCCCAACTCATCCTTCCGTGGAGATCTGTCCTCACTGGCAAACCTGACCCTACAGGCTCTCTTTGGCACCTTTGGGAGGGTTCCCCCTTATCTCCAGAGTCTAGTCCCTGTTCTTCAACATGGAGTGCGAGGAAGCCCCTGCACAATCTCATCTCTGCTTCCTCCAGCTTCACATCCCAGACCTCCCTGCTCATTTCCCAGGGGTTCCATGAACTTGTCATTCTGTTTATAATCTCCCTTCCAACAGCATGGACTCTTCTTATATTTTTCTCTGCTCACATACTTTATTCATTCTTCAAAACTCTGCTTGATAAGTGATTAAATGGTGACAAAACATTCAGCCTTGTAGTACCGTTTGGGGAAAAATTTGCAGTATATACCAACAATTAACAAGAAAAAAAAAGTTCCTACATTTTGTTTCTGCAAATTTACCTCTGAGAATTCAGGCTTGAGAAAAACTGAATATATGAAACATAGACCCAGAGATGTTCATTACAATGTTGTTTATAAAGAAGCATTTTCTCAAAAATAGGATAATGATTAAATTCCTTATATAATGCTCACTAGAAAGTGAGGATTATAAAAGTGTATAGAAATGCCGTTCTTGCTATAAATCTAAGTGACACAAACAAAAAGAAGGCAATTTATTATGTTTTATTATTACAACTGTTAAAAGATGTGCAAAAAAGATACAGGAAAAAGCACCCAAAACATCACCGCGATTGGCTTAAGGCACTAGGATTACAGGAAGAGGTTTTCTCTTCCATTAAGAAAAATTCTGTAGTGAGGAGTAGCGGTTAGGATCCCAGGGTCTAGAGCCAGCTGCCTGTGCTGGCTTCTGTGTGACTCCATTTCCTTATCTGAGAAGATTATATGAGTTACTTTAGGAGAAGCTCATAGAATAGAACTTGGCAAGTAGGAAGTGCCTAACAAATGCTGATTAGTAGTAGTATTGCATATCTACAGGGCTTCTGTCTCCATGAATTCCTGTTGGGTCAGAATGTGTCTTATTTATGTTTACCACCTTAGCTCCTCATCCATAGAAGGACTTCAAGAAATACTGTTGCTAAATCTTTGAGTTAAGTACCCTGGAAGGATCTAAGGTTTTCCAAAACTCAAATGAGTACCGAGATCTCTCCCCAAGAAGTCTGTGGCCTGAGCCAGAACTGGGAATTTGAGGTCATTAGCAACCCTGGGGCAAGCAGAGGCAAAATTTCAGGGTGGCAGCCCTGACAAAGTTCACAGCACACGACTGCCCTTGAATTATGGCTCTGCCGTCTTGCCCAGCTCCAGTTGAGAAGCCAGGAAGTTTCCCTGTGATCATCTGAGATGTGACCCTGACGCTGGGAACACAGGGCAATTTACGGCTCTTTTGTGTGAAACAGTTTAGGTGGAAGAAAGGGGTTAGTTCATCAAAGGCTGGGGGACCTGGTTACTGGCTCGATTTCTAAAATAAATGCCCTGACTGTGCCTCAGTTTCCTTATCTGTAACATCCAGCCCTCAGCAAGTGGTCTTTAGCTCTTCCTGACACATTTCTGGGGGATCATTTTGATTAGGGTTCATTCTGAAACATCCAGTTCTCTTCCCCTCTCCCACCCCCACAAGTCTGTGGTCTCCAACATAAACTTCATGCTCTGAGGAAACAGGCTCTGTGAACCCAACTTCAAAGCTTGGCCATGTGAGCGTCTTGCAGAAGTGCTGGAGGCAACAATAGGTTTTAGGCAGGGCTGGGTAGGGGCTGCCCAGCGGGCACCCTTTAACCTGGAAACTATTGTGTTCAAAGTCACTGCTGCAGGTGCAATGGAACAATGCATTTGGCAACCCAGCCAGGTCAGTGTTCTCAGCTGAGCTGTTCTTGCCACCATTGCAGAGCTGAGGGCCCTGGGTATAAAGCCTTCCATGACACTAAGTAAAAAGAGTAAAATCCTTTGTTTTTGCTTTTGTTAAATTTAAAAATAAATATAGTATAACCACATCAAAGGAAAAATTTACATAAGAGAAAGTGGAAAATCTTTCTGTAATCCCAGTCCCTGATCCAATCAGCTCTTTTGGGTACTTCTACTCTTTCTGTTTTCCTTCGGATTTAACATTTCTGTAACCAGTACAGAAAAATTTGCCTCTTCGTTGCTTTTTTATGGAGCATTATAATAGGCATAAGATTGCTTTATCATCTTTCCACCTATTTTTTAATGACTGGAGAGTATCTCCTCAAGGCAATGTGCCTTAACAAATTAACATTCTTCTGTTTTTGGAGAGTGATGCGCTATTAAAATTACACCGTAACAAACATCACTGGACTATAACATGTTTCACTGGGTCAGAATTTTTTATCTTTTTTTTTTTTTTTGGTTTGGTTTTGCATTTTAGTGATGCTACCTTTATTTACTTATTTATTTTCCAAAACGGAGACCCCAACTAGATGTATTGCCTCCAGACATGTGCAAGACTGCACTTTTCAGTTAAGGTGATTTTTCCTTCCAATATTTTATTATGAAAATTTTCAGGCCAGGCGCGGTGGCTCATGCCTGTAATCCCAGCACTTTGGGAGGCCAAGGCGGGTGTATCACGAGGTCAGGAAATCGAGACCATCCTGGCTAACACAGTGAATCCCCATCTCTACTAAAAAAAAAAAAAAAGAAAAAAGAAAAAATTAGCCAGGTGTGGTGGCGGGCACCTGTAGTCCCAGCTACTCGGGAGGCTGAGGCAGGAGAATCACTTGAACCTGGGAGGCAGAGCTTGCAGTGAGCTGAGATTGCACCATTGCACCCCAGCCTCAGTGACAGAGCAAGACTCCATCTTAAAAAAAAAAAGAAAAAGAAAAATTTCAAACACACAAAGCAGTTGACAGGATTTTATAATGCACACTCATATAATAATTCAGGATGACTTTGGAGCTCAAACATATGTTTGAAATGAGGACCAGAAAACCAGTAGAGAAATGTGCGTCATCCCTGGCTCCATGGACAGTTTCAAAGAAATTTTTTTTTAAAGTGCATCATTTTTCACCTTGGGCGTCTTAGACATAATAAACATGGTAATTTATTATTATAATATGTTATAGCTTTCAGTATTTTTCAAAATGTCTTCAGATCTATTTTCTTGCTTGATCTTCATCTTCAAGTTATAGGCAAGGCAGGTGTTATCAGGTATTATTTGTATATTTATAGGTGATGAAACAATGACCAGAGAGGTTAGGGGGCCTGTGTAAGTTTACACAGCAAGAGAGGTGGCGCTGTAATAACTGTGGGGAGCTCTCAGCTGAACCACACTTTTACAGAAATAGCTCCCCTTTTCCTCTCCCCTTAACAAAGTCGACTGTCCTGTGAGAAAACCTGAACCTACATCATCACATCCCCACTTATTGTGGGTTTTCTTTTCTTTTCTTTTCTTTTTTGTTTTTGACAGAGTCTTGCTCTGTTGTCCAGGCTGGAGTGCAGTGGTGTGATCTCAGCTCACTGCATCCTCCACCTCCAGGGTTCAAGCAATTCTCCTGCCCCAGCCTCCCGAGTAGCTAGGATTATACACACCACCACACCCGGCTAATTTTTGTATTTTTAGTAGAGACGGGGTTTTAACACATTGGCCAGGCTGGTGTCGAACTCCTGACCTCAAGTGATCCGCCTACTTCAGCCTCCCAAAGTGTTGGGATTACAGGCGTGAGCCACTGCACCCAGCCTATTGCAGGTTTTCTATAGCCCTTTTAGCTCTCTGATTCAGTGTGTCTGTGACTTTGAACCTTTTCAGGGCAGGAGGGCAGGAGATCTGTCACGGGTGGCCAGTACCACACATGCCAACGTCAGGGTGAAAGACGGGCCACAAAGGGTGCTCAAGAGCTCCACCCAATTTCAACACTTTTCTAAAGACACAATTTATCTGAAAAAGTAGGACTAATTTGGACAACAATTAGGCCCAATAAGTAAGTGTAAGCATGTGTTGAGTTGTTTTTCTGGAAAGAAGAAGCAGGGAGAATATAAATTATGTCTGAACGGCAATTCTGGAGGACAAGGGATTTACCCTGGAAAAGTAACCCCCAACACCACCTTCCCCAAGTCTCATGTCTGGGACCACCAAAGGCCCAAGAGGTTGCTCGTGGCTCAAATGTGAGTTTTCGTGATTAATAGTGGTTTCTCTAGAATAGCTCAATGCTCAAAATAAAAATTTCTCTTCTTGGGAAGGCAGGTTTCAATGCACAGGATCACAACAGAAGTAGGGCTGGGTGTTCACATCTGACATGGAAAAGTGCCCTGGGATATGAGGCAAAAAAATCTTTCCCAAATTTCACAGGCTGTGCTTCCCCAACTTTTCCTTCTTTTTCTTTCTTTCTTTCTCTTTCTTTCTTTCTTTCTTCTTTCTTTCTTTCTTTCTTTCTTTCTTTCTTTCTTTCTTTCTTTCTTTCTTTTCTTTCTTTCTCTCTCTCTCTCTTTCTTTCTTTCTTTCTTCTTTCTTTCTTTCTTTCTTCTTCCTTCCTTCCTTCCTTCCTTCTTTCCTTCCTTCCTTCCTTCTCTCCTTCCTTCCTCCCTTTCCTCCCTCCCTCCCTTCCTTCCTTTCTTTTTCATTCTCTCTCTCTCTTTCTCTCTCTCTATTTCTCTCTCCCTCACCCACTGCTCTCTTTCTCCCTCTCTTTTTTTAGAAACACAGCCTGGCTCCTTTGCCCTGGCTGGAGTGCAGTGGCACAGCCAGAGTTCACTTCAGCCTCAATCTCCTGCACACAAGTGATCCTCCCCTCAGTCTCCTGAGTAGCTGTGACTATAGGAGTGTCCCACCTCTCCCACGTTTATATTTTGTAGCAAATGGGGTCTCACTATGTTACCCAGACTGGTCTCAAACTCCTGGGCTGAAGCAATCCTCCTGCCTTTGCTTCTCAAAGTGCTGGGATTACAGGTGTGAGCCACTGTGCCCGGCCCCAAATTCCTTTTCTTTGTTTCTCCATAGGAACAAGCAAACTGCCTCCATCCTTGTTCTCATAACACGTTGAACATATGCTGAAAATCTACAGCCTCCAGAGACATTGTCATTCCATTTTATGCATGAAGAAATCGAACCTCAAAGTAAGTAAGACCATGGGAACTCATCCAGAAGAGATCTGGTCAGGGCTGGAGCCCACTCTTCCCCACTCTGAAACCCTTTCTTTACCCAGCTGTGGTTCCCACCTTGGCTACAAGGAGAGGCTGTGCTTATGCAATCTGGCACTGCTCCAGCACGGTTTTATTTTGGACTCTGGCGCCACTCTTGTTCTGAGTGCACATAACGGTCCTGGTCACAGCAACCCTTTGCTGGTGTGGAAACACAAGCCAAACCCTAGAGTCCAATCATGGGGATCCACCTGACTCAGGGACTCACTGAGGAGGCTGCACTCAAGGGCATAAGACTTCCGAGATGCCTTCTATAACTGGACAGCTTTTGCTGCAGAAAGATGCCCTCTGCCCTTTGCATGTGCCACAGTAGCCAACCTTAGGACTTTTCCTTCCTTCCTCTTTCTTTCTTTTACTTTTCTTTTTTTTTTTGTAGTGAGACAGCGTCTTGCTCTGTCACCCAGGCTGGAGTACAGTGATGCAATCATAGCCCACTGCAACCTCTGCCTCTCAGGCTCAAGTGATCCTCCCACCCTAGCCTCCTGAGTAGATGGGACCACAGGCGTGTGCCACCACACCTGATTAGTTTTTAAACTTATTGTAGAGATGAGGTCTCTCTATGTTGCCTAGGCTGGTCTCAAACTTCTGGGTTCAAGTGATCTTCCTGCCTCAGCCTCCCAAATAGCTGGGATTAGAGGGGTGAGCCACTGTACCCAGCCTCTACCTTTCTATTCTTCAGTCTCCAGAATTGCAGTTGTTCAACATGAAGAATAAAGAGTGAGTGCTGGAAAACCGTTGGAAGTACCTTTATGATGGGGCCATCTGCTTGTATCTGCCCTTTGGAAAAATCAATGATTTTGATTTTTGGACAGTTACTTAAGCCTGAAAATATTCATTAGAACACCACAGGGGAACAAAGTCCACCCTTCCAGCCCTCATCGATTTCTCTGAAGTTGGTTAGATGTCACAATTTCCCCAAACAGACTCAGGGAAGTTGACCCAAAGAACAGCACCCAGGACCTTGTGCAGCCAGCAGTGCACGGCTGCAAGAGAGATAGCTATTCTAAGCAGAGGCTTTCTTTTTTTTTTTTTTTTTAAAGACAACATGATTCTTCCTAGAAATAAATATAAATCCTATAATGACACCCATTGGGCTGGTGGAAATTCAGTAGAAACACTTTCATAATTTGGAACTTCATAACTTGTGGCTTAATATATTGCCCCAAGATAAATTATGGAAAAGCTCCATATATGGGATTGGTTATAAAATCCACTGCCAAACTGTCTTTCCCCTGGGGCTGGTGGGCTAAGAACCATAGCCGGGTCTCACAGATTAGAGACCACCCAGGGAGTGAACCTGGAATGCTGGAGACTTAAGAGAACTTGTAGGCCTACAAAAGTCCAGTGCCTCCCCAGAGAGTTGGGTGTAATTTTTCTCCTTGTTGGGAAGATCCCAGGCTCCTTAAGTGCCAGTCTAGCTATCTTTGCATGACTAGCTAAGCTCTTTCCGTCAGCCAATAGCGTCAACTTAATTTTCATCATGTCATTATTTCCGTGGCCCAGACATGCCAATGGGACATCAAAATTATTATAAGAACTTTACTTCGTCACTTAGGATTACAGCAAATTACACAATCGCTTTCCTTTCCCCAAGGAATCTCTAGCAGAAGAGAATAAAACCATGTAATCCAAGGCAAGGGGGAAGGGAACTAACTTTTATTGCATTTCTCCTAAATCCAGGTGCTTTACATAGATTATCTCAGATAAGTTAATCCTAGGCAACAACCCTATGAGGATTGTCATTTAACAGACAAAGAAAGGGAGATTTAGGGAGGTTGGGAAGGTTACCCAAGACCTCAGGACCAGAGCTGAAAAGCAGGCAGATGTAGGGCCAAAGTCCAGAATGTTTTCATCGACAAAGCACTAGCTAAAACACAGAATACCAATGACTCTTAGACTCATTCCCGGGCCTCTGGCTGACCACGGGAAAGGGGATCTTCAGGAGCGAGTGTCTCAGGGCTGGGAAGAGGATGGCACAGGAGGGCTAGGGAACCCAAATTGCAGCCTGAATGGCCAGTGTCCTTTCTCCAGAATGCAGTTCTTCCTTGTTCAGAAGAAATGAGTCTGCCAGTGGGTACAACACGAGATGATACTTCCACCCCCATTGGTGACAGCCCTCACCTAGCTATCAAGGTATGCAGGGCTGACTTTTCACCTTCAGCCTGCTCCAGGGAAGGGCCAGATGGCATTCAGGCTGATTCTGTGCTTCTGGCTGACTAATCTCTCCAGGTACAAGAGTAAACATGGAACGTGGGGACACCATATGTCCCTGATTCATAGAGCTTGCAGGAATCACCGTCATTCTACGTGGCATCTGCTTTCCTCGGCCGAGGTGGGAGGTGGGTCAATGTAGTGGAGGAAATGTGTCTTAAAGTACAAGGCAGAGTGATCTGAAACATAAAGAGAAGTGTGCACCTGGTAGTTATATCCTAAATGACATTTATTTTCCAAATGTGCTTCGTTTTGCTAGACAGTGTTGGACTTCTTTCACTCCTTCCAGGGGCCAGCATGGGGCTGGCCACTGTCCACCCTCAAAGCTTGTGAACTGAATTGAGGGGTTGCGTCCTTCATCCATTTTCTTTGCTGAACTGTCTTGAATTTTACCCTAAGTTCAAAATGAAGCAGACCGTAGCTGAGTTTAAAGGAGATCCGATTGACATTGGGAAGTGGCACCCAATAAGATGCCTATTTCTTCCACCTGCTGCAGGGCTCGCCAACAGGAGAACTGAAAGCTAAAAGTGAGATGAGGGTGTAGGGTCAGCTGCTTGGGGCTGGGATTGCTAGCAAACTCTGAGGGTGGGCAGTGAGTGCTCATTAGGAGGACATGGCTCACGAAGCTTCTAGCACCTGTTCCTGAGTCAACGACAGTAATGACAGGATGGAGTAGCCAAGTCCGGATTATTAAACATAGGATCAGAGAAGTATTGAGCTGGAGGATTTAAACCTGCCCAATTCATTCCTTTCTCAGATGCAGTAAGTGAAGCACAGAGGGATGATATAACCCACCTACGACTGCACACTTGTGGGAGGTCCAACTGGAACAAGAGACCGGGGCCTCTCCAAGATCCAAGACTTTTCTAGAAAGAAAGACTCCACTGAGCTGAGCCCTCTAGCATTTCTGAGTCACTCTGAGCCACATGTCATGGGACCCCAGGAGTGAACAGCCTGCGTTTCATAGGGTTAGGGTCATCGCCTGCATTTTGCAACCAGAGCCTTAGGAAAGTTAAGAATGACCCAGGGCTGAGAAAACAGTGAAAGGCATTCTAAACCAAATCTTCTCCACTGTCAAGAGCCTTATGGCATCTGTGGCAGTTTTCCATTTCCTATCCCATCCAACCTTGACAAATTTGTGAGATGCACAGATACGGAAGTTGAGATCCTGAAAGATCAAATCACCCATCCCAGGGCACACTGTCAACCGCATGGAGAGGACATTAGAACTTATCCCAGAGCCTCAGATACTTCCAAAGCTCTATGCCTACATAGTCGTGATATTGTTCTTAGACTGATGGGCTCATAAATATAGAAGACAGACTAAGAATTTATGCGTTTGCTTAAAATACTTTGAAAACTTCCTATTCTAGGGCACCAGCTGATGGGTGGGACTAGACAGAAATGGCCCAAAGGAAAACACAAGAGTGCTCACTTCCACTGTATACTCCATTTCCAAACCCCCGATAGCACTGGCCCCTGCCATGAAGGACTTAGGATCTTCTCAACTTTATCCTTTGGAGCTTTTCTTCTAGAGCAAAAATTCCAACTCCAGTTCAAGAATTTTTCTAGGCCAGGTGCAGTGGCTCATGCCTGTAATCCCAGCACTTTGGGAGGCCAAGGCAGGTGAATCGCCTGAGATCAGGAGTTCGAGACCAGCCTGGCCAACATGGCGAAACCCCGTCTCTACTAAAAATACAAAAATTAGCTGTAATCCCAGCTACTCGGGAGGCTGAGGCAGGAGAATCACTTTTTTTTTTGCTCTTCTTGCCCAGGCTGGGGTGCAATGGTGCGATCTTCGCTTACCACAACCTCCATCTGCCTCGTGGGTTCAAGCGATTCTCCAGGCTCAGCGTCCCGAGTAGCTAGGATTACAGGCGCCTGCCACCATAACAGTCTAATTTTTGTGTTTTTAGTGGAGACGGGGTTTCACCATGTTGGACAGGCTGATCTCAAACTTCTGACCTCAGGCGATCCGCCTGCCTCGGCCTTCCAAAGTGTTGGGATTACAGGCATGAGCCACCAAGTTTGGCCGATTTTATCTCTTAAAAGCAACCCCAGCTGGGCGCAATGGCTCACGCCTTTAATCCCAGCACCTTGAGAGGCTGAGGTGGGCGGATCACCCTTGGTCAGGAGTTTGAGAACAGCCTGGCCAACATGGTGAAACCCCATCTTTATTAAAAATACAAAAATTAGCTGGGTGTGGTGGCAGGTGCCTGTAATCCCAGCTACTTGGGAGGCAGAGGCAGGAGAATCGCTTGAACCTGGGAGGCAGAGGTTGCGGTGAGCCGAGATCACACCACTGCACTCCAGCCTGAGCAACAAGAGCGAGACTTCATCTCAAAAAAAAAAAAAAAAAAAGAAAGAAAATCTTAGAAATAATCCTCTCAGAAAAGGTAGAAGTAACACTCCATGGTTTCTTGCCCATCACAGTGAAATTTTATTGAGGGAGAAGAGTTGGTCCAGAAATTCAGTTCAGCCTCAACGAGGTCACTGCTGCTGGGGAGAGGCAGAGGAGCACACACCAGTTACTGTTGCAAATGGGGATGTCTTCACAGCAAGGGATATTTAGAAAGGAAATTATTTTGAAAAGCTTATGCTAACCTTAGCCAAACATGCTAGTGTCCCAGAATTATGGCCTCCTGCTTGACTTCTCACTGGAACGTCATATGTGAATTCTCTTCTGCTGGCATCAGCATCTCAACCTGCAGATACATCTCAAAGGCCCCTTCAGCTGATGTCCTCAGTGCCCTTGACACAGCCCCGTGGCACTTGCCTTCCACACACATGCCGCTGCACCAGCTTCCTCCTGGCAGCACCTTCCTTTCCGCCTGAGGTTTTCCCAGGCCTCCTGCCTCCAAGAAAGTCAGAAGTCAGCACCTCCCTGAGAGCCAGTGAGAGCTCCGTATCCCCTGGGCAAGTGGTGCTGATGCCTGTTCCCTGCATCCATCTTCCAGAAGCCGCAGCAGAACTGAGCTCCAGTGGCCACTGCCGTAAGCTCCACAATCTCATGGGGGCGCCTGCCTTTCTTTGCCCTGCTTCCCCTCTTCCTCACAGTGTTCAAACAAACTCCTTATGAGGGAATCTTTCTTTCAGGCTCGTCATCTGGGGGGCTTCAAACTAAGACACCTCAAACTCAGCATTCTTGAAGCATGTGCCTCTCCCTCCTGTTTTCCCATCTCAGTTAATGATAGCACCCCTGACAGCTTCTAGACCAGAAATGAGAGAGATTATGTTTTGTACTCTTTCTTGCATATTTGAAAGCCTATCTTTCAAGTGGACATCAATTTCTAAGAATTACACCTGAAAAAATCTCTTTGATTAGTACTTCTCTCACTCTCACTTCTCTCTAGCTAAAGCTCAACAAAACCTTGGACAATTGTAATCGTTTCCTAACTCCTCTATATATCTTTAATGTATCCTCTCTCCAGTCTATTCCTCATAGAGCCACATGTCTTATCCTTGGAAAACACAACTTAGATCACAGATTGCCTTGCCTGAAACCTTCTGATAGCTCGCCCCTGCTTCCAGGAGAAGGCCCAACCTCCCTAGCTCTGCACAGATCCTCATGAGCAGGTCCTGCTTTAAGTCTCTCCAGGCCGGACCTTCACCTACTGGCAACCCACTACCCACCCTCTACTTGCAAGTCCCCAAACAATAGTCTACCTTTGTCAACACTGGGCTTTGCACATGAACATGCTGTTCCTTGACCTTAGAATGTCTTTTCACTTCTTTTTTTTGGTCTGATGAATTTGTAACATCCCCAAACAACCTAATTGAAACGTCCCTTTCCTGCCCCCCACAGACAAGTTAGACAGATCTTTCCCCTGTCTCTGTGCACAGATACTATCATATCTGGTGCAGCATACTCTCACTCATGTGTCTTTGCCACTTTGCTGTGAACTCCTTTGGTGCAGGGAGCATTTCTTACTGTGTGGATTTCTGTAGTTCCTGCATAAATGTTGGCTGGCACAAAAAGTGGGTACACAATAGTTACATCCTTCCAGGTCCTTAGGCCAAAAGCTGGAGTCATCCAGACGCTTGCTTTCCTTTACACCTCACACATTCAGTCCATCAAGACATCTGCTAATTCTGTCTTTAAAGTCCATGTAGAATCCTGCCACTTTCCACTACCCCATATTACCAATGGGATCCACGCCCATCTCATGCCTAGATTATTACAGGAGCCTCCTGCTCCTTCCTTCGTTTTCACTCTCACCAACCTATACTCTATTTTCTTTCTTTTTTTTTTTTTTTCTTTGAAACAGAGTCTTGCTCTGTCGCCAGGCTGGAGTGCAGTGGTACGATCTTGGCTCACTGCAACCTCCGCCTCCCTGGTTCAAGCAATTCCTCTGCCTCAGCCTCCCGAGTAGCTGGGACTACAGGAATGCACCACCACGCCCAGCTAATTTTTAGTATTTTAGTAGAGACGGGGTTTCACCATGTTGGCCAGGATGGTCTCAATCTCCTGACCTCGTGATCTGCCTGCCTCGGCCTCCCAAAGTGCTGGGATTACAGGCATGAACCACCACGCCCGGCCCCTATACTCTATTTTCAACAAAGGAGGCAGTCATCTTTTAAAAATGTAAGGTGGTTTGAGCCACACCCCACCTCAGCACTCCCAATGTCATCCCCATTTCACTGGGATCCGGTAATACTTCCTGTGTCTTCATCCTACTCCCCCGCTGAGATCATCTACCACCCTCTCCCCACCCCTCAACTTCGTCGCCAGCCTCCAGCTCACCTAGAATACTCTCCCCTCAGCCTCAGCATGCTTAACACCTCACCTGCTCCATGTCTGTGCTCCAATGCCACTTTCTTAATGAAAACCAAAGCTACAGTTGGAATCACCTGCCCACACCTCCCTCATTCCCCACTTTTTATTTTTCCATAGCACTCATTGGCTTTGAGCATACTCTAAAATTCACTTATTTCCTACTTTTATTTCTTACTGGCTGCCTCTGTGCCTGCGAAGACAAGCCTCCCATTTGCTGGAAACTGGCAAGTGCTGGAAACAGTCTGACACACAAAAGGTGCTCAGTAGCTTTACTAAGGGATAAATGGAAGAATGGGTACAACTTCTTTGACTGTGGAGTCACCTTACATGTCTGAGAATGGTTTGTGGCTGGGCATGGTGGCTTACACCTGTAATCCCAGTACTTTGGGAGGCCGAGACCAGCAGATCACTTGAGATCAGGAGTTTAAGATCAGCCTGGCCAACATGGCAAAACCCCGTCTCTACTAAAAATACAAAAATGATCCAGGTGTGGTGGCAGGTGCCTGTAATCCCAGCTACTGGGGAGGCTGAGGCAGGATAATTACCCGAACCCAGGAGGTGGAGGTTGCAGTGAGCCAAGATGGTGCCACTGCACTCCAGCCTGGGCAACACAGCGAGATTCAGTCTTAAAAAAACAACAACAATGGTTTATGAAAGATATGCTTCAGAAACATGCCTCAGAAACGTGGCCTTTTGTTAAACTCCTGGTTAAGATCGCCTTTCCATTGAACAAATAATATTTGACAAGTTTAGAGTGATTTATATAGCCAAAGTCTAGAAATATAATTAATATTAAAAAATGACAAAAGGTGAAATTTATTTTAATAATATTTTATTTAACCTAGTAATTCCAAAAATTATGTCAGTGTGTAATCAACATAAAACTATCAATGACCTATTTTACATTATGTTATATATTAAGTCATCACAATATAGTGTGTATTTTACACTAAAAGGCACATCTCAATTTGGACCAAACACCTTCCACCTGCTAATTAGCCATTTGTGCTACCATATTGGATGGCACAGATCAAAGCAATTCCCATTTTAGGAAAAGGTCTTGGGTGGAAGATTGGCTTTGTTTGCTTGTCTTTGTAGTAAATGAGTTATTGGAAATATATCCTAAATTTTAATGCTTTAAATGAGTTACTTTTTAGGTTAGCCAATATAAATTCCGTTAATGACTCCTAACTCTGAGTGTTAAATCTCAGTCACATCTAAGCATTGTTTTAAGCTTGATATCTATTGGATATATCATCAGAGTCCAGCCTGCTGTAGGGCCGAGTTAGCAGAGCTCAGGCTACTTGATTATTTTTTTGCACAAAAAAGCATCTACCTAGGTCAGACACCCTGTTCCCCAGGCACCATGATTTTTAAAGTTGAGAAGTGATATGAGGAAAAGCCATTCCCTGATGACTCTTCCCTCCCACCCATTTGTGGATGTGCATCGATTAAGGGCTGCTGGTGTGAACCTAGAGAAAATTGCCTGATAGCCTTGGGTCAAGCAATTATACTGTTTTTCCATATTTACATCTCATTGACACATTGTGAGCAACACAGCTGAACTGTGAACTGTGAGAGGTTATGTGTTATCAGTAGCTTTAAGAACTTGATACATTGATTACTTAAGACTTTTTTTTTTTTTCAGAGAAGCATTTATGGAGCTCGTGGAGCGAGGCATCTCTTTAATCCGTTCCATAAGTCAGTATGGGCCAAGGAGTCTGAGGATCAGAGACCTTGTGACTTTTTAAGTGAAGATTTACTATGTTCTGGGACCCATTGTGTTTTATTTTATTGACTCGTCCCAAGCTCTAAGAGGGAGAGACCTTGATTGTCCCAATTTCACTGACACGGTTTGGGAAGGTTAAAACTTGATGAAAGGAAATATACTGGAATGATACAGTAATATGTAATTGAGCATTTTCGCCAACATTTTTACGTGTTTTAAAATGTCATTTTCTGGCCAGGGGTGGTGGCTCACGCCTGCAACCCCAGCACTTTGGGAAGCTGAGACTGGTGGATCCCTTGAGGCCAGGAGTTTGTGACCAGCTGGCCAACACAGTGAAACCATGTTTCTACTAAAAATATAAAAAAATAGCTTGGTGTGGCCGTGCGCACCTTAATACCAGGTACTTGGAAGGCCGAGGCCTGAGAATCACTTGAAACCGGGAGGCAGAGGTTGCAGTGAGCCAAGATCGTGCCACTGCACTCCAGCCTGTGAGACGGAGTGAGACTCTGTCTCAAAATAAATAAATAAATAAATAAATAAATAAATAAATAAATAAATGTAAAATGGTATTTTCTTTTCTTTTTTAATAAAAAATATATTTTATTATTATTTTAGATTTAAGAGGCACATGTGCAGGTTTGTTACATGGATATATTGCATAATGGTAAGTTTTGGGCTTCTAGTGAACCCTTCACTCAAATAGTAACCATTGTATCTGACAGATAATTTTTCAGTTTTCACTTTCCTTCTGCTCTCCTGGCTTTTGGGTCCCCAGTGTCTATCTTTCCATCTCTATGTCCATGTGGGCCCATTGTTTAGCTCCCACTTACAAGTGAGGACATGCAGTATTTGATTTCCTGTTTCTGAGTTATTTAACTTAGAATAATGGTCTCCAGCTCCATTCATGCTGCTGCAAAAGACATGATTTCATTCTTAAAATGGCACCTTATGAGGTTCGCTTTTCCTGGCAAGATGAACTAACAAAATGGAGATGCTGGATTCTTTTATTAAACCCAAATGTGGAGAGCCACAGATGGAAGGTAGAAGGTCACTGATTCTCGAAAATGAATCTGGGAAATGATAACCTAGGGTCAAGAGGGCCAGTTACCAAATGGGAGGCTGGCTGGGGTTGTGGAGTTATGTGCTTTTCCTTCCCTACACTTCCCTCAAGAGAATAAGGGCTTCCCCATCACCTCAGCAAAGCATCTGTCCCCCGGTGTCGAACCAGCTGGCACTCTGGCCGCCCTAAAGCACTCTCCTCCCCAGCTCCCACCTAAGCAAGGTGGGGACAATTTTAAGGCAGGCAGCTGTAGAAAAAGAGTAGGGCTCCAGGAGCTCTCCAGAGCTCCTCTGTCACCTGGCACAGGGGGTGGGTCACTCAGGGGAGGTCCAGCCCACTATAAACATGGAAGCCACATACCCCAATGTCATCCCCCAGGCTCATCCTCACCACAAGGCAGGCAAGGCCTGCACCTGGGCCTTTGCTCCTTCTCCCAGGGATGTCAGACCAGCCAAGGCAGCCTGTGTTCCCACATGCATGTGGGCTCAGGAGGATATGAAACGGGCGGGGGCCAGCCCAATAACTGAGCCACACACACTAGATGAGACGGTAGGGGAGTTCAGGCAAGGCATGAATTAAAGGAAGCTTAATAAATATTCTCAAACAGATCAGGAAAAGCAAAACAAGAACACACAGCCACAAACAGACTTTCATTGTTGGAATAAAGAGCATAATTGAGGGACTGAATAGTAGGGTGGATTCAGTGGAAGAACAAATCAGGAAGACCTCAGGAAGATGAAGAGATGGGAGATGGAAAGGAATAGTTAAGAACGTGGCTGCCTATAACAGGAGTCCCAGAAAGAGGAAAAAAATAAACGGGGTGAAACACACACACAATTTCAGAATGTAAGGTCTTGTAGATATAATAATAGTAGCAGAGATGTCAATAAATCTTAAAAAAAAAACACTGACCAACGAGACAAAAATTACCAATAATTTGGAATATTTGAGAAGCATTATAACAGTTACTTAATGTTATATTGTCCAATACAGTAGCCGATAGCTACACAACTCTTGAGCACTTGAAGCGTGCCTAATGCAAGAAAATTTTAAGATTTTATTTAATTTTAATTAATTTAAATTTTAAAACCTAATACTGAATTCAGGTATTGAAAAACTTTTAAGTATGTTTAGAACAATCTGCTCTTTCAATTGGAAATTGAAATCTAAGTACAGATCAAGTGTGTCTGATTTTAGTATTTGTGTTAAAATCCACTCTAAGAGTTAAGTCCACCCCAGGTTTCTAACACTCGATACAGAAAAATAATGTAAAGCATCTTGTTAATATTTTTATATTGATTATATGTTCAAATTGTTATTTTGTATATATTGTCTTAAATAATATTATTACAATTAATTTCACCTGTGCATTTTCACTTTTTAATATGGCCACTAGAAAATATAAAATTATATATGTGGCGTTGTATTTCTTTTGGACAACACTGATCTAATAGATGTACATAACTTACACGCACAGAGAATATTCATTTTAATTCCCACGGAACAAAGAAAACTTTCATAAATGACAAATAATCAATACATACACAATGTGTTGATTATAATGAAATAAAGTTAAAAAATCAGTAATGGCAATAATAGCACTTCGAACATCTCTTGGACACATAAAACATTACAATGTATAGTATATAACCATTGGGGTTTAGAGGAAATTTAAAAGATATTATAAAATACTTGGAACTGAATAAGAATAAAAGTGTCAAATGTCAAACTTTATGACCCATAACTCTCAAGTTGCATTTAAAGTTTTACATAATTTTGAATACACTAATAGTAAACAAGACATCGAAAAACCAAATACCTAAGGACATAACTAAACATATTAGAAAAAAAAAAGAAAAATGACAGAATAAAACCAAAGCAAAGAAAAAGATATAAAATAAGCTTAAAAAAATCAATGAAATTGCCAAAAATCCCCATTAAAATGTGATTCTTTGAAAAATGAGGTGCCAAAAGTGTCTGTGAAACTCTACAAGCCAATACATTTAGACCCAGATGGACAACGGCTTAGGAAAAATAGCAGCCTTGGACTAGAGGAATCAAAGGAAAAGTGCCGACATGGAGTCACAAACAGCACTCTCTCTCCCAATAGAAGCTTCTAGACAGGTTCCAAACCCAAACTAGGAAACCCGTTCCAGGAGGTTCCTAAGTGAGTGAGTGATTTGAGAGCCAGAACACACAGGGAATCCAGGGGAAAGTAGTCAAATAAAATAAAACAAGAAGGGCCTTGGGTGAGCGCACTGCACCATGGCCTGAGTAGTAGTATTATTTCAATTATTTGTACCTGAGGAGACGTACAGTTGCTTTCAATGTCAAGAATTTGCAGGTGAATCTCTCAGACCTTTGCTTTTCTCCTTTATGGGTTTCTTTTCCCTGGGACACATTGTCAGCCCTTAGCTGCTCACTAAAGCCTCCTGATTTGAGATCTATATGACAAATGCCTGATGCTAAGCAGAGATGCTGAGGCCTGGAGCCAGGAAGGTGAATTAGTTTCCTAGTTCTAAAGGTAGGGGTGTGTGGTTCATGCATGAGAGAGAAAGAGAAAAACAAGAGGGAGAGAGGGAGAGAGAAACAAGAGGGAGAGAGGGAGAGAGAAACAAGAGGGAGAGAGGGAGAGAGAGAGGGAGAGAGAGAGAGGGAGAGAGGGAGAGAGAGAGAGAGAAAGAGATCAAATTTCTTGGTCTCTTTGCTTCTGTAGATGTAGTTAACAAGTTCACTTTTAGGGCTTAATCTGCTGGGCACACTTTCTTGATTTTATAGCTAGAAATGATCTAATTTAGGCAGAGGGGGCTGCCTGAAGTAAATACAGCACTGGTTCAGTTAGGTGGGGATAGGTCTGCCCTACCTTTAAAAGAAGATAAAGACATTTGAACTGTTGGAAATACTAAAGCGATTAGGCATCACCCTTTCCTAACACACCCAGATAGTAGCTGCACCCCCTGCTTTGCTTTGGGCCTATAGGCAGAACCAAGGGGACTGTCCCCCCTGCATGACCTGCAGCTACTCTCCCTGTGTCTGCAAACAACCGAGAGGAGCAAGTTGGAGCCCAGAGCAGCAGAGACCCAGCCTAGCAGCTGACTGGGCCAGGTGCGTTTCCATTGGCTGCAGAGGCCAGGTTGAGCTCTATTTTCTTCTGTACATAAAGATAAGAAGCCAAGGGCCCCCTTCCGAAAGCAAACATGTTTAATTGGAACCACCGCCTCCCCATGATTCACCGGATGGAATTTACAATGGTGTTTACCTTTTTCCACAAAAGTAGCAAATGAATCAATCCCAATAGGAAATATAAATCTAGGAAATATAAATCCCCAGCAGATGCATTTTGAACCACACAGGAAAGGACTCACTGAGAAAGAAGGCCCCTGTAACTCTAGAGTGTTTTACCCAGAAGTAAGAGTCAAGAGTGGTCCAGATTAGTTGAGGAGAAGCAACTTCAGATATGAGCTTAAAACAAGTCTTTGCACGAGCCACCTTTTGCTTGGCCCCTCTTAGCAGTGGGAATTCAGACAAAACTTCAGGAATGCTTTGCTGGGCAGCTGTGGTGCATTCAAAGCAGAGAAACTGCCTTAATCTTTGCAAAACCAACAAAGATAAGCAATAGCTTTAGCTGGGCTGAAATTAGCCAATGCACTGCTACACAATGCCCTGGTGACCATTATCTAGGCTCTGACCGCCGCACAGCACTGCGCAAGCATGCTGGCAATGTTTAACAAACCATCTGTCTTGTACCTGCTCCCACTCAACAGGGGCCTTTGTTTGAACCCTGGCCCCATCCAGCATGTCAGCTATCTACTCCCCAACAAGGGAAGCCCCCTCATCCCATTGTACAATTTTCATAACTCTTTTGATTGCAGTTTGTCCTACAGAATGACTTCTGCCAGAGAACATTTCGGAAAGGGAGATATGGATTCTGAATCTGTCCCCTGATTAGTTTCTAGAGCACCATGTGTGTAAAACCTTACTTGCTTATTTGATTTCCCCCTCATCTGTCTTCTTTTAAGAGAATTTCAATATTCATTCAAATGTTGATTTATTTTTTCCTTCGTTAGCTGTGTTTAAGTTAGAAACCTCTTTCTCTTGCTCTTTTCCTCTGAGATATATGTTTCATACTGCAGTAAGATATTTTGTGCATATGTTGGGTGCAGTGGCTCACAACTGTAATCTTAACACTTTGGGAGGCTGAGGTGGAAGGATCACTTGAGCCCAGGAGTTTGACAGGAGACCCTGGACTCTACAAAATATATACACACGTGTACGTACATACACACACACACACACACACACACACATATACACACATATATTCTGCCTAAATCGCACAGTACCTGGAATTTACTGATTATATTACGTAGGTGTTAGACGAAACCATTTGAACTTAATGTTTTCATAGATTTATAACAAATATTGACTGTTCATTTCATATGGTCCAATATATGTATTTCCTTGTAAAACTGCCCACATTATTTTAGAGTGGAGATTTGAGAAGATAACTGATCCAATACATGGTTTTTATTAAAAAACAAAGTCTCCTTTGATAATTTATTTATGTATTTATTTATTTTGAGATGGAGTCTTGCTCTGTCACCCAGGCTGGAGTGCAGTGGCACCATCTTGGCTCACTGCAAGCTCCGCCTCCCGGGTTCACTCCATTCTCCTGCCTCAGCCTCCTGAGTAGCTGGGACTACAGGCGCCTGCCACCACGCCCGGCTAATTTTTTTTTTTTTTTTAGTAGAGATGGGGTTTCACTGTGTTAGCCAGGATGGTCTCGATCTCCTGATCTCGTGATCCACCCGCCTTGGCCTCCCAAAGTGCTGGGATTATAGGCGTGAGCCACCGCGCCCGGCCGAGAATTTATTATTTCTCTTTTTCTTCTTCACCTTACCTGGCTCTCAGCGATTCTCCCTCATGCTCAGGAGTAAAACGTCCCCATATTCTTGTTCTATATGTCACTATGCTAATGTAATTTCAATGACCTCAGATACACCCTCGCAATGGTGACCACAAGAATCCACTCAGCCTTGGAAGCTGTCCTCGAAACTCACCCTGAAATCCCTGCCTAGCTGACAGGAGACCTCAGGCTGGACGCCACTCCACTATGTTACCTCTGCCTCCCCGGGACTCTTAGGACACGGCTTTCTTAATCTTTCCAAGGGCTAAGCTTAACCAGAAGGAAATACAGCATTAGATGTGTGGAATACTTCAAGATCTGTGGAATATGAAGCTGAAACCAGCTCTGTGTTTAGAAATGGTTGCCGTGCATGTGCCTGTTTCCCCGAACTAGCACCAGAGCCTCGGTTTGAGGGTCTATATTTGATCCTTTTCTCTTTAGAAAAGAGAGACCTTGTTGAAGGGATGTTCTCTTTCCAGAGGAAATTTGGGAAACAAAACGGTCACCTTAAAAACAGCAGCACAAGAAAGTTTGTCTTTAAATTTAAATTTTCTTTCAAGCCAGGAATTAAAGCAAAGGTTCCCGGAGTGCAAGAATCTCTTCAGATTGTGGCCGGGCGCGGTGGCTCACGCCTGTAATCCCAGCACTTTGGGAGGCCGAGGTGGGCGGATCACGAGGTCAGGAGATCGAGACCATGGTGAAACCCCGTCTCTACTAAAAAATACAAAAAATTAGCCGGGCGTGGTGGCGGGCGCCTGTAGTCCCAGCTACTCGGAGAGGCTGAGTCAGGAGAATGGCGTGAACCTGGGAGGGGGAGCTTGCAGTGAGCCGAGATTGCGCCACTGCACTCCAGCCTGGGCGACAGAGCAAGACTCCATCTCAAAAAAAAAAAAAAAAAAAAGAATCTCTTCAGATTGTAACTCTTGAAATTTCCAGGCAAAGGGAAGTCATTGTGGAAGCATTCGAGTAGATTGGTGGTCACCACCACCAATTTCTTCATGTTTTTAGTCTCATCCGTTAATTCCAATTTTGGTGTATATGTTTTGTAAGGTATTCTAACATTAAATACATGTTATATGAATACAGTGTGTATTAATGAATATTTCCTTCAGCCTTATATTTGAGTTGTTTTGGCCTTTTGACTTGTGAATAATGCTGCTATGAACAGCATGTGCACGTATTTGTTGGAGTCTCTATTTTCAGTTCTTTTGGGTGTATACCTAGGAATGAAACCTCTAGGTCATGTGGTAATCCCATGTCAATTTTTTTGAGGTATTGCCAAGCTATTCCCCCCAACAGCTGCACCATTTTACTTTCCTACCAGCCAGTGTAAAAGGGTTTCAGCTTTTCCACAACCTTGTCAACACTTATATCCCTTAAAACAACAACAACAATGAACTCATGGTCATCCTAGTGGATGTGAAGTGTCGTGTCATTGTGGTGTTTATTTGCATTTTCCAAGAGTCATCTTTGTCCACATGTCCTTTGAATTGAACTTCAAGGACAAGGATATGCACCCTCTGGTGTTGGTTGAGAATGATTTGTGGGTCCTTCCACAGGCCTCTCTGGCATCTCCTAGAGGCTACCACATGGCCACAGGTGCAGGTGCCTCAGTAGGTCCCCCTTCCTAAGAAGCATGGCTGTCACCAGGCCAAACAGACCAGGAAGGAGGAGTGGTGTGTACCCCATAGTGAGGGGAAAAGAAAGGAAGACTTAATTGCAGGCAGAGAGGGAGCAGGATCGTTGGAGCCCAGGGTGTGGAGACAGCCAGGCTCTGGGAAGTCAGAAGAAAGAGCACATTTCGAGGCAAAAGGCCCTGTGATGGGCCGGAGTCCTGAAGCCTAAACAGGACCACAGTACGGAGGTGTGTTCTGAGTGCACAGGCAAAGAGGCACAACCCAAGGCCAAGAGTGGGCAGGAAGGCAAGGAGTGAAGTGGGATCTCTGGTACAGAAGGCAGGTGGACAATATAGGCTTAGACCAGGGAGCTTCAGAGTCTTGGGGTCCAGAATACACTGGTACATCTGCAAACCAATGGAGGAGCAATTCCTGCTCCTGAGCCCAGAGCCTCTCCTCTGTTTCGGGTTGAAATGGTGGTTCTCAGCCTGGGCCACAGTTCGAGCCACTTGCTGAGCTTATTAAAATCCCCATGCCCAAGCCAACTAAATCAGATCCGCTGTGTGTGGGGACCCAGGCATCAGTATTTTGACATTCCCCTACTAATTCAAATGGGAAACTAAGTTTGAGAAAAGAAGAATTTTAGGTTTAAAGTAGTAGATTTAAAATGTGGAATTTATTAGACGTTTTTGTTATGAAGTAAATATGATCATGCTGTAGGAGTTTGGAGGAAAAGAAGATGATGAAGGAAGAAGACACCACCTGTTGCCTCCTGACCTTCTGGCTGATGCAGATGCTGCAGCCTGTGCCCTATTTGGGGGGTTCTATTCCTAAAAGAACAAATTGGGACTGGCAGCCAGGGTTGGGCTGCGCTGCTGGGGATAGGATGTGATGTATCTTCTGAGTCCCCAGCACTGAGGCAGGCATAGTGACGGTAGCACTCAATAAATGTTTGTAGGGTGAGTGAATGGAAGCATGAAGGCATGAATTCTTGAAAAGCAGCCCGAGACATGGTCCCTGCCCTCTAGGAACTTACAAAGGGGCAGCTGAATAGGCATTACAATAACAATAATCGGAGGGCAGTAATAGTTCCCACATTAGTGGTTCTGTGTGTCTGTGCATGCAGCCCTGCAGCCAGGGAAACCATGGGAGGGGTTCTGAAAACTCTGTTTAGTAGCTGTGGCCTCTCTTATCTTTATTAATGCACCACAAAGCACTGTCACACTGTCTTCTTCTCGATAAAACCCATAAACAGGAGCAGAGGAAAACCCAAGGAGGCAGGTGCCAGCGGGGCCCGGAGCCCTCTCAGGTGGCCACAGAGAGAGCAGTTGAGGAGAGCGGAGAAAACCTGACGTCTTGGATGTGGAGTTATTCTGTTGATTTTTTTGCTTCTTTGTTTGTTTGATAAGATGTCCCCAAGTTCTCTAGCCTACAGATAAATGAAGTAAGTTGATAAGCTGAGAGCTCCTTGTCAATTAGAGCTTCCTCTTCTGAAATGGTAGGTGTAGGGGAAAGAACACGCCAGGACAAGGAAGAGCTGGGGCTGGTCCTGTCTGATCGTCTACTATTTATACAACCTTAGGTAAGGTGCATAACTTCTCTGAACTGCAAAGCAGGCAGCAGTTTCTGTTCTGCTTTCCTCTCCTGGTGGTTGTAGAAATTCAGCAAGACAGGTCTAAAAGGTACCTTCTACTGCTTAGGTGGTTTTCACTTACTGCCTCTCACAGGGCTGAGGGTGCACAGGTCCCTGCAGACACAGAGCTGCCCACAGGCTGGGGTTATTGATTCCACTAGCCTGAGCTGGAGCCCCATGCAGTTGCTCACATGCTGGGGAAGCAGATAGCCACCAGTAGACACTAGATTTCTAAAAGGATACCAAAGAACCATTTATACATGCAGCTTTACTAGCCACGACTGCTATTTCAACTCCCTCTCTCTTCTCCCTGTATCATTCCCAGGCACTTCTCTCTCCTATTCAGAAAGAGTATGGCCTTGTCCATCATGGCTTATGCTGCCTTTTTTTTTTTTTTTGTAGATTCAGATAAAAATGCATTTGGGTGACCTTAGGTGGCCGGTGAGTTGTTGAAACTGGGATGTGGACATTGACCTCTGCCTGCTGGCCTAGGTCCCTTGCACTGAAAAGCATGGCACAGCTGTTTACCTGTTTACTCTGAGCCCTCAGGGCAGCTATCCCCAGGGTGGCTCAAGTATGCTGTGGACCTGGTTTAGGCTGGGGGAGCTGGGCCATGGCCAGTGAAATCTACATGCCATTTGACGAGCTGCTATGGAAGAGCTCACTTAACCTTTAAAATTGTTTATATTTTTATTTATTTATTTATTTTTTTGTGGTTAGCAATACCACAGAGCTTCTCTGTATTTTTTTACTTGAGTTCACTGCAGCCTTGACCTCCTGGCCCCAAGCAGTCCTCCCGCCTCAGCCTCCCGAGTAAGCACAGCTCACTGCAGCCTTGACCTCCTGGCCTCAAGCAATCCCCCCGCCTCAGCCTCTCGAGTAGCTGGGGCCACAGGCATGCACTGTCATGCCCAGCTAATTTTATTTTTTGGAGAGATGAAGTCTCACTACCCAGGCTGGTCTTGAACTCCTGGTCTCAAGAGATTCCCCCACCTTGGGCTCCCACAGTGCTGGAATTACAAGTGTGAGCCACCACACCTGGCCAAGAGAAGTGATTTTAAAATCCCAACTTGTCTCTGAGCTTCCTGAGGGCAGAAGAGCAGAGACTAAAATAGAAATAGTATTAGAGAACTTTCAACACTTGTGGCTCTGCTAGTATCTTCGTCTATGACTTACTGATTTCTCTCTTTGGGCCTCATTTTTCTTTTATAAAATGGAGAGGTAGACTGTTCTTATGGTCCTCAAGCTCTCCAGCTTTTTTGTTTTTTAAGTGATTTTACTTTCAAATAAATTTTTATGCACAGACCTGAATCTATAAAACCCAAAAGGGGATATTTTATTAGTTTAATAACTAGCTAGTATACTCGTCCTTAGTTTAAATTTATAACATTTAATTGTCCTACAAAGAGAATAATATGGCGGTTTGATGGTGAATGTCTAAACACAGCTTTTATTATATAAAGAGAAAAGTTGAGGCTCTTAGAAATTTGGAAATCATATCAACTTCAACACTTTTTTTTTGTAAAAAAGTTTTTTGGTTGCACAATCTGGATAAAATTTTGATCCACAGAGCTGAGCAGTTGCAAATGATATCTTTTTAAGAACAATCGGTCTGGAATCTCGATGTCTTCCTCAGTGTCCAGGAAAAGGGAGTGAAGTTGTATTTGGAGGCTGACACCAAGATGTCCGCCTGGCCGAGTCAGCAGAGTGCCCTAGCTTAGTGGACTGTGCATGCTGTTTGTAACACCAGTTTCAAAATTATTTTTATAATATAAAAATAATAGACAATATTTTAAGCAAATGTTTTCTGGCCCAGAAAACACACATTAGAAAAGCAAGATCAACAGAAAATTATCAAATCCCTGAGCTGTCCTCACTAGCTGGTCTAGACAGTAAATATCTTGATGAAAATATAAAAATATTTTATTTGACATTGATACTTTATCTTCACGTTAAGTAGGAAGCATTAGGAAAAATGACTTGCTTTTTAAAAACTCCCGTGTTTTTCAGGGTCATGTAATGTAGCTGTGTGGATCCATTTCTGATGAGCCCGCAGGCTGCAACAAATCAGTGCGGAAGTAACTCCATTCTCCATCATCTTTCCCAGGGCTCTCACTTTTCCTCATGCTACCAGGAAAATGAAACTTTAAATCAAATAGCATTGCTGGACATTCTTACCCAGGGATGCCCACAACCATGTGCCTGGCCCCAGAACACTCAGCCTGGCACTGTTGATACCTGGCTTGCTTCCTCTCTGTGCCTACCTGATAACACGTTTATTTTCAGTTACCTGGGACGAAGGGCACCTTGTCATTTTTAGACTGTGAGTGGCATTGCCCGCTTTGTCAGAGATACTCTCTACCTGGCAAGGGACAGGAAGGAGTTACGGGTCAGGCTCTGCCTCTGCAGTTCAAATGTTGCCCACTTGGACAGCCCAGCAGTCTGGACTCTGGAAATTCTGCCCAGTGGTTGGGCAGCTATGGCCTGTTTGGGGTTTGGCATTGGAAAGCAGATGTGTGAGCGCAGTGCAGGCATACGTGGTGGTGGGATTGATTGTGTTTCTGCATAGGTGGCTGGCACTGCAGCCCTGTGGTGCCCATTTCCATGCACTTCACTTCCAGCACACATGCTGAGGGAGAGAGGTCCCGTCCTGCGTGTGCCAGGTCGTTGCTCCACCAGGGGAGGCAACACCTGCGAGCTCTGCCCCATGTTTCGTTCAGATCCCCACCTGTTTCTCCTGGTGTGAACATTTTGTTGCACCAACTGTTGTTACACTGGGTTTCTTTGGCCAAATGATTCCTGGAACTTCAGCCAAGTACCATGTCACTGCTCATGGGAAGAACAGCCATTTTCCAGCTACCACCGAGAAACGGGAAGGGTTGCACATCCTGAGACACAATACAGCATTCCCTTGTAGGGAAATTTTAGAGATTTTCAGGGGTTACTCTGAACCATGCTTGTATCCTGCATACTTGCTTTAGAATTCACAAGCTGCAACTTGACTGTATTCAGAAAAGACAATACCTGGCGAGCCCCAGAAGAACTGTCAGCTACTCAATGTTAGGGGCACTATGGCGGTGTGGCATGTCCAGGACGGCTCTCTCACCAGAGGGCTTAGGTGAGGTGTCCTCGCTGGAGATTACGAGAATGTTTAGCTTGTTTAATGGAGACAGTTTCATTCTGCTTAGGAGGCAGCAGGAAAGAGAACGCTGCTGTATCGGGTGTGCACACCCACACGTGCACATGTAACACGTGCACACACCCACACGCTTACATGGGCCAGGTAAGGAACAGAGATGGGGAGAGTAAGGGGGCCTGGGCATAAAACTGGTTGATTAATGAGGCTTTCTAGATACCAGAACGCTTCCAGGATTCCCTGTTTCTGCATCTCTGCTTGTTGGAAAACAACAGACAATGGGGGCATGGGGAGGTGGTTTCAAACACCTGTTTGTTTAATATGGCTTGTCATGATGGAAATGTCAGTGTCTGGGGCAAGGCCGTTGAGCAGAACTTTCTGTGTGATGGAAACATTTTGTGCCCGCCTGTCCAGTGTGATAGCCACTAGCCACATGTGGCCCTGGAGCACTAGACATGTGGCTCTCGTTACAGGGCAGGCCCAAGGCCTCAGCCCAGTAGATTCCGCACTGGACCTTTACTGTCACCAACACGTAAATTTCCTACCTTTTCACCCAAGCTGAATTCCCAATCTCTGGCTCACTCTAGAACTGTGATGCATGCCGACATTTCTATGTTGCTTTGAGTCTGGAACCTTCCCCTCCCCAGCATTGGCCGCTGCTCTGCAACACCTCTAATCTGCCAGACCCTGTAGAGAGTGACGTTCCATAAGTGTGTGTGGCTGGACCTTCACTTCCCAGGCCACTTCCAATGGACCTAGAGTTCTTCAGGTACAATTTAGCGCCTTTAAACTTGGGGTAAAATAATTGTGGCACCGCTTCAGGCCAACTGGCCCCTAACACAAACCTGCCCATGTAAATGGCGGGGACAGGCTCTGAACGGAGCCTGGTGCCCTGGGAACCAATCTGACCTCCTTAGCAGGCCCTGCAAGCCCCAAAGCTGATGCCTGTCTGGTCTCAGCATCACTCACACCTCACCTGTGATGGGGAACTTCTGGTTCCATCCCATGAGCCACACAGGGCGAATTTTCGGGTAAGTCTGTCTCCCCAGCCGTTACCCAAAGCAGGTACAGGATGAACGCTGGTTGTTAATTTCAGTGGGGATTTCAAAAGCTGCCTAGGTGTCCTGAATGGAGTAGACATTTCCTCACTCTCCCCATACCCACACCCACCCCACCACAAAGGAAAAGAATGACTTCTTTGTTCTTCAGGGACAAGTGATAAAAAAAACCTCTTGCTCGGCCTGTCCCCTATAAAAGGCTTATCTTCTCTGCTGGTAGGAGACACTTTAATTCCTTCCTGTTCACTGATTGCTGATCCTCAAGGCCCCTCAGTGCCGGTCCTTCCCAGTGCTCCAGGTAACGTCACTGTCACCGAGGAGTGCTGGAGGCCATCTGTCACCGGACACACTGTTGCTACAGCTGCAGCAGGTTGGGCTCGCTGGCCACCCAGCCCCTGAGCGCTGCGTTAGCTCCGCCTGTGGAGAGGGGCCCACTGTTCTTCTCACCTGCTCCACTCCTACCTCCCCGGGGTATGGCCGCTTGATTATTTGATTTTGCCGCCACTCTTTCTTCATTTCCCATTGGCCATCTCTCTTCCCAACTCCTTATGGTCAGAGTGATTTTACAAGAATTACTGTTTTAGAATTTGGCAACATCGATGGACTCCCCCGGAGGTGTGAGAAATCATAACCCCGCTCCGGTTGTTGCTGACTCAGGCTCTGGCCATCAGCCCTGTTTTGTCATGGTCCATCACCCTGAAGGTTTCAGAAAATAAAATGAGAATAAATGTCTCTGCCGGCCTCCTGAAAGGCTTCCTGAGTTAAGAAAATTGACAAGTAACTCAAATGAAGCTTTCTGTGATAAAAATGCTGTGGCACTACAGCGTTATCTTTTGTAGCCACGGTCTGCCTTGATGTTCATTCTCTTCCCATTTCCTGGTCCTGGGAAGCAGCAGTGAGGGCCCCCAGGGATGTTCCACTGTGCAGGAAGCAGGGAACCAGGGAATGCTCCAAGAGCGGGGATGGGTGATCAGAATCGGACCTTCCACTCTGTGGTAGTAGCTGGGAGAGTGGAGATTTGGAAAGGGGAGTTGGAAGATCAGAGAAGCGTCATCTACCAGTGAATCTGAGAGGACCTTCCCTGGAAGAGGGGCCGTGAGGGAGTTTGGCAAAAGTCTGCGGGAAGCCATTTCCTCTGTGCAGCTCTGGGTGTCTGGTTCCCGGCCAGCTGGGTTGAGCCTGCAGAGAATGAGCTGGACACTGAACAGGGAACAGTGAGGACCTGCTGAGCCCCACCAGGCACTTTTGCGTCCATCCATCCTTGTGCCAGGCCTACTCAACAGCCTTCAGAGGGTGATGGACACTGCTTTGCCTCTGTAGCCCAAACCTTGAGTAATTCTTCTTTTGGTCAACCCTAACCCGGGTTCTTGCAGGGGTGGGGATTCTGGGAAACAAAACTCTTGAGTAAACCAAGCTGACACAGCACAAGCGACACAGATTTGTTGAACCAGGAGAACTGCTGAGCCCAAATAGGAGAGCTGGCATGGAGGCCAGGGCCACTGCTGAGAGGAGCTGGGAGGAGAGGTGAGAACACGGGGCAGGGTCCAGTAAAGCAGGGTAGCACCCAGAGCAAGGGTGCGTCTGGGGAGTAGTGCCAAGCCACTGCCATGTGTCTTGGGGCACCTTGGATGGGCAGAGCACCTTGAGGGCTGCTGGGGAAGGAGATGGCTTGAAGTCAATGGCCTGTGGCTGAGCAAGTGGTTTCTATTGGGAGACAAATCAGAGCTCTTCTGGGGCTGTGGCTACAGAAGTTTCCCTTCAGAATGGCAGGTCCCTCAGCATCCCACTCCTCTACTCCCTGACTTTGTGCCCTTGGTTTCCACATCTGAACCATAGACACCTACTTCCCAGCTTGCTGTGAAGATTGACTTTGATGTGTAGATAGGTGGCCTTGATGATCATGGCTATTATGTTTTAGTTAAAGAGAAAAGGTCAGGGACTTTCCCAAGACACACAGCTGGCCACCGGCAAAGCTGGCACTCAAACCAGTGTGTCCTGACTCAAAGCCCAGTGCTCCACCAGGTAAAACATGACATCAATTGTTGTGTTCTGTCTGGTGTATCCTAAAACAACAATATAGTCTCCCCATTTATAGAGCATGAGCTTGGAATTGGCTTTCCTCTGTTGAGGATGCATTATTACAGTCTTGCTCACATTTTTCTCACAATTCCCATTGCAAAATAGCCAATGATAGCATTCATGCAAGTGAAAGAAAGCTAGCCTTGGACTGAGTTGATTGTCTTGAGCCCAAGCCCTCAAGCCCAAGCCAATAGCCAAGGCTGGTGGGGCCTGAGTCCTAGCCTGTTGGGATGATGGACCCTAAGTAGGGAGCATGTAGGTCCAGGGTCCCAGTGTGATGGTTAGTGATGGAGAGAAGACTCTGAAAAGGGAATGGAGAGAGGGTTCCATGGCACAGGAGGCAAATGGAAGCGATTTCATGGATGATACAAAAAGATCTGGTCCAATTGTGAAGTGAATGGTTTGGAGCCCCTGGCCATCCTGTCTCCATACCTTCTCAGCTTCTCTACAGTACTTCTCTTCTTCCCTGTCTGGATGTCCTGTGCTGTCTCACCCTACTAACCCCTCTGACCCCTTGCAGAGGAAACATTTTCATGCCAAACCTTGAGAGACAAGCAGAGTGTGGTGGGTATTAAAGACAACTATAGGCACAGGACAAAGATGTTAAAGTGAGGCCACCCAAGCTGCAGAGGGTGGCTCTGGTTCCCTAGAATTTCTCTCACTTTCCTTCAGTGTCACAAGGATGATGCTCAGGCACCAGGATCACTTTGTGGTGGGAAAAGCAGAGGCTCCCCACTGGGTCAGCCAGGGCTTCATGAAGTTTGCCCCAGTGCTACAAGAGGCTGCAGAAATTGGTCACCATCAGCAATGCGTCTTCAACTTTATTTCCTGTGCTGCTCTTCTGGGAAAACTTTTGGCAAGGGAGGAATCAAGGTATGGGGTGTGGTGGGAGGGTATCAGGTCTGAGGGCAGCTCCAGATGCAAGCTGTTGTTTACAGAGGAAATGTGCTCTAATAGACAAGGAACCCGTCAGACAGCTGTTTGGGGGTCCTCAATATATTACATTTTAAAAGGAAAGAAAAAAGCGTTGCCTGTGAAAAAGGCATTGGCAAAACATCTGCTGAGCACACAACACTCCTGATCCCTGGTGGAGGTGGGGATGAGGAGGTCTGCAAACAAGCTCTGAAGCAGGTGTGCCCCAAGCAACCTGTGTTGTCCCTTCTCACGCCACCCACTTTCTAAGCGAAGACAAAGAGGCACGTGGGAGAGGCAGCTGCTGTAATCAAGAGGGTGGTGGCCCGTCACATTACCCAGAGCGACCTCGCTCTGAACATGAGCAAGGTTGTGAAGCATCATCATTGGTACTTCCTGCAGCTGAGGGAACACGTGTGTCTAGAAGACCAGCTGGGAGGGGGACTGTGTTTGCAGGCAGGTGTTTCTGGCAGACCCTCTCAGCAATTCATTCCCAGCACCATCTGCCTGTAGAACCATCGCTCACGCCAGCGAGAGAGTCTGAGGCTGCACTGCCTTTCCATCCAGCATGCCCTTTGGTAGAGAGCACTTCTGCCAGCTCATGCGGGTGACACTTTATCAGCTGGTGAAAGAGCAATCTCTCTTCTCTAGGACAGATAGGTAAAATAACGACCATAGAGATTTTCCAAAACACGTTCTCATCCATCACCTAATCTCACTGAATCCTCACAGCACCCCTGTTCAGCCGCTATCATGAGCACCGCTGTCCGGATGAGGGGCTGAGACTCAGAGAGGTCTGCAGAGCTGATGTGTGGGGTGGCCTGGAGGACTTACCCTCCTCTCAACTCGAATGGTGGCTCTATGATGCCGTTCTAGTCTCTGTGAGCCTCAGTTTCTGTCAAATGAAGGCAATCATAATGCTTATTTTATAGAGTTTTTGTGAACATTAAGAATTCAATATACAGTTTGTAAAGTAGTGCTTGGCACCAATAAGAGCTTAATAAATACAATAGTCTCCTTTTATCTGCAGTTTTGCTTTCTTTTCCTCACTCTTTGGAATTCATTTTATTACAATGGTTAGAATATTCATTCCTTATCATTTTAAACATAATCATCACTCTGTGTTCATTAAAAAACTAAAAATGGTAGAATAGGTTAAAAGTTTCTTTATAATTTACAAGAAACTTTCATATACTTATTTTTTTTTTAAATTCAACTTTTACTTTAGATACCTCGAGATACATGTGCATGTCTGTTACATAGGTATATTGAATGTTGCTGAGGTTTGGGGTATGGATCCCATCGCTCACATGGTGAGCATAGCCCCCAATAGGTTGTTTCTCAACTCTGCTCCCTTCCCACCCTCCCCTCTTCATAGTCCACAGCGTCTCTTCTTCACACATTTATGTCTGTGTGTGCTCAATGTTTAGCTCCTGCTGATAAGTGAGAACGTGTGGTATTTGGTATTTGGTTTTCAGCTCCTGCATTAATGTTTTAGGATTACGGCCTCCAGATACATCCATGTTGCTGCAAAGGGCATGATTTCATTCTTTTTTATGGCTGTGTAGTATTCCATGGTGTATATTACTACATTTTCTTTATCTAATACAGCATTGATGGGCATCTGGGTTAATTCCATGTCTTTGCCATTGTAAATAGTGTGGCAATGAATATGCACGTGCATGTATCTCTTTGGTAGAATAATTTACTTTCCTTTGGGTATATACCTAGTAATGGGATTGCTGGGTTGAACAGCGGCTCTGTTTTAAGTTCTACAAGGAGAACTACAAAACATTGATGAAAGAAATCCTAGATGACACAAATATAGAAAAACATTCCATCCTTATGGGTTGGAGGAATCAATATAATTAAAATGGCCATATTGCCCAAAGCAATTTACAGATTCAACACTATTCCTGTCAAACTGCAGATGTCCTTTGTCACAGGATTAGAAAAAAAAAACTATTCTAAAATTCATATGAAACAAAAAAACTAGTCCAGATAGCCAAAGCAACCCTAAACCAGAAGAACAAAACCGAAGGCATCACACTACTGGACTTCAAACTGTGCTGTAAGGCTAGGTAACCAAAACAGCATGGTACCAGTACAAAGACAGACACATGGAACAGAACAGAAAACTCAGAAATACAGCTTCCACCTACAACCATCTGATCTTTGACTAAGTCAATGAAATCAAGCAATGGGGAAAGCTCTCACTATTCAATAAATTGTGCTGGGATAGCTGGCTATTACTCTCTTCTCCATTCTTCCCTGTTGAGCTTTCCAAAGATGCTGAGATATCTATTTTCTCTTCTCTTTCCTTTTTGATTTTATAAATCTGTATTTAAGGCATTCCTAGCCCTGATCTTACTCTAAAATCACTTGCCCCGATGAGTATCCCCCAGAAGTTACTCCTACAACATCTCTGACAACCAACCAACTAGTGCCACTTCTGTGATACTGGGTGCAGGTTCCTTTGTTTCTCCAGGTCCTTGGCTCCTGGGCTCCACTCTCTGGTCCACAGTGGAAGCTGTTATCAAGTATGTGTTCAAACCACCATCTTATAGAACCGAAGAATGGAGATGTCCGATAAGTTACCATTGGGGCTAAATAGTGAGCAACTTTGAGGTCATTCCATAGAGCCTGTTCTGTAGAATGAGCCAGTTTCTTGGCCATTCATTCAGAACAACAAGCATTATTTCAATTCAGAACATGGAACATAGTCCATGTTTTATTCAGATCGTGGAACACAGACATAGAACATAGTCCACTAAGCATTCTCATCACTGCAAGCAGAGGGGTGAACACGCTACATGTCCAGATGTTAGGGAAGAACCTCACTGTCTGTATTGGGTCTCACAACAATCGAGGTTGAGGGAGTAACACAGCACATTCAAAATAGATGCAAAACTTGACTGTGGTGCAAACCAAACAGTGTCATTTTATTATATACTTCCAAAATATTCATGAAATTCTCCTTTCACCAAAATATTCATGAAATTCTCCCTTCGCTCATGTAATAGCCCTCAAAGAGCCTTGTGTGGAAGAGAAGTCTTTTGGCCATCAACCCTCAGGGGCTGTGATCACCAAGTGGGAGAGGGTAGCTCAGGTTTGGAAGAGGGGTAAGTTTATCTTGAATGATGTTTCCCTAGCACTATATTATGAAACATTTCAAACACAAGAAAGTTGAATGAATTATTCAGTGATCACTCATATGCCACCACCCTGATAATCGTTAACATTCCCCCACACTTCCTTTCTGACACATCCCTCTACCCATCTATCTTCCTTTCTGATGCATTTCAGAGTAAGTTGTACACATCTGTGCATGTCATCCCTAAACAATTCAGCATGCACTCTATTATTAACTAGAGTTAAAATTTGTTTCCATTTTTAAGTTAAAACTTACATACAGCAAAATGCACTAACCTTACATTATTTGCTGAGTTTTGACAAATGTAGACACCTGTGTAACCCAAATTCTTGTCACAATAGAGCATTTCTATCACCTCAGAAAGTTTGGTCCTGCCTCTTCACAGTTGGTCTTCTTGTGCACTCCCCTTTCTGAGGAAAACTATTCTATAATTTTCCACCATAGATGAGTTTTCTCTGTTTTAGAATTTTACATAAATGGAATCATACAGTATGCAGTCTGTGAGTCTGGTTACTTTCATTCAGTGTGCTTTTGAGATTCATCCATATTGCTGTATATATCATATGCTCATTCTTTTTCATTGCTGCCTAGTATTCCATTGTATGGAGGGGAGGAACCACAGTTTCTCCCTTTACCTGTTGATGCACACCTAGGCTGTTTGCACTTTGGTGTTGATATGAATGGGTTAATATTTTTAGGTTGACTATAGGGGTCCTAAATGTCTAACAAACACCCCTCAAGCCCATCCCAGATTAACTTTCACATCTGGATATGGCCTGAAATTATCCATAATGTGTGTCTTCAGTCTGAAGTACTGTTCTATCAACAGAGTAAGATAGGAATGAGAATTTCTCCTCCATTTGACTGTTGGGGTAGAAAATTGGTGTCCCTAAAAAATAAGTCTTTTTGTGGAGAAAGTAACTATAACAAAAGACACAAAAGCATAATTTGTGCTTTTTTTTAAGCTGAAGTCTTTTCTGCTGACTTCTTTTTCAATAAGAATAGAAAATCAGATAATTTTTCCATAGCCTGTTCAAAATCATAACTGGAGATCACAATACTGAGGTAAGGGGCCCTTGTTCTGTCAGTTAGTCTCAAAGTCCACAGACAAGGCAACTCCATTGTGCTGGGTACTGGTGCATCCCTCCAGGGTCATCTCACGCCCAGTTCCTGAGCAACACTGAGGTATAAAGGCCTGGTCTCCTTACCCCAAATGAGAACAACCCTAAAGGTCAATCCAGCTCCAGAACTCCCCATGGGGCCTGCTAGGGCTCATCCTCTTCTTTCTCTTCCCTCTCATAGGTGTAGATCCATTCCCCTCCCAAATAAAGACCTTGCTTGGTTCCATCTCAATGTCTCCTTTTTAAGGAACCCAACCTACAACGCCTGTGTTGTCAAATTTGCCCTTAAAAATTCCATTAAAAGGGCCCCGCAGAGACTAACATTGCTGTTCTCCATGGATCCAAGGAGCTGTGTTACTTTCAGAGCCAGGGTGGATAAATGGCTACTCAGTTGAACTTGAGCACCAGGAGAAGCATCGGGTTTGTATTTAAAGCCGTTGTGTAGACAGAACACCTTTCTAAAACCCAGGGGTGAGCATTCGCCTCTTGAGAGCCGCATGGGCCTGTGCAGTGTAGGCAGGCACAGCTTGCAGGTGGCCTGGTGATTTGGAGGGCCTGCACTTTTCCCAGCATCCCCTCTTTATCATGCTGAGAACACTGGACTCCCTGCAGTTCTATGCCACTCCACGGTAGGAACAGCTGTCTTCACTCTGCTCTGCTCTCATGCTCCAGATTGGTTCAGAGAGGACACCGGAAAAGAAATACCTTCCTGTGAGACAGAGAAGGAATCTCCATTTCAAAAGCCTCAGTGTTGTTAGAGTCAGGTATGGGGCATCTCAAATGCCTGTGTTTCTGTGTTTTCCAGATGCCTGTATTTTGTATTTTTATATTTTTTTCATTTGAGATGTAAGATAATCCCCCATTCCATTCTGAAAAGCTGTTATTAACTTGATATGGTATTTTAACATTAATACCATCTACATCTCATGAATGTGGTAAAAAATGTACAGAACTGAGAACAGTGAGGAAGCAGAGGAGGCAGAGGTTCTTAAAGTGGGATCCCCTGGAACACCAGGCATTCTTAGGCCTTAGCAGCCCTCAGCATCTCCCAGAGGGCTTGTGGAAACAGAGTCCAAGGCCCACTGCAGGAGTTTCCAAATGAGAAGGTCGGGGGTGGACCTGAGGCTATGCCTTGCTAACAAGTTCCTAGGGAATGTTGGTGCTGCTGGTGGAGGTGTCATCATCTCCTAAGACACTCTGAGAACCAGTGATGTGAGGCTTCCCTTGCTACGGGGGCATGGATGAGTTGAATGAAACTTATAAAAATGACTTTGTGCAAAGAGGCTTTAAGAATTAGCACTTTAGGTGGGCTACTACCATGAATAAATAAACACATTAATTTCACTTCCTGGTTATTCATTCCCATATGACCACAGCCAACCCAACCAAGCTCCTGGGATATTGCGAAGATGAGTGTCCACACGGGAGAACATGCAAACCCTTTGAGGTGCAACCTCTGAGGGCTGATGATGGCTTTCTTGTGCTTTTAAGGTAAACCCACTGGACATCTGCAGCTCTGAGTTTTGCGGACCCTGCCTCTCCATGCTATAGCATCCTTATATTGCAAACAGAAGGCACCAGAAATAACTGTGGTTTATCCAAGAAGCGGCATCTTTTTTCTCCTTTACATTTAGAGAGCCAAGGGCTCTGCTTATATACTGTGTAGACTTCAACTGGCCCCAGTGCTAGCCTCATTTCTCTGCCCTCTGCTTCCCCTTCAGTGAAGTTTGTGATGAAGCATTGGTCATATCCCCTTGGCCCATGAGAGGTCACCTGCACACATCTCCCTACATATGGAATACATCCTGTGGGGAGAGTGTATGCCCCAGTGGCTGGGGCAGCCAGAGTGGTGGAGAGTTGACACATCGAGGAAGCATCCTCAATCAATGAAGGACAGGAGTTGGTGGGCAAATAACCCAGCTTCCCTTTTGCTCGTGGACAATCTTGGAGTGGGCTTTGCACAGTTTCTCAGTGGGTTACCTGCAGGGCTGAGCTCCAGTCACCCACGGTGATGATCTGATCACACACAGCTGTCAGTGATTGTTTTCTCTCCTCTCTCCTCTCCATTGCCACATTCCCTGGGATCACCTTCCACGTAAACAATTTGCACTCAAATTCTTGACTTAGGGGGTGTTAAACTAAGAAATCCATTATTTTCCCAGAAAATGAGACTATGCACACTACACATCCCTCTTTCTCTTTTGAGTCAATCCACTTTAACAATTATAGGAGAATGTCCATATGAATTAATATCAATACTTCACTATAAATATGTTAATTTGACCTGCATTATGTGGCTCATATAGCCATTTAATTGCTGATTATCCCAATGAGAGATTCAGATCATTTTTCCCCCAAATAACAAAATAATATTCTATTTTTTCTTCTTTGGGTACATTGAAATACATTTAATTGAATGCATGCTTAGCCAACAGCTTTGCCTCTTTTCAAAGCTGAAGGTTGTATTTTAGACCAACTGCATGTGGTAGAGGAATAAAGATAGATTTTTTTTTTAATTTTTAAAATTTTGCCAGTACATAGTAGGAGTATATATTTCTGGGATACATGAGACATTTTTATACAGGCATACAATGTGTCATAATCATCACCTCAAGCATTTATCCTTTCTTTCCATCATAAACAATCGAATTATACTCTTTTAGTTACTTTTAAATGCACAACAAATTATTGTTGACTGTACTCACCCTACGGTGCTATCAAATACCAGCTCTGATTCATTCTAACTATATTTTTGTGCCCATTAACCATCTCCCCTTTCCCACTTCCCCACTACCGTTTCCCAACCTTTGGTAACTATCATTCTACTTCAAAGATGGAATTTTTAAAAAGTAGAGTCAACTCTAAACTTATGTACAAATCTGTGGTTGAAGAGCTTGTGATCAAATGGAATAGAGAGGTTATAAACTGTGTTCATGCTACCTGTATGAAGAGCATTCAAAAAAATAAAAGCCGATGACATCACGGAGCTGCTCATTATGTTAAAACTGATAACATTATTTGAATTGGGTGCCTTCCACATTCTAACATCCAGGCCCTCTGAAATCACCAGCTTTTCCTTCCTCTGGAGAGTTTTCATATCTGGGGCTAACCTCTGCCAGGGTGAAAGTACTTAGGCATTTCTTCATACAGCAGTGAAATGCCATACACTTTCTCTCCCCGAGCTGTGTTTTTTTGTAGTACATGTTGTGCCTTCTGAACTGCTTCTCAGTGGCAGGAACCATATTACATCTATCTTTGCTCCCTCTAGAGCCAAGTGCTCTGCAGTATATAGAAGGTGCCCAATAAAATTGAAGGAGGATGGACAATTTCCTTAAGAACGAAACCAGGCTGCAAGGTGCATGAAGTAGCATGCAATGGCAAGCTGCCACTCCATCCCGAAATAGTGGCCATACAATCACATCCTTCTGGGATCTATTGATCTGTCTGTTGTTTCACTTCCAAGTCAACTTTCGCTTCTTCATTTGCTAAAAAAAAAAAAAAGCAATACAATTTGACGTCATCCAATATGCCCTAGATGTTGTAAAGATCAATTGGATATTATCTTTAAAGGTATTTTGACTCTGGAGAAAGGGAGATATGAGAACTATTGGCAGTACCATGTATTTAGTGTAATATGTTTACTGGCAATGCCTTTATATATTATCAGCAGCTATCAGCAAAATTTTCATGGATACAATTCCTAGAAAAAAATCTCTGCTCTTTAATTCCCTCAAACTTTCAAATCTCTATTCTTTATTAAGCCAGGTTTCAAAGATGTTGATTTGCTTGTTTCAACCACTCCTAAAGGACAATGGCATATTTGTGGTTTATATATTGACAGCCTGTTTATGTTTTTGAGGAGGCTGGTGGTAAGATGGTAGCACAAATCTGAAGAACATTTTGAGCACGCTGGAGGCCAAGCATCAAGTCAGAAGATTGGGACATCTCGTTCTTGGGAGGGTGGTGATTTCAAATAAAAGAACCGACTTTGGGAGACTGGTGTGGGCAGATCACGAGGTCAGGAGTTCAAGACCAGCCTGGTCAATATGGTGAAACTCCATCTCTACTAAAAATACAAAGATTAGCCAGGAGTGGTGGCATGCACCTGCAGTCCCAGCTACTCAGGAGGCTGAGGCAGGAGACTTGCTTGAACCCAGGAGGCGGAGGTTGCAGTGAGCCTAGATCGCGCCACTGCACTCCAGCCTGGGTGACAGAGCAACACTCCATCTCAAAAGAAAAAAAGAAAAAAAAAAAAAGAACTGGTAGCTGGAAGGTTTTAATGTGGTTCTCATTCACTTCAACTCCAGTCATGTTGACACACAAGCTACTTACCGTTAAGGATGTTAAGGTGAGGTTTTCTATTTTCAGAAAATGCTGTCAGGGACACCTGCATTTTACTTGCTGAGTGGAAATATTAGAATATACCCGTGGGTGACTCTCTAAGCTAAGTTTTGGAAAGAAAACACCCCAGTGCTGTTAGGGCAAAACAATCCATCCTTGGTACACATCCAGACAAACAAAAAATAAATTCAGCTTAGCTTTCTAATTTCTTTTTCCTAGCTGGGGGAAGGATGACACAGGGGAAGAGAGGATTATGGGCTTTATAATCACACACGTCCTAGCCTTGCTTCACTGAACTCAGGCAGATGATTTGCAGAAACGTGCAGGATTCCAGGCAGGTGGGTGATCAACCAGAACAAGGCCTAAAGAGTGGGGGCACAGCAGGCAGCAGGAGGGAGCTCAGGGGGCAGGAGGGCTTCAGGTGGACCGCAGTGTCCGGGTCCAGGCTGGGCTCTGGGCACTGCAAGGGAGCCTGGAGCCAGGGGTCTCATTAGTACCTGGCTAGGACTGCAGCCGGCTGATGGCAAATACAGGCTATCAAAGCCCTGTCAGCACTCCTGAATGGGACAAAGAAAAGGCGCATTAATGATTAACTCTGCTAAAAGCTCCGGCTTTTGTATTCCCATGGTGCCTGGCCTATCTGGCTGCCATGTGACCGGCCCGGGCCATTTTCTCGCAGATTGGGGAAAGCTAGTGAGCAAACACAGGTGGTTCTGTGTCGGCCGCGCTGTCAGGGACAACCGCGGACAGCACCAGCTATGCCTGGTGAAATTAGCTGCTCTGTTTGCCTCCAGTTTTGCTTCCTGGTGCTCTTACTTTCTAAGTCGAATGTCATTTTGCCACTCATTTTCAACTATTCACAGAAGGTGCTAAAAAGGGGGAAAAGGCCCCCATGCAAAAATGGGAAAGGGAGACACACAACATCATGTTCTTTGAACTCTGCAATAACGTTTGGTGACCAAAGGCGAGGGCAGGGTAAACTAATTAAAACCTCTCAGGTCTTTAACTTTCTGCGAGAGCAAATTTATTCTTCTCAAAGGGAATTATTTTAGTGATCCTGACCAAATAAGCAAGCCACAACAATGACGTCATAAGCCTGCTGGCATGGACCCAGCTTGGCTCCCTGTGCCATGGGGCCTGGAAGAACCTGCTTTTTGAAATGGGCCATGGCACTAGCACCCACCCGTACAAGCCAGGCAATGATAGGGTGCCCTTCCAAGTCTGACCCTGCCTATTCGTGGTTCAGAGTCAAGGTCCCTCTAGTGGCATTATTTGTTTAAATGCATTTCTTCTTTGGTCTACATCAGACAGGCCTTCTTTTTCCTGTTCAAATATTTATATGTGTGTATTATTGCACGCGGCTTCAACTGCTCCCAATCACACCAGCGGCCATAAAGCACAGATTATCAGCATGAGGTGATAAAGGCCCTTTGAGTCAACACCAGAAATGAAGAGAAAATGAAATAAAGTTATAAAAAGAGGACAGCATAAATGTCTACAAAGAGTGTATCAGTCTGCAGATATTCAAGCAATTAGCTACAATAGGAAAGACATTTTATCCAAACTAAAGTACCGCTGACATGACTAACAATGTTTGATATTTAAATATAACACTCTGCCGGATTCCCGGTTAAGAAAGAGGGCACTGCGAAGTCTTTGGATTGGAATGCAGTTCAGAGTTAGTGAATATCAGCTCAAACGCAGCCGCGGTGTGTGCTGTGTTGCTTTCCAGTGGACGCTGACCACAGAATAAATGTGAGCAGTCTCAAGCTCCAAATGGCAGGATGAGGCTTCTGTAATCTCTCAGTGCTGTTGGTTTGAGGTTTGTAGTGGTGTTTATTCTCGCTCCTTCCTCATGGTTCCTAAACTTTAGATTTTTGTGAAATGAAGGAAATATGGTTACAGGCCCCAGCTGCAGGGGAGACTTGGTTGCCCCTGGGTATAAGCACCTCAGTGTGGATTTCCATGTCATCAAGCAATTTTAGCAGATACATTTTTTTGAAGGGGGCTGATAGTAATTGGTTTTTCTTTGCAAGTGCTGATAGGCAGGCAGTGGTGTCACTCTTGCCCGAATTACTTAGAGCACAAGGATCATAGCTAAATAAAAACCCTTTATTTATTTGTTTATTTATTTATTCATTTCAAACCAAAAATAAACAATTATGAAGAGCATGTAGCCAAACTGAAAACTCAGCTTTTGGTTTATTTCCAATGCCTTCTTGCTTTCCAACATCTTTACATTATTTATCAAAACCAAAAGTTAGTTCTGTGAAAAGATCAACATACTGACAAACCTTTGAGTAGATTGAACAAGAAAGAGAGAAGAGGTGAACACCATCAATCAATACCAATTTTGGCCATATCCTGGGCAAAAAAACAAATCTCAAAAAATTGTAAGAATTGAAATCATAGAGAGTGTGTTCTCTGACTGCAATGTAATAAAAATAGTAATTAATAACAGAACGATAACAGGAAAATCTTCAAATACTTGAAAACTAGACAATACACTTCTAAATAACACATAGGCCAAAGAGGAAGCTCCAAGTTAAAAAAAAATTGAACTGAATAAAAATGAAAATATACATCAATGTTTGTGGTACACAGCTAACGTGGTACTAAGAGAGACAGACATTTATCATTTATGGTACTAAGTGCACACATTAGAAAAACAATTCTCAACTCAATAATATAAGTTCCTACTTCAAGAACCTAGAAAAAGAAGAGCAAATAAGTCCAAAGCAAGAAGAAGAAATAAATAAATAAAAATACAGTCAGTACTCAATGAAAGTGAAAGCAGAAAGCAATAAAGAAAATCAATGAAAAAAAGAGTTGATTCTTTAAAAAGATTAATAAAACTGACACACCACTAGCAAGAGTGACAAAGAAAAGGAGAGAAGACACAAAATACCATCTCAGGAGTGAAGCAGGAGATATCACTACAGACCTTGCCGACAACAAAGGATAGAAAAGAAATACTATAAACAACTCTACACACATAAGTTTGACAAATGAAATGGACAAATTTCTTGAAAAAAAAAACACGTAATTTACCCAATATGAAACAGAAAATTTGAATAGTTTTATAGCAATGAAGGAAATTGAAATTTTAATTTAATAACTCCCCAAAAGAGAATTCTCCAATCCCAGATGGTTTCAATGGAGAATACTACCATATGGGTACAGCAGAATTAACACCAATTCTATACAATGTCTTCCAGAATAGAGAAGAGAGAAAACACTTTCCAATTTATTTTATGAAACTAGTATTACCTTGATACCAAAACCAGACAAGGGCAGTTCAAAAATAAAATTATAGACCGTCATGAATATAAACAAAAAAATCCTTAACAATATATTAGCAAATAAAATGCAGTGATAGATAGAATTATACACCACTACTGAATGGGTTTTATTCTCAGGATAGAAGGCTGGTTCAATATTGAATATTAATCAGTGCAGTTCACCATACTAATAGACTGAAGAAGAAAAATCACATGATTATATCAATCTACAGAGAAAAGGTACTTGACAGAATTCAATGCCCATTAATGATAAAAGCTCTCAGAAAAATAGGAAAAGATGACATCCTTAACTTGACAAAGACCACTTACAGAAACCTACACCTAGGATTACTTAATTGAGAAACACTGAACACTTTTCCTAAGATTGGGAACAAGAAAAGAATGTTCACTTTCACCGCTCTTATTCAACATTCTGCCAGAACTTCTAGCCAATGCAACAAGTCAAGAAAAGTAAATAAAAGACATACATATGAGAAAGAAAGAAATAAAACTATGTTTATTTGTGGATGACATGTTTGTCTATATAGAAAATCTGAAGGAATCTACAGGAAATCTCTTAGAACTAATAAGTGAGTTCAACAATGCAGAATACAAGATAAATATACAAAAGTTAATTGTATTTTTCCATACTAGCAATGAACACATGGACACCAAAATTAATATATAATATAATTTACAATTGCTCAAAAAAAGAGAAATGCTCAGGTATAAATGTAAAAAAAACATGTAAAGGACGTTTATGCTGCTGCCTACACAATGCTGGTCAAAGAAACCAGTGAAGAGTTAATCGAATCAAGGACACATCCTGTGCTTATGAGTTGGAAGACTCAACCTAACAAAGATGCCAATTCTCCCCAGATTCACATACAACTTTAATGCAATTCCTACGGAAATATCTCCAAGATGTTTTTCATAGATATGAGCAAGATTATTCTAAAATTTATATAGAAAGGCAAAGGAACTAAAACTAGATTAAACGATTTTGGAAAAACAACAAAGCAAAAGAAATCAGTTTATTGGATGTTAAGACTTACTATGTAGCTACAGTAATCAAGACTCTGTAAAACTGGCAAAGAAATAGACAAAGAGATCAATGAAACAGAGTGGGAAACCTGAAAATAGACCCACCCAAGATGTCCCAGAAATTTTTGCATAGTTGCAAAAGAGATTAAATGGAGGAAAGACAGCCTTTCCAACAAATGGTGCTGAAGTAATTGGACATCCATTGACAAAGTATGAACCTTGACCTAAGACTCAAAACTTTGACAAAAATTAAATCAAAATGGACTATGGGCTTAAATGTAAAATGTAAAACTATAACACTTTTAGAATAAAACATAGTATTAAATCTTAGGGATTTAAGACTGGGCAAAAAATTCTTAGACTTCATACCAAAAACATGATACATAAAAGGAAAAACATAAATTTGGCTTTATCGAAAAAGCTTTTCCTTTATGAAAGACTTGTTAAGAGGATGAAAACACAAGCTATAGACTGGAAAAACAATAATTGCACACCACTTATCCAGAGAGACTAAAATATACAGTAAATAAAGAACTTTTGCTACTCGGGAGGCTGAGACAGGAGAATGGCTTGAACCCAGGAGGTGGAGGTTGCAGTGAGTCGGGATCACACCATTGCACTCTAGCCTGAGCAATAGAGAGAGAGAATCAACAATAAAAACCCCAAAAATACTATTGGAAGATAGGCATGAAAAGACATTTTATGGAAGAGGATATACAAATTGAGGATAAAAAAATTAAAAGGTCATTATGGATTAACTAAATCATTAGCCATAAAAAGATGCAAATTAAAACTACAGTGAGGAATAGTGACGATGACGAATGCTGTTGAGGATGCAGACAAACAGAATCACTCTTCGACTTCTGGTGTGAAGGTTAAATGGTACGGCCGCTCTGGAAAACAGTTTAGCAATTTCTTTAAAAGTAAACACATTACTACTATATGACCCACCAATTGCATTCCCAGACATTTATAGCAGAGGAATGAAGACTTATATTCATACAAAAGTTAAAATGTCTGTGGCAGTTTTATTCATAACAGCCCCAAACTGAAACAACACAGATGTCTTTCTAATAAATTAATAAGTAAAATGTGGTACATTCATACCATAGAATATTACTCAGAAATAAAAGGGAATAAAATATTGATACATGAAACAACCTAGAAGAATTCCAGAGAATTATGCTGAAGGGAAAAAATTCCTTCCCCAATATTTCATACTGTGTGATTCCATGAGTATAACATTCTTGAAATAACACAATTATAAACAGGACAGATTAGTGTTGCCCGGGGTTAAGGAGAGCATAGGGTGGAAAAGAAATGGGTTTGACTATGAACAGACAGCATGAGGGACCCTTGTAGTGACAGAAATGCTTTGTATCTTGACTCTGTCAATGTCAATATTGTGGCTAGCATATTGTACAATCATTTTATAAGATGTTACATTGCGGAAAACCAGACAAAGAATATATGGAATCTCCTTATATTATTTTTAGAAACTGCATATGAATCTGCAATTATCTCAAAAAAGTAGGTTAGAAAAATCCCTTGCCAAGTTTTTAAAAAGAGAAGCTTTTAAGTTTTTAAGTCAGAAAATATCTGCACTAAAATGTAAAGAAACAACCACAGCCAATGTTCCTAATGTCACCAACTGGCTCTCGGGGGCCTCATAGGTGCAGCCCCCAGGATTCCTTCCACATTACCTCTCTTAAAGGACAGACAGACAACCCAGGCTCTCTCCAGAATCAAAGCAGATCACAGAAATAAGCAACTGTGCAATTTAATGTCATGATAATTTGTTTTGAGAACAATAGGTTAGTCACAGTCTGTACTAACCATGAATTAACCACTTTAGGCTTAATGAATAAAAATACCCTTCTCAGGATGCATAATCATGATTTTTAAATAAGAATAATTTAGCTCACCAGTTGCATAGAATCAAAACAGCAGTATTAATGCTACAGGAAAGGTTATCCAACAAAAGCAAAACATCAGAGAAAGAGTTGGTGGTGAATCAGTACATACGTATCTGTTTCTTCTTAATTTAAACCACACCCACTTCCAGTTAGGAACTGAGGCAGTCTCAAATATTAAAACACTCGGGGACCATAGTTCTCCTTTCATACGTCTTTTGTGTATTGCAAATCAAGCCAATATCGTTGGTTTCTCTCTTGCCTTGCCTTCCTATCTTTGAAAAAAAAGAGAAAAAAAGAAGGGAAAAAACCCTTCAAACAATGGAAGGTTCATTTACAGCTTGTTTTCCAGGCTATTTAGGTAGACATTTTTATTTTTAGTTGGGATTCTATACTTGGGCACTGCCATTTCCTTTTTTATTTTTATTTGTTTGGGATGGAGTCTTCTTCTGTCGCCCAGGATGGAGTGCAGTGGCGTGATCTTGGCTCACTGCAACCTCCACCTCCCAGGTTCAAGTGATTCTCCTGCCTCAGACTCCCAAGTAGCTGAGACTACAGGCGTGCACCACCATGCCTGGCTAATTTTTGTATTTTTAGCAGAGACAGGGTTTCACTGTGTTGACCAGGCTGGTATTAAACTTCTGAGCTCAAGAGATTCACCCACCTCGGCCTCCCAAAGTGGTGGGATTACAGGCGTGAGCCACTGCTCCTGGCCAGCAATGCCACTTTCTAATGACCTTATGAATCCTTCTGTTAACTCCACATCTCACTCTGCAGTAACCAGTTTGCTCCCTGATTGGCTGCCTGAGGATAAGCATCCCCTAATATTCCAACTAGCTCTGAGTATGGTAGCTGGCCTCTCCTTAGCAGAGGGTCCCCATGCCTTCTCATAGCTCATGGCTGCTTCATAGCCCACCATAGCCCTTGGGGTCTCATGAGCCCCACAAAGGTTTGAGTTCCCAAGGGGAGCCTTCTCCCTTTGCGAAAGCGTAAGAAGGGAAGTAATACGGTGTTAATCAATACGCCCAGTGATATATGTTTATCTTGAGCAGAAAGCAAATAGAGGCAGGTTAGTGAGCCCTTTATTGCCTGCAGCATGGCCAGAGCCACCTTCAGCAGCTGAGTCTTTTCCAGGTCATATAGCAAAAAAGTTTGGCAACCATTTTTTTTTTTTTTTTTTTTTTTGCTGGAGTGCTGAGGACAGCTAGGGAAAAAAATTTACCAAGCCTAGTATTTAGAATGTATTTACTCTAAAATTTTCATGAATGTTTGTATGTGTGTGTTTTCAGAGGCATAGGACCAATCTTGGAAGATTGTGCTAAGGTAAGCCCTAAAGCACCCACTAAATTAAGGGAGAGATGGGGAGAGAGGAAGAAAGGGAGGCAAAGAAGTGGGGAAGAGGGAGAGAGAGGGGGAAAACTGATTTAAAACTAGTGCAAGATTGTCTAGGAAAGCTCTCCTGTCTGCACCCTTTGGGTTGCCTCTAAAGCAGTGAGTCTCAAACTTTGCAAGACTCCTCCTCCCCTGGAGGGCTGGTTAAAACATGAACTGTTGGGTCCTGTTCCCAGAGTTCCTAATTCAGTTAAGTCTGGGTTAGGACCAAGAACTTTGGACCATTTATGATAAGTTCCCTGCTGAGGCCGATGCTCTTGGTCAAAGAGCCCTGCTTTGAGAACCGCTGCTGTAAGGCATGGTTGCTCTTCCTGGGTTATCTAGTTGAACGGAGATTTCCATCAGTGGTTCAGCTGATGTTCCCGAGAATGAGCACATTAAGTCTCCAATGTTTTCTTGAGCTGAGTGGAATTTCCTGGACTAGACAAAATGATGGGGTAATGAACCCACATTTGGCAGCAATTGGAGCAGCCATGCAAGGTCAAAAACTAAGCTATAGCAGATACAAACTTTGGGCAGGGTGGCCACTAGCTCAAGGAAAATGATGAGCCATCACAAGGTCAATGAGAGACCACAATGCAGGGAAGCTGTTGTGAGTATTCCCGTTGAGGATCCATTTAATGTTAACAAAAGTCAATAAGAAAGCCAAAGCCAGGCCGGGCGCGGTGGCTCACGCCTGTAATCCCAGCACTTTGGGAGGCCGAGGCGGGCGGATCGCGAGGTCAGGAGATCGAGACCATCCTGGCTAACACGGTGAAACCCCGTCTATACTAAAAATACAAAAAATTAGCCGGGCGAGGTGGCGGGCGCCTGTAGTCCCAGCTACGCCGCAGGCTGAGGCAGGAGAATGGCGTGAACCCCGGGGGGCGGAGCCTGCAGTGATCCGAGATTGCGCCACTGCACTCCAGCCTGGGTGAAAGAGCGAGACTCCGTCTCAAAAAAAAAAAAAGAAAGCCAAAGTCACATGACCATTTGGGCAAGTAAATTCTAATTTAGGCTGAGGCATGCAAGAAATGGGCAGGAAGAGCATTACAAAGCCAGGAGTTCATAATAGATTAACTTATTTAGTTCAATAAACCTTGTAAGTGGGGCTGCTATCCTAATGTTAGAGATGAAGGAACTGACTCTCCCAACATCATATTGCCTGGATATGGCAGAGGAAAGACAGAACTCAGGTAGCTGATTCCCACTCTCCTGGCTACAGCACATTCTCCTTAAAGATTATAATCATCCAGTGGGCATCTTTTCCCAAAAAGAGGAGTCCTGGAGTATCCCGAGGGATTCTTAGGATGAGAGAGAAGAGCTAAGCAGAGCCACCCACAGTCAGAAATCAGAATGGCATCCATTGACTGGCATAATGGGCCCAACCACCTCATTATAAAACCAGTTGAGTGCAAGAGATATACTTGAAGAGTGACTCAGTATGTATTTCAGTCCCCTGGGAAGCAGCTTCTGAGATGGAGATAAGTGTGCAGAAGATTGCTTAGGAAGTGTTCTTGGGGGGCAATAGTCATAGAGGGAATGGAGGGGGAGGAAGAGGACTGGGCAGAGGAAGCGCTGAGTGTCCACGCAGGCTCAAGGAAGCCTCAGCCCACTCCTTAGGCCCTCTGAAGGTGGGGAGCCTTCAGTGCTGTCCCTGGGAGGGGCAGGCTCTTTATGGCCCCACATGGCTACGTCTTTGAATGTGAGGATCCCGGGAGGAGAAGGCATGACCTTGTATGAGGCAGCTTTCTGTCCCTAAGGCAAATTAAATGATGTATTGCAGAATCTGGTCCAGTTCAAGGGATCCAACATTGGCACAGATGGATTTTGCATATATCAGAGGCCTTCATTCAAAATTACAGTTGAACTCAGATTTAATTTCAACCCTGGAATAAGCAAGCTGAGGGTAAAAAAAAAAATTCACTTTGACTTAAATAAAAAAGAAACATGAATAGCTCTTACTGAAATTAGCCATATTGGCATCTTTAGAAATTACAATCATAAATGCTTGTGGCAGAGGCCGTGTTAATTCCCTGAGATCCTTTCACCCCCTGTCCCCTACAATAATATATCCCCAGTTTTTTTAGCAAGTTATTTATGTAAAAGACTACATTTCCCGGCCTCCTGTGGGGGCTGGGTATAAACATGTGACCAAGATCAGGCCAATGAACTATAAACAGAAGTGTCACATGGCAGCTTTGTGGGTCCTTTCTTAAAAGACAACTGACGAATCCTCTTACCTGGAAAGGGGACATGGTGTTGCCATCTTGCATCACGAAGATCAGGGCCATTGCTTACAGACAGTTGATTAGTGAGCTGCAAGGAATTTATAGAGAACAAGTTGGATTTATGTGAGAGAGAAATAAGCTTTTGTCTTGTTTACTTCACCTACTGTGGATCTCTGTTAGTTGCTGTCAAATCTAGTCTTAAGTAATGTAAATGCACAAATGTTTGACTATTTTGAGTATTGATTTTTATGTGTGTTCATTTTTCAGCATGAGAATGGCTTACTCCAAACACACATAGGCCACAAATACACAAACACACACACACAATGATAAGAGATTAGTGATTGTTATTCACTATGTGGCAGACTTACATTTTTCAGACATTTTGATGCCAATATTAAGTACTTTTTATTGGCTAAGTCCAGTACAAAATTTAGAAACAGCAATGTATCATCATGTAGATGTTCATTTCATTTAAACGAATGGCACTATGAACAAAGTACATCTCTGCAGTACATGGAAAACATATGAGTGTTAGTCTACAAGGGGATATTAATTTTATACTTTCCATCTGGCATCCATAAAAGATTCATTCTCAGAAATAGTAAAGATCCAAGGTCATACTAAAATATCACATTTGCCATGAAGATGAAGGTCTTATGATGTTTGAAATTAGGAGCTATCACACTTACAGTAATTCTGAAAAGACACAATATTGCCTCCTGCTCTCCCAATTGCACAAAGCACTGACATAATTAAAGCGTGTGTGTGTGTGTGTGTGTGTGTGTGTGTGTGTAAATTCCGAGATGGGTTGTGGTGCCTAAAAGCCATTTGAAAAATCACTGAGATTCAGGAAGAAGTATTTAATCTTCATAATTTTATCAGTGACATGCTAATTAGCTTTCTCTCATTAGCAATTCAAGTGTTAGAGGAAAGCGACTGAATTACCTGGGGAGGGTCACTCTGGGATGCTACACTGACCTTATCAATTTTTAATGGCAGCACACTTTGATTTTAATATTTGTGTTGGACCAATTCTGGTGGATAGGATGTACTCCTATAGAAGAAAAATCTGGAAAAAGAACCCATAAATCTTAGGTTTTAAGAAAATGTGTAAGTACATGAAAGTAGGTGGAATGGAAGAGAGGTTTAGCCACTGTGTGGTGGGAATCACCAGGTTTGGGTTCAAATGCTGGCTGAAGTGGGGCAGCTGCTGCCTTACTCAGACCACCTGGCCTACCTTTAGGGTTTGTTTTCCCTCTCCTGGCTTTGGTGTGCCTTTGTTTTCAACAGCCATTCCTGTGATTCTTTTCTTATAGCACAGAAGGAGCTGAAATGCCGAGGGATTGTACATGCCCCAGAGGGACCTGGTGCCACCCCACATCCTGTTGGAAGACACTCTTGGAGATAATTTACACCAACTTCCCCTGAGGATCAGGATGAAGCCACCCTCCAGGGAATTTTTCCTGACATCTCATCCCTGCTATCTTCCTTCCCTTTCTTATTCTGCACTCGACTCTCTTATTTCCTCTGGGAGCACCTCCTTACTCAATTACTAAATTACTTGCTCATGAATCCTTGTATCAGAGTCTGTTTCTGGGGAACAGGATGTGAGATAGTTGTTCTGTGATGTTAGGCATTCTTTCTCTTCTATTCCCTCGACTGAAGACTACAGGCAATAAGTGTCTTCACTTCATGGGGTTCCAGTGAAAGTTAAGCAAGACAATGTGTGTAGCCAGCGCCTGATGTGTATTTAGAGTATGATCAATGTTATTCAGAAGGAGCTCACAGAGAAAGAGGTGGCACCTGTTTTGTTCATCTACATCTCAGCCCCTTTTTCTTTTCCTTTAAAGACATACTGCAACTTGTAATTTTTATAAACATCTGCTTGATTGTGTTCAGTTCATGCCTCTCACTGAATGGTAAATTCCTGGATGGCAGAGACTGTACCTCAGACGACCGACTGTCCCAATTTGCCTGAGACTGACCTGATTTTAGTACTGAAAATTCTGTGACCCGATTTACCCCCTTAAGTCCTGGGTAAATGAAGATGGTTGTCATGCTACAGATTTCTTACTTATAATTGCATCTTACCATCTAATCACAGCAACAGCATATAGTAGATGAAAATACTTGATAAAGTTTTGATAAATGAATACAAGCAACATTTTATTCAAACTTTTATTTTAAATTCTGGGTACATGTGCAGGATGTGCACGTTTGTTACATAGGTAAACGTGTGCCATGGTGGTTTGCTGCACAGATCAACCCATCCATCACCTAGGTATTAAACCCAGCATCCATTAGCTATTCTTCCTGATGTACTCGTTCCGCCACTCTGATAGTCCCCTGTGTGTGTTGTTTCCCCACCATGTGTCCATGTGTTCTCATCATTCAGCTTCCACTTATAAGTAAGAAGATAAGTGTTTGATTTTCTGTTCCTGGGTTTGCTGAGGATAACAGCCTCCAGCTCCATCCATGTCCCTGAAAGGAATGTGATCTTGTTTCTTTTTATGGCTGCATAGTACTTCATGGTATAAACGTACCACATTTTCCTTATCCAGTCTATCACTGATGGGAGTTTGAGCTGATTCCATGTCTTTGCTATTGTGAATAGTGCAGCAATGAACATGTGTGCAAGTATCATTATAATAGAATGATTTATATTCTTTTGAGTATATACCCAGTAATGAGATTGCTGGGGCAAATGGTATTTCTGCCTCCAGATCTTTGAGGAATCACCACACTGTCTTCCACAATGTTTGAATTAATGTATACTCCCACCAACAGAGTAAAAACATTCCTTTTTCTCTGCAACCTCACCAGCATCTATTGTTTATTGACTTTTTAATATCCAACCATTCTGACTGGCATGAGATGGAATCTCATTGTGCTTTTGATTTGCATTTCTCTAATGATCAGTGATGTTGAGCTTTTTTTCATGTTTGTTGGCTGCATGAATGTCTTCTTTTGAGAAGTATCTGTCCATGTCCTTTCTCCACTATTTAGTGGGGTTGTTTTCTTTCTTGTAAATTCATTTAAGTTCCTTATAGACTTTGGATATTAGGCCTTCATCAGATGGATAGATTGCAAAAATTTTCTTCTTATGACTAATTAGTTCTCCCAGCACAACTTATTAAACAGGGAATCCTTTTCCCATTGCTTGTTTTTGTCAGGTTTGTTGAAGATCAGATGGTTGTAGGTGTGCAGTCTTATTTCTGAGTTCTGTATTCTGTTCCGTTGGTCCTTGTGTCTGTTTTTGTACCAGTACCATGCTGTTTTGGTTACTGTAGCCTTGTAGTATAGTTTGAAGTTCGGTAGTGTGATGCCTCCAACTCTGTCCTTTTTGCTTAGGATTGTCTTGGCTATTTGGGCTTTTTAAAATTCCATATGAATTTTAAAATAGTTTCTTCTTATTCTATGAAGAATGTCAATGATAGTTTAATGGAAATAGCATTGAATCTATAAATTACTTTGGGCAGTATGGCCATTTTCATATTGATTCTTCCTAACCATGATCATGGAATGTTTTTCCATTTGTTTGTCCTCTCTGATTTCTTTGAGCAGTGGTTTGTAGTTCTCATTGAACAGGTCCTTCACTTCCCTTGTTAGCTATATTCCTAGGTATTTTATTCTCTTTGTAGCAATTGTGAATGGGAGTTTATTCATGACTTGGCTCTCTGCTTGTTTGTTGCTGGTGTATAGGAATGTTTGTGATTTTTGCACATTGATTTTGTATCTTGAGACTTTGCCGAAGTTGCTTATCAGCTTTAGAAGCTTTTGGGCTGAGATGATGGGATTTTCTAGATATAGGATTATGTCACCTGCAAACAAAGAAAATTTGACTTTCTCTCTTCCTATTTGAATACTCTTTATTTCTTTCTCTTGCTTGATTGCCCTGGCCAGAACTTCTAATACTATGTTGAATAGGACTGGTGAGAGAGGGCATTCTTGTCTTGTACCAGATTTCAAAGGGAAAGCATCCAGCTTTCACCCATTCAGTATGATATTGGCTGTGGGTTTGTCATATATGGTTCTTATTATTTTGACGTATGTTTCTTCAATACCTACTTTATTGAGAGGAGGGTTTTTAACATGAAGGGATATTGAATTTTATCAAAGGCCTTTTCTGTGTCTATTGAGATAATCTTGTGGATTTTGTCTTTAGTTCTGTTTATGTGATGAATTACCTTATTGATTTGTGTATGTTGAAGCAACCTTGCAGCCTGAGGATGAAGCCAACATGATCTGGTGGATAAGCTTTTTGATGTGCTGCTGGATTTGGTTTGCCAGTATTTTATTGAGGATTTTTACATCGATATTCATCAGATATATTGGCCTGAAGTTTTCTTTTTTTGTTGTATCTCTGCCAGGTTTTGGTATCAGGATGATACTGGCCTCATTGGATGAGTTAGAGAGGAGTCCCTCCTTTTCAATTTTTTGGAATAGTTTCAGTAGAAATGGTACCAGCTCTTCTTTGTACCTCTGGTAGAATTCAGCTGTAAATCCATCTGACCCTGGGCTTTTATTGGTTGGTAGTCTACTTATTACTGCCTCAATTTCAGAACTTGTTATTGGTCTACTCAGGGATTCATTTTCCTTCTGATTAAGTCTTGTGTCCAGAAATTTATCCATTTCTTCTATATTTTCTAGTTTATGTGGACACAAGGTGTTTATAGTATCCTTTGATGGTTGTACTTCTGTGGGATGAATGGTGATATCCCTCTTATCATTTCTGATTGTGTCTATTTGATTCTTCTCTTTTTTTCTTTATTAGTCTAGCTAGTGGTCTATCTGTCTTATTTATTTTTTTCCTGAAAAACAGCTCCTGGATTTTTTGATTTTTTTAAAGAACTTTTCATGTCTCTATCTCTTTCACTTCAGCTCTCATCTTGGTTATTTCTTGTCTTCTGCTAGATTTTGAATTTGTTTGCTGTTGGTTCTCTAGATTTTTAGTTATGATGTTAGGTTGTTAATTTGAGGTCTTTCTAGCTTTTTGATGTAGGCATTTAGTGCTATAAGTTTTCCTCTTAAAACTGCTTTAGCTGCGTCCAAGAGATTCTGGTACATTTTTGTTCTCATTAGTTTCAAAGAACTTCTCAATTTCTGCCTTAATTTCATTACTTACCCAGGAGTCATTCAGGAGCAGATTGTTCAATTTCCATGTAATTGTGTGGTTTTGAGTGAGTTTCTTATTCTTGAGTTATAATTTGGTTGTACTGTGGTCTGAGAGACTGTTTGTTACGATTTCAGTTCTTTTGCATTTGCTGAGGACGGTTTTACTTCCAATTATGTTATCAATTTTAGAGTAAGTGCCACACATGATATTTTATAACATGTTTTCTGATCTTTTTTTTTTTTTTTTCAGAGAAATGTTCACGGACCCTGAGGAAGGCAAAATAATGGTCTCCCCACAGATAGCCACATCCTAATCCCTTCTACCTGTGTCTATGTTAGATTACAAGGCAAAGGGGATTAGGTTGCAGATGGAATTAAGGATTACCTTTCAACAGGGAGATGATCATGGATTATCTGGGTGAATTCAATGTAGACACAAGCTTCACTGTAAGTGGAGAGGAGAGACGGGAGGGTTCAGAGGAAGATATGACTACAGAAGACAGCACAGAGAAGACCCCAACCCCTGCCCCCCTCACTGGCTTTGAAGATGAAAGGAGAGAGTCACAAGCAAAGCAAGATGGGAAGCTTCTAGAAGATGGAAAAGGCAAGGAAAGGGATTCTCCTCTAGAGCCTCTAAAGGAGAAAGCATCCTTGCCCACATCTTAATGTTAGCCCAGTGAAATTAATTTTGGCCTTCTGACTTACAGAAATGTAAGACAAGAACTGTGTGTTTAAAGCCATGAAGTTTGTGGTAATTTGTTACAGCAGCAATAGAAAACTGATACAGACTCTTTCAAGATCCACTGAAAGTTACACAAAGTTCCTGCAAAGGAAAAATAAAATGCATTAAATTGGGGGAGATCCCAGACCATGACCTCCAGGTGAAGAGTCACAGCTCTGACATGGAGAGCCATATTCTGGATGGAAAGCAGGATGGGCTCCTTAAAAAACTGTACACATTGCTGGGCTTCAGATGCTTGGCTGCTGGGCACATATGCAGGTTTATAAAGCAAGTATCTGGGCTGAACGCCACAGGCAACCCTCACAGTGTGTGAGATGCCATGGTCAAGCATCAGAGAGCACCAGCTTGGAGGGAGGGGATCAAGTTTCTCTTTTTTTTATAGTAGTATATAAGTTCCAGTTTCCCTCTGTGCAAATATGGAGTGAGTCTTTTCAATTCAGAATTTCAAATTTCAACTCTCAGAAAAACACTATCGTGGGCACCGTTAGACTAGCAAGATGGAAAAGGCAGGGTCTTTTATGGTGTGATGTTCAGGGTCAGCTCTGATGGTTGACCAGTGCAACCGAGGCCCTGTCCATTGTGGACATGGGGGAGGTGGATGCAGACCTGAGGGTCCCAGAAGTCTTGAATAGGGTCATGGGGTATTGCAGGTACAGACTGTGGTTGGAGCAAAGGCCCACAGTAGGAAAGAACCAAATGTCTAAATAATATCCTGTGACTTTGTACTGTAAGTAAAGTGACTGCTATATGAAAGAAAATAAAGGCAATACAATGTAAATATAAATCCAAGTGGGTGTTATTCCTTCCTGTGGACGTACTTGCATTCACTTATCCTATGTGTAGTTTATCCATGAAACGTGAATCCCCTCCCTGCTATCCAACCCAATTGCCCTCTTGTCACATTTTAGTTTTGATTGCAGGCACTTTGACCAATTTTTCTCATCTGCCTTCTCAAACAGTTGGCTTTGAGTAACTTTAAATTGTTTCAAACAAATGAAGAGCCTCATCATTTTGAGTATCTTTTAGAAGCATCATAGACTTCAAATTTCACAAGCAAAGGCTGTTTTTGATAACACTTACTCTGTTTGACTAGAGAATAGTCCCCTGAGGTTATTGTTTTGAAGGAATTAATATTCATTTTGGTGCAAAAATTCTGCCTGTTTATTTACAAACAGAACAAATTATTGTACCTGTGAAATATAATAAATAAAATAAGTAAAACTACTTTGTGAATTGCTTAATAGCATAGCAAATGCTAACTCTGTGGTTAGCATTTATGATTAAATGAAAGCAAATTACAAAAAAGTCTACTGTAATTTTTTGTGGTTAAATTTGCATACATATTCACAGAAGTCTAAATATATAGTCCTATATGTATAATACCAAATAGCAGTATTCCTGAGTATTAGCCATAATTCCTGAGTGGTGGTATCATTTTTCATTTATCTGTGATTTCTCAGCTTCTTCAGTTAATATTTTTATACCTGTAAGACTTTTCCAGAAATCCTGACAAGACATTTGTAGTCCTGTTTAGTTTCTTCTTATACTTCCTATTGGGTAGATTTTGATAGTTTTTAATGGTTTTGTTTCAGTTGATTTGGGGACAATATTATTTCTAGTCTCCTGGTAGCTACTTATTTGTGCAACAGACACTGTGCATTATCTCCATGTGAAGACCTTTGTAGAACTCAGCAGATGGGTCCCTGCTGTTCCAACCTCTTGTTCTCCACGGTACAGACACGGCCAGGCACATCCTGGGAAAGAGGGCAAGAGGAGTTTCAGGAGCAGCTCTGGCACAACTTAGAGTGACAGAACACAGGTCAGGTGTACACTTTGCGTTATAAGAGTTGATTACCCACAGCTCTTTCTGTATTCAAGACAAGGGTGCCTGTACAAGTGATCATGTATTAAGAATGTATTCCCAGGAAAAGTCGATGAGGAAAGGGAAAAACCAGGCCTGGAAGGGAGGAAGCCAAGAGAGGTGTTATCTCAAAGTCGTGCAGAGGGGACCTTCAGCCTGACCCTGCAGAGACTCTGGTATGTAAGGTACTTGTCCCACTGCAAGCAAGGTGGCTGTGCTTTCATACCCCACACTGCCAATCACTGTCTATGGCTTGCCCCAGGTGGGGTATAAACTTTCAGGCACTTCTGCCATCTGCATGAGGAGGGCAAAGGCTTCTGGTGGCCGAAGGCAGAGCCCCAAAGGAGAGCCTTGATGCTATCATTCCTCTTTGGAAATGAACACACTGATGAACTTTAATTCCATGCACTATGTATTCCAGACATCTCCGTCCTGTGTGCTCACACATTGTCAGGCTCTAGGGGATTAAAATCAATGCAGACCTCTGAGTGTCTTTCTCCTTAACTTGATTGTAAACAACAATGCAGAGTAAACTAACAAATAGGAAAATGTTCAAATAAGACAGTGTGTTCATTTATTCTTGGGCAATAATTCTTCTTGTCATAGTGCAGTAGCATAGGCTTAGGAAAGAAACACCCGGAGCCTCCCCTTAACAGAAATATCCGTCAGTTTGAACTGCAACTTAGAATGGCTGATTTGACTGCTTCCTTGCAAGAATTCTGAAGCCAGGTGTGAATTCAGAGGGAGAGATGGGCATGATTGATTAATGATGTCTGCCAGTTGTGACTTTAGAGAAGATGAGTGAGATTGACTAGTGATATCTTCCAGGTGTGAATTTTTAGAGGAAGTTGGGGCAAATTCAGAGGGGAGATGGGCATGACTGATTAGTGATGTCTTCCAGCTGTGACTTTAGAGCAGGAGATGAGTGTGATTGATTAGTGATGTCTGCCAGGTGTGAATTCACAGGGGCAGTTGGGGTGAATTCAGAAGGGAGATGGGCGTGATTAGTCAGCGATGTCTGCCAGGGTCCTGGGAACAGAGAGTTGGGCCCATGGACCAGATAGGTTCGTTCCATCCCTGCTTTCTTTTGCAGTTAAAGCTCATTAGGGCAAATTTACCACATAGTCCACACCTTAGCTGAACTTGGTCAGGAAGACATTTCCTTTTCCTTTTTTTAAAAAAATCTCTCTTTCTCTCTTTCTCTCCCCCTCCCCCATTTTATCTCACTTTGGCGCTTATAGGTTTTTATTCTATAAACACTTTGCCGTCTTTGTGACACGGACTCATTCAGGACATGTTTACAGTACTTAATGACATCTCCCTGAGAAATAATGAGAATGCCTTTAAAGGTTGTCTTCCTTCCTGTGCGAGCAGAGGGACGCACGCCAGGCCTGCAAGATGAGAGCCGAGGGTCTGGCAGGGGGACGATTGACTTAATTTCTTTTCACCACATGAAATGGAGTGTCTGGGTGATCTGACCTAAATGCATGGCCTAAAAACCAATTAATTCTGAATTGCGAATTTGTGAGTGCATCAAGTTGTGCATGGAATTTCCGATGAGCCAGACAACGCATACCTGCCTTATTTGCAAAATGTGGAGATTTTTCCACATAAATTTGCCTAATGGTCCATTATTAAAGTGCAGCTTCAGTCACATTGTACCTCAGCTGGGGGGAAGACCTGTAGTGGTTCCCCGTGCCCTTCCTGTGGAATTCAAGTCCTTGGTCTGGCTTGCCTGGCCCTTAGCAGTGTGGCCCTGGCCTCTTCTCGGTGTGGGTGAACTCCCTCTATGGGTCAGGGTCCTTTAATGCTGTCATCAGAGGGGACCTTACTTCCTGCTGCAATGGCTCTGAAGCTAGGCTTACACTACAATCCCTATGCACAGGCGGTAAGGTACCAAGCCATTGTCATCGTGGAGTTGGCGAGAAAACCCGCAGCTCACCACCCCCAACCTGGCCTTGACGCTCCCATTGCCGTGCAGTTACTCATTCTCTTTTCTCTGCCTGTTAGATTAACACTCATTTCATTGTAATTGGTTTAATTCACCTAATGTTCATTGAGACTACTGTGCATGTGACGCCAATTTGTTTGTGGGAAACAAAAGTTAACCAGACATGGCAGCTGCTTAAATGACCAAATCAGAAAAAGTTGGCAGGAAATATAAGTAACTATAATAAAGGTTTAATTTGGTGACTTACAATAGAGCTATAATTAAAACACTACGAGAACACATAGGAGGGAGCTTGGTATGTGTTTCTGAATGTGTGTGGTGGCGTGTGTGGTATGTGTGTGGTAGTGTGTATGGTATGTGTATGGTGGTGTGTGTGGATGTGTGTGGTGGTGCATATGTACGTGTGTGGTGGTGTGTATGTGTGTGGTGGTGTGTATGGTGTGTGTGTGGTGATGTGTGTGTGTGTGGTGGTCTGTATGGTATATGTGTGGTGGTGCGTATGTGTGTGGTGGTGTGTGTGTATGTGGTGTTGTGTGTGGTGGTGTGTATGGTGTGTGTGGTGGTGTGTGTGTATGTGTGTGGTGGTGTGTCTGTATGTGTGTGGTGGTGTGTATGTGTGTGGTGGTGTGTGTGTATGTGCGTGGTGGGGTGTGTGTACGTGTGTGGTGGGGTGTGTGTACGTGTGTGGTGGGGTGTGTGTGTATGTGTGTGGTGGAGTGTGTGGTGGTGTGTATGATATGCATGTGGTGATGTGTATGGTGTGTGTGGTGGTGTGTGTTTATGTGTGTGGTGGTGTGTGTTTATGTGTGTATGGTATGTATGTGGTGGTGTTTGTGTATGTGTGTGGTGGGGTGTGTGTGTATGTGTGTGGTGGTGTGTATGGTATGCGTGTGGTGCTGTGTATAGTATGTGTGGTGGTGTGTATAGTATGTGTGGTGGTGTGTGCATGTGTGTGGTGGTGCGTATGGTGTGTGCGGTGGTGTTTGTGTGTGTGGGTGGTGGTGTGTATGGTATGTGCATGGTATGGCGTGTGTGTATGTGTGTGTTGGTGTGTATGGTGTGTGTGGTGGTGTTTGTGTATGTGTGTGGTGGTGTGCATAGTATGTGTGTGATGGTGTGTGCATATGTGTGTGGTGGCGTGTATGGTATGTGTGTGGTGGGGCGTGTGTGTATGTGTGTGTTGGTGTGTATGGTGTGTGTGGTGGTGTGTGTGTATGTCTGTAGTGGTGTGTGTGTATGTGTGTAGTGGTGTGTGTGTATGTGTGTGGTGGTGTGTGTGTATGTGTGTAGTGGTATGTGTATGTGTGTGGTGGTGCATATGTGTGTGGTGGTGGGTGTGATGTGAGTCTGGGTATGTGTGCATGTGTTGTGCATGTTGTGTGCGTGGTGTGTGCATGGGTGAGAGGTTTGTGTGAGTGTGCTGTGGTCTGAGTGCAGTGTGGGGTGTGTGTGTGTGTAGTGGGTTGTATAGGTGCATAGTTGTGTTTTGGTGGTAATGGTGATTGTGTGTATATGGTGTGCATGTGTTGTGCAGGTTGTGTGTGTAGTGTTAGTGGTGCGTGTGTGTAGTGTGATGCATGTGTGCACAGGTGTGCTGTGGTGGAGATGTGAGTGTGTGGTGTGTATCTGGTGTGTGTGTTTGTCTGTGAGGTGGCGCAGGCTGGGTCGTAACAGGCTTCCTGGGAGAGAAGAGCGGAGTCTGAGAAGTGGGTGTGGCATCTCTGAGGAGGCGGGGTGGAGAAAGGGTGAGGGTGGCTGCGCACACATACAAACACACTACCACACCCATGGTTGTGGGCTGAACTGTGCCCCACTCCACTTTTAAATGTTGAAGGCTTAACCCTGGTACCTCGGAATGTGACCTTATGTGGAAAGAGGACCTTATGTCGTTGCAGATGTGTTTACTTAAGATGATGTCATACTGGAGTAGGGTAGGCCCACTCCAAGGTGACAACACGCAGGGAGAACGCCCTGTGCAACTGTGGGCAGAGGCCAGGCTGATGGGTCTACAAGCCCAGGAAAGTCCGAGATTGCCAGCAAAACACCAGAAGCTGGGGAGAGGCATGGAGTGGGTTCTCAGAAGGAACCAACCCTGCGACACCTACATCTCAGACTTCAGCCTCCGAAACTTTGAGACATAAAATTTCTGTGCTTTAACCCACCCAGTTTGTGGAACTTGTTACACAGCCATGGCAAACAAATGCACCTAATGTCTAAAAGTCCTTTGATTTACGACTCACAGTTATCCTTTGAAAATTCCCAGAATAAAATGCAAATTTCAAGACTCACAGGTGTCAAGATCCAAACCTTTTGTGTATTTTAAGCATCCACATTTCACTGTTTTTGTTAAAATAAGAAGAACCATTCCAGGTCCAACTGTCTTCTGCAGACCTGTGTGGAATCTTTTCCTGGAGTTGGAACAGCAGACTTGGGGATGGTGCTGTGGGTTTGTTTTGTTTATTGTTGAAATCCCAAGAAAGAACTTTGATTTGCAGCTGGTAAGTTCGTCTGAAGTCCCTTTATCCTCACCTGACCCACGGCACATTCACCCGGACCCCAGACTTAAGCTGGCTAAAAGTCAGCTGGACTCTTACCTACTTTGTTGTTCCAGGAAAATGTGTTTTGTTTTGTTTTTGGGTTGAGTTTCATTGACCCTTCTCTGCCTCCTCCCTGCTCTATTTCCTTTTGGAGGGAAAATTATTTCAGAGATTTGCTGGATTTACTCATGAAGACTCCACCAATAAATTCCTAACTCAAAAGATTAAAGACATTTATGTACAACATACAAAAAGAAAAAATCTTGCTTACATCAGAGCCCTGCTGTTTATATAGCTTAATCAAACAGAGAATAATATTTGACAGACAAGGACTAACACAGACATTTCTTGTTTTCTAAAACAAGCCTCAATTACTCAAAAAATGTTGCCTGCTTGGTTGGCTTTAAATGTTTTGATCTCCTTCTGATTTATGGCAGGCGCATGTATAGAAATAGATCTCCCCTTAACCACCTGTAAGCAGGTGTATCCCTTTAAGCACAGTTGCTAGGACCTGGGATTCATTCATCAACTGCACCTACTTGGAACCAGAAGCATTCAGCACCTTTTTATCACTGTGACCCAGTCAGCAGGTCTATTTCATTATAAATATTCAATTCTATATAACCATAGACAAAAGAAAAAAAGAAATTTAGGGAAAGATGACCAGGGTCTGAATTCAGAGAAAAAAAAGGAACAAATATTTATGAAATATCTATTTTTGGACCAAAACTGAGGGAGGCATGTTTCTTTCTTTCTTTTTTTTTTTTTTTTTTGTTTCTGATGCTTGAAAAAATTAAGTGTGACTTTGAGCAAATTACTAAATCTCTTTCTAAAAAACATCATCTGTAAAAGTTAAACACATTAAATAAAAATAGTTACATAATGCCAACTTATATTTATAAAGTGACTGATTTTCTTCTGTCATATTTTTCATGATTTACATTTTACAATATTCTTTCAAGTTCTTCAACTCTATTGCTTAGAAGATACTTTGAATTTTGTTGAACAAATAAATAAATGCGTGACTAATTTTTTTTAAAAGGTGTGATGGTGAAGCATCATGGTAACTCTAGGAGATATAACTGAACACATACCCAGGCTTGGTGTCTTCTCATGAAAGACAAAGATGGCTTTTTATCATTTTTCTATTTTCCTTATAATCACGAAACTATCTGTATTGTTTTTCATAAAATTTAAATGCTTTCTAAACATGTAAACATAAATATAATAAAATATTATGTAGGTAAGTATTATGCAGGCTTTGGTTGAGATTTAAAGCAGCACAGCACTATAAAGATGTGTGTTATCTGACGCAAAAGTAATTTCAGGATATTCTGTAGAAATCACAAGAGAAGGCGGGTGCCATCTTCTATTCAACATAGTCATTTTTAGCAATTTTCCAAATGAGTGTTGTAAGATTTACCAAAATCAGCAAGATTGCCTGCCTAAGGGAGGTAGCTTCTTAGCATTACCGAGTTGAGAAACTGAATGCCTCTTGGCGAAGTTGACCAACTCCAACAGCCACCTCTGACAATGCTGTGTTTTCAGGTTGTGATTATTAACGGCCTGGAATTTCCAAGTTTAAGCATGTCTTCTGCAGTTGGAGGCCTCTCAGGGCCTCTGCCCTTTGTCTGCATTAGACATAGAAAACCCTATCTAGGAAACTTTCTTTTACTCTAGGAAGCAACAGCAACAGGTCTTGGAGATGATAGATGTGTCGCAAGTTCTGGTCTTCCAATTTGAGAATCAGTATGAGTGGTGGTTGTAATGCATCCCACCCTAGTCTTCCTAGATGAGCAAACAGATGGAGTGCTCCTCCTCGCAGGGCCTGACAGTGCCATGGGTGGGGCATCTCACCAGCACATCCTCCCGTCCAACTGACCCACCCTGGGGGAAATTGAAAGATAGCATCCAAGCTGCAGATCCTGCCATGGATCAGTTCTGCACTATTCCTGCAGAGCAGGGCTGGGGGCTGTTTGACTTGCTTTCTGTCTGCTCCCTTGGGCAGCTCTCATTTGCATGTGAGTGTTAGAGAAATCTTGTATGAGGAGACAGATGTCCTCAGGGTGTCACATGTGCCCGCCCCTTTCTGATGCGAACACCTAATCTCAGAAGCCCCTTGCTTTAAAAAAGAAGGGGCTGCTTAGATGAATGTTTATTAAGACTAAGCTTTCACCCCACTCTGCAGACTTGGCTGAGCCGGTGGACAAGACTTCAGTCAAGGAACTAAGCTCTGAGCTTTACTGATAGGCTGGTATGGAAAACCTTTCTGGACTCCTTAAACATATCCTTCAAGGTTTTGACATTTCTGTGATTGGAACTGACAAATAGATCTTGGTAGGCCAAAGATTCCACCCTTCACTCTAAAGCTAAGTTGGGTGAGTACTTGAATTTCAGAGTCCTCAAATTCTTTGGTCTTGAGCCTTTTTACGTTCTTAAAAATTACTGAAGTCCCCAGAGAGCTTTTATGTATGTGGACAAAATCTATTTATATTTACCATGTTAGAAATCAAAATTGAGGAAATATAAAAATATGCATTTATTAATTTTGAAATAATAATCAACCAGTTAAATGCTAACATGAATAACATGTTTTTAAATAAAAATAACTATTTTTCAAAACAAAAACAATTCTGGAGAAGAGTGACGTTTTTTACATTTTTGCAGATCTCTTTAATGTCAGGCTTAAAAAGACAACCAGATTTTCATATCTGCTTCTGCGTTCATTTGTTTGTATTATATTATTGTGGTTGAAGTATAGGAAGAAAACCATACCGATTGTTGTTGAAAAAGGAAGAAGTTTTTAAATAGTGTTTTCACATCAACTGTGGATATTCTTTTTGATGCCATACCAAACCCCAATAAGTGATAGTTTCTTTTTTTTTTTTTTCGAGACAGAATCTCACTCTGTCGCCCAGGCCGGAGTGCAATGGCAAAGATCTCAGATCCACCTCCTGGGTTCAAGCGATTCTCCTGCCTCAGCCTTCCAAGTAGCTGGGATTACAGGCATGCAACCCCATGCTCAGCTAATTTTTGTATTTTTTAGTAGAGATGGGGTTTCATCATGTTGATCAGGCTGGTCTTGAACTCTTGGCCTCAAGTGATCTGCCTGCCTTGGCCTCCCAAAGTTCTGGGATTACTTACAGGCATGAGCCACTGCACCCAGCCAAGTGATAGTTTCTTAGAGGTGAATTGCAATGGGACTTCCAGAAAACATGTCATATTTCTATGCTTATAAAATTTTCTTATTAAATAAAGGGTTTATTCCACTGTGATTATTTAAAAGAGAATCATCTTTTCTGTATCAGAGTGCCGAACATGGGCCTCAGCAGGCACAGCACAGCCCTTCCAGAACTCCCACCTGACATTTCCAGAAGCCTCCCAGATCTAGATCTCTCTCCCCTACACATTCCCCTAAATGTTTTTAAGGGGTGGGTGCCATGAAACCCGAAGATCCCCTCTACCAACAGCTTTGCTGGCTCTCTCCCTGTCAGAAGCAAAGGCCATTCCAAACTTGAATTCTGCTAGGTGCGCTATTGACTAGAATGAGACGAGGAGTCAGACAGGAAAGAGCCCAAGCTTCATTGGCCTTGTCGCCTCATTTGCCCAATAATTTATACAACGTCAGGGCAAAGTCTTCTAGAACCCAACCTGGTAACTGCACATTTGGCCTGATACCTCCCAATTCTGAAAGAACATATCGATGCTCAGCAGGGACAGAGGGAAGAATCAACTCCCCATCATGGAAAATAAAATGTTCAGCTGGGCAATAATGAAGCATATGAGTAATGCCCAAAAGACACTACAGGTAAATACAATTATACAGTGAACACAGTGGCTTTAATCGGAGGTTTCTTTGTGTGGGACAGCTGTCCTCTGAGCACCTGCCCAGGACTCTTTTTTACAACAGTCTCGAGCTTTTGCCCCGACCCTGCTTCACACAATGGGGAAACGTACCATATTCCCATTCCCTTTGTTTACAGTTCCTCTCCTTCCTGTCTGTGGACTATTGTTTCCTAACCTTTGTGACTGTGTGTAGATGTGTGTGTCCACCCGGGCTTTGCGCTCAACTACCAGCCCCACTATTGAGGTTTGTGTGAAGCAGCACAAAGAAGCTAAAGGAGAAAATATTCATAAGCAGCCCAGCCATCCCGACCCCAGCACTGGTGCCCCATTTCATGCATCTATGTGCCAGAGAAAACAAGTGAAGCATGGCACCATCAGGGCCCTCTTGGCTTGATTTCACCTCTGCATCTGCATGAGAAGCTCAGGGAGTCACTGCTCATCGAGGGGTTTGGTCAATGGCTTTTCCAGTTTGCTCTCCACCTAGAATCTGAGCCGCTTCCACCTTTAGCCAAGCCCTCAAAGCACTTTTTCCAATGGTCCTGAGCCATATGGCTTTCAAGGAACCTTTCTTTTTCCAAAGATCCCAGAAACTATGCTTCAACTTTCACTGTGGAGTATTTTTTTCTTGTTCCAGTTTGTTTCTGGGAAACACACTCTCTGTTCAGGTGGCTTCAGTTCCCGTGTGCTTGCCTGCACTGCTCAGCCCATGGACCTCCTGCTGGAGCCGCCTTCTGAAAATGACTAATGAACCTCTCAGTGGCTTATCAGCTATTTGCTACCCTGAACTATTGCAGATATGCAAGAGACATTTACCTTAAAATGCAAAGAAGACAAGTCCGTTTACTTTGGGTTCAGGCCAAGAAATTAATCTGAGTTTGGAGGTAAAATTCCTTCAAGTTCAAACCAATGAAGATCTATTTTAGGTACTTTTGATCTTTGAATTGTAGAGACTTAGTGCCTTTTTTGCCTGGATACGTTAAACATGGAGGTCGCTTTACCAGTCCAAGTTCCTGGGGGAAAGGAAATAATTTCATCATGGACAGGGCCAAATGCTGAAGCAGAGGCTTGACTTTCAAAGGTTGGAGTTCACAGTCCATTGTGTGCTTGGGTCCATGTGTCCACTGTGGTTTGAGAAATGACTTTTATTCGTAGTTGATATCCCTTCTCCAACAGATATTTCCGGGAAAAGTATCTAACATTGAGCAATGGAAGCTGGCCTCAATCTGAAAGGTTGTTTTTGCTGTGCTTTTCTGAGAAGAGCCACATTGTCAATAGAACTGTCCCCAGAGAGCACTAATCAATCAGTGTGACCTCCAAAGGGGGCCCAGTCCTAATCAGAGGTGAGGCCAGGGCAGATTGGATCTGGAGAGATGCTTCTGTAGAAAGCTGTGTGGGGACCGCATGGTGGCTTCACATCTCACTCCCTGCATTTGATCGTTACCGAGGGACACGTCATTTGTTAATGAACAACACTGGTCACCTTCTGTGTGGTAAGACAGCCTGCGGAAAAGACTCCTGATCCAAACACTGGTGTTGGTGAAAGGAGATCAAAGAAAGTGTGCTGGAAGAGGTGACTTCTAAGCTGAGTCCTGAAGATTGATTGTCAGTTAGCACCTTAGGCAGTGCTTTGGGTTTAGTGTCCCTGAAAGGCAACTCTGAAAAAAGGACAAGAAGTTTACGTGGGAGGTAGTTCCAGGATGCACCAGGGAGGGTGGGGAAATGACACAGGAAAGGGAAGAGGAGGCAACCATGAAGGGTTTGTCATCATCGGGTTACCACTGTGGAAAACCGGGCTCAGTGCTAATGGGGACCTCTCGGAGAGTCCCCAGTAGGCATGGCATGCCTCCAAGATATCCACCAGAGGAGAGGGAGGTGGGGTGTTTATCCATCAGCTCCCATCAGTGGCTAAGGGAGATTATTCTCAGCCCTGCCTCAAGAGTAGCCCTGAGCTCTGAAGATGCGAGTCTTAAAGGTGCTTAGAATTGGTCAGTGTCACACAAACACACACAGGAAAGGCCACTTGCTGTCCCAGGACACTCACAGCATCTCCTGCAGGGAGTCAGGGGACAAGTACCATAGCCATTCCTGGTAGAAGAGGCAGCCTGGAGACCATGGGCTTAGGGAGCTTGGACACTGAGTCAGGAGGGCAACAGCGGAGAGTGGAATGAAACCTGCCTTGCAGAGCTGGGCGCTGTTCTCCTGTCTCCTGGGAGGTGGTTTCTCCATTCCAAATTTGCTTAGGCCCCTGGGGAAGAATCTGTGACTGGGTTCAGGTGAGAACTCAGGTCCAGTCTTTCTTCAGCATCTCCCCTTGAGTGCATTTGCATCTGTCTCCATATGTATGTGTGTGTGTGTCTGTGCATGTGTGTGTGCGCGTGTGTGCATGTGTGTGTGTATGTGTATCTGTCAAATCCATGGAAAAATTGATAGGATTTCTAGCAGCCACGGGACTTGGCTTAAGAAAGGCAGCTTCTTTTGGTCTGGAATGCAACAGTACCCTGGCTTCAGATTGGGTCAGCCCAATTTGGCATCCCTGACCACCAGATGCTCCTGCTTGCCGGATTCACATAGGCAGAACTCCACGTGCAGGTCAGCATACAGTCTTCCTGCCTGCCTTCAGCTCTGCCAAACCAGGTCCACAGCAGGGCCTTTGCACTTGCTCTTCCTTTCTCTGCAGCATCCTGCCCAGGGGCCTTTGATAATGGCATCTGTTTTTAGGCCTCGGTTCCAGAGCCTGCTCCTTGGGGTGGCCTCCTCTAAGCTGCTGACCTAGGAGAAGCTCTGACTCTCAGCCTCCCTCCCCTTCCTGGGTTTTATTTTCTCTATAGCATGCATTACTCTCTAAAATCATATATTCATGTGTCTCTTTCATTTAGCAGGGCCCTTGCCTTGTTCATTGCATTGCCAGCACCTGAGATATGTTGCTGAATGAATGAATGAATGGACACATGATTAAGTGAATAAATAGACGAATGAATAATAAATAAATGAATGAAGTGCTCAGCACAATATTTGCCACAGAGAGAACTCAGTAAAATGGAGCATTTTATTACTTTGGATTAAAAGGAGAAAGAAGAACCCCTGGTAACATCTATCACAAAAACCTCTCACCCGATTTTGGATTTCTCTTTCTGTTGATAACTGTATTTCTTCATTTAATTTTCTTCCTGAGCTTGCTGTATAAAGATCTTCCTCTCTGTTGCTATATTCTTCTCCCTCCCCTCACCTTTGTTCCTGAGCAGTCAGGGATCCCTCCCTACAGTAAGCTGTCAAGACAGGAAACACTCTGGCAGCGATGATTGATGCCTGGTGAACGACTCTCAATGATTATTTTGTGCCTGTGTTTATTTAGCAGGTTTAAGTTTCATTTAATCCTGAGGAAAGGTCCTGGATGTGGACTGGAGATCCATAAACCTGAAAAGGGCCTGCAGGCTTGGTTTGCTTTTGATAAACACTGAGACGTTGGATTCTTATTGAAATGAGTGGGCCCACCCACCAGGCCCTGCTCCTTTCTCTTCCAGGATCTGGTAAAACTCATTTCCCTCAGTTCACCTCTCACTGGCATGAGTGAGCTCCTCCCAGCAAACAGCCTCTGGCCGCTTGCAGACGGCCAAACCTAGCAGGTGCACTGTGAACTTCAAAGCCTGCTTCCCACGGAGAACATCTCGCAGGGGCCATGTGGTCCTTGCCCTAAGGAAGCAAAGGAGGAAGTTGGTGCCTGACACCCATAGTTAGATAACAAAATGCTTCCAACTCCAGGTGACAGTATAGACAGCACAGTGGGGAGTAGTTGAGACCGTGTCCCGTGGACAGAGCACCCCAAGCTCGTTGAGGTGGACCCAGGCCTGGGACTCGGGAGTTGAATTGGTGTGGGCTGTGTGGACAGATTTCACAGGAGGTGCCTGATATATGCGCCAAGTATCTTGATTTCCAAATGCTGATGACTCATTCAATTTTTAAACACCCTATGCAGGCTGAAAAGCAGGTCAGCATGCCTCCAGCTTGTGCATGCGGGAAGCCTGTCCTGGATCCTCTGCAAGCACTCTCGCTTTATTTTTATTTTTTATTTTTTAGGGTTTTGTTTTTTTTTTGCATAAAATCTAGATCCTGCACGAAGCATGCTCTCACTTTTAAGATAACTTACTGTTTCATTTTCTTTTCCATTAAGAAAATAATTGTTCTTGCAAAAAACTTTTCTTGTAGAAAATACAGATGGATGAAAATAGAATCAATAAAATCCCCCATAAATCTGCCGTTGAGAGGAAACCTGCTGTAAGCATGTCAGAGAATGGTGCTTCACTCTCATTTCAAAGCATAGCTTTACATCCTTTCTTGTGAATTCTCGTTTGGCTCCTGTAGAGAATGTCTACTGGGGGCTACAAACAGCCATCAGTATGGTGGATTTGCAGAAGAAATTGCTCTAAGCTGTGTGTTAAAGGTGGATGGAAAACTGGAGGAGGGCATGGAAGGACAGGCCAGCTTCAGAGGTAAAGAGAAAATGGCGTGGGAAGGAGACCTGTGCGGGGAGAGCAGAAGGGTGGGGTGGATTGCAGGCACATCAACAGAGACTACTTCATCCCCTGCCCTGCTGCTCACATGCATAATGTGGTCGTACACTCCACTGGGCTTCCATTGGCCCTGGCAGTGCAGGAGCGGGGGTTTCCAAGTCCAGAGTACCTTGTATAATAAGACTCAGGTGTCCAGCTCCACTCCACAGGAACAGAAAGCATCCATGGTGTCTTTAAACGCTATCAAATATCAAATATCAAATTGTTTTTTAAAATGACTCCCCTCCACTGCTGAATTTGTATATTGTCTAACTCAGCTTGGGGGTGGTGTAGAATGGGGCATATTTTATCTATGAACTTTTGGTATCTGAGGTGGGTCTGAAGGCATGAAGAGTTTTCAAGTCAAGTACTGTGATTGCCACTGTCCTCTGTGAACATCAGAGGAAAAATCGTAGTGTATTCCACAACTGCCTTCTATTAGACTCACTGGACGAGATGGAAATTCTGCCAGTTCTGGTCTGACAAACTTGATGGTGTATGCAGGCTTAGAGCTGGAAGCTATTGGATTTCTTGTTGTAATAGGGTAAGTCGGATTTCCAGGTTGATATGCAAGAGGAGAAGAAATGAACTAATAAGATAGCAGAAGGCTGGGCGCGGTGGCTCACGCTTGTAATCCCAGCACTTTGGGAGGCCGAGGCGGGCGGATCACGAGGTCAGGAGATCGAGACCACGGTGAAACCCTGTCTCTACTAAAAATACAAAAAATTAGCCGGGCGTGGTGGCAGGCGCCTGTAGTCCCAGCTACTCGGAGAGGCTGAGACAGGAGAATGGCTTGAACCCAGGAGGCAGAGCTTGCAGTGAGCTGAGATCGCACCACTGCACTCCAGCCTGGGCGACAGAGCGAGACTCCGTCTCAAAAAAAAAAAAAAAAAAAAAAAAGATAGCAGAAAGCTGGCTGCATGAGGTACCCAGCCATGGGAATCATGATACCAGATGAAGAGCAGCTCACATAACCTTTTAAAGTGCTTGATGTTGGGCACAGTATGACTCCTGTGCATGAAGCCCAAATAGTTACTGAAGTTTAATTCATTATCAAGCGCTTTGTGTCAGTGGGTTACAAAATATGGGCACAGACAAAGGAGACGGGCCACAATATTGGGATGAAATTTGGAAACAAATAGAAGTTGGAGCCTGGAGACATAGTTTCCTTTGAGAACATAAGCCCTTTAGTAATCAAGGAAAATGTCAGGAGGATTTTGAATTTCCCTGGGGTATGAGATGAAGATTTACATTCGTCCCTCGGTATCCACGGGGCATTGGTTCTAGGACCCACCTTGGACACAAAAATTCATAGATGCTCAAGCCCCTGATAGAAAATGACATAGTATTTGCATATAACCTGTGTCTGTCCTCCTGTATACTTTAAATTGTTTCTAGCTTATGTATAATATCTAATACAATGTAAATGCTATTTAAATAGTTGTATCATTTAGGCAATAATGATAAGAAAGAAGTCCGTACATATTCAGTAGAGCTGCAACCATTAACTTTTATGGGGGATGGTGAATACTTTTGATTGGAGGTTGGTTGAATACATGGTTGCAGAACCCCTAAATATGGAGGACCAATTGTAATGTGATTTGACCTGTGCTCAAGAGGCTATAAGACACTTGACATTAGATTTTGTTGTGATTTCTTCAGTTCAGCTGGAGGCAACAGAGCATATGGTGTACATTCCAGAATGAGTTATTCAATTAAAAGTGAGACACATTCCTTGATAGTGAAGCCAATATCCCTATTGCATCCAAACAGGTGTTATTTGTGTGCAGGTAAAGCAGAAGTAGGGAGAAACTCGAATGCACACAAAGCCAAGTGAAAGTCAGCCTCGATTATGTCAAGCTGACAATTTCAGATTACCTTGTACTTTGCAGAGCAGCAGTACTATTTGCCTCTTTCCAAAGTTCAAATTTGGGAATTCCTGAGTTTGTGCGTGAGTAAGTAACGGAAATTTGTATCTGGAGGGGGTCTTCTGCAGGGTGGTTATCTCCTGTGGTTTTTTGTTAAGTATTCTACATAAGTTTCAGGAAGGGCATGTACTGTAACATGGGTACATGTGTTTATTTTATACATACAAGTATATTGTTATATCATGAATATTATGAAACACACAAATGTTATTTTTTAATAGTGAGATAAAAATTCTTACAAATTTAGGATTTAATATTTTCTTCCCACACCCCAGTGGGTCTGTTTGTCACTCCCTAGGGTGCAAGCATGGCTTGGAATACTTCAAGGAACAACAGGGTCTGCCTTTGGAACAGGCATGTAACTTTTCAGAGGAAGTGTTTTGGCTAGGTCAGAAGGATGCAAGGAGGGTAGAGGGAAAAGTGAGGGCCAGTGAGTTGGGGATTTCTCTTTGTTACCATCCACAAATTGTGATGGAATCTTCCAGCAAGCCTCTTGAGGTATGCATACCTATTTGCTGAATGTAGAGGTGAGAATTTCCTCTTTAGAAGCAAGTTCTCCAGTTAAGATGCTTGCCACTCAGTGAAGCTAGTCGTACAGATGGCTGAGTCTTTCTCTGGTGGGTAGGGGGCCAGTACGCTATCTCGCACTCCTCTATCATCTCTGCCATGAAAAGAGGACAGGGATGCTTCCCAGTCACCTAGCTCCAGGGACATTAAGTTGCATGGAAAAGAAGGGTCCTCAAATAGCCAGGCTGCACTGGTTTTAATTTTGCTTTTAAGAGGTGAAGAGCAATATAGTATGTGTTGTTTGTTGAAAAGTTTGGCACAACACTTTTGCCAAAGCTTGTTTTTTGTTGTTAAATTCTTAGGACCTATAAAATCACAACTAATACTTGAAGTAATGACATCAGAATATCAAAAATGAGCTACACTCACCATACTTCCTATGCTTAATCAAATATCATTACTACCTGTGCCATGTGACGTGGTTGATTTGCTGAGGAGCCCACATCATCCAGGCCCTGGGATTTACCTTACCATGGCTCCTTCCCTCCACTTGCGTGTCTCTCCTGCCCACCCCAACAGAACCTCAGAGGTGGCCTAAGGCTGGCAATGCAGGTCAGGGCAACCCTGCTTGCCTCAGGCTGTGGGCTCAGCAAGTAGCTGCTCTGTGTATTTTATGTGGGGTTTTGTGCCATCCTGAGAAACAGTGAGACTGCCAAAGTATTGGCCTGCAGGTTAAGCAAATTTAAAAAAAAAAAAAGAAAAAGAAAGAGATAACATTGATATCTGCTAATTCTACTTTTTCTTTATTATTTATTTATTTGTTTTTTAAGACAGAGTCTCATGCTGTTTCCCAGGCTGGAGTGCAGTGGTGAGATCACTGCAGCCTTGAGCTCATGGGCTCAAGGGATCCTCTTGCCTCAGCCTCTGAATAGCTGGGATCACAGGTGTGCACCACCACTCCTGGCTAATTGTTTTACCTTTATCTTTTGTAGAGACAGGGTCTCGCTCCACTGCTCAGGCTGGTCTCAAACTCCTGTCATCAAGCAATCCTACCGTCTTAGCCTACCAAAGTGCCGGGATTACAGGCGGGAACCACTGTGCCTGGCCTTTTGTTTTCTTTAGAACAGCTAAGTGGGATGGGCTCATGAGGACTAGGGGCAGCATGCCTTCCCCTCTACTCCACCCAAAGACTGTGATAAAATGACAACCCCTTTGTAGTTTAGTCATCATTAAAAGCAATAACCTATTAGACTCTTAATAGCACTGCCAGGACTAATGGAGATGCAAGAAATGTGGGGAAAAACCTCCTTGGTCATCTTACAAGAAGCTCATAGATAGAAAACAACACATACATGTGCCTGACCTCTAGAAACACCCAGGAGACTTTGGTTAGGTGCTTTATACTGTCGTTTGGCCCACAGTTACTGTGGATGTCTCAAGAGGGGACGTGAGGCATGAAGGGTCACCCAGGTACACAGTACTCTGCACATGCTCCTACTTCATGTAGAGCCACACCGAGAGGAAGGGAAGCTCAGCTCAAATCCACAGATGAGAAACTCGCATTCAGAGCAGTTCTATGACTTACCTGCAGGATTTCTTGGGCGTGGTGATGTGGCATGGCTGGAGTAGGATGCAACATCTCTGCAGCAGAGCCACAATGGCAAGTCAGACTGCAGACAGGGGATGTCAAGAGGGGTTTGTTTTTCTTGGTGTGTGTGTTTGTTTTTATTTTTGTTTTTTGATACAGGATCTGGCTCTGTCCCCAAGTCTGGAGTACAGTGGCATAATCTTGGCTCACTGCAACACCCGCCTCCTGGGCTCAAGTCATCCTCCCACCTAAGCCTCTCAAGTAGCTGGGACTAAAGGCACCTGCTCCCATGCCCACTAATTTTTGTATTTGTTGTAGAGACGAGATCTTGCCATGTGGCCCAGGCTGGTCTCGAACAACTCCTGGGCTCAAGTGATCTGCCATCCTTTGCCTCCAAAGTGCTGGGATTACAGGCATGAACCACCCGGCCTGGCCATTTTTTCTCTGTGTTTTGATAGAGCCACAACTTGAATTAAGCTTCATAGAGTGGGCTGTATAAAGATGAGGATGTGGAGGCAGACACCACCTGACAAAGGCTATGTAAGGGAGTGGGGGGACCAGGAAAAGCAAGATAAAAGGCAGAAGTGACTAAGCCAGAAAGGGTGCTCAAGTGGAAACAGAATTCCCTGGCTGATTCCTGGAATATTAGAGATCCATATCCATGTCTATATTTTATCTCTCTATATTTCCAAAAAGCATTTACGGAGGCTAAACATAAAGTACAAGAAATAAAAGGTTTAAATGAGAGTTTGAGAATCATGCAGAGAAAGGACGTCATGGATCATACTTATCAAATGCCCAGGCTAAAATTCCCCATAGTTTTCAGACGTCTGGCAGCCAATGCACAAAGGGAAACTCTGCATTCTACAACTATACAATTTTCATGTCATAAGAAAGAATTATGACAATTTTTAAGAGTTTTCCAGATCCATCTGATCTGATTATTAACAAATATTTTATTGTGTACATTTTACATGTCCTACAGTGAAAATGTAATAGTGGATCAAGTCCTAAGCAGGATTGTTTTACAGAGTGTGTTGATCTCAGTGAGTCTCTGCTGGTAACATTCTGAATATTGGTGGAAGGGATGAGGATGAGGAGGGGAGCATTTGTCAGTATGACAAATCCCTCTTCAAGGGAGGGCTCCCTGTTCAGCTGCAAGGATTCAGATGAGCCCACAGCCTCCAGACGCATCTCAGCTTGTGAGCTCTTCCAGGGCAGCCCCTGGCCAGTGCGAGAGCAGAGCAGTGGTACAAGATCGTTGCAACTTCTGCTCAGTGAGGGGTTCTTCCAAGGGGTCGCCTTTTCTCTGAGCTCCCGTTGGGGTGGACACAGACTTTGCCAGGTCTGCACTGTGGTCCAATGGCCCTTCCAACTTTTTCCTTCTTCCCTTTTCCTTTAACACTGTTATCCCCCAATAAACTCTGCACTCCCAATTCTATCTCAGTGTCTGTTTCCCAGAGAAACCAATGCACAAGAGTGACTTATTAGAAAGAATGTTCCTAATATTATTTATGAGGAATGGATTGAAAGTAGTCCTTTCCATGACCCTAAACTAGTTTTAGAGACTTGCTTCTCTATTTATAACCTGCAGTAAATGCCAGCAGTTTAGTCTGCTTAGAGGGAGACCCTTCTATGTTAGATACTCCCTAATGAGACTCAATAAAACTTCTGGGAAAAAAGGCTTGAGTACTTTTAACCTTGTTTCTTGCCTCAATGGAGCATTTTCCTTTTAACTCCTTCCAAACACAGGTAACACACTGGATAGCCTGCTCTCTTTCCTAAATACCAAATCTTTATTTACTTGGCAATTTAGCATTCGCTTCACTCATATAAGCTCATTGACAGTCGCTGCAACTGATAAGGTAGAAAACAGTATCTGGTAGGTTGCAAGGAGATTCACGGGGCCCAAGCGACTTGTCCAAGTTCTTGCTCAGAGAAATTTGGAGATGGGAATTTGAGGCTAGTTCTTTCAAAACTAGGTTCTGAACCCCAAAGTCCTTGTCCAGGTAAGGATTTGCTCTGAATATTGTCATCTCAGGCTGAGGCTGACAAGGTCTCTATGCAGCCTTTAGTTATAATGCAGTGGTTTTCTCCTGAAAACACATGTTAGTCCACAAGGGAGGTAATTTTCAAAGAAGGTTTTGGGTCCCTAGTGATGGCATTGGCTCCTGCCTTCCTCCTGGAGACTGCGGTTGGATGCTCCTTTGACATGCCTCATCCCGGGGCATGCTGGCCCTGTTCTATTCACCATGGAATCAACAGCCTCCAAAGATCCACGGTGTCTTTGCCAGATGTACTTCAGAGTAGAGATTGTATAAGAGCCAAGTCAGTCTGCTTTCAAACTTAAAATACACACACAGACTCACACACAACCCTAAGGCAGAAATGTACCAGGATCCTATTCCAGAATGTCTCTGGATGGGAATAGGCTGAGACTCACTTGGCCTTTTCACCAGCACAATAAGGGCCTCGCAGGAGCCACAGCCAGAGCCCTGAAAGAGAGGGATGCCTCTTAAGCTGACAGGCCACCAGGAGGGCATTGCTTTTAATTTAACGTGACAATGTAGTAATTACAAGCCTTCTCTAACTCACTTGCCTGAAGGAACAAAGGAGGATTCTCCCTGGAAGAATGTCAAGAAGTCAGATGGATACGCCCCCTGTTCCCTGGCCTTTTCCAAGCATACCCCACCTCCCTGTGCCCTGTCCTAAGCCAAAGGAATAGAGATGTGGATTCATTTCTTCGTGCACAAAGACCAGGAATAAAGTGGCTAAAATTAAATGATTTTCTTTCTCCCCTGAGAAGAAAGTCACAACCCTCTCTCTATTGCTCAAACTAAGGGAAAAATACAGTGTGGTCTTTAGGAGTTCAATTCAAGTGAAAGAAACACCCATGCAAATACACATTCACACACATGCAGAGAAGGCCTATCTGTTACACCATCTCTTACTTCCTTCACAACAAATTATCAACTAAAAAACAAGAGCCTTGTGTCAATCACATTACTAGAAATCCACCCCTATAAACATGTCTTGGGCCACACATTTTCCTCAGGGTATCTGACTGGGCTTTCATGAAAAATTTGTTGCACTGCACAGTGTGTGCGAATGATTGCCCCAAAGCTCCAAATATTTATGGCCAGGGCCAGCCACAGGCGACAACATCTGATGCTGCACTTGGCAGTCTGGCCCCCATTATTCTTGACAATGGGTGGATGGAAGGGAGAACTGTTGAACTGTTTACTACTTCAAGACATTTTAAAAGGTAATGAGTGTACAAACAGCATGGGAAAAAGAGCCCTCTGTAAGGTGGCTTAGAGTCAGGATAGAAAATTCAAACAATATTAGCCTCAAAAAGTCAACATTAGACACCCTTCTACTAAGGACCTACAAACAAACAGAGTTACTCTGTACACACACTCACACATGCAACTCCACGCTGCTGTGGCTTTCACCTTCTCAAAGCCCTGGGTTCATACGTGCATTTGCACAGGACTTGGAAGTTTTCGGAACTGAGGGGTTTTGTCTCCTGAGAGCTTTCAGCATTAGGACTCATGCACCTGGCTTGTCCAAGGCAGGTGAGGGCAGGGAGAAACCCAGCTTCAGGCCAAGACTGGGATGTGTTTGGCCCTAAGACCAAGCCACACTCATGTGTGTGGACCAGGAGGGGCTGTTGGGTTTTCCATGACATTACAGTTCATCGAGACAAACTGCTACACAACAAACACCTCTTGGGCACAACAAACACCTCTTGGGCACAACAAACACCTCTTGTGCCCAGACATCCGCATCCTACAGAATTAAAAGACAGAAGTAACTCTTTTGAAAAGTCAATCAATAATGGAAAGAAATCCACCATCTTGTACTCTTCTTCACACAGACCTAGAGAAGGCAGGTACCTGCTTTCCATTCAAGCACTGAATATGACAGAGAAAATAAATTCTTTCTACTTTTTCTGTTTTGTGAGAAAGTTAGCCTCCTGCTATTGAAAGATTGCCCTATTTCTGTTCAGCCAAATCTGTGCTTCTTATTCAAGGGGGTCACTTGGTTACTTGTACCTCTATCTGGAAACAGGAGATTGATTTCAGAGGATACTTGGTTTTCCACTCCAACATCACGAGTAATCTACACACTGTTGGTCTTGTGTTTGCATGGCCTTCTAATTCTTTGCAAATAAAACCTGACAAGGGCTACACACAAGGAAAATTGCCAAAAAGATGTGCATGGGAAAGATTGTGCCTCCCCCCACCTCTATTTCGTGAGTTTACCCAACATACCTTATAAAATCTAAAACAGTGTTGCCTGTGCTTAAGAGTTTTCACAATTTTGAAAAATGAAGTCGTTCTTTGTCATAACATCTCAAGAAGAAGTAAAACAAAAAACAGAAAGGATATTCTTCAAAAATACATTTTCCAAATTAAATTGACCACAGGTTTCTTTCAGCCTGTTTTTTAAATGAAATTATGCAAACAGGGAAAATTTAATATTGCAATCAATAGAGTTCCACCCTTTTAAAATGCCAGGTCTTAGCTCTCATTGATTTTTTAGCTAGCTGCATAAACTTAGTTATGCACACAAGAATTTCATGCTACAAAGAAGAGAAAATGACTTTTTCTTCTTGCAGTGAACAGTAAGAGCGGTAATTGTAATCTCACAAAATAGAAGTTTTATTCTCAGCCTTTAGAAACTACAGAAAGGGAAGGCAGGTACATCTTCAGACGATTTTCACAGATACGTGTGTGTGTGTGTGTGTGTGTATAAAGCAGAGACAATTTGTAAAATTTGGAGCAAATATATAGTGTCTTAGTTTTTTCAGTGACAATATGGTATGATCAAGTTTACTGCAAGGAGGTGTTTCAAAGATTATTTTTGTTATGACACACATTTCCCCAGAAAATTCTCTCTAGCAAAAGGCATCTCTAAAAAAGAAATCCTCCTAATTGTGGTTGGCTTAACGCCTCTCCAGAGTAGGTCAATAGCACACCCAGAGCAGGTGGCCCACCGGCCGCTCCCCGCCCAGCGTCTGATAAAGCTAGTCTCTTCCCTGGATCAAGGTATTAAGGTTCGGGTTATTTGTATTGATTTTGTGTGCCACTATGCTGCGCTAGCCATGCTCATATCTGTGGTTCACAAATTCCTCTTTAAAATGTCACCGCCATTTCATTTCCTCTGCATCAATACTGCAGCCAGAGGGGCTGCCTGTTTACCTCCCGGGCTGTAGTCTTGTCAGATGCACCAGGACACTGCATATTCCCAAAGTTTTCACAGACATCAGCAATGCAGGGGTGAGAGGGGATGAGACTTTTCACAGAAAAAAAAAAAAAGAAAAAAGAAACAGAAAACTTTTAACAGTTTTTCTTTTGATGTTCAGAAGGATTTTCCCTCTTGCCCAGGAAACCCTTGGAAATGGATCGGCCCTCTAGCGGTTAACAAGGCAGCTGAGGAATAATGGGAGTTTCATTAGGTAGCATCTGACATCATTGGAAAGCACAGCCACACCCACAAACAGGTGTGTGCACAAGAATTTCTGAACACAGATTTTACCAGCTACAACCACACCCTCAATTCTACTTGAAATTAATCTTAAAGAAATTTTGGATTTGCTGATAATTTGAGATCAGTAAAGATTTTCCCTGAAAGTTCTAAGGTAAGTCTTTCTCAGTGAAATAGGCAAACTAAGCCATCTAATAATTGTAAAGATATTTTTCCTCCTCAGCATAGAGTAAAACTAGCCTTAACTGAAATCCAGATGGAAATCTACACACAGGCACGGTCATGACTCTATTTATCAGTCTACGGTGATCCTTTAACAAACATGCAGCGGGGTAAAAATAAAACACATGTTTTCCCTTATTTCTCTGTAAACGCTTACTTAAGGTTTTATTATATTTGGCCATGGGACATTCAGTAAACTTACTGATGATATCAAAGAATGATTTTACAAACAGTAAAAGTTACACTATTGACACCTCCAAATTCTGGAGTATTTACATTGTGTTAGGTGCACACTTGCTCAGGGAGATTAACAAACATTACTAGAAAGGCTGTGGCCAAATCCACCCTAGTTGTTTATAAAACCTTTACAACTCATCAGCTTCCACTAACACACTGGCACTGTTCAATTACCATCAGTGTTAGAGAGCCTTAGCAAAACATCTAGTGCCCATGTAAATAGACAAATCTGAAAACTAGCTGGTCTGTTGGCTTACATACTGTAGGTAATGTTTTCTTTTGCTCAAATTTGTTCTGGAAACTAATCACGCTCTGATAAAGCCATCTGCAAATATGAGAAAGATTGACACCCACATGTCAAAGTTTACACAGCCTGACCAAGTGTACATATAGTGCAGATGATGTGAGGGCTCTGCTGTACAGAGCTTCTCCGGGGCCATGTTGGAATGGAGCTCTGGTTGAGAATGCAGGTACCACTGTCCACATGAAAGCAAAACTTGCCAGTTTCCTTGCCAAGCTAAAACTCTTCCAAAAGGATAGGTGCTTTTCTCAGTGTTCATCATGGAGTTTTAATTTCATTCGCCCGGCATTACTAGTCTAGGGCGATGGAATGATTATCGCTTAGCGAATTCCAAACACAATCGCTTTTCTACAAGTCACTAAAGCTTTAATTTGTCTAGAAAATGATAGTAACTTATTGTTCACATGCTAGAAAGGATAGCATAGATATCGATAGGAGTAATGATATGAAATGGCATTTGTCTAGAAAGTCACAAGTTAACTTTTTACTGTGCATGGCCTAATTTGCAGAAAATGCTTTACACATAGATTTGTCCACCCATGCTCAAAGAAAACCCAGAATAAAAACCTGAATATAAAGCAGATGGATTACCAAACATGACTGAATACAGCGAGGAATTCATCTTCATTTTACTTTGGCAATAAACGTTTCTGATTCAGAGGTACCTGGAACAATTCTCTTTTTCCTGGTGGTTGTCCATGTTTCCCAGAAATATACCCAATGGATCCTGATCCCCCCTCTTTGGTAACACAATGAAAACCAACATCAACAACTATGTGGAAGGGTTTGTTTGTTGTGAACTTATTTTGACTCCTGAAGCTATTCCTTTCTAAGAGCTCAGAAGTCATATGATTGAAATTTTATTCTTGAATTTTCTTAGGGATCAACTACAAATTTTCTTATCATTTCCAGAATGTAGCCTAATAATTCTTTGAACAATATGGCAACATTTGCTTCTCCCTAGCCTTCTGTCAATTCTCATGATTGGTTTCTCTTTTTACGTATCAAGTAAAATCCTATGATTTCATCTGCCAGATCTTTCCATTTCCATTGTAAAGTTGGACAATTTCTTAGCCCTTCACCAATTCTGGATTTTTGAATCTCTCTTTCAAATTTCCAATTTAATAATCACTCTTCTTGATAGATTATTAAATCTATATCCAGTAATGGGTTTGTCACTTCTTTGTTTGTCTTTATCTAAATGTAGCAAAATAAACCCTTCTGTTGGTTTTTAGATTTTAGTTTTTTGAAAGCATCTAACTAACACCTAGTCATTGGTTTCTTTGAAACTCTTTGATGGCGGCATAGTTCTGTGTCTGTCTCTGTCCATCTTTTGTATATTTTAAACAGCACAAAAGAAATCTCATTGTCCAGACACAATCGTTTGGATGCATTTATCTTTACAAACATATATATTCCAACGTTTTTCAAAATAAAGTCTTATAATCAACAACTCATAGGTCTTACATAATAGCAAATTTTCATGAATAGGATATATACCTAATTAGCTGCCCTTGTTATTTTAAATCCTTATTATATTTACCAAAAATGGACGGAACCAACCTGCCAACTTGTTTTTAAGGACACATGATTATATTATACCTGTGTATATCTCTTTCACGTTTGCCCAACCATTTGAGCTGCCTTTGATCATAAATATCATTTCTAGAATCCCATAACCTCTTTTGTATGGTAGTTAGCTACACACATTGATATGAAATGTGTAATAATTTTACAATGATTCTTGTCAAACAGAAGCCTTTTCTGTCTTAGCTCATAAAACTTAATTTCCAATTTCCTCCTTCCAAAGAAGAAATGATCTTTGCCCCCAAGTGGATAATTGGATCATGGAGGCAGGTAATAGCTTAACAGTTACTAGGTAATATTACCTTAGAGGAGGTGGTTAAGGGCAGGATAATAACTCTGGCTTCTGAGGGGATGGATACAACGGGAGCAGCAAGAACTTCTATTTGTTGAACATTTGTGCTGTGCCAGACACTGGTCTGGTGGCCTTGTTATTAGCACTTAGCTCATCCATTCTCTTCTTGCCTCCTAATTTCTTCTCATGCCACTCATTCTCTTGCTTCATGCCCTTTGTTTCCAATAGTTCTTAGCACAAAGACCAAGCTCCTTTGAGGCCTGGTATGGTTTGGCTCATGCCAACGTCGTCAGCCTCAGTTTTTTGTCTTCTTCTCTTTGTTTTCACTGCCTCACTGACACTAAGTTTCTTTCCTTTGGCCACGACTGCTTGGTTCACCTGGGTATCTCAAGCCCAGTCTGTTTCTGGCACAGAGTAGGTGCCAAATATATATTTCTTGGGTGAAGAAACATATAAGTGAATGCATTTAATCCTTTCAACCATCCTAGGGTAAGGAAATGGAGGGTTATATGGATTTGCCCACATGCCTGAGTCCCAGCTCATAACAAGGAGAGGTTAACAAGGTCTTAGCCATGCTGTTTAAATTGCTCTCAGAGCCTGCATCAGATCCATGTTAAAACCCTTTTGTAGATGAAGAAGCACACATGGATGAACTGGCTACCCAAATGCAAGGGAGAGATAGTGGGGAATATGCCCGCTAACTGCATCCTGAAGCAATTTTCTTTCCCCTCAGATGTGTTTACCACCTATGGTGTTCCTTGAGAGGTTTTATTTATCTGTGGATTTTCTTTGAAGGAAGGCAGCCAGAGGAGGTTTCTTAGAAGCCAAGGTGAGAATTAGTAAGATGCATTGATATGGCACCTTTTATAACATTGAAAAATGATCATTAGACTCGCTCTCAAGGATGAGGGATTTGCATTTGGCTTGCGTTGTGCAAACAGGGCTTTTGTTGATTTATCAACAGGACTTCACTTGGGGTTTTGGATTGGATTCCAGAGGTTGGCACCTATGCTCTAAAAAATCTAAACAGAAGGAGAAAATAAATCACCAACTGGCACTTTAAAGACAAAGATTTATACCAGATTTAATAAACTTCCGTCTTGCTGAGCATGAGGAAAATGTCGTGTTTACCCCGATGCTTTCTGCTCCTGGCAGCGCGTGTGCTGAGTTGGAAGGGCTGCAGAAGTGGGTCACACTCACCCAACTGGAACTCGAAAGACTCATAGAGAGCAAGCACTGGACAATGGCCTGGTGTCCATGATGTATCCCTGCCTGTCGTTACTAACCCTACTCAGGGCCAAGCTGGAGAGAAATGTGAGTCAAGTCATATTGTCTTGTGTGGGTTCCCTAAAAGCAGACCCAAATCAGGGATTCAAGCACAAGCTGTTTATTTTGGGAGCAATTCCAGGAAACAGCAGTCAGGGGTTGGGGAAGTGAGAGAGGAAGGCAGTCTGGGAAGGTTATGCCATGAGGCCAGTTTCCACCATGGGCATGCAGAGCTTAAACCTGCTGGGGACCTCTAGGAGCCAGCATCAAGCATGTGCCTCAGATTTATCTCAACCAAGGGGCGAAGGAGCTCATGTGCCTATCTGCTAATTCTCTCAGGGACTGGTCAAGGGCTGCTCCCAGAAGCATTAATTCCTCGGGACATTCAGCCTGTAGCACCTGTAGACAGAACAGATGTCAGCACCAGACAAAGTGCTCAAGTAAAGGGATGCAGGTTGGAAGAGAGGGACACTCACTGTGAACTGTTACAGATCTCAGAGCAACAGTGACTCTGACTCAAAACAAATCAAACATCTGCCACAGTTAAATCAAATCCTTATTTCTTTGTGACTTCTCCTTTTACTATTTATGGTGGTTCACACACATTGTCTGGGAGGTGTAAACATCTTACCATATCTCCCATCATACATAGTTAAGCTTCCTTGGACTCAGTCATCATATTTATCCAAAAATTATTGACTTTCACCACTAGTATTGCAAGCAGCCCTAAAATTACAACTACAGCTCTGTATGGTCACAAGGAGCATGCACTTTCCCACTGTCTCCACATCAACAAGTGAGAAACACCTGGATCAAAATTGGCATAAACAATCAACATGACACTGGGTTTTGGAGTGTGATATGGACCTGATTTACTTCCAGCTGGGAAATAAATCTTTTGCCAAACTAAGTATATATTCACTCACATGCTGGAGAAGAAATGAGAAACAGGCACGTGGTTAAATAGTTCAGTAGTTACAAAATTGTTGTTAGTAAAATGACTGACTGGATGATCTGTAAGTCTGGTGGCATCATGGAGACTTAGCCATCATTCGGGATATTCACCGCCTTGTGTGCAATTCAGTCCCTCTAAGTCTTTTTGCTTCCACTAAAGTAGCCTCACCCTCCCTTTCATTTACTGCTGACCAGATCTTACGAGCCTTATGGTCATTAATTCCCCTCCTTTACCCTTTAGGCTTCCTTTAAAGCCAGATTCACTGCTTTCTCTTGAAACCAAAGCCTTTTTTTGTTTTTTAGACCAATGTCAGCTTTACTTAAACTACCAAGGAGGATAATCTTTGCATTTTTCTCCTTGGAAGAACATTGAGTTCGAAATTAAGGTGCTTTGTTGCTAGTCACAGGAGTGCCATCTGCTAGTTTTGTTTGCTTTTATCTCCAGTTCCCTCCTCTTTGAAGTTGGAGTTAGATGAGATTGTTCCAAAAGTGCGTTATTCTGGATAATTTCTTTTTAATATGTGTTCTTATTAACTTGCCTTTTCTAACACAGCCTTCATTATTGTGACAAGAAGGTGGCTTTGACTATATTGGAGGGCTCTGTTCACCTATTTCTTCCATTTGGAAAATGATTCTGCTTTCTATTCTCCCTTTGTTTCTGGAGATAGATTCAGTCATGAGCATCAGTGAACTTGCAGTGATACCTTTGTAAGAGATTGTTTGTGTTTCTCTATTGACGAATCAATTGATTAGTGAATCAGTCTTACATTTTCAAAGGCAAAATGTGTAAAAACTATGAACTTCTCTTTGAGTTAGCCATGCTTATTAAAGACATGGCTATTCATTTCATGTTGACAAAAGTGTGCTTCACTAGATGTGTCAGGTATTACAGAAAAAAAATTATGTACTGCTCACAGGAAATCCTGGGTTAAAGCAAGTAAAACAGGTTTGGGAAATGCTATAACCTCTAACTCCAAGTCGTGAATCAAAAGAACAGCAGCCTATTTAAGGAGCCGGAGAGTCCTACAGAAAAAAAAAAAGCAATCCATGTGAAGAAAACATGGAAAAACGTTGGTCTATAAATCATCTCATACCCAGGAGGCACAGAGGCAAAAATGTAAGTTCAAGAAATGATACACCTTTTAAACATCTCCTCAGGTCGGAAGGAAAGCCACCACACTAGCAGTGTTTTGGCATCTGGTCGACTCTCTCTCTCTGGGACTGTGTGAAAGAATTCACTCTGAGTTATGTGGTATGTCGCTAAGCATTGTAACATCCAATTTTTTGTGTAGACAGAATACAAATTAGAGTGGAAACAGATAATCATGGAATAAATGTTCTTAGCATACGAAGAGGGAAAGGATACTCATTGGTGCTGGATAGTGAAACTAAAATTCCTCCAGCCAAGATGTGAGGGAGAGGAGGGGCCTTACAAGGCTCACCATCTTCATGTCCATCTGTGCTGTTACACAAGTCACAACATGTGATGGTCAGAATGCTGGGATTTTCATCCCTGGCTGTTATTTCCTTATCTTGCTATTAAAACACCTCAAAGTTGAAGAACAATGGTCAATATTTAGGCATATTATGAAATCACTTCAGTTCTTCTTGATTGGAAGTTTATTTGGATTTGTTAAATTAATAATTTCTAAAGTTGGTACTCAACATTGTGTAAGCATGACTTTTGGAAATATACTAAGTAACATGTCATGAACAGCTAATAGAGGGAAATTACAGTTAAGTGGATTTTCATTCATCTACTTATTAGAATAAAAGGAAATTAAGTAGTTTCCCAAGCAGAAAGTTTTGGATAAGAATTGTAGACAACAAAATAGATCTGTCTATTAAAATATTCTTTTAGTAATATATTAATACTGAGAATTAGACACAATACTGAAAATTAATGTTAGTTGTATTCGTGTGTACTCACAAATCTCCAATACATATTCTTTGTAACGTTGGTATTTTAATTTATTAACAAATGACTGGGCTTAATCTGACTGAGACTCACCTAAGTGTCTTCAAGCTAGCATTGAGAATGGGCTTTCAGTAAAGGGATCTCCTCTATCTTCCAATTCAGCAGCTCACCTAACCCTATGCTCATCATCCTGCAGCCCCCAACAGTTCTTTACAATTTTGCCCTTATTTTCATAATCACTGTTTGTGAACAAAATAATAAAGCAATTGGCCTGCCCTACTCACTCTCTCATCCTCCACCTCACACTCAATAAATCAATTTTTTTTCTTGTTTTTCAAATAGCAAGAATTGGAATTTTGTAGCAAGTTAATGAAAATATGACCAGAAAATCGTCCAGTAGTTCCAATGTTGTTATTGTTGTGACCACTGTGGTTGTTTTAATCTGATAATTCCACTCACTTTATGTGGGACTATCCACAGATCACATACAAGACAAGAGAAGGGCCTGGGCCCAATACTTGAGGACCTACAGCCTTGTCTAGAGAAAGACATTTGTTCTCCATCCTCCTTATTTTTTTTTTTTTTGTTTTGTTTTTGTTGGATGATACCCTTTTCACATCTTTACTCAGGTGAAAAATTTGGGACCCCTCGTGACAGGCACCTACTTTCCTCTCTAGCCGCACCACCAAGTCAACATTGTGTTTTAAGTGTGCCTTTATTCCCATCTCTGGAAGCTGTTCTCCCTTCTCTGCCATTCTCTCTGCCTCGGTTCTGAGCCTCACTATTTCTGCTTGGACTGTGGCAGGAGCCTCCACCCTTACATTCAAGTACACCCTAGGATCACCTTACTCCAATCCATCCTTCAAAAATGCCTATTTGATTATTTTCCTCCCCTGCCAATGTCTTCAGTGGCCCCACCAGTGAGCAGTCATGGCCAGACCCCTCCAAGGAACTCCATTCCCCCTCCATCCTTTTCCCTTATCCTGGTTAATCTTGCCACCATCCACCCAGGGTATCTGGACAAACCCATGAGAGCCACCTTTGATTCCTCCTTTTTCTTCACCCTATTCACCCAGTCTGTCAGCAAAACCTGAGGCTCTACCTCCAAAATACATTCAGAGCCCATTTGCCCCTCTTCAACTCCTAACTGGGCTCCGTGTTTCCATTCTTCTTCCACCCACAATCCTTCCTCCATGCAGTCCCAGAATAAACTTAACACATCGATATGCCTCTCCTTCATTTCAGAGTTCTCAGGGATTCTCACTGCTTTTTGTGTCAAATACAAACTTCTTAAAATGTCCATCTTGGTCCTTACCTGATCTTGTCCTGTTCCACTTTTGGAACTGCACTTCTACCTTTCAAAATGTTTCATTAGGCAAATTCTGACACAATGTAATACAAAGTACACTGCACTGTTCTCAATGCTCTGGAAACACTGGCCTCTTATGCCTCCAGAATGGCAGATTCTTCCTGTCTTTGGATCTTTGCCCAGCTCTGCACTCTTAAAAAAGTTCTGCCCACCCAACCCTACCTCCATCTCATCCCCACCTCCCAAAAGTTACATAGCTAGCAACACCTTAGCCACCACCTTTCCTCTCTGGGACACCTTCTCTGTACAGTTCATCTGACTCCCACCCTGGTCTATTGAAAGATGCTATTAATTTATTTATAGAAATGTCATTATCTGAAATTAAGTTATTCTCATGTTTGTTTATCTATGTATTGACTATTTCCTACTCAGTAATGCAAGTTTCTTAAGGACAGGGAATCTACTTTGTTCTCAGCTATGCTTAGAATTAGGGCTGGTATAAGCTTAGGGCACAAAAATATTTGTCAAAATATGAATGAATATTATCAAACAATGCAAATTTACCAATATGGCAGGATAAAAACAGTGTCTTAGTATTTTGATTTGCTCTGTGATTATTCTTGAAACTGAGCCTTTTTCATACTCTTATTGACAATTATTTTCCATGTGTCTGTTAATATCCTATTTACATCCTTTGCTTACTTTTTTATTAGTTGTTTTTCTTTCTCTTACTAATTTGCAGTTACTTATGTCTTAGATTGTTTGTCCTACATTTTGAAAACATTTTCTCCTAGTGAGTCGTTTGTTTTAACTTTTTTTAGGGGTGGGTATGTGTCATTACAAAACTTCAAATGTTGATGTGATAAAATATATCCATTTTCTTTCTTAAAAATACATAAAACACAAAAGCAACAAAGACATATTCCTCGAAACATAAACTCCCACTTGAACACATTAGTCAGTGTTAGGATTCATAAAAGTGTCACAACTGCATATTAGGTAAGTTCTGGCATGATATAATATGAAATATACAGCACAGTTATGATGCATTCTTGCAAAAATAAAAAAAAAAGAAATGTATATTTAATGAGGTCATTGCATCCAATCTCCAGCCTTTCGTATGTAACAGGGATGTGGGAACAGGTAAAATGACTCCATGGGGCACAGGCAGGCAGGTAAACCCAGACTGTGACAGTCTACGGGCCCAGTGACTTCAACAAGACAATCGCATGAGAGAAAGGAAAGAGTGGGGGAGAAGGGGACAATTTCAGGTGAAAAGAGACTTAAAAGATAAAACAAATATAGACAATTAGTAGCCTCTTAAAAATCTTCATTCAAACAAACTGTAAAATGGCATATTTGAACAATTAGAGAAAACCGAAAATCATCAGACAGCAGATAATATCAAGGAATGTTAAAATTTTGTTTAGAGTCATATGGCATTGTGAGGACATCCTTTTTTTAGATACATATTAAATATTCAGGAATGAGAATATTTAGAGTTTTCTTTATCATATTTTGATGTTGAATTCCAAAAAAGTGTTAAAATTTCTTACCTATAATTTTAGAATTAGAAATTTCTTATTATTCTTGATAGTTTTGTTTACATTATTTGAACCTAAAAAGTTCCATGAGTAACACACCTTCTTGATACAGTGTTCCTTTTATCAATATGAACTATTATTTGCTTTTTAAAGGCTTTTTGTTTAAATGATATTTATTTATCTGGCATCAGTAAAACCTGCTTTTTTTGTTAGTGTATGTTTCACAGTTTTTTTTCTATTTATTTTCAATATTTCTCTTTGTCTCGTCCGTGTCTGTATGTGTGTGTGTGTGTGTGTGTGTGTGTGTGTCTATGTAACAAGATGTGCCCAGATTTTTTTTCTTTTTTTTTTTAAATCCTATTTTTGACTTCCAATAGGTCAATTTTATCCCTTCATATTGGGTGTGATTACTGATTTAATTGGACATATTCATATCATCTGTTTTTCAGTTTTCTTTTTACAGTGCTCACTGGAAATATGCAGGCTTTAATTGGATTTACCAAGTTCTTTTATGTTTTATATATTTTTTGCAGTGTTGTGGAAATTATACATATAATTTCTATTATTTAGTGATTATTCTTTTTTTCCTCTTGCCTCTTTAGTGATTACTCTTATAATAATTTATATTGTGTTTAAACGTACTATAATGTTATTTTTATCAATGTCTAGAATTAGTTTTCTCTCCCAAGTAAGACCTCAGCAGGCCAGATATGGTGACTCAGGCCTGTAATCCCAGCACTCTGTGAGGCCAAGGTGGGAGATCACTTGAGCCCAAGAGTTTGAGACTAGTCTGGGCAACAGAGTGAGACCCTATCTTCACAAAAAATTTAAAAATTAGCTGGGTATGGTGGTGTCGACCACCTATAGTCCTGGCTATGCAGGAGGCTGAGGTGGGAGGGTGGCTTGAACCCAGGAGGTTGAGGCTGCAGTGACTTATGATTGTGCAAAAACAAAACAAAAGAAATAAACAGGAAACCTCAGCAGAACTTAATTTTCCTCCCTTCTTCCCATGCCTACTACTTGTTGAGGTCATCTAGAACTGCTGACCAGTACAGAAGGCTACTGAATATCCCAAATATGCCTAGTCTGAATGGAGAGGCGCTCTGAGTGTAAAATACATGCCAAATTGCATTGTTTAAATATCGATTATATCTTGAAATACTATTTTAGATACATTGGTTTAAATAAAATATATTAAATTTATTTTACCTTTTCATTTCCCTATTTTATTTTATTTTATTTTATTTTATTTTATTTTATTTTATTATTTTATTTTATTTTTGTGTGTGTGACGGGATCTCACTCTGTAGCCCAAACTGAAGTGCAGTGGGGAGATCTTGGCTCACTGCAACCTCCGTCCCCAGAGCTCAAGCAATTCTCATGTCTTAGCCTCCCGAGTAGCTGGGACTACAGGCACGTGCCACCACGCCCAGCTTAGTTTTTGTATTTTAGTAGAGACGGGGTTTCACCATGCTGGCCAGGCTGGTCTCAAACTCCTGAGTTCAGGCTATCCATCCGCCTCGGCCTCCCAAAGTGCTGGGATTACAGGCATGAGCCACTGCTCCCTGCCTCATTTCCCTTTGTTAAAGTTGTTATTGAAAATTTGAAATTACAAATTTGGCCCAAGTTATTTTTCTATGAGTCAGAGCTGCTGTAGGATTTTAGTTCTGCCTTGGTATTAGTTCTTTTGGAAACACTAAACAGACCTTCCTCCTTTTAACATTTCTTGTGTTCCATTTTGTTTCCCCTCTTTGTCTCTGCTTTTTTGGTTCACTGTTTAGCCCTTGAATTATACTGTCAAGTAGGTAGACAATTCTGGAACTCTGATGCAATTGCTACCTCATCTTCAGTTTCTTGCTTTCTCTGTAGGCAATCTGTTTTTCTTTCTAGAAGATTTTAGGAATTACTCTTGACTCTTAGCGTCCTTCAGTTTCCCTCAAAGTGGAGTGTTCCTCCATTTTCATCCCTACTGTTTTACTCTCATAAAACTTCGAAACTTCATGTCTTTTTTGTTAAACTCTGGAAGAACTTCTTGCACTATCTTTTCGTCCGTCTATTGCCTTCCACGAGATCTATTTTTTCCATTCTTTCCTTTGTGTCTCCTTTTAAAGGAAATTGCATCTTTTGGATCCATTGCCGCATTTAAACTTTCCTTTAACTCTTTGCTATTGTGAATAGTGCCGCAATAAACATACGTGTGCATGTGTCTTTATAGCAGCATGATTTATAGTCCTTTGGGTATATACCCAGTAATGGGATGGCTGGGTCAAATGGTATTTCTAGTTCGAGATCCCTGAGGAATCGCCACACTCTCTTCCACAATGGTTGAACTAGTTTACAGTCCCACCAACAGTGTAAAAGTGTTCCTATTTCTCCACATCCTCTCCAGCACCTGTTGTTTCCTGATTTTTTAATGATGGCCATTCTAACTGGTGTGAGATGGTATCTCACTGTGGTTTTGATTTGCATTTCTCTGATGGCCAGTGATGATGAGCATTTCTTCATGTGTTTTTTGGCTGCATAAATGTCTTCTTTTGAGAAGTGTCTGTTCATGTCCTCTGCCCACTTTTTGATGGGGTTGTTTGTTTTTTTCTTGTAAATTTGTTTGAGTTCATTGTAGATTCTGGATATTAGCCCTTTGTCAGATGAGTAGGCTGGATTAAGAAAATGTGGCACATATACACCATGGAATACTATGCAGCCATAAAAAATGATGAGTTCGTGTCCTTTGTAGGGACATGGATGAAACTGGAAAACATCATTCTCAGTAAACTATCGCAAGGACAAAAAACCAAACACCGCATGTTCTCACTCATAGGTGGGAATTGAACAATGAGAACTCATGGACACAGGAAGAGGAACATCACACTCCGGGGACTGTTGTGGGGTGGGGGGAGGGGGGAGGGACAGCATTAGGAGATACACCTAATGCTAAATGACGAGTTAATGGGTGCAGGAAATCAACATGGCACATGGATACATATGTAACAAACCTGCACATTGTGCACATGTACCCTAAAACCCTAAAGTATAATAAAAAAAAAAAAAAAAAAAAAAACTTTCCTTTATGCCTTCTCTATGTTCATCTTTCCTCCGACTCATGCTCCCAGCTCGCTCATTCCTGCGTTTATTTCATCTGTTCTTCTATTCAGCCCGTCTGCCGTATAGAAGAGGTGGATTCTCATTTTAAAGTCTGCGTTTGGTTCTTTTCCTTAACAGCCCGCTCTTGTGTCACAGAAGTGATCACTTGTCCTGCTGAATATGTTAATTTTACCCTCATAAATGAGCCAGCTTTCAGTTACAGGTTCTGTCTGCAGAGTTTGGTGCCTTTCTTTCTCTTTCTTTCTTTCTTTCTTTCTTTCTTTCTTTCTTTCTTTCTTTCTTTCTTTCTTTCTTTCTTCTTTCCTTCCTTCCTTCCTTCCTTCCTTCCTTCCTTCCTTCCTTCCTTCCTCCTTTCCTTCCTTCCTTCTCTCTCTCTTTCTTTCTTTCTTTCTTTCTTTCTTTCTTTCTTTCTTTCTTTCTTTCTTTCTTTCTTCCTTTCTTTCTTTCTTCTTTCTTTCGTCTCTCTCTCTCTTTCTTTCTTTCCTTTTTTTTTTTTTTTTGATGGAGTCTCCTTCTGTCGCCTAGGCTGGAGTGCAGTGGTGTGGTCTCGGCTCACTGCAAGCTCTGCCTCCTGGGTTCACACCGTTCTCCTGCCTCAGCCTCCTGAGTAGCTGGGACTACAGGCGCCCGCCACCAGGCCCGTATTTTTTATTTTTTTATTTTTTTAGTAGAGATGGGGTTCACCGTGTTAGCCAGGATGGTCTCGATCTCCTGACTTCATGATCCACCCGTCTCTGCCTCCCAAAGTGCTGGGATTACAGGCGTGAGCCACCACGCCTGGCCCAGAGTTTGGTGTCTTTCTAGTGACAAATGAGACCCAAACCACCATCACTCCCAAAATGAATAAACTGTGGCAAGTCATGTTCCACAACACAGACACTCAGATCACCAATCTCCAGCTTGCTCAGGAGCAGGTGCTCAAGATAAGACCACAGGCAAATCTTTGTCACCCCTCTGTCGGTCCCTCAGAGCTTGGGACCCTAAAAAGGAGCTTGGTCTCTGTCTTGCAACAAAGCCCCCTGTCTTTGCTTTGGGTAGCACTCCCCACTTTCATTTGACTTTATCTTTACTAGGATTCCTCAAAACTTCAGATGCACTGAGGTTTCCACTCTTATTTTCTAATACTATTATATGTTTAAAAAAAAAACCCACTGTCTATTCTGTCATTTTTAGGTTGAAGGGCAGGAATTGGATACCGTTCTCCACCTTCTCCACATTGCCAACTCCTGTTCATCCTTCAAAACCCATCACAGGACAGACTCTTGCCAAAAACCTTTCTCAGTTTCTCTAGGTGGATTCAACTTCTCGTCTCCGTGTTACCTCTATATAACATACATATTTTTAATTGCTATTTTAATTTCTTTATTGTTTTGGTTCATCCTATCCTATTTTAACACATTCATTTGCACAGATTTTTTTTTCTTTACTAGAAAGTATATTTATTGAATAAGCATATAACAACATAATCATTTCATTTTCTTTATGTGGGCACATTATCTAGCTCAGATTGGGGTATGAACTGGAGTATTTGCACTATGCCCCATAAATACATACACTTATTATGTGTCAATCACATATTTAAAAACTCCGGGGTATCTGACACATTTGGTTCCTTTCCCCCACTGTGGCACAGGGGAGCAGCAGGCATCTACCTTGTGGCGTGAGGGGCCCCATTCTGGAGACCGCTTCATAGCCTGACGCCATGGGAATTGGTCACTCTATTTTGAGTGTGCAATCTAACCTATAGCTTCTCTCTACTGTTTCCTTCCTTTCATATTATTTGAAATGAAGGGCATAGATGTTTCATTCTCTTTTAAGAAAAGAAACCATATTCTTCCCCTTATATAATAATGAGCTTCCTTTTAAAGGTAAAAATATCTGCTGAAAATTTCAATAACATATTCCACCACCACCACCATCATAACACTGACTCTCTCTCTTTGTCTCTCTTCTCTGCTTCTCTTCAAATTGCAGAAATATTAAGTGAGAAAGCATCCAAAAAGAAAGCATTCTGAGTACTATCCTGATTTGTCCTTATCTGCAATATATATGCAAGCCAGACCAAGTTGATAAACACAGACAGCCCACCTGACTTCAAAAAACAAACAAATAAATATACAGGCAGACGTTGATTTCCCTGTGGAAATTTTACAGGGGAGTTAAGTTATGGAGTGTACACAGACCTGAAATTGTCATGCAAACTGGGTTGGCAGGGATTTCAGTGTCTATACGTGGGTTGAGTAAACCAGTTCAAATAAGGAAACCCTGGGACTAGATGTTTGAATAAAAGCAGCTGGAAACTTAGAGTTGAGATGTTTTCCCTTTATCTGTCCGTATGCATCCACTATTTCTGGTTGTTTTTGCTTTTAGCAAGAGAAATTTACAAGCCACTGTGAAAATGATTGCTAATTGTATCCGGATCTGGTTGAGGAGAGAATGTTACATATCACATCCAGGTTTTCCTGAGATCAGAATTCAAGTCCAGTTGTTCATTTGGGAGGTGGCTCCAGGAAGCACTGGCAGGTGCATGAAGAAGGGAAACGGCTAGTACAGGGAGTGTTACCATGAAAATTATCACTATGGGTCCTGGGAGCTTCATTCCACCCAGGGCCTGTGGGGGCAGCATGGAACATATACTTCAAAGCTATCCCACTTGAGGACTGAGGGAGTGGGGGCATTTATCCACCAACTCCTGTCTGACATTGGCAAAGGGCTGCTCCAAGTGGGTGTTAAATCCCAGAAACTCTGGTCTGTGTTGCCCAACAGACAGAGTGGGCCCCAGGACCCAAAGAAAGACCTGAGGCTTCATAGGGCCTGTCTGTGAATTCAGACCAGCATACAAAACTGGGAGAAATTGCAGTAACAACACATTTTTTTTTCAATTCAGACTAATTTTTACCATTTTGAGAAAATTACAAAAAATTTATAGATAATTCATGTTTATTAATTTGTTATCTGGAAATCTTTATGCCTAACCTCTGAGAAACAGTCACCTGTCACAGCTGTTCAATTTAAATCATCCATCCACTCATTCAATAAACTTTATGACTGTTGAGAAAGTTCTCATTTTAAAATAAACTTCTCCAGGCAGACAGAAAGACCAGGATGTGTGATCTTGGAGAAGCTCGAGGAACTGAGAAAGGAAAGGGAGGAAAGTAGCAGGAATTAGACGGGACAGGAAGTCACAGGCTTTGCTTTTTGTTTCTGCCTTGCTTCTGCCTGGGTTCCTGTTGGTAAATGCCTCCCTGCCCCAGGGCTCAGCCCCCTCATCCATAGATTGAAGGGCCTGTGCTAGATATTTTGACACTTTCTTAGTTTTCTTCCAGTTTCGACCTCCTGTAAATTCTATACTAAATGGCATTGGAAAAGTGGGGGTTACTTAGGTTAGATTAAGGCAGAGTGGAGCAGGGCTTATTTGTATCAATCATAGTAGCCAAGGATAGCCTCTGAGTAACCTTCCTTATTTTTAAAGCTCTATCTCCATGCACTTGTTGGGGAGGTTATCATTGTCCTTCTGTATTCAATGCTCCGTTCATGTGGGAGTATTGTTTGCTTACCAGTGGGCTGTACCCTTGGGGTCTAGTACATCGTGGGTATGCAGAAAATACTTGAGTTTTTTTTTTTTTTAGTTTCAGAGACATGAAAAGTGTTCTATTTAACCTTTAATCTCTGCTTCAACTGTGCTCTGTCTTATTGACCCTCCTGTTTTCTTAATAACATTTTGGGTAGATTCTATCACTTTCTGGTCAATTTTTTATTTTAATTTTTAATTGTAGTAAAAACACATAACAGGAATTATCATCTTAACATATTTATCAGAATTTTTTTCTTTTTAAGGCTAAATAATATTTCACTGTAAATATATACCACATTTTGTTTACTCATTCATCTATTGATGGACTTTTAGGTTGCAAAAGCTTGTGTTTTCAATGAATGAAAAAAATGATTGAGAATCAAATCTTGCCCATTAATGGTTGGCTTTTAACCCACCTATTAGGATATGTCAAACAAGTATTGTTCTATGTATATAAAACCCTCTTTTTAAAACTGTGTTAATTTTGGAAATTTAGGAAGGAGAATTTCTTCTCCAGTGAAAAGTCAAAAAAGAAACTAACCTTTATTGAATGTTTGCTCTGTGCCACACAGTCTTGCAAACATGTCATATTTTGCAAGTGAGTAAAGAACACTTCATAGAAGTGAGGTTATTATAGCCTGAGAAGGTTCAGGGGGAGGGGAGAATAGAGAAAGGTTGGTTAAAGGATACAAAATTACAACTAACTAGGAGGAATGGGTTCTAGTGTTATGTAGCACGGTAGGCTGAATGTGATTAACAGTAATTTATTATATATTTTTTAAAAGAGAAGATTTTGGATATTCCTAATACAAAAAATAAATATTTGAGGCGATGTATGTACTAATTACTTTGATTTGGTCATTACACTTTGCATACATGTATTGAAATATACCTCTCTATCCTATAAGTATGTATGATTATTACATGCCAACTAAAAATAAAAGAGGGGAAAAAAAGAAAAGAATACTCTTTCATAATTTGATCAGTGACGCTGTGAGTGATACTGAGGGGTTGTAAGGTGCTGGGCATTGTGTAGTTGCTGAAACTGTGACCCAAGCAAAGATGTCCCATCCAAGCCTCAACACTTTACGTCACTACCAACTTTGCGTGTTGATTTTTTACATATTTTTATTCTAACATTCTTGACTCCCAGAACAGGTGAATTATATATTTGTTATGACATTTTTCTAGCAGATAGCCATAAGATATCATGGTCTTGTGAAATCAATATATTACAACAATTCTGACAATGGATGTAAAACTTTACTTTTTAACTTAAAGAATTAGCACAACAATCAATCTTGTTAATCTAATAACATCTAAAATAACCTGTACTTCTAAATAGATTCTGTGAGTAATGAACTCAGAGATGAGGACTTTTAAGTGTAAAATTTAAAAAAGAAACCTTATCAGTAATGCTATAGTGGCAATATTTAATGTTCTGCTTGATGTTCATATTGTCTATTGTTCTTAAGGTACCAGAATGAAATTGCTGGGTCTCCAGTTTAAATTGACAATTACTTTTATTAAAACACAAATCATTATGTAATAACCATTAACTGTTTATCATAAATAATCCATAAAGTTTTATTTAAATGTGTTATAAACATTTTATAAGTTGTTATGGAAAATTAATCCAGTAGAAAATAATTGATACCAAAATTTAAATGTAGAATTTAAGTGAAATATAAATGCAGAAATTATTTCAAAGTGTGAAAAAATTCTAAGATAAAATGTTAAGCTGTCATAAAGTTTAGCTCAATATATAAAAGATAATATAAAAATATTTTAGTCCAAAATAGAAAATGAAAACTATCAGAGGGGAAAAAAAGAAAGCCAATTGTTCAATCAAGTATTGGAGAAAACAGACAAAATGTCAGAAAAAAGGAACAGGCACCAGAGTCACTGTCTCGGCAAATTCCAGCCGAGGCCCTTTACTTACAGAGCAGGGTATGCATTTGCCATCTATTCCCATGTCAGTAAAGTGGATGGATTTCTAAAAAAAATTAGAAGAAAGAGACCCAAAGAATCCATTCACTCAAATATACTTTCTGTCATATCAGGTAGTGGCCCAGTGATCCAAAAGGGATCTCAGGGAGACTCAGCCCTTATTGGAAATAGTCTTCCTCAGGGAGACTTGCTGGCTTTCCAAAGACAGAGCAGGAAAGACACTGCCAGGAATTCAGTACATGTGACTCGTTCTAAGAGGTAGGGGAAAATCACTGCCACTTAGGTTTTTTATCGTCCTCAAAATTCAATATTTCTTTTGCTTATTTTGCAAATAAAGGGGGAAGAAAAATAAGTAAAAATACGAATGGGTCAAAGATTGGCACAAGCTAGCACTAGTCTCGGAGCTGGGAGGGTCCTTGTAGGTCTTTCTGAGTTGACCAAGATGTCCAGGCTTGAGGTCATTCACAGCCACCAGTTGTTGGATGTGGGAAGCTATGACCTGAGGCCAGGGGCTCCAGGCAGCTGAGGCTTCCCTGAAGGGCCCTCCAGCAGCCAGAGCAACATGTCCTACCCTGAAAGGGGATGAGAGAGCACATCACAGCTTCCCCCATAGGCTGCCACCACACCCCAAGTTGATCTGATTGAGCCTAAAACATGAGCCGGAATGGGAGTGGACAGATGGGATTTTTATGAAAAGAGGCTCGATTTTCATTAGTGGTAGCAGAGACTAGAGAGGAAAAACAAATGAAGTCGTTGGAAATCCATGCAAGTTTCTGAATTTAGATGCCAACTCAAGTCGTCATCAGTAATGAGAATTATAATTTGAATTTTCATTTGGCAACAAGTTTTCTTTTTCTTTTTAGGCAATTAGTTAAGATTGGGTTATTTGATTTTAAATATATGAATGATAGCAATTTTATATAAATTTATATAATTTGTATCTAAATGAATACATATGCTTCTATTGTGGGAGAGAAAAGTAAATTGATGTTACATTAGGTGTGGGTAGTGGGTGAAAAGTACTGTGTATATCTCAGCAAACTCATCTTTACTTCTTGACAGTAATCCCAGACTTTTACTGGTTAACCAGTTACATAGGTCTTAGGACTTTTGGAAATAAACTTTTTACCTTTTTAATTTTATTTCACTAACTTCAGATCTGTTGCATGGGGGATGGGAAGACAGATCGCCAAGGCTGTGGTGTGGCCAGAGATGCCTCAGTACTCTAAGTGGAGGCTGCCAAGTGAGGAAAACCGGTTTGTTTCTGCTTAACCCTCATGGCCTCCTGAAAAGTTTGATGTGGTGAAGGTTAGCTGCAAAGTTCTAGTAAAAACAAGTCTCAGAGCAGACTCTCTCATGCAGACTCTCATTACCATTTTTTTTCCCCTGTAATTAGTGAGCAGCCACAAGACAATTCCTGCTCCCTCTGCTGTGGGCTCTCCTTGAGGTCACAGCTCACTGCCTTTATAGGTGTTCGTTCCTCTGTGCCACAGGGTGCAGCCCTCAAGGCAGGCATGACTGTGTTCCAGGGGGCCTCTGTCATCCGGAGAGCCTGCCCAGGCACCCAGAAATCCCCTTGTGAATGCCTGACACCAGCTTAATTTGGGAACCACTCCTAAGAGCATGGAAATGGGCTTTGCTAGGCTAATAGACCCTCCAGGGAGGTTGACCATTTTCTCGTATCTTGAGTACCACTGACGTCATCAACAGAATCCCACCTCTGACTCCCAGTGTGCTGTTTGGCAAAGCTTCTGGCATTGGCGGAGGTGTAGATAGCAGGAGCACTCTCAGCAGCTCCCGCTGGCCTGCCTGTGGCTGTTTAGATTCTGGCTTAGCATCCCTGGAGTGTGACAGTCAGGGCCACAAAAGCACTGGGGTAGGACTTAAGCTCCAAACTCCCTGCTTGTGATCATGCCGCCCAGGCTAAAGTACAGTCCGTTTCCCTCATTCACTGTAGCTATGTTCTATGAAGTTGCTGCAAACACTGTATTAGCAACCCACTGCTCCTAAAGGAAATATAGAGTTAAGTTCCTGCAAGCCTCTGGTCACAACATTTCCTCAATGGATCCATACATAGCCTTGTATTATGAGTGTTTCCACTTACTTAAATAAGAAGACACCTTATTTGCTATATAGGGTTGATTCATTTACCATGAAGTCATAGCAAACAGCAGTTTGGAGAAAGCTTGTCTAACACATCTTGTTTTGTCTGTAAGGTGCACCCCAGCTTTCCCAGGCTTAGGGACAGTAGCCCGTACTTCAGCACCGTGTTCGAGGGCCATTTTCAATAGCAAAATTACCATTAAAAAGCACAAAAATGTAAAAAAAAATCATGTCACTGAATGGACTACAAAAGAACACTCATATATAGTCTGAGAGCTAAAACGAGAAGGCAGAATGGGAGCTTGTTCCACCTCATCTGAGAATAGGTACTTTGGATGACTCAAATTTTTGCCACACTATGCATGTCTGTGAATGGGTGCAAAAAGCCATGAATGATGATGTGGGGGTTACAAACAAATTTTAGAGAATAGGCCAAAAATATGGAATTCATAATGAAAATAGACTTTACTAAAATAGTTACAGACATTAGAGCAGTGGGGAAGAGGGCTCAGAAACAGCTGTCAGAATACATGGTAACAGGTATGATTACCCTCTTGAATAATAAGAAAAATTCTATTAAGAACCTAACTTATATAACCTCACAGCACATGGTTTTTTAAAAATACGATTGCTAGGTGACAGCAGTGAACACTGGGTATTTTCTGAGCTAAGCAACAACTTTTGAATTCCTTTTGTTTTCTGTTAACAGTACATATTCATTAAGAAATAAAAATTTACAGAATAAAGTTTAGCATAGACAATGGATATCTCCCTGATCCCAACCCCAGAGGTGACCATCACTGACTGATTGGAGAATTTGCTTTCAAAATGTTTTCCATGGATAGCCCTATGTGATTATTATTTTATAAAATGGGGATGTTTCTCTATGGTTCTTTATTCACTTAAAATATCACGGAGAATTTTCTATTTTAGGCTAAGTGCATGAATCTTGGTACTTTTAGCAGATATCTAGCATATGAAATAGTTTATCTCAATGATCCTCTTTGGAAGGGCATTTGTGGTCTTTCAAGAAAGTTTGGAACATTGCTCTCTCATATAAGACTGCAATGACTGCGGTTGAACAGATCTTTGCAAAATTGCATGATTTTCAATAGAAGGAACACACAGAAGTAGAACTACTAAGTGAAAAGGATATGACCATTTGAATATTACTAGTTAGTTTTAAAAAAAGGTTTTATCCATTTTGCTGTATTCAGATTCTGCTAGCCACTAAATACTCTCTAGTTTGAGTGTATTTCAAGTTCGGGAAATATTTTCAGAAACTTCACGCACCCATCCCAGTGGTCAGAGGGCAATGTGTCCCTGTTAGGGTTGCATCCAGAGTCCTGAGGACAGCCCCCTGGGTTGTTAGAGGACAGACCACCTGGCGCATACTTGACCTCTCTGTGCCTTGATTGCCTAAAGTGGAAATGATAACATCCACTTCCAAGGTTGTTAGAGGACAGACCACCTGGCGCATACTTGACCTCTCTGTGCCTTGATTGCCTAAAGTGGAAATGATAACATCCACTTCCAAGATTGTTGGGAGGATTAACATGAACGTGGAAGATTGGAAGTGCTTAGTGCATAGCCCACAGGAAGCACAGAGATTAAAGTGTCATTCTTTCATTGTTACCTCAAATAACTAACAAGAATTCACTTTTACAGAAAAATATTCTTCTATTTCTAACTCGGTTTCATCTGCTAGACCACTAAGAGTTGGTAGGAGGATCTTAGTCTTGCTCACAGCTTTGCAGGCTGGCCCCAGTGACAACTGTGCAGGAATAGGAATATACCTTTGATTCTTGTTCCCTCTTTGAGTTACTCTCTGCCCTCTCCTCGGAACACCCTACCTTCCTCCCTAGCACTCCCCACCCTGTATCCTGATCAATTTCTTCTTAAATACTCCTTCGAGCCTTATTTCAATGCAATGCAGGAATGGGGATGTACAGATGCCATCTAGATTCAAAGCATGAAGTTATAATAGGGTTATTGGGGTGGTGAAGATACTATGTGGTGGTCCTACTGAAAGCCCCCTCGATTGCAAGACACAACTTTCCTTCATGCATCTGAACCCAAGGAGGCTGACTATTAGGATTTGGTCAGCTTCAGGGCCCAGATAAGCTGTCTTCAGCAGTCTTTCCATAAATTACACTGATTTCTGCTTTCTCTTAATAAATCCTGCTGCTTCATAACAAACAGTAAAACCTGATTTCTGAGTAAATGTTTGAAATATTTGTTTTCTAAAGACAAATTGCAGGCAGAAATGCATCTTCTTACCATTCCTTCCCCTCACTTGTGCAGCAGCTAAGCCAGCTCCATCTCCCTTTGTTTGGTATTCAAAGCACAAGAATAGTGTCCATGAATATCAGCTAAAAGAGACCGAAGGGATTTTAGGTGGAATATCTTAACCCCAGGAGTGTGGCCCACGCCAGGGTGGTCACAATGTTTGTTTAGTAGGTTGGGCTGGGGGTTGAAAACCAGGGACTAAAATGCTATAAAGGCCTGGATTTGAGGGGTTGAAAATATTTCACATTTGGTACAGGCACCAGGAAACTACTTATTTTGCTTGAATGTCTTATTGTTCATTTGGTCAAGTGGGGTTAGGAATCAGGACATACTGGGGAGATCATTTTTATGCATAGATTTGAAATTGCCTCCAACAGCTCATAATACCAGCTGCATGATACCACATCCTGCACCCTACTCATGCCAGAGGAATAGACAGCTCCTTTAACACACCTGCCTTTCTTTCCTGGTTTTATTTTATTCACCAAGATAAGTAGGCAAGCAGATAGATAGATAGATAGATAGATAGATAGATACCCCGATAAATAAACATATAGACCAATGGATTGATAGATAAAACAGAAACATATTAGAAGATTTTTTTAAAAAAAATTTTATTTATAAGAACAAGATACCCTGTTATTATTCCTGTAAAGTTCAGAATGGGCAGAGAGTAGCTCATTCTTAAATAAGAGAAGGGAGCTGAGAAACTTCTGTGCAGTAAAATGACTGTTGGTACTAAGACCTATGGATAATTTTTAAAGCATAGTAAGCTAACAAAAAAGTTATAAGAAACTGTTTGGAGGGATTTAAAATTTTGGGATTTTAGATACAAGAGAAGTGTAGCCCCTGCCCCGAATGCTCTATGGGTGCCTCTTCATCAGGGCTTTCCAAGAGGAGCAGGCCAACCAAAGCTCCCTTCAAGCCAGCATCTGCCTCCAAAATCCGCCTGGAGCTTCAGCCAGCCTCTGCCACCAAAAGGAGCCAGGGTGGCATGCACAGCTCTCATAAAAAGGTGCCAATCTGGGGCTTCGCCCAGACTAAATCCGACTGAGATAGAAAGCAGTGACCCTGTAATTGGACGACTTCCCCTGTGTCCAGACCACCATAGAGACTGCTGGGCAGCACAAGCTTCCCGGATCGCAGTTCACCAGGGGTCACCTTCATGCTGTGAGAACAAAGTCCGACTGAGCCCAGGGCCCCCGCTGCATGGTTCTGCTGTGTAAACACCGCGCAGACAACAGGACGACCAAATGTTAGGGTCCCCGTGGGATCCATTGTTGGATTATAGACATGGCCATAGACTTGGTTTCCAACTGCCCCTACTTCTCTCTCTTCCCTTCTCTCTTGTCTTTCTGTCTCCTCTTCTACCTCATTTACCGGCTTCTAAACATCCTCTAACAGGACAAATCTTTGACTGTTTTGCCTTTTTTGTTTTCCAAGCCAGGGTTCCCACTGCACCCCAAACAAGCCCAGTACTTTTAACAGGCACGGCCTCAGCAGAGGTGGCCCCACTGAGGCCTGTATGGTCACACGATGAATATTTTCTCATTTGTCCCCATGAACAAAACTTGCTTAAAATCAGGTGCGGGAGGAGGAGGTTAGGAAAAGGGCTGCCTCTCCTCTTCCTTTTAATCAACCAACTCATCTTTAACTGCCGCCATTCCCCTCCTCTCTGCTAGGCCCCAGCTAATAGAAACTCGGAATGCAGGTTCATACCCCTGCTCTTAGGTGTTGGAGGGTGCACTCTGGGAAGCGCCACTGCATCCATCACTGTCGGTGGCTACTTGAGAAACGCCGTGATGGACTGGCCCAGCAAAGCCCCTCCCCACTGCCCGCAGGCTGCAATTCAATTAGTCATGGTCAGAGGGAGGCATTATTATTCATACACCGCCGATTGTTCCCAAAGTAAACAGAGCTGGGATGAGGTCTCTGATCCTCCCAGTGCCTTTAGCTGGGACACAAAAGAAAAAAAACTCCAGAGACACTGGGGTGGGACATTTGATCTGAATTCTGATCTCCTTTGCAAGCTTCCCCATCAAATCTTGTTGATTTCTTTCTTTGCTTCTTTCTCTCTTTCTTCACTGTCTTCACAGATAAGTGCCCTGTGTGTGCATACGCAAACGCAGCAGGGCCGTTTTATTCCTTTATTGCCAACAATGCTAGAAAGTCTCTTCCCACCCAGGACACCCCCCATCACTTTATAATAGGGACATGGATCCCTTAACTGGAGTGAATGATCCTGTTAGAATATAACAGACCAATAACTTCCTAATTCACAATAAATAATCCCTGTAAAAATAAAGGATGACATTTGTATTTTGTAAAGTGCTAACCAAATTGCCCGTGGCCTGGCCAGCCCCCATCTGTTTATCAGTTTTGCTGAGTACAAGTGAACCCAAGATAAATGCCAGTTTTCCTTGGATAAATTTTACAGCCAAGCAGAAACTGCCAAAGCACACAGGAGAGGTAAAAGCAGAGCTGTGTTCTCATTGACAGAAAAGTCAATTTTGCAGGATGGACTTAGGCAAGAGCCTGTGACCCCCGCCCCAACTCAAGTTTGTATGTTTATAATAAGGCTGTTTTCTCTGGGAGGGAATGAGCCAATTCCGGGAGCTGAAAGTTCAATGGAGCAGGCTGGCTGGGGCTTCCCAGTTGCAGGGGGAAGAAACGGCCCTGCCTGCTCACTCTGTTTTGCAGGAGTGAGCGTCATGCACCCTGGCCCAGACATGGTGATAAACTTGGGGTGTCTGGATAACCCACATGCTCATTTTCACTTTCGCTGCATCTGACCCTCTGAGGATCACTGCACTGGGACGCTTGACCAGGCCATGCGTTTAGAAGCAGCACCTTAGCACCTCATTCTGCTCCGGAGAGCATCAGAGCATCCAGCTGATATGACGGAAACCCTTGTGCAGAGTCACCTAGAGCCTTTAAGAAACATGAATTCCCAGGCCTGACCCCAGACCACTGAATCAGAATCTCCGAGGGCCAGGGCCTTGTCATTTGTGATTCACAACAAATCACTATGGGAGGCTGCCCAGACCCCCCTTTAAAGAAAGACTTTAAGGAATAAATCTCAGCTGCTGGGAGTTGCACTGGCAGACAGTTTTCACTATCAGCCCCTTCAGAAATTGGTCAGCTGTGGAGAGCCACCTGGAGCCCGTGCTCAGGCCCCTTTGGGCAGGTCATCCAGTGGCTAATCAATGGATGTGCACATAGGCTCTGTAGCTTGGCCCCACTCAGGACTACTCTGAAGGAACCATCCATTTCAGAATGCCCAGTAGTATCCACTGTGGCTCCCTTCCACAGATATTGGTCCCAGAGCCTCTCCTGAATAAATACCCTGCAAGTTAAACTCCATCTCAGAGGGAGAACCTTATTGCCAGGTTTGGAGAATGATGATCTAGAAAACACTGTTCTTGTCCAACACTCAACCCATCCGTAAATTCTCTCCATAATATCACAAACAGCTGGGCACCTAGCCCCAGCCTGGCAAGCCAGAGGAAAGAATCCATCAGCTTCTGATCCAGTCCCTCTGGACAACACTGGGAGGAATAAGTTGGGCCCCTTAATTCTCTTGCTTTCCATAGAAAATTGAAGAGCCCTGGAGTTCTACTGCTGGCTACACTATTAGAGATGGGTTGAATGATTCAAATTACTTGGCCTCAGTTTTTCCTCTGTAGAAATACAGAAATGGTGAGGGATTTTGGAGACAGAATGAAAAAACAATTACCTCCTAGACTTTTTCATGTTCTACCATCGGTGACCCACGGAAAGAAGAAAGGGAGGGAGGACTGGAAGGAAGCAATGTGCTGAAGACCTGCTCCTCTCATCAAGAGGTGGCATCAACTTCCCTCCCATGGAACAGGGCTGGGTTTAGTGACTCACTTCTAATGAGTAGGATGGGGCAGAAGTAGCGCTGCATGACTTCCAAGGCTAGATTATAAAAGGCATTACAGTTTCCACCTGGTACTCTCTCTTAGGACACACACTTCAAAAGATTTGAGCCCCCAGGTAGGAGATCATATGGGGAGACCACATACAGACAGGGAGGCCCAAGGAGGCCAGCTGTTTGAGTCTTCTTGTGAGCTAACAGCAGCCCCAGTCACTGTCCAACTGTTCCTATATGAGAGACCCTGAGTGAGAACTGCCCGGCTAAACTTAGTCAACTTGCAGAATCATGATCAATAATAATAATAAATGGTTTGTGTGGTTTTACAGTAAACTTGGGGTGGTTATTACATAGCAATAGTTGAGCTGGGGTGAATAACAGATCTTAAAGCAGAGATCCATATTTATTCATAACATGAAGAATAACTTGACAAATATACATACCTACATATGTATGTGTGTGTGTATGCATATATATATATATATATATAATTTAGAAGAAGGTAAACCTGGTTCTAAAACTACTCAAACAAAACAAACTCAAGTTGTAGTCATGAGATTTTTCTCATAGGCCTCGGTGAGGACAGGCCAAGCACTGATGGGGCAGAGACTGGGCCTTTGTCCACACGCCAATGACTGGCCTACCTCATCTGTCTAAAGATATTTAAGAGCTGTAATAACCAAGCAGATGTCACATCTACATGCTCAGCATATGCATTCATCTCCACAGCAATGCCAGTGATGTTCACTGGAGCCTGTTTTTTCCACTTGACATAGTTGTTCTAGGCCAGGCACAGTGGCTCACACCTGTAATCCCTGCACTTTGGGAGGCTGAGGCCGGTGGATCATCTGAGGTCTGGAGTTTGAGACCAGTCCTGCCAACATGATGAAACCCTGTCTCTACTAAAAATACAACAAATAATCTGGGATGGTGGCAGGCACCTGTAATCCCAGCTATTCAGGGAGCTGAGGCAGGAGAATTGCTTGAACCCGGGAGGCAGATGTTGCAGTGAGCCAAGATCACACCATTGCACTCCAGTCTGGGCAACAAGAGTGAAATTCCGTCAAAAAAAAAAAAAAAAAAAAAAAAAAAAAGACATAGTTGTTCTAATTTAGGTTGCATTTGAAATGGTAATTTTCAGCATGGGCAGAGGCTGCTTCCCATAGCACTGAAAAATGTTTACTAACACATTGCTTTTGTTAAGCTGCTATATAAAAAATACCACAGACTGGGAGGCCTAAACAATAGACATTTATTTCTCACAGTTCTAGGGGCTGGGAAGTCCAAGAACAAAGTGCTAGCCCCTTTAGTTCCTGGTGAGGGTCCTTACCTCAGCTTGCAGTCAGCCACGTTTTCGCTGTGTCCCCACCAGGTGAAGAGAGATGGAGCTCCAGCATCTCTTCCTCTTCTAATAAGACCATTAATGTCATCATGGGACCCCTCCTCGTGAGTTAATCTAAACCTAATGAACTCCCAAAGGCCCTGCCTCCTAATACCATTACTTTGGGGGTTAGGGCTTCAACATATGAATTTGAGGGAGCACAAATGTACAGTCCATAGTATACACCAAAAGCATAATTATTAAACTTTTATTAAAATGGTCCTGAAGTTTTATTTTGAAATAATTCAGATTTGAGGTATTGTGTTTAAAATAGCAGAATTGTGCTTAAGCCTTTAGAATGATAGCCACCCATAATCACTAAAGATTTTGAAAGTCTTACTGCTTGAAAGGGGATGACTTTTCAATTGTCTTGACATTAGCACTCCATGCTACTATCTCTAGACACTGTAATTGTAAAAGGCTTACCATCATCCTTGCTGCTGAGTTTATTGTCACCCCAACAGACACTTGATTTTTTTTTTTGGTGATGCTGCTCCTAGGCACAAAATGGGAAGAAATCCAAAATTAAGGGAAACATGAGTTTTAGTTCTTTCCTCGTGGTACCACCAAGGGAAGGGGTGAGAGTAAGATCAGAGAGTAAAACTTTTAAAGCCAATTAGGGGTGTTTTAATCATTTCATTCACAACTTAGAGGGAAACTGCAACATGTGTGGATTGTGTGACCAGAGCTGCTACAGGCCTAATCCCTCCCAAGGCAGAGCTGGAACAGTGGCCTCCTGACTCCCAGTCCAGGGCTTTTTCTATTTTGTGAGTCTCACTAAAGCTGCAGTCATAGAAATGAATGTATTCTCTGCATACTTATGACAGGTCAGGCTAAGGACAAAACTCTGAAATTCTGGGAATAAAGGGAATGCGTTAGATCTTTTCTTATTATTATCTGCCTTGTGCTATCTCCCCATTTTCCACCTCAGTAACTCACACGTTCCCCAGCCCACTCTTTCATCCCTGGTGATGGACATTGGAAAGTGTGTAAGAGAAGGTGGGCTGCCCTGTTGTGGAGGGAGGGCTCTAGAGGAAACTTACAGAGCCATTGTGAGTATCTCAAGCTCTGTCAGTTATTAACTACTGACTGAGCATTCCAGACTTACAGTCAGCTTAAATACGTTTCCTAAATTCTTCAAACAGCTTGACCTTCCTAAATCACGAAGTTGACTTTGCATTTACTTCCAGGGTCCTAGTTTTGTTTTTGGTTTTGCTTTGCTTTTTGCTTAGCATTATTTATTTACTTTAGAAGTAGAAAAATACTTTCTAGAATTTGTCTCTCTTGTTGCTGCAGGTAGGTTACTGTGTCCCTCATTAGATTTATGGACAAATTTGTAATGTCAACAAAATGTGGGCATCCTTTAACATCATTAGAGTGGGTTAGTAAAACAATCTAGTTGCTTTGTGCTTCTAATTTGCCTTAGTTGAAAACAGTTTGTAGTCTTCAGAAAAGTAAGTGGCATTTGATCTTTAAAAGCAGAAAAGGGGCCGGGTGCGGTGGCTCACGCTTGTAATCCCAGCACTTTGGGAGGCCGAGGCGGGCGGATCACGAGGTCAGGAGATCGAGACCATGGTGAAACCCCGTCTCTACTAAAAATACAAAAAATTAGCCGGGCGTGGTGGCGGGCGCCTGTAGTCCCAGCTACTCGGAGAGGCTGAGGCAGGAGAATGGCATGAACCCGGGAGGCGGAGTTTGCAGTGAGCCGAGATTGTGCCACTGCACTCCAGCCTGGGTGACAGAGCAAGACTCCGTCTCAAAAAAAAAAAAAAATAAAATAAAATAAAATAAAAAAATAAATAAAAGCAGAAAAGGTTTTTCTTTAGTTTATTAGAAAACTAGGCCATTTTTTTCTGTAAAATGTAATTTGGGGATGAATATGGGAGTACTTGTAAGTGGAAGTATCTGTGTCTGTGTGTGTGCTCATGTGCATGTGTACACACATATGTAGATCAAAGTATTTTTACTTTTTGAAGAAGATGTGTAAAATATATATATATGTGTGTATGTGAAATATAAATGTATATATACATTGATTTTTTTTTTTTTTTTTTTTTTTTTTGAGTCGGAGTCTTGCTCTGTCACCCAGGCTGGAGTGCAGTGGCGCAGTCTTGGCTCACTGCAAACTCCGCCTCCCGGGTTCACGCCATTCTCCTGCCTCAGCCTCTCGGAGTAGCTGGGACTACAGGCGCCCGCCACCACGCCCGGCTAATTTTTTGTATTTTTAGTAGAGACGGGGTTTCACTGTGGTCTCGATCTCCTGACCTCGTGATCCACCCGCCTCGGCCTCCCAAAGTGCTGGGATTACAAGCGTGAGCCACCGCGCCCGGCCTATACATTGATTTTTCCAATTATTCTGGAACTTATTCGCAAGTAAACTTCAGATCTATTAAATGTTAGCACTCTCCATTCCTAATGCTCAACCATCAGCCTAGCATTTTTTATAGTAATACACTGATATCAGCTTGCCATAACCCTGGTAGTGGTCCAGACTTACATTTTCTCTTTAAAGTGTCTTTTCACCCCAGCTCTGGAGGCCAGTGTTCTGTTTGACTGGCTCGTCATCATTTTTTCTAGCTATTTCTCACTGAAAAGTGAACCTATGGTCTTTGGCTTGTGTCAGCTACCCAGAGTGCAGGAGAGAGACACTGTGAAGGGGAAGGCGTACAGAAATAGGAAATGGTAGACTGGAGGGACTATGGGTTCAAGGTTGAAATATAACGAAGAAACCCAGTGCCAGCCTGCAATGGCTGTTTGACTCTGGGCAAGATTTCCAATGGTTTTAAGACTCAGTTTACCTATATGACTCATCTATATCTGAAATAATGCCTATCTCCATGGCCACTGTGATATTTAATTTAATATTTTATGTGAAAATAGTTAGCTTAGCATGTAGAGGAAACTAAGTATTCCATTGGTGTGTACATATGTAGCACCTCCTGAGCCTCTTTCACATATGTATGTCTGCATGCCTGCCTGTGGGTGGTCTGGGTGTAAGTGTGCATGCACGTATAATTACATGTATCGTAAGTACACAGATAGATGCATGTATGTGTGTACCTGAGTACATGTGTCTTCGTGTGTGTATGTGTGTGAATGTGTGCATGTCTGGTTATACATAGCAATCACTGCAGCTGAAAGGAATATGAGCTTGAGGAGAGCCTTAGAGATTGAACAGAACAGAACTTTCATCGCTTCTTAATTTTTCCCTGGTTGGACCTGTCATCAGGAGATTCATAACTTAATTCCTAGAGATGTTAAAAATGCTCAAAGGATAATGCAATAAGATAACTTGGTCTTTTTTTTTTTTTTACAGTGCATTTAAGAGTAATTGAGGAGTTGGTATTTTTTAAAGAAAGAGATGTGGAAATTCATTTATTTATTTATTCAATCAGGATATTTGGGATGCCCACGATATGCCAGGCACCAGGAAAAAAGTTGAATCAGTAGAATAGGTTAAATATCTGGTCCCACCTCAGGGAGCACATCTTTCCTGGGGAAACAGAGAGGTGTAGATAAACATCTACCCCATCCTGTAATATGACCTATTATAGCAACAAAATGTGCAGCAGTAGCAGAAAAGAGAGAGTGATTAGTTTGTCCTGCTATGGTCAGTGAGGGCTTCTGAAGATGTGGTATTTAGGCTGAGACATCAGGGATAAGAAGGCTCTGTCCAAGTGAAGGAAAGTCAAGACGGAAGATAGAAGAAATGCAAAGACATGGGGGCTTGAGGAGGTCATGCACTGTTGAGAAATGGCAGTGACTTAGTGCCACTGGTGAGTATGGAAGAGGTGATCAGAAGCCCAGCCATGAAGGGCTTCCTCAGGCCCGTGGTAAAGGGTTATTTCTTTCTTTCTGGAAGAGATCAAGAAAGAGCCAGCTAATGTACCAAGACTGAGTAGACTACGATGAGATCAGCTGCACATTTTGGAAGGATAAGTAGTGGTGGTGTGAGGATGAAGTGGAGTAGGAAGTGAGGAGTGGAATCACTCCACAGTGCGGTGAAGCACTGGACAATGCCCAGGAAAAGAGATGGAGGAAGAACCCACCTGAGATGCATTCGAGACATAATTGTTAGGAATTGTTGACAAGAAAGAGAAATCATCAAAGCCACTCACGTTTCTGACTTGGACAATTTGTCAATGGTGGTGCAACAAGTGAAAACAATAGCACATGGACGAGACACTATGGACATTGGACAATGAAGCGAAGCTCATGAATTTAGTTCAAAATATTTGACTTAGAAACACTTTATACATTCTGGTAGAAACCCCCAAATTTCCTGATATTATCTCTATGAATTGGGTAAGCATTTGAACAATTTAAGAATCATTTGAAAACCTGGGACTGAATTTAACCAACCGTAAACCTGTGGAGTAAGAACAGACTTTCTGAAACCCAAATTCACTTAAAAATGACATTTGTGTATGTGTGCGCACATACACAGATATATTTGTATATATTCTCTCCCTTGCTTTCCCTGACTAACCTTCAGATTTAGCAGTTCTCCCTTCCTATGTTGAATTGTGTGTATTTGTACGTGCACCTATGTGTGTGTGTGTCTGTGTATGTGTGTCTCTGTGTGTGTGTGCTTGTATGTAGGGTTTATAATTTAAGGCTCAAGGACTATGGGACACAAGCTTTTCCAAAACTCTGAAATTACAGCCCTATTTTATGAATAGGAGCAGATTCATATTGTGTCTGAGGAGGAAGATCACAGCTTTCTTAAAGGGACCATTAAAAAAAACAGAAAAAAAGAGTTTCAGAAACACTGTCTGGAATCATTTTGTTCATTTCACCCTTCAATGTATGTGAGAAATTGGAATCCCATTGGGGGGTGGAGATACTTGTTCGAGGACAAAAAACAATTATATTAACCAGAAGAATCTCATTGGTTAATCCCACAAGACTTTTGATCCAGATGGGACCTTTTCTTTCATGGAGTATGTTGAATTGTAACAAACTCAGCTATGACTGATTATTGCTTTTGACAGATTCTACAGTGCTCCTCATGGCAGATTGGTGGAAATAATTCCATAGTAAAGCTCAAGCAGATTTTTATTTCAGTAGTTATCTCAACACATTTCTAGAGATACAATCTTCTTGTACAGTATTTATATTTTTATTTTTTAGTATTTGAAACACGTTAGAATCTTTAAACCTAATGATCTAGAATTTGAGTGACAAAATTAATGACCTTGTACTACGTGAATTTGGATAACTGAAAAAAATTGTGTTTGACCTCTGTTTCAGTCTCTCAGGGCCCTGGCAGTCATGCTCAACTCTGCACAGGGTCTGGGAAGTGCTGGGAGTGATGGTGCAGTCCCCCAGGGCCAGTTGCAGTGGGGAGCTGTTTGGGAACCTGAGCCTGATGGGCCAGGGAAGGAAAAAGCCACCAGAACCCAGAGCAAGTAGTACGCACTGATAGGCACTACAGACTTCAGTAGACACCGTGGTGGCTCAGCGGGGAGACAGCAGGAAACAGCACCTCCCCAACTTCAGTCTCTTTCACCTCACATCTTCTGCTGGTGATTTCCATTGGCTGAGCCTAACTGGAAGCCAGAAAGGAAGCCGATGATGCAGCTTAAAAGGCCTGAGTAGGTGGAGAAAGGTGGATGCTGCATTCAGAGGTAAGTGATCCAGATTCACTTAGCACAAGGTCATTAATTTTGTCAATAAAATTCTAAATCATTAGATTTAAGGATTCTAACATATCTCAAATTACTAAGAAGAAAAATATAAATAACATACAAAGAGATTTTCCTGTACAAGGAAGGTAGCCAGCATAGATTCTTTTTTTTCTCAAGAGGGCTAACTACATGTACTTGAGTGCAAATATAATGTGAAAATATGAGCCTGGTGGATTTTTTACCTGCTCTTTGATAAGTTACGTTCACATTTGGCCATATACCATCACGGCTCTGCTGACCAGGAACTGAGTTGTTTGAGTTCTCCAGGAAGCAGATGCCAAGAAGAAGGTAAAAGAGCAAGAGATTTATTGTGAGCAACTGCAAATGGCAAAATGGAAAAAAGCAAGAGTTGACAGGGAGAGCCTTCAGACCATGCTGTGGGGCTGAGACTAGCAGGACAAGATGGGGAGAAGGGAGGATTAAAAGAGAGGACTCTTAGAGCACAGCATTGCTCTGAGAAAGCCCCCCGAGACCAACTAGGAGCTCTGCCACAAAGACCGCCCATAGAGTGGTCCCATGTTGGGAGGAGATGGCCTTGCCTTGTACCAGTATTTTGCTCATTGTTTGAGGGCCACCCAAGAAGAGTACCATGGCTCAAAAGCAGTGCCAGACCTAGGGGAGGTTCCTCCTTGCAGCTGGGTAGCCAATCTTTTCTTGGAGATCTGAGGTTGCATCTCCATGTCTGCCATAGATACCATGACTTTCACCCCAGAAGGAGCACATCATGAGACAGAGGAAATCCTAAGCAGACATGAAAGGGAAACTGTCTCATGTCTCTGGAGAAAGGCCCCTGTGGAGGGAAAAGAGTAAGGCACGTGGAAGCAGGGGTTCAGGGACCTGTGACTTGACCTCCTTTGTCAGGATGGAAATCTTGAGCAAGGGGAGGTGTTGAGAAAACAGAAACTGGAAACGCTGGTTGGAGAGCACTCAGAGGGTGGCCCTGAGTTTACAAGGGATGCTACAGTTGATTGACAATGGCATGATGGCCTGATTAGGCTGAAATAAGGCCTCCATCAGCCTCCAGAGCTACTTTGGCTGTTGCATGGAGTGGAAGGCCTGCAGGAGGGCCTGCCTGCTCGCAGCAAACATGACGGGCAGCTGTGGGTGTCGGCTGCTGGGCCTGGTGGGCCACACTAACTGTGCTCGGGGTAAACACCCTGTAGCCAAGGTTGATATCTGAGCCGCAGACCAAATTGGCAATTAAAGCCAGTACTCAGGATATTCTGTTGGGCTAGAGAGGGAGAACCACTCAGCTGGCTTAATGAAAGACACAGGTGTGGGACTTTGTCAGCAGATGCAAGCCTGGAGCCACCTCACAGTAGAGAGGAGTAGGAACCCAGAGTATGGAAGCCCCTTCCTCTCCTGCACCAAGTCACACACAGCACCGTGATGGGCAGAAGTAGAAGGATTAGAAACCACACAGCCCTGATAGGAGTTGAACTTTGCTTCAGCTGGCTCTTAACCTGACACGAGATTGTGCTAGTTGGAAGATACCACGATACTCTTACAAGAGAAGATGAAGTTCTCTTGTTTCAACTCCTATTACTGTTGACTGTCAACTTCCCAAAAGACCCCAGAAAAACATGTTAATGGAACAAAACTAAGTTTATTAGATTTACTGTAGTATAAGAGTATACCACCTTGGTAGAGTCTTGATAGTGTCTCAGGTTGACAAAGTCACGGTCTGCACTGGGGGACTTCTAATGTAGCTTCTGCAAGGTGGGGAGTAGCTTGGGACTGGGCAGGGTTTCTATCCTAACAATTCTCAATTGGTAAGCCCCCCAAGGCCAAGGATCCTGAAGCAAATCTTGATAAGAAAGATACTGGATTTGATAAGCTAGCTATTTTAGTGGATTTACTGCCTCATTTTTGGTAAGCAAGTCTTCCTGAAGCAAGCAGGTAAGTGATTTTTGCTTGGTTCCAACATTATTTAATACAGGAACAAAAAAATGACTGGCCCCAGTGCTGTTTTAAGACACTGGGAACTATGCTGACTTCAGTTCTCAAGGGGTGGAGAATTGTGAAAGGAATCATATAAATTTGTTTTAAAAAGTGGCATTTTGGGGGTCTGTCTTAGCACATATTTTTAAAATGTTTCCTTTTAACATAGTTTTAAATTTCAGAAGAATTTCAAAGGTAGTACAGAGTTCCCATATATTCCCCACATCCAGTTTCCCCTATCATTAACACCGTAATGTGGTACACTTATCACAATTAATGAACCAGGATTAATACATTATTACTAACCAAAGTTCATATTTCATTCCGATTTTCTTAGTTTTCACCTAATGTCATTTTCCTGTCCCAGGATCCCATCCAGGCTACCACGCATGTTTAGTTCTCAAGTCTCCCTAGGTTCCTCGTGGCTGTGACAGTTTCTGACTTTCTTTGTTTCTGATGACGTTGACAGTCTGAGTGCTGATGGAAAAATTTGTAGAATGTCCTTCACGTGGAATTTGTCTAATGTTTTACTCATAATTATCCTGGGCTGATGGGTTTTTGAAAGGAAGACCACAGAGGTAAAGAGCCATTCTTATCACATCATATCAAAAGCACATTCTACAGGTTGACTCTCTCTTATCTGAAATGCTGAAGACCAGAAGTGTTTCAAATTTTGAATTTGTTCAGATTTTGAAATATTTGCATATACATAATCTTGGGAGTGAGACCCAAGTCTTAATAGGAAATTTATTTATGTTTCATATACACTATATACCCATAGCTTAAAGGTAATTTTATAAAATTTTTAAATAATTTTGGGCATGAAACAAAGTTTTGACTGTGTTTTGACTTCAATCTGTCACATGAGGTCAGGTGTAGAATTTTCTGCTTGTGGCACCATGTTGGCACTCAAAATGTTTCAGATGTTGGAGTGTTTGGATTAGAGAACGTTCAGCTTGTATCAGCAGGACTCATGACTGTTGGCATTGACCTTGATCACCTGGCTGAGGTGGTGTTTGTCCAGCTTCTCCACTGTAAGTTTCCTTTTCCCCTCTTTTCATACTGTGCTTTTTGGAAGAAAGTTACTACATGCGGTCTAGTCTTCAGGAGCGGGGAGTTATACTTTACCTCCTGGAAGGCAGAATTTCTGCATAAATGCTTTGGGAATTTCTGCAGAGACCTTTGTCTCCTACCCCATTTATTCATTTATTTTATTATTTGTCTATCAATATGGAATCATGAATATTTATTTTATACTCTGGGTTATAGTCTCATATTGTTTTATTTATTTTATTGGTCTAATTATTCCAGCTTTGGCCATTGGGAGCTCTTTCCATTGCTTCCTTTGTCCCTTTGACATTTCTCCATCATTGTGTCCTTTTTTTTTTTTCCCAGTCACTTCCTTGCTTCCTGGAACTGCAAGCTGTACGATGTTCATTGTGTATATTTTGTGATGCAGCCTGAGAATCAGCCATGTCTCCAAAGAGCCCTGGTTCCTTTTATTGGAGAATGGTATAGAAATGAAGATCTGGGTGCTAGGTTTACTCATTGCCATTGGGGTGTCATTGTTTCTAGTGGCATTTCTTTTTTTCCACTTGTGTACTACATTTGTGACCCCTTCATTTGTGAATCTACTTTTATTCTTTCAATAACTATGTCATTTGAGAAGCCATAGAAGTCAGCCACAGAGTGACCTGAAAACTTGTTCTCTCACAATAAAGATATCCCACAGTACCAAAACAGTTTAAACTGCAGAAGAGTCTTCCATGCACTGCAGCTCCAAAAAGTTAAACATGATCTCTCAGACGGTTTAGAGCTTTGTCCTCACCCAAATCTCATGTCTAATTGTAATCCCCAGTGTTGGAGCGGGGGCCTGGTAGGAGGTGATTTGATCATGGGTGCAGTTTCTCATGGTTTAACACCATCCTTCTGGGAGCTGTAGTCGCGATAATGAGTTCTCAGGAGATCTGGGTTTTTTTTTGTTTGTTTGTTTGGTTGACAGGGAGTTTTGCTCTTGTTGTCCAGGCTGGAGTGCAGGGGTGCGATCTCGGCCCACTGCAACCTCTGCCTCCTGGGTTCAAGCAATTCTCCTGCCTCAGCCTCCTGAGTAGCTGGAATTAGAGGTGTCTGCCATCATGCCTGGCTAATTTTTTGTATTTTCATTAGAGACGGGGTTTCACCATGTTGACCAGGCTGGTCTCAAACCTCTGACCTCAGGTAATCCACCCACCTCAGCCTTCCAAAGTTCTGGGATTACAGGCCTGAGCCACCACACCTGGCTGATCTGGTTGTTTAAAAATGTGTAGCACCTCCACTCTCTCTCTTTTCCTCCTGCTCCACACAGGTGAAGTGCTGGCTTCCCCTTTTTCTTCTGCCATGATTGTAAGTTTCCTGAGGCCTCCCCAAATGCCAGCATCATTCTTCCTGTATAGCCTATGGAACTGTGAGCCAATTAAACCTCTTTTCTTTACAAAGTACCCAGTCTCAAATATTTCTTTATAGCAGTGCAAGAACGGACTGCTACAGTCTCCATTTGTTATATACCAAAAACAACAGAGAAATTTTCATTTTTTCAATGCAAATTCATAGTTTTGAACAAGGCAAATTAGAAGTCTGGGAGGCGAAGTCCCCATCTTGGTGTGACTGATGACTGCTCACAGTGCTGTGATGAATGGGTCTCTAAACCAAACACATCAATACCTACTGGGCGTGGGAAGGACAACGTTTGTTACCTTCAGCGAGGTTAAACCCTTTTCTCTCAGACTTCGTGTTAAGACAGGCTCCACAGTTACAATTTGATCCCAAGACAAAGAAAGAAAAGTCAATGATTAAAGGCAATTCTTTACCATCAAATTAAGATGTGACAAATTTGTCTCTTCTTCACTGACAATATTTTGCTGCTTCTGCAAAACCAAGATTAAAGGAAAAAAAAAAACAGAAAAGTAAAAGAAAGACTAAGATCTTTTAAATTTTCCATTTCAGTTCTCTGGTTGCTTCTGTTTGTTCATTTAGATATTCTCCCTAATTATTTTGAATACTGTAAAATCTCATACCATAAAAACTTTTTAAAAAAAGAAATACAATAATTTTGGTACAGAGAGTTGCGTTTGATTCTAGTGAAGATCTGGGCTTCAGTAAAGGAAGTAAGGCTTAATGAGACAATTTCTAAAAAGAAAAACTTCATGTAATTGAAATGTTAAAATATTTTATAATTCTATCGCCTAGCATATATTCACCCTGGGTAGTTCATGGGTCTTTGGGGGCCCATCTTTCCCAAGAGGCTTTCAGAGCAAGATGCCCCAGGTCTTTCTCATATACATTGCCATGGGACCTGTTTCATGAACCATAGCTGAGTGTGGCAGGACTGAGCGATACATCCAATGACACACAACTGAATCCTGCCACTGATCCAGGGACAGCATTGTCCGTGAGCTGCTCGATGAGTTGGCCTGGTGTGAAAACCTGGGTAGGTTGTGGTACACCACACTGGATTGTGATTAATCAGCTAATCAACTCCTCTCTCTGGAGAGGAGATGGGCCCCCCAGAGTGGTTTTAGGATCACCAGAGCTCCTATAATAGCCTGAATTGTGGTCAAAAATGTTTCTGGTCTCCATAAGTCCTGGCTTCTGGCTGCTGAGATAGCTTCTTGTGCTTTCTAACATCCTGGAAAGCACTTATAATAAAAGTTATCTCCTGTGGTTACCCAAGCACATCTTGGCTCCTTGAAACTTAAGAATCTAACATAATGGTAACATATTAAATGACCAATATTGTAGGTTTCTTGAGGACAGCTATCAAGTCTTATCTTTGTATCCTAAATGGGCACATTTAGCAAGTACAGACACTCCCAGATTTATAATGGGATTACTTTCCGATAAACCCATTGTAAGCTGAAAATGCATTTAATATACCTAATCTAGTGAGCATCATAGCTTAGCCTAGCCTACCTTAAATTTCTTCATAATGCTTACATCAGCCCACAGTTGGGCAAAATCATCTGGCAGCACAGTATACTGTAGAGTCCCAATTTTTTACCCTTGTGATCATGGCTGACTGGGAGCTGTGGCTCACTGCCACTGCCCAGCTTCATGAGAGAGTATTGTACGGTATATTACTAGCCTGGGAAAAGATCAAAATTGACTGATCTTCTGATCAGTTCAGAATTCACTGAACTAGGATTTCTACTGAATATGCATTGCTTTCTCACTGTTAGGTAAAAAATTTTAAGTCAAGCCATGGTAAGTCAAGAATCATCTGTACTCAATAGTGAATATGATTAGTGAAAGGGAAAATGAATAAATGAATGAGATAACAAGAGCCAGAGAGAGTAAATAACTTACCTGAGGCTACTGATAAAAGAGGTCAACATAATGTCTTGACCCTGTGTTAAACAGTACTGAAACTACTTATTCTTTCCTTTCCATATGTTAAATAATACCAAGACCAAGCAAAAGTAGCTGCATGTCCCAGGGATACCGGTTTCTGAAAAATAAGACCATAAATGAGCTAAACAATTCATTTATTAAGGTAAACTATTTCCTCAGAAAGACTGACTTCTTAGCCTGGCCTTGCTGTGCCCAGCTAATTGAAAGCTATAATACCATAAACTCCATGCAGCTCAAACCAGTTGCCTACATGAAAAGAACATCTTAAAAATCATTCAGCGTAGGTCCTAGGGTGCTATTGATACCCCATCCTAATTTTCACTTCCAGCCTAATTTTCATTTCGAGGTGGTGTTCTATCTTACTATGGTGGGTGTTTTAGTTTTGCTTGATAGGTAGATTTTTCTGATGCTCTTCAGGGGAATTGATGGTCAATACAACGCGATCAGTTTTCAGTTCCCTTTTTCTTCTTTTTAAAACGTGCTTTCACATTTCTTTGAATGTGCAAAAATCTTCTAAGCACAGGGAAGTATGGGTGTCATTGCTTTCCTACAAGGTCTTGGAGCATGAAAAAAATAAGGCATTTTCTTTTTTGTTACTTTGCCTAAGGAATAAAATTATTGGACTAGAAGTTATTTCAAAAATCTTTCCAATTCTAAAATTTGGGTTTCAGTAAATCTAGAGAAGTGCTCACTAAATTCAATTTTGAATGAACATAATTGTTCTCTACCGTGTTGAATACAGAAGAAATTCAACATTGTCTTGACTCTGAAGTAGAAAGTGGCTTATGGTACATGGCAAACTGTGTTAAGGCCCTCTGGCCCATTGAACACCGAATTTAATTTCTCAAATATACACAAAAATGCACAGCTCTGGACTTGCAGTAAAGTGTCTGTCATGAGAGTTGTTTTAGCCCAAATGGCTCTAAAACATGGCTGTCAATTCCAGACGTTTCCAACTGGAAGAGACAACAGCCACCACATGTCACACAATGCACCACACACAATGTAAACATACCATTCACGTCCACACTCAGATATTTATGGCATTTTCCGTGGTTGCCATGTCAACTCATGGAGCAACCAGGCCATTAAATCATGCTGTCAGCAGGCCAAGACAGTAACACTACAAAAAAATTCCAGTTGCTGACATGAAACATTACATTTATCATTTCAAGACCTGTTTTTTTCCAGCTGCCTCTTGCTTTATGCTCTTCACTGCTTTCGAGCTGGTCTTTTAGGGTACAAGGAGAATACAAATGAGCTGTTTAAAATGCAACGGAAATCCCAGCCAACTCTTGAGTACTTTTACTTTCGTAGAACTTATTTTTTTAAGGTGACAATCTTGAGGTCACATGCCAAGAGAAGGGATGGGCTGAGAACTGACATACTATTGATATAGCTGGCCAGTTTTTAACTTTCTAGCCTGGATTCAGTCTTTTATTTCTCTCCTCTGCATGAAATTGTTCTCAGCAAATTTCTGGATTTCAAGTACATTCACTCTAATTTCTTCTGTACTCTGATGTCTTCTGAAACTCTGATTTCTCCTTAGGAGTTCCCATTAAAAAATTTTTTCAGGGTCATGTAGAAAGAAAGCACACAGAAATCTCATCAACAGATCTGAGAGGTCGGCTCTACAATCAGTAACAGAGACAAAGAGCAGATTTTTTAGGGCAGTCCTGATTTTTCTTGATTATATTAATTTCAGAAAAGATGAATCACTGACTGTATAATTAGATGTAAATTAAATGTTCTACCATTAGAAGGCCTTTCATATAAATTCACAATCAGAAGAATTTTTTCGTGTCACACTATGCACTAAGAATTTTAGAAAATAAGGACATTGTGACATTTCGGTGTATGTGATGATGCTATTGTCAGACCATGACGACTGTGCATGAATAGAAGGAGGATGTGAAGCCAGCCTGCCTTGCCTCGCGCTGTCTCTCCTCTCTGGCGGCTGTGCTTCCTCCTCTTCCCTTTGGCCACCTCCAAGCACATTAAGCTTGCAGGATTGTGATGGGATTTAAAGGCATTTCAGCTACTCATGTGCACAGCGCTCTTCTCCTCATTCTACCTGGAGAGCAACACTAAGAAGGTACAGTCAGTGAGAGCTTTCAGAGGAGAACAAGTCTGGATGAGAATCTTCTCAAACTGGGCATCAGAATAGGTTTCTCTCCTCACTCATCTGTCTGTGACACACAGCCCTCGAAAGGCATGCCATCCCGCAGACATTTTTCTTGGAAAAAGAGACAGAACGTAATCAGGAAATGTGAAAATAAAAGAAGAAACGATGGGTTAGAGAACATCCAGGCTATTCTCACGGAGCAGATATCTGGGGGCAAAGGTGAGAGAGGCTGGGAGCAAACCCGAGGCCCTCAGACACCTGCTAGCTCACAGGCAAGCGGAAGCGGCAGAACCCTACAGAGCCTACTTTGAAACAGGCAAACTGGAGACCAGAGCTGGGACTGGATAATATGAACTGGGTCTTCAAGGATGGGTTAGCAGTTTCTGACACTTGTATATGGGGAGAAAAGAAACTTCTAGACTGAAGAAACCCTTGAACGTATGCCCACGGCTGGGGAAATAATGATGCAGTCCCAGAAAGAAAAAGTAGATCCTGTGCTTTCAAAGCAGATTAGGCAAGATACAGGAGAGGGCCAACCCAGGGAGGATGAGGAGTGCCTGGGTGAGGAGACTGCAGCAGAAGTTTCAGTGGAAAGGGATGTGGTCAGATCCGTGCTCTTGGGTGATGTTTGTAAATGAATCTGATGAGAAGGGAGATGAAGCCATGAAATCATTAGAAGTTCATTAGAATAATTGGATGTAGGAGACAGCAAAAATAATAATAATGGAAGAGGATTTAAAATTATGATTCAAAGTCTGAATGTATTGGGGTGTGGCAAAAACTCCTCTCCCAGAAATTTTGAGCATAAAAACAATACCTTTAGAATGAATAAATAATAGTATAGTCACACAAAGTAATAGTATACCGCAATGAAAAAAGGGTGAGCTATAAGCACAAAAATATGGTGAAATCTTGCAAAGATAAAAGTTGAGAAAAAGAAGTCAGTCACAGAAGAGTTAATATGATGCGATTCCAATTATTTAGGTCCAAAAATGAATCATGCTGCTGGCTAGATGGTTGGGATCTTGGGGAGGGTAAAGTCGTTGGCTGGAAGGGAAATAGCCGGTGGTTTCCAAGGGGCTGGTGGTGTTCGTCTCTCGATTTTGGGTGCTGGTTACAGGATGTGCTTGGCTTGTGAAAAATCACTGGGTGGTACATTTATGATATGTTCACTTTTCTTTTCTGCCTGTTAAACTTGGATAGAAGCTTTTACAAAATGGCACATCTTGCTTTGGAGATCTTAGTTTAAGGAGGCGGATTGACTGACAGGTGATCTTTAAATGTCCAGCCCTTGAATCTAAATACAAACGGGTGTAAACAAGGCCATGTTTCTTGGATTCCAGGAAATTAGGAACTATGATTCAGCAAATTAGAGTATTGCATCATGTAGTGAAACCCAACATCTCCTGGCCGTAGTCCTCCCACCTCTCAGCCAGACTTGGACGCTAGCTTAGCACCCACAGGCCTGGAAACGGTCACCACAACCAACTCATTGACTCATTAATTTCAAGGATGTAGAAGAATAAAAAGTGATAAGGGCAAGGGTGGGAGGCTATCTCTTAGCAGCTTCAGAATAAAACCAGTGGAGTTCAGTTCCTGCCAAGAACTCGGGAGAAATCCATCATTCCTCTTGCCTGGCCTGTGGTCAGCGCCACTGTGGTGATAAGCAGAGAAGCCTGTAATGATTAACCGGGCAGGTACATACAATGGTCACCCACACACACAGATTTCTTATCATCCAGGAGCCCAGCACTTTAATACTGAGTCATACCAATGTTCAGAGAAGGAAGTGTGCTGCCACTAACACACTTCAAAATTTGGATTCAGAGTTAATTCCTGTAGTTCAGTATAACCCTTCCCAACTGCTTCCTACCTAGAGGAAAAAGAAGCAATTGAATTTTAAAAAAAGTCCCAAATTATACCCTGGGTGGATTTCTAAGAAGCATTTCATAATTAGAAGTTTCCATAAATGCATTTAATAGATTCTTTGCAGATTATTAACCCCTAGAAAAGGAAGAAGGAACAAAGAATGAAAGTAGTGTTAGAATAAGGCAAGTACCCAGAAAAATAATGTGATCTACATTCAGAAAAATCTCCTTACATTACTTCAATAGTACATGTAAGATTCCTGTAAAATGGTGGCTTATAAGCAATACTTTCAACTTCCCATCAGAGCTGGTTTAAGCAGCAACATAGTTTTTAAAAATATTTTTTGGAAACTCTGATATAGAATGCATTACATTTATTACATAGAACTCAGTATTATTCAGAGCTATTTTCCTGATATGAACAAACTTGAGATCTCTCCCTCTTACTCGCTGCTATACATTTCCACCGTTCATTCCTTCAGCAAATGTCGCTGAGCACCTTCTGTGTGCCAGGCACTGTTTAGATTATTGGGGACACAGAGGGTAGTAAGTTAGGCCTCATCCAAGCCCACTGGACCTGACATTCTTGTTGCTGTGGCCTGGTGCAGTCTCATTCCCTCTGGTGCTGACTTTTGTAAATTCCTCCCAACTTTCCCCACCTCTAGTCTGTCAGCTTCCAACCCTTCCACAACACTGGTTATTAGAGTACTATCCTTACAGATCAAATCTGACCATTTCACACCATCCTTCTTGCTTCCTTTCTGTCCTCCATTCCATATAACAAAACAATACAAACATGCAAATTATTCCCCACCAAACAAAAGCAAAAGGAAACAAAACCTTTAATGGGATAAAAGGAAAGTTCATAGGATAAGAAAGGAATTCAGAGTCCTTTGAAATCTCATTCTAGATCTTTTTCCCAAGGTCCTGCATGTCTTTCTTGGTGTCCTCTGTAGGCCCTTTGATGCCTCTCTATGTCAAAACGGTTTCCCTATTTTGCCTTTATTTAAATGTGTCTTTTGCCAGGAATGTCCTCTCCCTCCATTTCTGTCTATACAAAGTTCCCCATGTTTTACAAGCCAAATTCAAATGCTTCCTCCTTCATGAGACCTGTAGATACCGGTATCCTGTCGGTACCTCTTCCTAAATCCATGTTCGTGTTGATAGTTTGAATTCATCTGTGACGAGAGTATTCACACCATGGAAACTGGCAAACGCTGAAAATCGGAGCTTGATTTATTGTTTTGTTGATTGTCTAGACTTAAGAAAGTGGTGGAGAAAATGTTAACATAGCAAGTTAAACTTAAAAATGTGCTGCGTTTATAGCCATTACATTATGAAAACACATAAAGCATACTTCAGGAAATATTTTTTGAGTATTTGAAGGCTATTGTCCAATTCAACCCAGAAGCCATTCATTCCACTGATGAACAATGTCCCAATATATGTCCTCATTGTTTCACTTTCATTTTCCTACTTAACATCAACAAAAACATCAGCTAACATTCATGTTAGAGTTGCATTTGCTCATCATTGAGGTGAGCAGCTTCTTTGCAGAATCTGAGAGTGATCAAGAATTGATTTGTAGGCTAGGCATGATGGCTCATGCCTGTAATCCCGGCACTTTGGGAGGCCAAGGCAGGCGCATCACTTGAGGTCAGGAATTCAAGACCAGCCTGGCCAACATAGTAAAACCCGGTATCTACTAAAAATACAAAAATCAGCCGAGTGTGGTGGTGCCCACCTGTACTCTCAGCTACTGGGGAGGCTGAGGTGAGAGGATCACTTGAAGTTGCAGTGAGGTGGAGGCGGAGGTTGCAGTGAGCTGAGATTGCACCACTGCACTCCAGCCTGGGCAACAGAGTGAGACTCTATCTCAAAAAAAAAAAAAAAAAAAAAAAGAATTGATTTGTAGTTGGCTATGAGTGCAAAAGTTCAGCAAAATCAACAAAAGAATTCTGTTAAAATCAATTAGCTATATGGAATTTATAATGAATAATATTTTTTAAAAATGTTTAATTGACAAAAATGTATATTCAAGGTATATTATGAGATGATATGATATACATATACATTGCATAATGATTACCACAGTCAAATTAACTAGCACGTCCAGTACTACTCGTTACTATTTGTGTGTGTGTGTGTGTATGTGTGTTAATCCTTAAAATCTGCTCTTGTAAAATTCCAAGTTATCAATACATTCTCCAATTATGCATTAGATCTATAGAACTTCTTCACCTTATGACTGAAACCTTGTGCCCTTTGACTAAAGTCTCCCTATTTCTCTCACTTCCCAGCCTTTGATCACCACTACTCTACTCTCTGCTTCTATGAGTCAGACTTTTTAGATGCCATGTATTAGTGAGATTATGCAGTATTTGCCTTTCTGTGTCTGGCTTATTTCACTTGGCATAATGTCCTCCAGGTTCATCCATTTCGTCACAAATGGCAAGATTTCTGTCTTTTTAAGGGCTAAATAGTATTCCATTATATTCTACATTTTCTTTATTCATTGATCTCTTGTCAGTGGACACTTAGATTGTTTCCATGTCTTGCTTATTGTGAATGATGCTGGAATATGAGGGTGCAGATAATTCTTCAAGATTCTGATTTTGTTTCCCTTGGACATATTACCAGAAAAGGAATTGCTGGATCATATGATAATTCTAGTTTTAAATTTTTGATGAATCTCCATACAGTTTTTCACACTGCGGCACCAGTCTACATTCCAACCAACCACGAAGGCTCTCTTTTCTTCACACTCTCGCCAACACTTGTTATTTCTTGTCTTTTTGATAATAGCCATCCTAAGAGGTGTGAAGTGATAACTCATTATGGTTTTGATTGTCACTTCCCTGATGATTAATGATGTTGCGCACCTTTTCATGCATTTGGCCATTTATATGTCTTCTTTGGAAAAATACCTACTCATTTTTAATTGAGTTATTTTGTTATTTTGCTATTGAGTTGTGTAAGTTCCTTGTATATTTTGGATATTAATCCCTTATCAGATTTATGGTTTGCAAATATTTCCTCCCATTTCATAGGCTGCCTTTTTGTTTTGTTGATTGTTTCTTTTGCTGTGTAGAAGCTTTTTAGTTTGATGTCCTGCTTGCTTATTTTTGCTTTCATAGCTTGTGCTTTTGTTGTCATATTAAAAAAAAATTGCCAAGACCAATGTCAAGGAGCTTTTCTCCCATATTTTCTTCTAGATATCTGTAATAAACACACACACACACACACACACACACACTTTCTGCCAGAGAGCCATTTGTTAGACATTTACCAGAATATAGTAGTCCCTCCTTATTCTTGATTTTACTTTCTGCCATTTCCATTACCTGTGGCCAACCACAGTCTGAAAATATTAAATGGAAAATTCTAGAAATAAACACTTCATAAATGCTAACTTGTGCGCCATTCTGAGTAGCATGATGAAATTCCTCACTGCCCCACTTTGTCTTGCACAGGACATAAATCATCCCTTTGTCCAGCATCTCCACACTATAGACACCACCATCCATCAGTCACTTAGTAGTCAGCGTAGTTATTTAGTGTGCATAGGGTGTGGTACTATCTGCAGTAGCAGGCAACCAGTAGGGTCTTGGAATGTATTCCTCAAGCATAAGAGGGCACTACCATACCACTATCAAGCTGAGGCAAGTATCCTCTGGGATTGCTTAGCACAGGAGGAAGAGGGAGGACTGCCCAGCTTACCTGCTCACCTGCCCCTCATGTGGCTCCTCGGAGGCCCCCTGCACTACCATGTACATGTGATGCCCCAGCAGCTCCTCCCTGCTCCAGTCTCCTCCTGTGGTTATTGTGGCTGAGGCTTCCCTCTGACCTTGTTCCTCCATCCCTGTAATCCTAGATGTGTTTTTATTCCAGGCAAGTCCTCACATATTTGTCCTGCGTTGGTTAAGTTCTCTAAGCCTTAGTTTCTCCATCTGTAAAGTGGGAACAATATTAGTATCTACCTCAGAGCATTGTTGTAAGTAAAAAGAGGGTAATGAATGAGAAACTCTTGGCCCACCACCCTGGCACACAGTAGGAATAATACCAATAAACATCACAATAGCAAATGTGGCAAATACCTGCTGAGTGCTTGTGAGACTTCCTTTGGAATCTCTATTTATTTACTTTTCATGTCAATCCAGTGAGATGGATTCCATATCACTCCCATTTTACAGATGAAGAAACTGAGGCACACACAAATTAAGATATGTGTCCAGAGCCCCACAATTCGGGATGTTCAGTAAACTACTATTGAAGAGTTATTGAAGAGTTAGATAACATCATAACATGGTTTTCAGATATACACCCCTTCTCTCTTCTCTTTTTTTTCTCCACCCATTTTTCTTTATTCTTACATACTCTCTTATTCTGCCTTCTTGCTGCATTTCTGATTCCTCATTTCAGCTTTAGTCACTTGAAATGAAAAGGGAGAAAACGTCAAAGAAGATTCTTTATTTTTCTGTGAGTGCTTCACTTTCTTTGGTGCTTCCTTTGGGGTTTTATTGACTTTTTAAAAAATCGTTTTCGTGTAACTTCAAACTTGTAGAAGAGTTGCAATATCTGTGCAAAGAAGGAGCATATATACCTCATTCAGATGACACATTTATTTCCATTTTCTCTCATGTGCTTTATCTTTCTTTAGAACTCTTTGTCTTCTCTCCACCTATTGTTCGCCAGACATCAAATTGATGCTGTCAGCTGTCCTAGCTTTACAGACCACTGTACCAACAACTTGTTTCTCCAATTCCTCTCCTCTATATTTTCATATATGATCGAAATTATAGTTGCCTTTTCTAATTACAATTTTCTTCCTGTCTGTTCACAGCAGAGCCCTTTCAGCCACAAGTCTTAATAGTTTGCATGAGTGTTAATCTGCTTCTCATAGAGTCACCATGAATCACACCTTAGACAGGTATGAGCTATGCTGTCCAAAACCCTTGGGTCCAAAAGTGTTTCAGAATCCAGCAACTTAAAGATTTTTAAAGATAAGGTGAACAATATTCCATGAGTTTAATAATACACCCAGTGGGGTCTAGGGGAGCAATCTCATAATCAAACAAATGCAAGCAAATGCATGCAGAATAAAAGATTTTACATATTCTCAGTACAGTTCATGTCATGTTAAAATTTCAGTATTCAGAGCTTCTTGCTTTTTGGAATTGCAAACAAGGGTGCTGTAATTTTTTATATGGTAGGGGATAGGTTCAGATAAATACTTTAGTGACTGATCAACTATATAGCATCTAAATTGCATAAAAATTTAGTAAGTAGATCAATTTTATTTTAATTAACATATTAAAATTATTATAATTTCAATAGAACATAAAAAAACAGGATATTGACAGCAAAATATCCCTACATACACCAGAGTAGGATTAAAGTCTTAAAGATAAAGAGCAAAGACTAATGCTTTGTTTTACAACAAGAAGGTCTTCTTTGAAGTCATAGGGAAACAAGGTCTCAGCTGTAGCAAATGGCATGGCCTTCCAAAAGAGCAGGACACATTGTAACCATGGGGACTCCAGACTGTTAATAACATTCTATATTAAAGAACAGATAGTCTGTAGTCCCAGCACTTTGGAAGGCCAAAGCTGGCAGATCACCTGAGCTCAGGAGTTCGAGACCAGCCCGGCCAACATGATGAAACCCCGTCTTTACTAAAATACAAAAATTAGCCAGGTGTGCTGATGGTCACCTGTAATCCCAGGTACTCTGGAGGCTGAGGCAGGGGAATCGCTTGAACCCAGGAGGCGGAGGTTGCAGTGAGCCAAGATCATGTCACCGCCCTCCAGCCTGGGTAACAGAGGGAGACTGTCTCAAACAAAACAAAACAAAACAAAACAAAACAAAACAAAACAAAACAGACAGGTCTATGTACCAGCTCACAGTCCTTACAACACATTAGTTCACATAAGTGCGAATAATACAATCTATTTTATAATAGCACAGCTTGTTATCACATAAAATTACCAGCTTCCTCATTGTATTGTATGCTTCTTATGTTGACTAAATAGATAGAATGAATATTCCCCCATGTAGCAACCTCTATTGAGTCTTCTTTTCTCTGAAACTTGTAAAAAATACATAGTTTCTACCAAATTCCACCTAGCATGAGATTGGACACTACTTCAAACTTTTCTCAAATGACTTCATGAGTAATATTCATTTGGTACCTGTAGTAGAATTTATGCATTCTAAGCTAAGAGTTGATACTAAACAAATATTTGAGATTGGTTGCAAAAAATCTAAAGAAAAAAATAGCAAATTTCAGTTGGGATGCAACTTAAAATTATCCTAAATCTATAAAAGTTTTTGCGATTAATTTACTGTTACATACAATTTATTCTCAATATTCACTTGCTGAGGTTGATTAACTTTATGCCATTTTAAGCATTGGGAAACAAATTTAAACAAATTGCCACAGTCAAAAGTCAAACCAGAGTGCCAGTGATGTTATGTTTTAAAGTCTTCAGTGTAAGTAATGAATTGCCCAGTACATCACGGATGACTTTAAGATCTCCCTTGTTGGAGTGAGAGACCAGAAATCATGTTTGCCAAAAGAACACTCTTTTCCCAAGAATGCAGCAAGGCTCCCCATCCCCAGGAACAAACATCACTTTCTTCTTGATGTTGCCCTTAAAATACGAGGCTGAAGTTCAGAGTTAAGCACATCCTGGAACTGGGAACTCTCACCAGTACCAGGTGCAGGGAAGTAGGCAACTTTGCCACTGGCTTATTCTTTTAAGAAGACTGTGCCTGTACTCTCTGAGTAAAGTGGCAATATCTGCAGCTGCCTGCCCGCCACCAGACAGCCAGTCCGATGTGAATTATTTAGCAGAAAGTATTGCAACCTCCACTCACAATAGAGGAGGCTTCAAGATTTGTGGGTGACACCCTGACAGGCTGCAGGATCAAAGCCAGGATTTTAGAGAAGAGGTGCAGTTGAGCAGTGCCCGCTGGCCAAGGAGCCGTCATGACCTAGGGCAGAGGAAGAATGCCAATCCATGCTGTGAGGGTGGCACATTCCAAGGACTAAACCAGAAGAAGTAAGGCCAAGTGCTGGCAAGAGGGAGCCACAAACCAGAATGATTACGTTTTTAAAGCACTGCTTCCTGGCTCAGACATAAAATTATATTTAAATGTCCTGCCTCTGTGCAATCAAAAGAAGCTAACTGAAAGAAACACGCACTTCAAGGCTGTAAATCTGAAACTTCCTAATCCCCGAAAGTCCACACTAGACTTCTTGCCTCCATGGAAACAACAAAGCATTCAGCCAACTGATTGGCCTCCAATGAATTTTAGATAAGACAGCTTGGAAGGGAATGGATGTGATTTTAATGCAGAAGAAAGCGCTGGAAGGGAGGTCCACTTGGTTCATATTTGAATAAAGCAAACAAGGCAGACGAAAGGCTGACAGCTGTAAATGACATTGTCAGTACAAAAATTATCAGCCAGTTTACAATCTGTTTGCTTATGTTGAACAAACAGACTGTGTGTGGCATCCTTCGGCCTGGTGAATGGCAGAAATACTTGCGGGCTTCAGAAAAGCTATCTGCTCTCCTGCAGCCCGGCCACAATTAGATCGCCATTTGACAGCCACACTGAAAAGGAAACTGTGTCCTCTGCCTTCCCCCACACTCCCTTGCCTCTTTGCTTTCTCTTTTCCTTTCTTTCTTTTTCTTGGTCTTCTTCTTCATAAGACAAGCACTGAAGTTGGGTAGAGACACTTGTCCTGTTGTATCAATGGCGTGAATTATGTTAGTTCTGTTGCTGGATCAAGTCGTTTACTGATGTGTCTGACATTCCAAGTGGGAGATCTTCAGTAACCTAGCAAGGCTCAGCGCCAACAGTCTTCATTTTTTATTCCTTACAGGAAGCAGAATCCAGGAGCTCCTGAAAGAATGCCACTTTTTTCTTCTTTGTGCAGCTTGTCTCGCAAACCGTTTGCTTTGAACTTGCTAGCATTGCATTTGGTGCCGAAACAAAACACAAGCAGGGCTGTGGAGTTCTATTTCCCCTGAGCGAGGCCCTGATAGCCCAACTTTCAGGAGGGAATAAAACCTAGTGGGCGCTACCGCTCCCGGGAAGCTATGCTGAGTGTTTAAGCCAGCCCCCAACCTGAAAGGAATGAGTTGTGTGGTCCCATTGCTTAATCCCCTCTGTGTTCTGCAAACTCATAACACAGAAATAGCTCCTTTTGTTCAAAAAGAATGGAAAGCAAACACAGGTACTAATTTTATCCCTCACGTTCTCAGAGGCTCCCTCTTGTTTAACTGCATCAGAGAGATTTAAGCTGCTGGGAGTGGCTTTTTTCACCAGGCCGGAGGCTGTTTGGGCACTGGGAGCTTTTTACCTGAGAGATTCCAGCTCACCTTGGAGTAAGCGAGTGACACACCTCCTTGCCCTGGGCGACAAGTCACCTCTGTAGAGCGCGCACACTGGAAAACAGAATAACCTCATAGGAAGACAACTGTCTACAAAACTTAGAGTTTTGATTTTCATCTTCTACCTTGTGTATTGTCATTATTTATTGTGTCTTATTCTTGCTAGAGTTAGCCAAGAAGTTATTCATTTGAGGAGAGGATCAAGTCTTTCTGTTATGCCTTCCTTTCTTTTCTCCTTCTTTAATATAAAGAATCTATTTAGAGGTACTTGGTTTATTTGACCGGAAAAAAAATGATGATAGGTGAGTATGGTGTGTTTGTCACAGATAAAGGGCACATCACAGGCACACACAAAGCCGGAAGACCGTGGTAATTACTGGTAAGCAGCGAAGCATCAAAACACCTCTTGTATGAAAGTTCATCCAATTACCACTAACCTAGAGAGGAGAGTTATGTTGCACTGTGCTTTTCATTTTAATCTAAATGGCTGTTTCTTTTTCTCTGATATGGCCATCGGTCATAAAGAGTTGACCATCATTAAAACTGTTTGATTTGGAAGTCTGTAGTGTTTGGCTAAGAGGGTAAATGCAAATTTGATGAAAGAATAAGGATAAATTTACATATCAGCCTCAGCTCACATGGAGAGAGTAAACATTCTGTTTATCTCAAGTGTCACTTTATGATTTCAGTAGAATATAAAACTGACCTTGGCCCAGTCATTGCAAAAGGCCTAAATGAAATATACGGTTGTCTAAATACAATTTACTCAAGTAGAACTTGTCAGCAAACCCTGTGGAACTCAGCAAACAGGACTGGAGAGCACAGCGAAAGAATTTTGTTCTGATAAACTCCAAAATGAAATTCTGGAGCAAGGAGTAGGTGAATAAGAAAGGTTAAGAAAAAAAAATCCTACCTCATGAATTTTATGGTAACCAGTGTGAATTAAAACATCCTATTTAGCTGTAGTTTTAGGCTTTAGTTATCTAAAAATGAGAAAATAAAAACAAACAGAAAATTTTAAAAGCCAATGTTAACACTGTAACATATAGTATTCTTTTACTAAACCTTTGTTTTATCATTTGGGGACAAGAGTAAGATCATCATTTGTTTGGTTTCTAGAAACTATAATTGATTCCAGGAACTTTAACACTCCATAGGTAGTTTACACTGCAGGAGGATAATTCCTTTTGGCTGTATAAATCAACCACGTTTGCATTTTCCACAACATTTTTAATTAGTTTTTTCTCCAGCTAAGTCAACATTCATCACTGGGTGAAGGAACATCAGACTTTGTTCATAATGGAGGCTTTTGAGTGTGCAGAAAAATATTCCAAGACAATTGCAGGCATCTGAACAGATATTTCACCCCCACTTTCTTGTTTGTACCCAAAAGTTCAATGTGGAAAATGAAAGCATAAAATGAGATTCTTTTATGGAGAAAAGTTGATGGCATAAATAGAGTAAGGGGGTGGAGGAGTATATACGTATTTTTAATTTGAGCTATTCTAGAAATTTTGCCCACAGTAGAGCAAATAATAATAATAATAATAATATTCTGAATGAAATGAAAGGTGAAGAAAATTTGGCAGAAATGAATAGTTTTAATTACAAAAATAAAGAATATTCTTGTAGGACCTATTTATGCATTTACCTTTATAGCCCACAAAATATTTTTTAAATAAATAATTATCTATTTATATTCACATAGAATAATACAAAGCTTTAACAAAGACCCCATAAGAACTTCATATCTGAGTACCATTTGCAATCGATTTACAAATAATGCCAGCATCCTTAGCTACTTCTTCAGGCAAGGTTATACTGGGGGTTTTTGTGGCTAAGTAGGTGAGAGTGCTAACATAAATGAGGAGAAAGTACCTCATTATTACCAAAACTGTAACCAGGCTTTCCACGTGGGGTTTGAAAAGAGATTGACATGTTGCCCTCACTGGAAGGAGAGTTAAATCAAGTTTTTGTGGGGTAGGAGGAGAGGTTGTATGTATCTGAGGAAGTCAGGCTGTTGAAATGCTTTTCCTCAGTGTCCTGTGTTCACATACAGGTGAACTGGGAGTACCGCACACAGCATGGCTTCCAGCCTGAAGTGACTGTAAAACGCCAGTGAATAGAGAGGCTCAAGGCTGAGTAAAGGATCCTGCACACTCAACAGGCTCATCCTTCTCTGCACCCGAGATGTTTAGAGTCCCGGTTACAGAGCTTTCAGAAGGCAGAATTCGTCCACAGCACACTATTGATGCCTATCGAATCTAAGGAAATTAACTAAGAAGGGAAGAAATAATCTCCATAGAAAAGGGATTTGAGAACCCAGAAGAGGGTATGGGCCTGGCAGTGTGCATGCTGCAAACTATGCACCATCACTGGCCTAAAACTCACCTCTGTGTGCATCATTTACTCATGTTTAAAAATCACCCTCTACTTGTTCTCCTGTGACCCTCATTGGACTATATCCAGACAGCACTGAAAGCGACAGCCAGAAAAAGTAGAAACAACCCATGTGTTCATCCACTGACGAATGGATCAAAACATGTGGCGTGTCCATCCATACAAGGGGATATTACCCAGCAGTCAAAAGGAGCAAAAAACTGATGCATACCACACCATGGCTGATTCTCAACAGTATGTTCAGTGAGAGAAACCAGTCACAAAAGCCCATGTACTGTATGGTTCTATTTATATGAACTGCTTGGAGGAGGCACCTAGTGGTTGCCAGGGGCTTGGGATGGGGGTGGAGGGCAGGAATGGGGAATGCCTGTCCCCTCCATGGGGTCTCTTTGTGGGGTGATTAAAATGTTCTAAAATTGGTATGGTGATGGTTGTACAAGTCTGTGAATACACTAAAACCACTGAGCGGTACACTTTAAACAGGTAAATGTTATGGTATATGAATAAAATCCCAATGAAGCTGTTAAAGGAAAAAAAAAGGAAGAAAACCTGACATCTACAGTGTTATGGAGCCAAAGACGAGCTTTCATAAAGAATTGCGTAGGCCCCTGAGGAACCATGGAAAGCAACATGAACATGAACTCCAAGCAGGCCATGGGCCATCTCTGACCGATTCCACCTAGGTGAAGGGAGCAGGTGTCAGAATCAAATCCTGACTTAAAATTGGTAAATATTTGTTGGTTATCTATGCTGTGCCAGGCATCGTGGCCCACAAGGGAGAAAAAAACTCCTTGTGGAGCTCACCGTCTAGGTGAGAGGCGAATATATGCAATTAGCCAGACCACAAGTGGCACAACCATGCATGTCATTAACAGTGGGCTTGGAAGTGCAAGGGACATCTACATACCTCTGGGAATCCCTGCTGCAGAGCAGAGAAATCAGACGACAAGTTTTCTAAGTTTGGATTTTATTCTGTAGGTCATGAAGAGTCTCCAAAGTTTCTTTAGAAGAAAAGTGATAAGATATTTAACAGAACCCAATGTTAGGTTCTGTGCTGGATCCCAGCACAAACACACGAACACAGGCCTGAGGATCCATGATTCAGCAAAGCTTCAGGTCCAGGGAAAGCACCTGGAAGCTTCTCCCTTTGCAGCATTGTTGTAGGTTGAAGGGATTGTGTGGTTCTCCAAACACCTAACAAGATTCTGGATTGCATGAATACTATTAAGCCTCAGATGCAAGTTGGAGTAAGTTTACCATTCTGAGACCTGAAGATCACATCTGAAGGCCTCATTCAAGCCCAGATACCTCATTTCAAAAGGACCACATATAGAGGAATATGGGCAGGACTTGGGAAGAGCCACCAATTACAGAACATACAGAAAGGTGGAAGAAAATGTGAAAAATCCACCTAGCCAGGGCAGGTATCTAGCCTTACCAAGCCCTTGCTATGGACTGGGTGCTGTGTATCACTACCAGCATTACTTCATTTAATCCTCAGAACTCTAAAAGGAAGAAGATGAGTAATGATATTATCCCCATTTTGCAGATTAAAAAACAAAGCAATAGAGCAATTGAGGAATTTATCTAAGATCATTTAGTAAATAGTGAAACTATTCCAACACAGATCTGTTGATCATCCAAGGTTGTACCTTTAATCACTGTGTTATTCTGCTTTCTTGTTCCAAATATTCTCAAAATATTTAAAACTTGCCAATAAAGAAACGCTTCAAGAAGGCAGCAAGTTCATTTACTGAACTCTGTAAAGAAGAGAGAAACTTTCAGAAAGAGTTCCCAGTTGTTGAAGATGTTGGTGCAGGAGCCAAAAGACCACTTGTCAGAAACACAGATGATCTAAAGTATTATGATTAAACGGCATTTATGTGTTCTGTCAACCTGGCTATTCTGATGTGGGATCCTATGAACAGAACCAGAACCCCCGCATCTGGCCATGAAGGTTGGATATTGCATGACTCTAGGGGAGGGATGCTTCATATTCAGAGGCATTGTGGATTTTCATATAGATCATGACAGTTTTCCTGAAGATTTTAGTCAAGAGTGTGAAGGGAGGGCTGCTCTCTATTTCTTATATGCTCCAAGTTTCCATTTGGGCCCTTAAAGGTGCTAATCATATCTGACATAGAAAGATAATTTAAAGGAGAGGGATGGATAGGCATAAGGCCAGAGATGGGAAGATGAGTTAGGGGGTTATGGTGATGACTTCAGCAATAGGTAAGGAATGAGGGTGGGGATGAGAATAGAGAATTGATGAGGATCAGGAAGCGATTTCATATTTGTATTAGTCCAGGAGACAGATGAGCTGGAAACACAAATTTAGGAGTCACGAATATGAGAAGATAGTTGAAAGTTAAGGGCACTGGTAAGTCTACATGAGAAAGACCAAGGAACAAGAAAAGACAAGCATTGAAAGCTTGATCACTGCAAATCTAAGTCACTGGTCAGGAAACAGAACGTTTTCTGCAGGTAGAAGGTGATTGGCAGAGAGAGTGTTTCAGACAGTGGGATGATGGAGAAGTTGACGGACTTCACAACTTGGATTGCTGTCAACCTTTACCAGACCACTTTCAGTAATTGTTGATGGAGAATGGTACAGAAGACCATCTGACAAATTATGGAACAATGGCTGCTCAGAAAGTAGAAATTGTGAGTGCAGAAGGGGGTGTTGGAGGAGAAACCCAGGGAGCTGTAATTTCAGGGGAAAGGAGGTCTTGGGAAGCTTTTTTCATGGGAGCATTGAGAAGACCTGTTGACACAATAAATAATAAATCCTTTGTCAACAAGAGCCATACCTTACATATCACTGTAATATCTAAGGTAAATTTGGTGCTGAATGATCATGTCCCATAGTTCCTAATACTGGCACATAATAGAACAAGACATTTATTTGAGGGAGGAAATCTAAATATTTTGCTGTTGAATTGCTTGGGAAGATGGCTCTTCTCTTGCAGTGTTGAGAACTTACACTTGATGTTTTAACAAGGTGTGGGAACACTAAAAAGGAGGGAACAAAGCTTATAAGCAACTCATAAGGCATGATTCCAGGGTCCAGCCTCAGTTTCAGTGAGTCCCACTTCTACATTTCTCTCAAATGCACTATGTGACAGAGAAACTTGGGAGAGTCTTGATTTGGAGGGCCCAGAGTGACTGGGAGACTCAGAGGCCAAGAGACTCTGAAGCCTCTACCTGCACTTTAAATTCTTCCTTCTGCTGTTTCTGAACCAGCCAGGAAGCTGTGGCTGAAACTCTGGTCATGTATCAAAGCTCTTAAACTGGCTTGGGGCAGTTGGTTAAAAAAAGAAAAGGAAAAAAAAAAGCAGCTGGAACCATTTTGCCATCCCATTGTATCGTCTTCTTTATATCCATCATCTTCATTATAATATTCAACACTTAAAGGTAATTTTTTTTTGTCCTTATGTCTGTTCTGTATTTTCTTTCCATATACACATAAGCTATTATTATTTATATAATTAAGTTCAGTACTCAATGTGTTGGCTAAATGAATGACAGCATCTACTTTTTGGTAATATTCCCTTAGAAATACACTGCCAATTGTTTCCATAGTTCAGTGTGTTTGTCTACTACTTGATTTGTGTTATCTTCATATTATTCCAATCCTGTGCACATATTTCATGATTGGTTTGGATATTTTGGCTACTGGATACTTAGATTGCCCTATCCTTTTTTTTCAGTTACATATGATGCTGTAGTGAATATCATCTCCTGAAACCCTTGGTATTATCCCTAGGAGAATCTGATATCCTAACATATATCCTACTTCATACAGAATACATTTTAAGGCTTTTGTATTGTCAAATTGTTGATTAGAATGGTTAGTCTAATTTATATTTCCCATGAGCTGGCATGAATGTTCATTTTTCTACATTTTTATTAAGTGCTGGGCATATTCATTAAAAATAAAAATGTTGGTCAGTTTTATAAGATAAATGTGGAATATCATGTGTATATATATCATATGATAAATGTGTTGGAATTATTGAAATTTTCATTTGATCACAAATAAGGTTTTAAAATTATTTCATATATTTACCATCCATTTTAACATCTATTATTTCTAGCTCTTCTTCAGTGAGTTGCCTGTTTATATCTTTTGCCAGGTTTTCTATTGATCCGTTGATGTGTTTGTCTTTTTTATTATTTATAAAATATCCTTATATAGTAAAGATATTAGTCTTTTCTCTGTCATGTATATTGTGATGTGTGTGTGCATGTATTTGGAAATGTGATATTTTATGTAATCATATATAATGCTTATTTACTTTGTGGAATCTTTCTCTGCTCTTACGCTTACATAAGACTGTTCTACAATAAAATTATTTCTCTATTTCTCTGGTTTTGTTCTAATTCTACCCCATGAAAATCTTTATCTTTTAACTTTTAAGAAAAATCAAAATTCATCTGGAAGTATGTGAGTGCATGTATGATATTATATGAGGCTCTAATTTTGATTTTTCCTTAAAGATTTAAAGAATTGGCTCATTAGTATTGATTTTTTCCTTTTCCTATTGCCTTGAAAGCTACTTTCATTGAGTACCAAACTTTTATACATACTGAGCTTTCTGGATTTCTATTCTGTCCCAGTAACGTATTTTTATATTAATATAATGCTGTTGTAATGATACATCAGCTTTGCCCAGCAGTCATCTTTAAAGAAGAATGACAAAACAATGGTAGTAAATTTAATGTAACTTATCAGTAAAGTCTGAGAAGTGAGCATCAAGTTCTAATTTAGGCATTTGCACCTGTTTGCCGGGTGATATTGACTGAGTTGACTGAGTCACCTAAGATTTTAAATATATTCCTTTATTTAAAAATTTAGATTCTGCATGCCTAAAATTGGGGTTGTAACACTTCTGTGGCCAATGTCATTCCACTGTTGCAGAATCAAATGAGTGAAATTATATCAAATCACTTAAAATTTCAACTCTAATGTTGCTTATGAAATCATTTTTCTTTGTGTGGTGGATTAAATGAAATCTTAGAGTCTGTAATGTTTCTTTTAAAAATGAGTAGCCCTGGATTGAAATAGAAAGAGGAAGAGTTACAGGTTTCATTTTTGACCCTAATTCAAAAATTTAGAAGAATCACAATTAGAACTTGCCATGTAACCATAGGACCTGCTTAAAGAAAGAGATGATTCAGAAAGCAATTTGAAGCATATTTTGGGATTTTCTGGTCTCAGGAAGAAAAGCCTGTTTCAAGACAAACTTTCCTCCTGAAGGCATACATTGCATTTGGCATCATCCTAAAGGAGATTCTGCTACTACTGGTGTAGGTGATTCACTACCTAGTGAGCTATTTGAGGGGAAAAGGCTGTGTTCCAAAAATATTTTATGGGTAGTAGTTGCAACACATGTACCCTAGAACTTAGAGTATAATAAAAAAAAATTAAAAAAAATCTAAATGAATACTTCCTCTGTGCTGACATTTGGATAAAATCCCTCAACCACAGAATAGCAAGTTGGGCAGGAAGGAAAAAGACTCCCAAGGGCAGAATGCACCAGCTGCAGGACCAGGAGCACTGGGTTGGGACTCAGGAGCTGGGAGATATGATCTTACCCTGCCTTTAACTTTCTGTGTGCTTTGGCTACATTTGAGTTTCAGTGTCCATGTTTGAAAGCAAGAGTGCTGGCTGAATTCTACATTCTCTTCCAATCCAAGCTTCCTGTGATTTAGAAACCATCAGCATTTGATTCACTGGTGTCACGTGGAAGCAATGCCCACCGGCACCTGCTCACCCAAGGTTTGAGAATTACATCACATGAAAAGAAAAGCAGATGGAGTGGATGATGTTTATTAAGCTCTGGAAGCAGAGTGTGAGCTCTCTGAGGGCAGAGACCATGCTGTGCGATTTTTCCTCCCAGTACCTAGCACCATTCCTGATGCACCACCCAGTGAATGTTGGTTGAAAGAATGAAGAGATGGAACTGAATCTACGGGAAAACAACACAGGTGGCCCACAATCAGGATAGGAACCTGAAAAAGATGTTTACCCTTTCTGATAGGTATCAGAATCTTGTTTCTTGCTCTCCCATTCTCAGCCTCAGTTTCATATCTTCCATCCCCACCCCTTCCCCCCAAACCTTCACCCAGGGATGAAAAGAGATAGGGCTCCTCCCACAGGCAGACCTCCAACTTTGCCATATTTGTCCACACAAACAACCGTCCCTCCTTGTTTGTTCTTCCAGCAGGGTACGAGCCTGGGAGGCAACACTTCAAGGCCAGTGCCTCCTCTCCAGGGGCAGTGTCCCAGCATTGATGTGCAGCCTGTTCCCACCCACAACACCAAGGAGCTATTTCCCCAGTACCAGGATGGGATTCCTACTGTGAGAGCTGGAGGCATTGTCCTCCACCTCGGCTTGGTGGAAAATGTTCCGTTTAGACGGGTGGCTGAGCTTTCTACCAACTGGCAGAAATTTTCTTCTTCTTTTGCTACGAGCTCCATCCTCCTTGAAGCTGGGCTCTGGCCAGAAATGGGGGGTGGGGTGTCAAAGGGGTGGGGCAGAGCAGGAGACAAGCCCATTTGCTAGAGTTACCTTTTAACGGGATGGTATTATTCCGCCTTCATTTGCCAAGAAATGGAAGAGGAATTAGGGACAGGTGCACGGATCAAACATTCCCAAGACCAGCCCAGACCTCCAGAGGTGAACCTGGGAGCCCTGGAGCCAGGGAAGTTCACAGCTGGTAAGAAACGTGGGAAAATAACTGTGCCCGCTTCTAGCAATACAACCAGTCACCTGTCCTGACTGCCTCTTGGGTGCTGTGCTAGAGGTTTGTCCTTTAAGCCTTGTCCTTAAAGGTTGGGCATCCAGGTATTCACAACATGCAGGTGAGACAAGCAGCGGTCAGACTCACCATGGCATCCCACTGCATGAATTTTGCAAACATCAGCAGCCTAAAATGGCAGAAGTCTTGGAAGCCAATACAAAAGAGGTAATTGTAAAATGAAGTTATTTACTTCAAGCTAGAACTCTGCATGAATTGCAGTTTTCAGGGAAAAAAGGTGCATTTATTTTCTATCCCAATAATGAAGTTATTTATCGTAGTCTCTTCACATCTGATAGAAATGTGTCCCAAGGTGGTCAAACATCACTAAATTTGAAAATACCACCCTAGCAAATAATGTTCCCCAATATTGGTTATAATCGAGTACCATGTAACTCAAAATGTAAAGTGATTCCCATCATTCTTTAATAATTCTGTGATTGGGAGGTGGAAGTCAATGAAAATAAAACATTTTCAATGATCAGTTCTTTAAGAGACCACTGTTTCCTGTGTCTACCCTCGTGAGGTCAGCACTCCACTTCTGGGGAGTCTGTAAATGAGCCAGGCAGGTGAGGACACTCGGTGCATGGCTGGCTTGATTCAGTAGTTTGGGTGTTTGCTTCTGTACACCAGCCTCTTACTTCGTTCTACTCAAATTTGTCCCTCTGCAAAATGAACAATCAATGCATGGCCACTTGTAAATGTTAAATCTGCAAATACCAGGGCCACTGTATAGCATGTTTCCATAAGTTGCAGGCTGCTTGCCATGTTACCCCCAGTTCTCTTGGGGAGGTGGGAAGATTAGGATGAGCACTTTGCTTTTGGGGAAGTAAAGGCACAGGAAGCTCAGGTAATGAGTTTGATAGAATCAATGCAGAAACCCTATCATAAATCCCTGGGAGAGTAAAAAGTCGGGAGGACTCCTCATGAATGTTTTCAGTCATAAATACATTTTAATGCAAACATACTTCAAAATGTGAGCAAGAGTGTGCAGCCATTCGAATGAGGTTTTATTCACCAAGCAGAAGGCTGCATTGTCATACGAGGACTCAGTGGCAGGAGAAGATAAAACCATCTTCCATAAAAATGGGGTCATGTAGGTTAAAGCTCCTGGAGCATTTATTAAAAAGGAAATAATTCCTACTTCTCATTCATTGAAAAACTGGAGCATTCTCAAGAAAAAAATGTTAACTATAAAATATAATGATATAATTTATTTTATAGATAGACTGTATGTGTGATTTTATAGAATTGACATGCCAAATGCATCTAACAGGTTTATATCTAACAGTCTAACAGGTTTAATGTTTCATGTTGGTGTTTTTCTTCCTTAATAAGTCAAGCGATTTCTTATTCACAAATCCTTTCTGAAATTTCACATTCTAAATGAAACTAGGGGAAAAACCGTATTTTTAAATTTCCTGAAATGGGTAATATTCTTTTCATTTTACTTTTGTATTTTTGTGCAGGTGATCTCATCTTACACCTGGATGTTTGAAATGAATGAGTTTTTTGGTAAAATATAGGCAGAATTTCTCTATAGTTTAGTAAGTCAGATGTTCATAACTAGATATTGTCATGCAGTGAACTAGTAGGCTCTTTATGAGCAGAACTTCAGAAAATTGATTATTATAATCCTCTTTATATCTCTTTAAAATTAGAGAACATTATTTTCTATTCTCTTCTCTTTATACAAGTACTGAGAATATAACTCAGCTGGCATTTTGATATATAAATATACACACATATATTTTTACAGATTTTAAGTTCATGTTGTATGTAGATTTTGTTTTTGTTTTCTCTTTTGTTCCCTCATACTATATTGTGAGCAGTTCCCCATGGCATTAAATATTCTTGGAAAACATGTTCTTTAATACGTTATGGCTATAAATAGTTTAGGGTACCACGTATGTGATATCTTAATATGTTTTATGATATACAACACTGTCTATTTAATTTATTGGAGAAAAGGTAAATTCCATGAAATCAGTCAATTTAGTAGAAAGAATAACATATATTTAGTATGGTGTTGAATTAACAACTACACAATTTGATCAACAGTTTGGCCTTTCAGCTGTGGTTGTAATAGATTGTTGCAGCAGACCTGGTGGCCATCAGGGTCCTGTCTCTTCTAGGAGTAAATTCACTACTACATTTCGTTTTAAACAGAATTCACATGCAGAGATGCAGTGAATGGGGTATGGACAGAGTGAGATGAAGAACAAGAGAGCTATGCTTTGGATAACACTGATAACTGGGTTTCTCATGAGCTCCTAATATCTGGGTTTTCTGATAACTGGATTTCTCATGAGCTTCATGCAGGGTATTCAATTTCAGTCAATGAGAAGAAGGAAGACCCAACATGAAAAGCAAAGAGCTCATAAGGGACAGGTGGAAAAAGGTATATATTTTTAAAAGCTAGTGTTTTTTGTACTTTTTAACTAGTCGTATTTTCCTAACTGAAGTTAGTCCCAGCCTAGTCACTCTGACCTGGTGCATTGCTACTAACAATCCAAGTTGTATTCCACTCTTCCACATTTCCTAACCCTTGGGTTGGCCAACAGGTCACTCCAGCCTTTAAAATACCTCTTACCAAAATGATCTCTTGCATATATTAGGATACAGAAATGTGAAGTCTCATATGAGGGCTTAAGTATCATTTAATTGGTAGAACTATAATAAAAGGCCCAGAGAATCCTTGTTGTTCCTTACTTTAATACTGTGCGGGGTCTTGGAGCTTTAATGATATCAAGCATCATAGAAGATTATTATGGGTATTTAGGGGGAGAATAAAGGGTGATTAGAAATCTGGGTTTATATTTAAACTTCAATCAAGAAGTTTTATCCATTCCAAACTCCAAGTTTATTTCGTCTGCAGTCTGAACGTTTTCCTTGAGTCTCATTGGAACCAGCTCATGACTTGTTCTTGGTCACACATTGGCCTTTAGCATCCACTTTAAGGTAGAAAGTTACAAAGTGTCCCCTCCTTTAGAAGATGTGGGGCTTCATTTTCTTTCCATGACTAAGTAGGCCGTTAGTGCCTAGGTAGTGAGAACTAAAAGGGAGTTAGTTTCATGTGATGACACAGCAACATAAAGGAGGGTAGGAAAATACGTATTAAAAATGAATGAAGTAAAAAGTTTGCCTGGCTTCTTCTGACCTGAAAACACACCATTGCCTTGGGAGCAACTCCCATGACAACACATTGTCGGTGAGTCAAGCTGCCCATTCCCGTTTTCTTCCCTTAATCTCAGATTGGGCAGCTCAGGTGTGTGCCAAGTATCTGCTCCAGCAAAACCCTCCCTCCAGCTTGTCAGAGTGGCTATTGTTACTCAACGGAAGCTCATGATTCAGCAGGTACTCAGCGTGTGGTCTCTTAGGAAACGTCTGCAGGGCACCCGAACGATTCACTGCTGACTGACCGCAGCTCCAGCCAGCAAATGCCTCCCACAAACGGGCAGTCAACTTTCTCCAAGAGTAGCAGAGTGGACATGTGTCCCAGTGCCAATAGTGGAATGACATCCTCAATTAGATTGGTCCCCTACCCCACCCCAAGAAGTCTTAGGCATTTATTCGGGAACACAGATTGGTGTATGGACATTGTCTTCAAACTAAATTACAGACAAAAGTGTGTGCCATTACCATAATGAAAAATGTCTGGCTTTCTGCCCCTGGTTATTTCTTCATAACCACTCCAGCAAAAAGGACTAACTCTAGAGCAAGACCCTTCCAACATTCATGCATGTATCCATTAGCCAATAACCAGTTACGTTACTAGTGTTACCTGAAAACCTTGCACCAAACGCTGAGGATACAAACATGGCTAAGATCGAATCCTGAAGCACTCAAGAACTCGTCAAGAACTCAGTCAAATGGGATGATCAGCTTTTTAACCTATTAAGTGTCCTATAGCAGTGAATGTCATACAGAGGAAGTATGAACAAAATGCTGTAGAGGAAGGATTGAGTGTGAGGAAAGAAATAAACTTTCACGGGGGTGGGGCGTGTAGGGTTGAGTGTTTCTTTATCTGTCTCCTTCTTAAAAATAATTTTGATTGTGTATATAAGGTACACAACATGATGTTATGGGGTATATAGAGGTAGTAAGATGTTACTGTAGTGAAGCAAATGTACATATCCATCGTCCTGGGTAGTTACCCTCTTTTTGTGTGTGGGAAGAGCAGCTAAAATCTACCAATTTGGGAAAAATCCTGAGGACAGTACAATATCATCAGTGTAGCCCCCTTGTTGTGCCTTAGCTCTAGACTTGTTCATTCTGTATAGCTGCTGCTTTGTTCCTTGGACCTACATCTCTTTATTCCCACTCCACCCCTGGCCCAGATAAGCACTGTTTTATTTTCTATCTCTGTATATTTGACTTTTTTTTAGATTCCACATGTAATTGAGATAATGCAAATTTTTTTTCTGTGTCTGACTTATTTCGCTTAGCGTAATGTCCTCCAGTTTCATCCATGTTGTGGCAAATGGCAGGATCTCTTTCTTTTTAAATATTAAATAATACTCCTGGCCCGGTGCAGTGCATCACGCCTGTAATCCCAGCACTTTGGGAGGCCAAGGCAGGTGGATCATTAGGTCCAGAGATCAAGACCATCCTGGCCACACCACAGTTTCCTCATTCATTTGTCTGTCAAGGGACACTTAGGTTGTTTCCATATCTCGATTATTGTGAATAGTGCTGCAGTAAACATAGAAGTGCAGATATCTTTAAAAGTGATGATTTCATTTCCTTCGGGCATGTACCCAGAAGATAGATATTTAGGTCATAGGGTAGATCTATTTTTAATGTCTTTAGGGAACTCCATACTGTTTTTAAGAATGGCTGCACCAATTTACAGTCTGACCAACAGGGTACAAGGGTTCCCTTTCGCTACACTGTTGCCAACACTTAATATCTCTTTCATTGTTTGATAATAGCCATCCAAACAGGTGTAAGGTAATATTGGACTTGGATCTTGAAGGGTGAATAGGAGTGTGTCTGGCAGAGGAGGAGGTCAGGATTCCCATTCTCATGATTCATCTCTGAATACCCTTTCAAAGGCATCACATATACTTTCAGGAAGTAGCACAGACCAATAAAACCTGTGTGTGTGACTCTTTCTTTCTGTCCTTCACTTCTTTCTTTCATCTGTGGCTCTACTCATTTGCATACTTCTCAGAAGCTGCCCAAGAGGGAGAAGCAATTGATTAACTCTGGTGTGCAGCAAGGATTGGTGCTACCAGAGGTTTGAGTTCAAATCTTTTCTACTTTCTGGAAGCTGGAGTCATTGATCAATCATTATATCTGATTATCTGGGAAAATTGAGACTTGGCTGGACATATTATTAAGTTCTGAGTTGGTCTGAGACAGAAGTTATTGTTGCAAATGATTTTGTATTGTGGTTACAATAGAGTGTGCAAAATTTCCACCTCTCTCTTGAATAAAGGCCACTTGATCACAGATGCCCTCCCTCCTCTCTGTCTCTCCTGCAAGGCTAAAGGGGCTTCTTGCCATCCCAAGTAGTCACCCTTTACACCCTGATATTGCCTGTGTCTTTCTCTTTGAGTCATCCACAATTCAAATCCAAGCCAAATGTTGAAACTGAAAAAATTTTAAAAAGTAAGTCCAAACTTACTATTTGACTAGAAGTGAAAACATAGAAAGTAATACTGGTTTATGGGCCGCTCATGGTATAGTTATGACCTCTTCCAAAGAAAGTCTTCCTATGTTCTTTCAGCCAGGATCCCCATCTCCAGCAACTCATGCTCCCTTCTTGCAGGGTCTTTCTGTTCTGGCACCTGGAAAGTACCCACAGTCACTGCAGATGCATTTCTATTCCAGTCTTACTTCCCTTTCCAGGATGCAGGAGCTCTCTGGAACCCAAGCAGGCCTCTTTGGAGGTGCAAATCTGAAAAACATTTCTTTTCTCTTATAACTGTGACCTGCTTGTGTTTTAATCCCAAATCTGCCTTTCAGTTGAGCAAACTGATGTCATTTAACATCAATAGCAGCTAACAACACATGGAAAGAGATAAGTAACAAACATTCAAATGTCACTCTTCTATGTGGATCAGTTCAAATGTGTACCTGAGACATTTTACCTTGATCACACAAAGTGAATATAGATCAGGGAAACATTATTATTGATGGAAATCTACGACTTTGCTATTTTAATTCACAAATTCCAATTTTAATGACATTCAGAGAGTTAAGCAGAAAACATTTAAGTAACTACAAATCTCAAATTATTTTTAAAAGAAAGAGTATCTATCTGTGCAGATGGAAGAAAGTCAACATTGATTTGAGATTTTATTTTGGTTGGTTCATGTAGAAGCTGGGTGTGAAAATGTTCCAGACTGGGAAACCCAATCTGACCAGATATTTTCCTGGCCAGATATTTTTATGACCAAAAAACAGGATGCATGATTTGATGCAATGCCTGATAACAGGACAGAATACTTGAAATACGGACTATTGTGAAAAACACAGGAGTCTTGGTGTGGGCCCATGAAGAAGGCAATTCCAGATACTGTGAATGTGGGTGGCTGAGGCCTTCGACAAGGAGCCCTCACCTCTGCATTTGCTTTATGACTGAGTTTCTCCTGAAACAGTGGAGAAGCAAATGCAGTGAGGATCTAGGTGACTCCTAAAGGAATGCACTGTGGATGAAGTTCTGGTTAACTGTTGCAGATGTTAGCTTTGCCTTATTGTAGCAGGTTTGACCAGAGACACAAAAAGTAGAAGGTGATAGAATAGACCAGCCATCATTCACATCTCTGGGAAGATAAATATAAAAATTAAAAGGATTATATTCCTCTTTGGTTTCTATTGAAATACCTTTCACTTTTTGCATTTTATTTTAATACAAACTGATACCTTGTTGAAATTTCCAAAAACCTAGATAAAGTCCTAATTCTTTTTTGGTCACATGGAGAAAAAAAAAAAATTCTCAGGCTTGACATATATAATTAGGAAAAAGACAGACCCTCTAAAAGCTAAATGCAATGTTTATTTTTAAATGTCCTAAGGTTAAGACCTTGCTAGCAAGTTTTTATTGCTGAGCGACAACCGTAAGTGAGAACTGGGGTTTATAATGGAAATGCAGATGCACTGCCTTAATTATCAGATTGCCACCAGGCACTAGCATAATGAAGGAATTTTCTTATTTTTGCACAATGAATACTAATTGAGGTAGCAGAAGGGAGTGTCTGGATGGCCACACTGCAGTAAACTGGTGCCATCTAAAGGAGAGGAGAGAAAAACCACCCGAGTGGTACTCGCAAAGGAAACAGGATAGGTACGCTCTTCTAGTCCCTGGATAGCCAGATTTCTGCACTCGAATTTTGAACACAAAGCACAAAATTGAATTTTACCATGTTACTAACACAACTGGTTATCAGGTGGAGTTAGGAATGGGGCAGATGTTGCCAGTTTTTCTGAAACCCGTCTCTATACAGCAAACTTCTCATCTGTCAGCCTGTAGAGAAGTGATTAGGTACCATTGATTAGGCACCATTGATTAGGCATGCCAGATGAGAGGGAGAAGAGGAGAAAGAAGTGCGCAGAGAAAAAGGCGAGAGGGGTTGGGGGCACAGAGAGGAAAAAGGGAGGGAGAAAAGAGGGTTGGAAAGTTTATTTTGTGCAGGCTATTTTGCTTTCACACATGCAATATGAAATTTCACCTTTAGTTTTCACAAACTATTGCATTTGTCCATGTATACAAGGGAAGTGAAACAGAGAAGTGCAATAAATGACCCTCAGATGGGACTGTTGGCAAGCCACAATGCTATTCTAGCTGCTTCTAGGACCATGGTGTTTCTGCAAGCATGAGGTCATGAATGGAATAATGTGGTGGCTATTCTCAGAAAAGGAAGCGCTTCATTCTTGAGGTTTCACCGGGACAGGGAGTGGAGAATGCCCCTGAAGGGCACAGCCAGGCTCCCTCCAGGGGCTCTGGAGTACAGGAGAAAGGGTTGGAAGGCCTCAGTTTCTGGGCAGGCGTGGGGAGTTTGCCCAGGGGCCCATGTCTCAGACGAGAAATACATCTCAGATGTCTTTTGTTTATTTCATAGAATCAGCCTGTCTGGGCTGGAAGAGACCCTGGCATGGTTATCACTGCCCAGTGAGCCAACAATCTGAAGCTGCTAATGTGAGATCAAGCTGGTTAGCTTCTGGTCAGGCTGGGGCTCCAGGCCCAGGCCCTGAAACACGGTGTTATTTTCAAACCTGAATAGCCTGCATTGTGGAAGAGTAGAAGGTACCTTCCATGCAGGTGGGGGCAGCTAATCCTTAAGTAATCTGTCTCCTTTCCCCAGGCAAAGACGGAACTCCCTACACTCAGCCTGCACTCCCTTGGTGACCCCATGTGCCAGTCCTGTGCTGTCTGTTGGTGCCTCTCAGTGCCAGGAGGATCCCTGGCTGCCTGGACCTGGTACCCAGAAAGTTCTTGGTGAATGTTTTTGGAATGAATGAATGAATGTGGTGTCTCCCTCTCATTACTAACTGGAGTTTAGTTTTTCCATAGAAAGTGTTTCACATGGGAGTTAGACTTGTACACCCACTCATTCGCCCCTCGTATCTGGGTGGGTGGTGGGCAACAAAGTTCCTGTAACCCACTGGGGCATAACAAGGGAGGGGATTTGGGTCACATACCCCAGAAACCAAGGACACTGCCTACCTGGGAAAGGAGGGTCCGGGTAGACCTCACATCCAGGAAGTGGAAATGGGAGAGAGAGCACCTGAGGGGTTGGTTGGGGTCGGGAGAAAGAGTAGAGCTGTGTCTCTCGCTGGACAGGGTAGAATGAGACCCGAGTCATCCAGCCAGGAAGCACATTCTCAGCCCGATCTCAAGATCTGACATGATGACCTGAACAATTTTAGAGACCAGCTGCTGCCAGACAGCAGACACTCCGACTGATTCTGCATCCAGAAAGTACCTCGGTGATCTGAAAAATGGGAGGATTAATAAGGAAATAGGTAGAGATATTTTAAAAGATTTTAGGTTTCAGGGGACGGCTTGGAATGAATCAGCACAGTGATGAGGTTGGCATTTTGGGGAAGCTGGGGGTTTTGAGAAGGGGGCAGGTGACCTGAGCCAGGCCCTTAAATAACATGGTCTAGTTAGGGCGTTGCTTAGCGACAGGGGGAAGGTGCTTGAGAGAGATCCCTCCCTTAAGGAGAGGACCTCCCAACCCCTCCCCACCCAAGAGGGCCCTTGGGGTGAGATGAGGGCCCAGAGCAATTTACTCAAGTATTATCTTCATGGTCTGTCATCCTCCCCTTTCCCTACCAACTCCCCCAGAATAAGTCCAGTGGGTGGTTTCTATTCAATGAAGCATCCAGATAGTCCTGGTATACAGTTGGCACTCAAATCCCACTGAATGAATGAATGAATCAATGAACAGGGTCAGGTTAGGCTGCCCTGCACAGATTCTAATCTTGTGATCCTTATCGGTTTCTAAGCAAAAAAACACTCTAGGGACATACACGTGTATAAAGCACACACATGCTTTCTCAGACTTCTCTAGAAATATTAGTTTTGCATATTAGTCCCAAGAAACGAAATGACAAGTTATATATATGTCAAAAAAGGGAAGCACATATTGCATTTCTGTGAATATTACCATATGTAAGTTCAGGCACCACTGGGAGACTTAACATTGAGTATTCCCATTAAACAGACTTGGAGAAACAAAACACACACATACACACACACTCCTTCACACTCACAGGTCTGGTTAACATTGTTGCTTCACCCCACTTTCATGCCTTTAAAATGTGATTTTCTGATGCATCAAAAATTCATGGGAGGACAGGAGAATGAGAAAGCGCCTCTGGGATTTTAACTTTAATTTTGACAAACGATCTCAGTACGATGAGGTCCTTTTCATAAACCAGGGCAAACCTGGACCTTGCTTTTCTGTTTCATGGCAATATACGGGAAGCAAATGCCACTTGGTGACCAAAAGGTATTAATAGATCTCAAAATACATGGACTTGCACTGTCGCTACACCCTGGAGATCTGGTTAACAGCATTGAATAGGTGTGGGATTTGAGGCTAAATACAGCATTTCCAAAGTAGCTGAGATTTCCAAATGTGGCAAACCACAAAAACATTCCTTGTGTGAAGAGCATTTTTCTACAACCGGAACAGGGGCAACTGAATAATTTTAGTCATTTTACCAACCCAGTGCATCCGTCGCAAAAGCTCAGGTGAAGGAATGCACAGTTATTTTGCAATGATGGTCTGCAATGCTGCCTTGCGTGTTCCCCAGCTGACTCAGTTGTACCATCTAGACACAGCCAGCCCATATGGAACTGGGGTTTTCACCACAATTCACTAAAATAATGGGCGACAGGCATGAGTGACTGGGGCAGGACTACTTGCCTTTCACATGGGTCAGCCTCTCTGATGAGCGAGCCCAGGTGCACTGTCTCCTACTCATTTAGTAAAAGAAAGAAAGAGGATATAGTATTTCAGCTTCTTACAGATTTAAAACGGAAGTGATTCAAGTCACAAGAAAAGTACAAACACGTTGCTTAACCGAGTGAGTATATTCTGAGAAATGCATTGTTAGGCTATTTTGCTGTTGTGTGAACATCATGGAGTGTACTTGCACAAACCTAGATGGTAGAGCCTGCTACATCCCCAGCCTATGTGGCATTAGCCTATTGCTCCTGGACTACACACTGGGGCAGCACGTTGCTGTACCAAATACTGTAGGCAGTTGTAACACAATGGTATTTGTGTATCTAAATGTAGCTAATATAGGAAAGGTACCCTAAAAATACAATATTATAATCTTATGGGACCACTCTTTGATATGCAGTCTATCTTGACTAAACTGTTGTCATGTGGCACATGACCTGTAATCTCTTTTAACAGTGTATATTGACATGTTATAGACTCTTAACAAGGCTTGAACATTTCTTCAAGGGGAAACACCTGTTTGGAGCCTTTCACTTTAAATTACAGGCAACTACAGTGAGAGTTCTAGCTTTACCACTTTTTTTTGGAGGAGGTTCTGGCATTAAAAGTTTATTTCTATCCATGTTATTCAAATACAGCACACTAACTTTATATTATACAAATAAGTCAGAGAGGAAGAAGGGAAGAGAGCAATTAAAGAGTTATGAATACATTTTTTATTGCAGAAAAGGCCTGAGCCTCCTGGGATGTGAAGGCACACACAGGATAAATAGGCCCCACCCTGTGTTCTTTGAGAGGTTAACAATATTTAATCCAGAACTTTTTGGAATACATACAGGTGTTCTTTGAAAAAGAGTTTAGCAGTCAAGTGAATTTGAGAGAGGGTGGTTTAATTGAAGTTAAACATTACTGCAGGGCTTTTCAGAGCCTTTAATCTGCTAAATGCTTGTGACATTCTAAGTGGGGCTGTGAATGAGGACTGCCTTAGAAACTTTCACACAGGGCACTGCAAGGTATGGGCCCTAGGAAGGGGTGAGGGGGCAAAAGGACGAGGAGGCTGGATAGGGGCCTGAATAGGGGCCTGCTTCTGGGACTGTATTTCTCCCAAACATTGAACTATAGAATGCTTTTTGATGGAAATAGTAATAACATAACAGAGAACACACAGGCACAAGTGAAAAATGAAAAGCAACTGTTCTCTCAAAGAGAAACGGAAACTTCCCAGGCCCTGAGGGTTGGGGGCGGGGGAACCAATGTTTTGAGCCCTTTTTAAGCATCACATCAGCTCCTTTACAGCTACTATGAGCTTCTAACATCGGGCATTTTAAGATAGAAAGGGGTCCAACACATGGCTTTCCGGGAGAGTGATCCAACAATGTCAGGTCACCTGCAACACATGCACAGGTACCCAGAGAGAGAGAGAGAGAGGGAAAGAGTGAAAGAGAGACAGAGAGAGAGAGAGAGACCCCTTTGCAGAAGGCGATGATGTCCCTGGGAAGTGGCATGAGGAGAAGTCACTACAGGGTCCACAAATCATACATGCTCTGAGCATCATCCATGGCCCGCATACATGGTCTGTCTTGCAGTGATTTGCACCATTCTATCTCAAGCAGACAAATGCTACTGTGATTGATAAAATACAATTAATGTAAACATCTTGCTGAGTTCACAGTAACAGTCTGTCTTTAAATATTTTCTCTATAAAAGGATAACAGTAGAGCTAATATTATGTGTAGATCCTCAAACTTAAAATTTTTAAATGAGCAGTTTAGACATGGTTCAAAAAATAGAAAATGTCAAAAGATATAGAATAAAATTATCTATTATTTATATCTGTAAAATTATCTCCCTTCTGGTCCCATATACCAAGACTCTGATTGGGTAATCCTTGTTCTTAGTTTCTTATGTAATCATCCAAGTTTTTTTAGCACACACAAGCACATCCAAACATAGATTTTTACTTTCCCCTTTCTTACAAAATAGGTAACATATTTTATATGCTATCATACATTTTTTGAAAGGTCAAATATGACTGTACTACTGTATCTCCTCTATATTGAAAGGGACTTCTTCACCCTCACACAGCTCATAAACATTGTCAAAAGCTACCTGAACCTTGAACCACTCATAGAGCAGTTGGTCTTATGTCCCATACCTCACTTTTCCTCCCCACCTTCATGGATGCCCTTAGAACACTTCTGGTAATATGTAGGACTGAACCTTTATCATTGCTTTGTGACTGTTACACCCATCTGCCTGCAAGGAGAGGCTATCTCCTGTAGAATAGGATATCTTACCATCTCAAATCCCAGAACCTACAGAAGAGCTCACCTCTTAATATCCAATGTCTCCAGGGTAGAGGGTTACCATAGGGGTCACTGGAAGTGCGTATTTCTAAATAACCTGGGAGATTCCAATGATACTCCAATAAAGAAGATACTTAGGTGGGTCTCATGGCCTTCATGGATACTGTAATCTGCAGGAAGGATGTGATGGGCAGCCCTTCTCCAATATGTGTAGAGTTTGGATATATTCCCTTTTAGTAAAAGAAGAAAAACAATCTTCATTTCTAATTCTACTTGGCGTGTAAATTTGGACCTATCTTACGAAAGAAATCACTTAGGAATGGAAAAGAAAGAAATCAAAATAATAGAGAGACAGAGGATTCTTCAACCAAAGGAAAAAATAATCTCAGTTTTTCAACAAGAACGAGTGAATATGGCAGAAAAAAAGTAATTCATCTGAGCTGGGTGAAGTTAGAAAGAAAATTCAAATTTGAATGAAGTTGAACTCATGATCATATTGCTTGGCTGAATGCCTACAAGGTGCCCCCCTTTACCTCCACTTTCTCCTCACATTGTTCACCAGCCTTGGAACTTGGTATGATGCAAAGGCTGGCAAAAAGAGAAATCAATGAAGTTCAACATCACAAAGAAATTGCAGAGGTGTGGGAGAAGCTGATGTCTTTTACAGAAAAACTTGAGAAAATCTGAGTGTGTGTCAGGAGCTGTGAGAACCATGGGACTGTACCTGACCCCAGATACGAAGCAGAAGGAACAGTTCATGATTCTCATCCTAAAATTATCTTTGGTGGATTAAGAGTAGATAGATTAATTTCAAGAATGGTGCCAATCCTCTACAGCTCCCTATATTTACATCCTCTGAAATGTGACTTTGCAATTCTTCCCAAATCTATTTCCTTCCCTATGAATAAGGGCTGCCCCTGTGACTCACTATGCCCTATAGAATGCTGCAGAAATGTTGGGGTTTTGGGGGGCAAAATAAGCTTAGGCTTAAGAGGCATTGCATGCTGTTACTCATTTGGAACCCAGCCAGGGCCATGGGCAGTTGCCTGGGCTAGGCTGCTGGAGGATGAGAGGCCCTGGGGAGCAGAGCTGAGTCAATCCAGTGGCACTCCCGGGTAACGTTTGAGACTCCAAAGGAATAGCCAGTGAGACAGGAGGAAACCCACAAACTGTGCTGCTAGAGAAGGCAAGATTGGGGATGTTTCAAGGAGATTGTGGCTGGCTGTGTTGGATGCTGTTGATAATCAAAAATGATGAAGACAGAAAAAAATGTCCTTTGGATTTAATGTCATGGGGAGTCTTGGTGACCTTAATAAGATCTGTTTTGTTCTTGTTGGTATGCTGGGGACAGGAGCCTGCTCATAGCTATGCCAAGTAGATTAAGACTGTGAGTGTAGACAACTCTTTCGAAGACATTGTTGATACACTTTTTGATGAAACAACTAAGGTGTAATGATGTGGTGTTAAGAATCATTCAGCAGAGAGAGTGAGACAATGTTGATAAGAGGGAGAACTACATAATCAAGGGATAGGACACTTGAAAGACAAGGGTTTGGGAGCCTGGTAGACAGATGCCCAAACTCAGATGTGTTCTCTAACTGTCTAAGGTTTACGTGCCAAGTGCTTTGTGGCCTGTAGAGAAATGCACAACAATCATTTATTATTTTTGCTTTTTTAATCAACTCTTTTTCCCTGGACAAAGCTTATTTTTGATAATAATTAGTAGAACTAACTATATGGAAACTAACTTTATGGCAACGAATCTGGCAGACACCATCTTAACCATATGATCATAAGTAACTGGACAAACCCACATTATGTGCCTCTTGATATGATGCACTGAGGAGGGTAAAACCTCACTTCCACAATTTTCCTGGTGAAAATGCATCAATTACCTCTCATTATGAGGAAATATCAGACAAACCCCAAATGAGGGCTATTTTATAAAACAAGTGGCCTATCTTCTTCAAAAGTGTCAAGGTCATAAAAAGCAAAACAGATTAAGGAACTATTCCAGATTTAAAAGAGACTAAAGAACGACGATAATCAAATACAACATATGAGACCAAATTGTTTCCTGGAATATGTATATATATATATTTAATATAAAGGACAATTTTGGGATAATTTATAACACATGAGTAAAGTCTCTAAGTAGTAATATACTAATGTTAATTTCTGATTTTAATTACACTATAGTTCTGTAAAAGAATGTCCTAGATCACAGAAAATACATACTAAAGTATTTGGGGATGATGAGGCGTTATGTTTGTATCTTACTCTCAAAGAGCTTGGGAAAAAATATGAATATAGTAGAACTCTAAGATAGTTCCCAAGCTTTCTACACCCTGCTACACAGGGTGTAGAAATTAATTGCTTCTTCATGGGTTTGAGCAGAATGTATGCATATGATGGGAGAACACTCCCATGACTTGATTACTCATCAGTTGACTTTGAGTTAATCCAAAGGGAAGTGATTCTGGGTGCACCTTGCCTAAGCAGGTGAGCCCATTAGATGAAGGTGAAGCATCGGAAAGACTCCATGCTGCTGGAGAGCAAGCCGACATTTTGTGGAAGTATGGGAAGAGCCACTCGGCAGGAAATGCCAGGAAGCCTCTAGGAGTTAAGCCTGATCCCTGGCTGATATCTGGTGAGAAAATGGGGAACCTCATGAGTCCCACAACCACAAGGAACTAAATTCGACCAATAACAAATGAGCTTGGAAGAGGGCCCTTAGCCTCAGGTGAGAGAACAGCTCCAGCTAACATCTTGAAGTCAGCCTGGTGAGACCCTGAATAGAGATCTCTGCTAACCTGTACCTGTATTCTTGACCAGTAGAAATTGCAAGGTAATAAAAGTGTATTATTTTAAGAGACTAAATTTGTGGTAAGTTGTTACATAGCAAAATAAAACTATGATATCTAAAGCAAATATGTCAAAATATAAACAACTAGTGAATCTTGGTGAGAAACTTAGAGAAGTTCTTTGTACATTTTTGCAACTTTTCTGTAAATCTGAAATGATTTAAAAATAAAATGTTATCTAAGGTGTAATATATAGATATAAATATATATATATTAAGCATATATATATTATACATATATTTATATATATATATAAAGCATATATATATGGCTTAATATATGCCAGATGATGGTTAAAGTATTTTTAAATATATTAATACATAAATTTTCATTAAAAAACAAATGACCCTTCTTCTTCATGACCTGTTTTACAGATAAGGAAACTAAGGCACAGAGAATTCAGATGACATGGCTGAGGTCCCACAGCTAGTAAAAGGCAGAGCTGGACTTGCATCTGGATTCTGGGTTCACACTCCCAAGGACTCTGCCCTACTCTCAGTGAGCCTGAAGTGATATCAAACCAACTGTGGACTGGGTGAATGTGGTTGAGCATGATCCCACAGGGCCCTGAAATTCATGGGGAATCATTTTTGTTTTATCCTCTGTCATTTTTTTTTTTTTTATGAGATGCGGTCTTGCTGTGTTACCCAGGCTGGAGTGCAGTGGTGTGATCTTGTCTCGCTGCAACCTCTGCCCCCCAGGTTCAAGTGATTCTCACGCCTCAGCCTCCTGAGCAGCTGGGATTACAGGTGCCCGCCACCACGCCTGTCTAATTTTTGTACTTTTAGTAGAGACGGGGTTTCACCATGTTGGCCAGGCTCGTCTTGAACTCCTGATTTCAAGTGATCCGCCCGCCTTGGCTCCCAAAGTGTTGGGATTACAGGCATGAGCCACCGTGTCCGGCCTCCCTCTTTCTTTTATTTACCATACACACATTTACAGTCATGCTGTGGATATCACAGCAGGACGACTCACAGCATTGGAATTTAAACAATAGTATATTTGTCTTATACTGATGGTTTTATATATTATCAAAGGTATTCATATACCATAATTTGCCTTATCTATCCCCAAATCTGAAACCTCCATAACATATCAAGTTAAGTAGATAAAAAATATGACTAGAGGGGAGAACAAATTGAGCATGTAAAATGGAACCAAGAATAAAAACAGAAAAATAAAAGCATAAAGATCAATGTACTTAAAAAGTCAGTCAATAATGCACTTTCAACCTTCTCACATATTTATTTCATACATTTATCAAATTTCAGGCTTTGGAATAAGATGAAGTCACCCAAACTCCATTGTGAAATCTAGTCTCCTTGCAATCCGTCTGACCTCAGAGAGGCAAACAGTGAGTAATTCAAAATATTTTTGAATGAAAGTGTCAGTTTAAGATCCTCAGCATAAAACATACCTACAAAGCCTATTTGCAAAGTAAATTTACTCTGGATTCTTGATACCTATGAAAGTTTTTTCTATTATATTTATTTAAAATTACAACAGTTTACATTAGAAACAAGCTCAAACAATTAAGGTAAAAGATAAATAACTGCATACAGTTTAATTTTACAAAATGCAAACATACATCTTTCATTGTTCCATTATCTGAGTATTAAGCGCCACATAATTGCACAAGGCATTTTCAAATGTCTTAAAGGCTCTAAAATTACAGAGTTGACTTTTGTGAAATAGTCTTTATTTTCCTCCATTATTATACAAATAATTGACCACACAGATTAAATTTAAATCGGAATTGGATACGTCCCCTACAGAGTTCATTTCTCTTGTGCAGCTAAAGGTTGGCAGCTTATGATGGCTCACGGAGCTTACTTAGGCCCTTGTGGGATACAGAATGGGGCTTGCATTTTCATAATTTAGGATGTCTCAGGTGGGAGAGACCCTAGAGTCCCCTGGGATCACATCACATCTAGTTTTGCCCAAGACCACCTCCTTTCTAGCTAACCCAGGCTAATTCTAATGGTGCCTCTTTTCACTTTCAGAAATGTCTGTTTGGGAGATGGTACAGATGAGGAAATGGAAGCCTCCGGATGTAGGTTCTCTGGACCAGACCGCCGCAGCAGAGACCTGTGTTTTCTCCTGGGGATTCAGAAACCCCACTCCCTTTGCCTTCAGAGGCACTGCCGCCCTCCATTGTGGGGCAGAGGTGAAGAAGCAAAGAAAGTGTGCCTTTCATCCTCACCGTAGAATGAAAAACAATTCATCACCACAATTACTCACCAAAGCTGAGAGGAGGACAGAAGAAAACATGTTTACGTTACTTTTTCTTTCATTAAAAAGCAACACGTGTTTTTGCCAATCAGATAGAAAACACAGATGCAGAAAAAGGTAAACAATTCAAAGAAAACCCTCTCTTCTAGAAATACTTAACAGTTACTAATTGTAAAGACACATGGGAGTTGCAGGAAGTGATTCTAATTCTTGGTGTAAGAGAATATTTTCATGGCATGTTCAGTTTTGAGAAACCTGATACAGTGACTCAGAATTATTTCTGAAACAATATCCCCTTCTCCCACCCTCCGCTCAATTTCTTCTAATTATAACTCTCTGAGATATTTGCCTCTGATACTCATACGAAAAGAAGGGGAGAGGGAAAGGAGAAGAGAAAAGGAATACGGTTCAATTGCCAATATGCCAAAAGTGGAAAGATGGACCCGGGTCTCCTCTGGTGCAGTGTCAAGACTGTATAGCACACAGTGGCCAGGCCCGTGCCAGAGGCCCATTGTCAGACGCCATGGTGGGAGCATGGGGACCTTCTAAATGGACAGCCCTGCTCAACTCCTTGGGCCTAATGTGGGCTGGGAAAATAGATCTGATTCCACCCTTGTTCCTGCAATACTCAACACAATGCCAAGCCTGTACTGGGTGCCCAATATATTTTTCTTGAATGAGTTAATAAGGCTGATTTTCACAAATTTGTTGTTGTTGGGCTCATTCTAGTCCAAGTTACAATTATAGGCCGAAGTGTTTCAAGGTGGTTTCAAAATTATTTACTTCTTGCAAACGTGTACGAATGTCTAATTAGTCTACCAGACACTGGAGATACCAGGATAGATAGGAAAGGGCCACTACTTTTTTTTTTTTTTTTCTTTTTTTTTTTTTTTTTGAGACAGAGTCTCGCTCTGTCGCCCAGGCTGGAGTGCAGTGGCGCAATCTCGGCTCACTGCAAGCTCCGCCTCCCGGGTTCACGCCATTCTCCTGCCTCAGCCTCTCCGAGTAACTGGGACTACAGGCGCCCGCCACCACGCCCGGCTAATTTTTTGTATTTTTAGTAGAGACGGGGTTTCACCGTGGTCTCGATCTCCTGACCTCGTGATCCGCCCACCTCGGCCTCCCAAAGTGCTGGGATTACAAGCGTGAGCCACCGCACCCTGCAGGGCTACTACTTTTAAGGATCCCAGAGTCACCTAAATAATCAAATACTAGAGAGAATGTGGTGGAATTGACCAATTTAGTGAAACAGACTCGGGTTCAAAATCCAGCTCTGTGTCCACTAGTTTTGTGCTCTTAGGCAAGTTATTTATTATTATTATTTTTAATATCCCTTCATCAGGGCTAACTATAATGTTAATTCATATGTTGTTTGAGGATTAAATGTGATAACTGATGTAAAGCCCTTGGAAGACTGCCTGGCACACGGCGAATCTTGGATGAAGGCGACTGCTACTGTGATTTAACAGCTGTGCAATCTTGGGCAGGTAATACTTGCGCATCTGTTTACATAGGTGGAAAATGAGGATAGTAGTACAATGATTCATCATGATTTTTAAACTGCAAGACTTTTTTGTTGTTTGCATGAGACTACAAGGTATGGGTCGCCATCATAGCCCCCATTTTAATCATAGGGACACTAAAGCTCCAAGGCTTTAAGGTGGGTCATCCACTTAGACAGAATCCAAAGCAAGAGTTGGAGCAGAAGCCCTGGGGGTGGAGCCAGAACACCTGGGCCCACATCTGTAGTGGGTAGTTGGTCATGGTGCCTGGCCAGAGGCCTTTGGACCTCTTTTTAAACCAGCTCTGTGCCCGTTTCCCAGCAGCTGCAAGCTCTGCTGATGAGGGTTCATTTACAATCTTCAGAGATTGCCCATGGGCACTGGAACATCCTTGAAAACACAGAGAGAGACCCTTTACCCCTTGACCAAAAACTCTGCCTTATAACTTACTGTTAAGAGCTCCCTAGGGAATCAGGCAGAGGCTGAGATTTCACCTGAAATCACACCCTCATTTCACTTCTTTCCTTTCCCTGTTCTGTTCCCAGATCCCTTGCTAGTCTCTCCTGGGAGCGCCTCCTCCCAACTGAGCCCTGGGAAGGACAGAGTGTGCTGCTGAGAGATCCTAAACTAAAACTGCACCTGGATGATGCCATTTACATAAAAGGTCTCAAATTAATTCATGTCGCTTGGTTGTTCATCAATAATTCCAAATCCCAGGTGCTTTCCTGGGAAGTGGGATTGAGCTGAAAGGCCAGGGTCCCCAAGACCAGCCTGTTTTAGTTCTCTTCCAAAAGCCATGAGCACTTTCTTTATGTCAAGCACACACCTACAGGGACTTCACTTCCCTTGTTTATTTCTTGAAGGCACAGCACTACTCAGAGCCTGTCCCAGAGCTCCTGGATGATGTGTGTCCAGCACATATTTGTGCTAAACAAATATGTGAATTCTGTGTTTCACTGTTACAACCTCATTACATCCTTCAGAAGTAGGCATTCTGATCTCCACTTTGCTGTTGAAGAAATTGAGAGTTAGAGTGATTAAGTTCCTCCCCCAAGATCATTCTGCCAAAAAAGATGAGAGCTGGGATGTAAGACACATCTGATCAGAAATTTATTTTATTAGACTTCATTATGTGACCTTCCTAACCTGGGCACAGTTAAACATACAGATTCCTGGGCCATTGAAACACACAGATTCCTGGGCCCCATTTCCTACCTTAGACAATGGAGTCTAGAAGTGCCAAGTGCTTTTTCTGGCCACCAACATTTAAGAATTAGGGGACTAGCCAAGCATGATGGTGCACACCTGTAATCCCAGTTACTTGGGAGGCTGAGGCAGGAGAATCACTTGAGCCGAGTTCAAGACCAGCCTAGGCAACATAGAAAGACCCTGTCTCAAAAAAACAAGACACACAACTAGGGAAAAAAAAATCATGGCATCTAGAATGATATTTGAACTGCTGCTTGTTGGGATAAAACTATGTAAATTTTAAACGTAAACATACATATACTTTATATATATAAATGTAAATATATATAAGGTAAATATATATATATATATATATATGCCTTATTTCTGTAAACTTCTACCCAACATGCCGTGGGAACAGTAGGATGTGCCCAGACATGGTGTGCTGAGCTGATGGACTCCAGGACAAGGCGAGGACACCCAAGAATGAGCCTTTAGAGACCAGTTGTTAAACACAGTGCTGAAGGTTCCTAGAGTAACACACACCCCTGGGAGGATCATGGGTAAGAAGGTTGAGTTAATCTTAATTTCCTTTAGACACCAGTGAGAATCAGGGCTGAAAGTAATAAATTGTCCCTAAAAATAAAGAAAATTATATTTTTTGCATACCTGCTCTTGTTCCCTGAGCTTGTTCAAAACGTGTGTGCGAGTGTGTGTGTGTGTGTGTTTGTATGTGTCTGTGCGTGTTCTTAGCTTGGATTGCCCCGAAAGCAGGCCTGTGACAAAGATGTGAGTGCAGGTAATTCACCTGGGAGATGATCTCAGAACACCAGGAGGGGAGTAGGAAAGAGAGAGGGGGAGGAAAACAATACAAGCTGCAGCATCAAGCGTAGAAAGAGGAATGCACGGAAAGTGAATGAAACAGAGTCCAGGTTCGCAGGAGGTGCACTCACAAGCTAATTAAAACAACAGGAAATGTGCACTTCAAATAGAGGAACTTGAAACAACCAGGATCCTTTGTGGCCAAGAGAAATGCAACCAAATACCCCACCAGCCCTTTCTTCTCGGCCAGGCTTTGGAAGCTGTTCACGAAGGTTCAGGTTTAAGTCACATTATTGACTTTTGAGTTCTTGACTCGGATGTCAAATCCTGGGTAAGACTTTCTAGCTTCTTACATACTTAGCAAAAATGGCATTTGGGAGTCAGAGGGCCCAAACCAACTGTTTCTCCTTTCCTCATTCAACACGAATTGTGTTGGACCCAATGGACAGTGGTGTATTCTCAGTACATCACCACTGGGTCATCTGAGGCAGAAAACAACAGGAGCTTCTGGCCACATGGAGTTGCCCAGCTGGGGAGGGGTGCAGATGCCATAATGAGAGGCAATGTGATTGCCTCCTGTTCACACCCCATGTTTCTCTCCCACCTGGGCTTTAGAACCAAGTGGGCAATTTCTTGCTGTCCAAAGAGTAGGTTCTAGAAAACATGACAAATGTATATAGATGGTTGCTTCTGTCACTAAGAAACTGCTCGTAACAAAGGAAGATTTTTCCTATTTTGAAAAAGGCCAGTTTCCCTCCTCCCGGTGTGGGTGGAGTGTCTGCACCCAGTCTCTGCATGTGCTGCTTTCTTCCCATTAGAAAAAGGATGTTAGGCAAACTAGAGTGGAATACAAATGTGGATTTTTTAAAAATGTTTATTTTTAAATGAGTAATGAGCAATTTGACCCCGTCTCTATTTTTTTTTTTTTCTTGTTGATTAGAATGGAGATTTGGAGACATTGACATTCTCCAATATCAAAGAAAGTTGCCACAAGTAAAGAAAATTACTGGGGCAGGAATGAAAACATAGTCACATAACAAAGGTGTGCATTAAAAAGCAACTTCAGATTAGATCTCATTTAATTAGAAAAAAAATTAACGAGAAAACCTTGTGCAAAATATAAATTTGCCAGTACCCAGTGAATCTGGGTTCCTTGCTCCTCTGACCATTGAGGACTGTACCTTTCTTCAACCTCCTGGACCACACACAGGGCCACAGGCAGGAATGGAGTCAGTATTTTCCCCTTTTCCTGATTTATGACTTGCATATATTCACTTCTTTTCAGGTTTTCATTGCAAAGCAGCAATGCTTGATATTTTTATAAGAAAGCTACTCTATTTTCTCAAGCCTTGAGATCATGGAGGGCTGTCGAGAGAGTTGGAACAGAGCAAGGAGCCCCAGAGAAAAGCAAAGAAAGGGAATTCTCCTGCCAGCCACATGTATTGGAAGAGGTACAGGCTGTGCCACTGTAACAGGAGACCACATATCCAGCGGCTGGCACAAGACAGAAGTTCACTTCTCCCTCGGGTAGATAATTTTCCATTCTCAAAGCCTGGCTTCTGTCTTTCGGTGCAAAGTGGCTGCTTTAGCTTCTTTATCCCTCAGCCAGTGAGAAGGAAGAAGAGGGCTCCTCTCCTTTTGAACCCAGAGGGCTGTTCACATCCTTTCTGCTCACATCACAGTGGGCAGAATTTAGTTCTATGCCCACAAGAACTGAAAGGGATCCTGGAGCTGTATCTGCACCTTTGACTAAAGAAGGAGCAAATGTATTTTGACAAACAACTAGCAACTCCTGCTAGTTGAAGTCTTTCCTTTTGCCGGTAGTTTCAGCAAACTCAGGGTGGGAGGGCATGTCAAAGAGGCATCACCTCTTGGGTAACTCTGATTTATTGGCATTCACCACCCAGGGCCATTTCATTATGAGGTCAGTCCTGGCTTATTAACAAAGAGAGTTGTAATGGGTAGCAGTGCCGGCCTTCAGCGTGGGATTGGAGAGGAGTGACAGCCACTGTATGTATTAGATGCCCCCTGTGTAGGGGTTAAAGATGTGTATTTGAGCATCTTGCTTTCACAGGGAATGCGATAAATGTGGTCACTTTCTATATATTAATGTACCTCACTTTGGTATCTTTATGTTTGTTTCCTTGGTATCGACTTCCAAAGAACACAAAAGTCCTTAAAGAATAGAGCCTATAGCTCTCAGAAATATGCAACGTCCATCTCAGGTAAGATACTCATTTGCAAGTCGGTAGAAATTCAAAGCACTCTCTAAAAACATCATTCATTACATACAATAAAAAGAAAACAAAGTGATCAAACTTTCATCCACAGCCACAGAATGCAGTATAATCACGAAGATCTGCAGGTGTTTGGCTGCCATCCTAAATGGTTCCGCCTCTCGTTCTACGGCAGCTTTTGGAGATTTTCCCACAAGTGACAAGGAGCAAGGGAAGGTGGCCTCGGCTCAGTTTTCCAGCAGCTGCTGTGTAGTGCCTCTTTCCACCAGCACCAATTTTGTTCCCTTACATTCTTCCTTGTCAAAAAGAGACCACAGCACGTCATTCGGAAACCTTTGTGTCTTCCTGTTTTTACATTTAGAAACAGTTGCATCCCTTGCCGGCTATTGTACAGATGCTACAAACTACTACTGAGGGACAAAGGAAAAGACAAAGCACTGTACACAGAAAGCTGAAGAAATCCAGGTGTTTTTCTATCCAGGTGAACTTCCTCACTCATCCTCACTGTAGCAAAGATTGGCTGAAGCTGCAGAGCTTCACCCTGTCTTAGGCAGGCCCGGAGTATTCATCTCTTTGAGAGAAAAGACAGACCTGAAAAATCATCTGAAGGTTGACTGCACAAAGCATTTTGTTTATAAAGTCATTCTTTCCCTGGCTTTCTGCTGTTTACTCTTGAACAACTTTAATTTTCAAAGATTTTATCCTCCTTTATAAGAGCGATTCACACTCCTTGCAGAAGAATAGGATACCACATAAAGGTAGAACAATGAAAAAGATAGTCACTCATACTTTTATCTGAAGTCACTCCAAGCTCTTGTGTACATAATTTTTTCATTCTATTAGAGTAAAATATATCAGAGCAAATGTGTGTCTTTTTCATTTAACATTTTAGCATAATTATTGTCTATGCTATTACAATTCTTTTGTAAGCATCACTCAAAATTTTGCCTGAATGCCTCTAGCTGATGTCATTGCTTACCCTCCACTAATACACTTTTCTTATTCTGGTTAGCATGGTCTCTACTCTGTCTAGAACCATCCGCATTATTCTGGAATGCCCTAGCCTTCTGCACCACCTCCTTTATTCTTGGAGCCGGCTCAGGCCCACCCATGCAGTAGAGTGGGGGGCACTTGTATTCCAGGTGCAGTTCTGCCACCAATTAACCTATGACAAGCTACTCGACACTTCAGTCATTCATTGTTTCGCTACCACAGCAAAAGTTTTCTGATTCTCAATGCCAAGCATCACTCCTGCATAAATGAATACTGAGGAATCAAAACTTTCTTCTAATCTCTGTGGCCCTGTACCAGGCAGCCCACTTTAGTCCCTTGCTGTAGAAATCACTGGTCAACTTCAGAGTCAAAGAGGAAGAGTGGAGGCCAGGAAGGGAAACTCCACGAGACCTAGAGGGAAGGAGGACCTTTTGTGCGACAGTGCTGCCACATGTGGGGTGTGAGCTGTAGCCATCACTCCTCCCAGCATCTGGGAAAGAATACACTCAATGTGTACAATGCTAGAAAGGAGTCGGATGAGTCAAAAGTAGGTGGCCAGCTGCATTGTGGTGGTAAGAGGAAGTGGGCGATTGAGAAAACTCTGGAGACCAATGCTGTGCACTTCTCTTGGGGAAGTTGTTTCTTTCTTTTGCAGAAATGGAGAGGAAATATTTTGCCAGAGCAATTTGAGGTGCCATTCAGAAGTGGGTGCCATTTAGAAGATGTCATTCAGAAGGGGGAAACTCTGGTAGCCCAAAAATGACAGATGTCTAGATGGACTTCCTTCTCTCTCAATCCATGATTCTGTGCTTGGCTAAAGAAAATCCAAATCTCATAACCCTGTGAAAATTGCACATTTTCTCTGTCTTGCAGCTTTGCCTGCCATCCTGACTCCTTGCCTTCACCTGCCCTCAGGAGTCTCCATCTGTAGACACTCTTTGTCCACACCATTCCCTGCAGATTACATCACTTAAGAGAATTCTGTGGATGCAGTTGATTGTATTCATTCACTTTTTTACTGTCCCCTTCCCTACAAGAGGGTTATATGCCCCAGCCCCATTCCACGGGATGAGCAGGGCTTCCTCAGATGTGGCATACACATCGCTGCCCCTTGGCCTTTGGGCATGGCCTTGTCACATACCTGCTCAATGGGATGGGGAGAGAAGACCTGATGTACGCTGTGTTCAGGCAGAAGTTTCAGAAAGAATCCTGAGATGCCACCAGTTCTCTTGCATCTGCCCCTCGTTAAGAGAATGCTGTTCCCTCTGTGGAAGGGGCTCCTTCAGCCTGAGTTTGGAAACAGAGGGCACATGGAGCGGAGGCACAGCACATTAGCAAGAAATGCATGTTTGTTTCTGGAAGTCACTGAAATTTAGAGTTTCTGTTACTGCAGCAAAATCAGTTAATACAGTGCACAATGCAAGCATCTGGACTTGAGAAAGGCTTTTCTCCCATAGAAGCAAAATCCTTAAGGACAGGTGATGGCCACACCCTTCTCTCCCCCTTCTCCTAGTGCCTATGACACTGCTGAGCATGCAGTTTGTATTAATCAATGCCGGCTGTCCCAGGAACTAAATATCTCCCTCATCCCTCCTCCACCCCCATGTCTAAGTTCTAAGAAACAAAACAAAATGTAAAGGTAAAACACAACTTGGTAAAGACATCATAGAAACTAAGATGAGAAGGTAACATTAAGGACTATATGAAAACAAATAACATATATTATTTTAAAGTGACATCTACTCAATATATATATTGTGCAGAATAAAATAACAGGTCACAGCAGAAGGTCACAATAATCATCATAACTCAATACACAGTCTCCCTGTCTTAAAAAGACATGTCATGGGGTGAGATGAATGCCTCACCCACAATGGGAAGGCACAAGTGAGGAGGGCAGAGGTCGAAAGTTGTTTGCCTTGGTCACCATGCTTTTGGGAGCCATACACACTGGCCTAAAACAAAACGTGAAAGGTCAGTTTTGTCTGCTTTTCTGGGCCCCTGCTTGCACCTGCCTGTATGACCCTCTGTATACAAAAGAAGGGGCAAGAGGCCTTTGGAAAAACCAATATTAAGCAGGCTGTTTCCTGCTGTAAAATGAAGCCAAGGGCAGACTTTCTGTTGAATTCTTACCAAAGAAGGGTTATTCTTCATAGATTTGGTTCCAAAACATGAATTGTTTTTGGTAAAGTTCCCAGCAAACACATTTCCAGGGAGCCTAAACCCTAGAGAGCATTTTATTTGCAACAAAATGTTGAATGGAGACAAGAGTCCTAGATTGTTTGCCTCCCCATGCAGGGAGTCTGAGCAACCCCATTAGCAGATCCTGAAAAAACAAGCAAAACCCAGAAAACTAAAACCAGCATGGAATTTCATGCTCTTCAAATTAGAGTTGTGTGTTGTGTGTGTGTGTGCGTTGCACACATGCACACCTGTGTGTGTTAGAACTAGCTCCATTGTAGTGGCAACATCAAGGGGCCAAGATCATGTCCAACAGAACAAACAGCTGTGACCATTGCTTCATTTGCAAACTGAGGATGAAAATCAAGATCCCATTAAACAAGATTAAACAAGACAACTCAGAAAAGTGTGTATTAGCGTGTTTTGCACATAGCTATCTCCAAGGAAATATAACCTCCTTCACTCTCTGGAGATCACACAAATAACATATGTGCAAGGTTGGGTATTGAAATGTGGTCACAAGGAAACATGGGCATGCTGTATAGTATGAGGTCATTACATCGATTTTATGAATTGCTTGAAGGACTAGTTTATTTCACAGTAATACACGTATACATCTAATACATTGTCTATTTTTGTATCACTAGAGTTTACACACATGAGATCACTTGTGATTAGAATGACATTCTAATCACAACCCCAAGAGATAGGTACAGAAGGAGACCCCCAACAGGGGCACCGAGGGGAGGCAGGAGGCAAAGGGAAAAAGAAGAGCAAGTTGGTAAAAGTAAATAATATATATTAATTTAAACCTCCATTTCCATATGTATCTACAATTTACATCTGTAATATGTTTGTTGTATAGAAAAAATAACAGGAAGGTGGTACATTCAAAACTCTCTAGAATTTCCACACCTTCTAGCTAAGTGTGATTAGCCTAATTCTTCCACCTCAAAATTATTCTCTAAAAGACAAAAATTATAGGAGCCTGGAAACTTACTTAAAATTTGCAAAGGTGTAAAATTAATTGGCCGTGACAGAGTATCTGATTCTTTAAAAAAAATTTTTAAAAACTTTAGATTCAGGGCGTACCTGTGCTTGTTTGTTACATGGGTATTGCATGTGCGATGGTGCAGGCTGGGTTTCTAGTGTACCCATCACTCAAATATTGGACATTGTACCCAATAGGTAATTTTTCAACCCTCATCTTGATTGTTTTAACATCACACTCCTGACTTCAGAATATCAAACAAAATGTAATTTTGGAAAGACCCGTTTTTTTAATAAGGAAAGGATAATGACAAACCTCCTTGGCTCTTAACCCAAAAGATGCCAGTGCAATAGCCCATGGTGGGCAAGAGAATGAGACTGGTCAAAGGATGAGGAAGGGCAGGAGGCGGAAACTGTTGCTCCAGGAAGACTCGTAAGTCACCAGTGTTCCATCATCATGTAAAGAAAGCAGTAGACCACCAAGCTCATGAATGACAAGAAGAGAATGAAAAGAAGACTTGGAAGAGGAGGAATCCATGTGGCTCTTTTCTAAGATCTTTTTCTTAGAAGGAAACGTGGCCCTTCCCAAAATACCATTTAGTTTGATAGCCTTGGGTCAGGGTGATATTTGGAAGATACTAAATATGCAGAAATCCATTTCCTACTGTTTGTTTGCACAAAGGAATTAGTTAATCACTCACCACATATCTAGGACTCCAGAAAATGGCAGTGCTGCATATTATAAATTACATTCATATAGGTCAGAGATTGCAAACTGGGGTGTAAGGGCCATTTCCAATACACAGATAGGTGTCATTTAGTTTGCTCAGTATTTGTAAATTAAATTAAATTAAATTCCTGCATTTTAAAATAAGACTATTTCACATAATTACATAGTGAATTACTTACATTTAGTTGAAAAATGAGCAGGGATTGAATCTCACCTCTTCAAGCCTCCCCCCTTCACATCAGGTGCCTACATTACAGGTCTCCACCCATCATCTCCACTCACCTAAGGTCTCTTGAGTTTGCAAGCCCTGGTTTATAGTCTACCTCCACAGGTATTAATTCTGCAGACATGGCAGAATATCCACTGGGCTACATGCTCTCATGAAACCTACTCTACATGAGAAAACAAAATCCTCAGAGCTTGGGGGCTTCAATGCAGTGGGAGGATGGGGTGGCAACTCTTGGCCCGCAGCATGCTCACCTTACCACACTGGGCTCAAAGAGCTCACGATGCACTGAACACAATCAGAAGCTGAATTAAATAAAGTTGAAAGGAGGAGTGTACAAGGAGAGAGAATTCTGTTTCACTTGTGAGTCACACGTAAGATGTACTGGTTTAATTTTTCTTTAATTACCTTGTCCTTGGGAAGGGAGGTTGAATTTGTGAATACTGGGCATTTCACTCATAATAAGTTTTTTCTCTTTTTAAAATTGTTGTAAAACATACAGAACTAAAACTTAACATTTTAACTATTTTTAAGTATACAGTTCTGTGGCATTAAGCACATTCACACTGTTGTGCAACCATCAACATTATCCATTACCAGAGTTTTTTTTATCTTCTCAAGCTAAAATTCTGCACCCATTAAACTCACTCCCTGTTCCCTCTATTCACAGCCCCTGGCAACCACCATTCTACTGTCCATCTCCATATTTGACTACCTTAGGTACTTCGTATGAGTAGTACCATACAATATTTGTCCTGTTGTGTCTGGCTTATTTCACATAGTGTAATGTTTTCAAGGTTCATCCATGTTGTGGCATGTGCCAGAATTTTCTTCCCTTTTAAGGCTGAATAATATTCCATGGTATGTGTATACCATATTTTCTTTATAAATTCATCTGTCAATAAACATTTGGGTTGCTTCCATCTTTTGTTTATTGTTAATAATTCTGCTATTAACATTGGTGTACAAATGTCTGTTCAAGTCCCTGCTTTCAATTCATTTCAGTGTGTACCCGGAAGTGGAATTTCTGAATTGCATAGTACTTCTATGTTTAACTTTTTCAGGAACTATTATACTGTTTTCCACAGTGGTAGTACCATTTTACATTTCCACTAGCAGTGTTCAAGGGTTCTAATTTATTCACGCTTTTCCTGACAGTTATTATTTTCTCCCTGTGTGTGTGTGTGTGTGTGTGTGCATGTGTGTGTGCATGTGTGTGTTTTATGCTGGCCATGCTAATGAATATGAAGTCCAATGTCATGAAAAATTTTCTTTACACTTTCTTCTAAAAGTTTGGTAGCTTTGGGTCTTATATATGGTTTTCAATCCATTTTAAGTGAAGTTTTGTATATGACAAGGGTCCAATTTTATTCTTTTGCACAAAGATATCCAGTTTTCCCAATACCACCTTTTGAAAAGACTATTTTTTCCTATTGAATAGTCTTGATACCATATTGAAAGACCAGATATACAAGGATTTATTTCTAAAGTCTGTACTCTATTTCATTAGTCTACGTGTCTGTCTTTATGTCAATGTAGCACTGTTTTCATTACTGCAGTTTTGTACTAAGCTTGAAATCAGGAAATGAAATCTCGTAATTTTGATTTGCATTTTCCTAATGATAAGCAATGTTGCACATCTTTTCAATTGCATATTGGCCATCTGTATATCTTCTTTGGAAACGTCTACTCAAGTTCTTTGCCAATTTTTAAATTTGGTTGTTTTGCTGATATTGTTGAGTTGTAGGAATTCTGTATATATTCTGGATATTAATTTTTTATCAGGTATACAACTTGCAAGCATTTTGCATTATTTTATAATTGCCTTTTCACTCTGTTGATAGTGTCTTTTCATGCACAAAAGTTTCTAATTTTAAGTCAATCCAATTTATCTATTTTTAATTTTGTTACTGATGCTTTTGGTGTTATATCTAAGTAACCACTGCCAAATTCCATGTCATGAAAAATTTCTCCTACATTTTTTGTTAAAAGTTTTATAGTTTTGGGTCTTACTTACCAAAAACCATTTTGGTTTTTCACCCATCTTAAGTGAATTTTTGTATATGGTAAGGGTCCAAGTTAATTTTTTTGCACATAGATATCCAGTTTTTTCAATACCACCTTTTGAAAAGACTATTTTTTTTCTATTACATAGCCTTGACACCCTTATTGAAAGACCATATATGCAAAGATTTATTTTCGAGGTCTTTATTCTATTAGTCTATATGTCTTGTCTTTTTGTCAACACAGCCTGTTTTAATTACCGTAGCTTTGTATTAATCAGGAAATGTGAGCCCTCTTCTGCTTTTTCAAAATTGTTGTGGCTACTTGGGAGTCCTTGAGATTTCATATGGGTTTTAGGATGAATTTTTTTTACCTGTGCAAAAAACAGTGTTGGAAATTTGAAAGATATGACATTATTTAAATTGCTTTAAATAATATTGACATTTTAAGAATATTACAACTTCTAATCCATGAACATGGGATGTCTTCCATTTATTTGTGTCTTCTTAATTTCTTAATTTCCAGGAACATTTTGTATTTTTCAGTGTACAAGTCTTTCACCTTCTTAGTTTTGTTTATTTCTAAGTATTTTATCCATTTTGATGCTATTGTAGATGGAACTGGTTTCTTAATTTTGTGTTCATATTATTCACTGTTAGTATATAGAAACATAATTTATTTTTGCATGTTGATTTTGTGCACACCAAATTTGCTAAGTTTGGTTATTAGTTCTACCAGGTATTTATTTATTTATTTATGGAATCTTTAGGGTTTTCTACATATAAGATCAAGTCATCTGTGAACAGAGATAACTTTATTTGTTCCTCTCTGTTTCGGATGACTTTAATTTCTTTTTCTAGCCTAATTGCTCTGGCTATAACTTTCAATATATGTTGAATAGAAGCAGCAAAAATGGATATCTTTGTCTTGTTCTTGATCTTAAAGGAACAACTTCCAGCATTTCACCATTGAGTATGATGTCAATTATGAGTTTTACATATAGGACCTTTATTATGTTAAAGTAATTTCATTTCATCCCTAGTTTGTTAAGTGCTTTTTATCATGAATGGGTGTTGAATTTTATCAGATAATTTTTCTGCATTGAGATGATCATGTGTTCTTTTCTTCCATTCCATCAAAGTGGTGTATTACTTGACTGATTTCCACGTGTTGTAAAATTCTTGCATTCCAGGAATAAATCCCACTTGGTCATGGTGTATTATCCTCTTGATAAGCTGTTGAATTTAGTTTGGTAATATTTTATGAAGAAATTTTGCATCAATTTTTTGTTTGTTTGTTTGCTTTTTGAGATGGAGTCTCACTCTATTGCCCATGCTGGAGTGCAATGGCACGATCTTGGCTCACTGCAACCTCCACCCCCCAGGTTCAAGTGATTCTCCTGCCTCAGCCTCCTGAGAAGCTGGGATTACAGGCGCCTTCCACCACGCCAGGGTAATTTTTGTATTTTTAGTAGAGACGGGGTTTTCACCATATTGGCCAGGCTGGTCTCAAACTCCTGACCTCAGGATCTGCCTGTCTCGGCCTCCCAAAGTGCTTGGATTACAGGCATGAGCCACTGTGCCCAGCCTTGCACCAGTGTTTATAAAGGATATTGGCTCGTGGTTTTCTTTTCTTTAGTGTCCTTGTCTAGATTTGGTGCCCGGTAATACCAGTCTCATAGAATGGGATAGAGAGTGTTCTCTGAGGATTGGTGTTAAATCTTTAAATGTTTGATAACATTTACCAGATAGAAAATAATCTTGTCCAGGACTTTTCTTTTGTGGGAAGTTTTTGATTACTGATCCAATCCTCTTACTAGTTAAAGGTTTATGTAGGTTTCCTATTTCTTCATGATAGTCTTAATAGGTTGTTGTTTCTAGAAATTTGTCTATTATGAGATGGTTATTAAATTTGTTAGTATACAATTTTTCTTACTACTTTCTTAAAATTCTTTTTATTTCTCTAAACTAACTAGTAATGTGCCCATTTTCATTTCTGATTTTAGTTATTTGAGTCTTTTCTCCTTTTTTCTTACACAGTTTAGCTAAAGGTTTGTGAATTTTGTCGATGTTTTTAATATCTTTGTTTTATTATTTTTTCTATCATTTTTCTCTTCTATATTTTATCTCTGTTCTACTCTTTATTATTTTCTTCCCTCTTATAGCTAGGCTTAATTCATTCTTTTGTTATAATTAGGTAGGGTGTAAACTTAGGTTGTTGATTTGAGATCTTTTTCTTTTTTAATATGAATATTTACAGCTACAAATTTGCTGTTGTGTTTCCAATTTCATTTTTATTAGAAAAGATAGTTTCTAATTTCCCTTGTGATATCTTCTTTGAACCATTGGTTATTTAAGAGTGTATTGTTTAATTTCCATATATTTGTGAGTTTTCCTCCTATTATTGATTTCTAATTTTATACCACTGGCATCTGAAAAGATACTTTGTATAATTTTAATCTTTTAAAATTTGTTAAGACTTGTTTTGTGACCTAACAAATAGTCTATCATGTGAATATTTGATGTGCATTGGAGAAAAAAGTTGTATACTGCTGTTGTTGGGTGGACTGCTTTATATGCATCTGTTAGATCCAATTAATCTATTGTGTTGTTTATGTCCTCTGTTTCTTTGTTAATCTTCTATTTGTTTTTTCTCTCAATTACTTATAATAGGGTATTAAAGTTTCCTACTGTTATTGTAGAGGTTTCCACTTATACCTTGAATTGTGTTTGCTTTAGATATGTTAGAGCACTGGTGTTTGGTATATATAAGTTTACAATGGTTATATCTTTTTGAAGAATTGGCCCTTTTATTACTATATGACCTCTTTATTTGCCTCATTACAGTTTTTGACATGAAGTTTATTTTGTCTAATATTAGTATAAGTCAATCTTGTTAGTTTTTGATTATTATTTGCATGAAATATCTTATTTCATCTTTTCATTTTCAACCAGTGTGTTCTGTCTAAAGGTGTTTCTTGTAAGCATCATATAATTGAATCCCATTTTAAAACATCCATTCTGCCTATTAATAATTACTTTATATGCCTACAAATATAATATATATGCCAAATTACAAAAAATAAGTACATACCTATTAATAATTACTTTATATGCCTATATGTACTTATTTTTTGTAGTTTTATTATTTTTTCTATATGCCATCTCTCTCATTTCCTCTATTACTGCCTTCTTTTGTGTTTAGTTTTTTTTTGTGTGTGTGTGCGTGTATGGAGGCATGTTGTTTCCTTTAAATTTCAACTTTTATTCTAGATACACGGGGTACATGTACAGGGTTTTTGCACGAGTATAATGCACCCAGGTAGTGGACATAGTACCCAGTAGGTATTTTTTCAAACTATACCTCTCTTCCTCCCTCTCCCATCTAGTAGTCTGCAGTGCCTATTGTTCCCGTGTTCATGTCCGTGTGTGCTCAATATTAAGCTGTCATTTATAAGTGATAATATGCAGTATTTGTTTTTCTTTTCCTGCATTAATTCACTTGGAATTATGATCTCCAGCAGCATCCATGTTGCAGCAAAGGGCACGATTTCATTTTTTTTTTTATGACTGTGTAGTGTTCAGTGATATATATGTACCATCTTTTCCTTATCCAGTCTATTGTCAGTAGGCATGTAGATTGATTCCATGTCTTCGCTTTTGTGAATAGTGCTGTGATGGACATATGTGTGCATGTGTCTTTATGATAGAACAATTTATAGAATTGTTATAGAAATGGGAACACTTAAAGAATGGGATTGCTAGGTCGAATGGAAGCTATTTAAGTTATTTGAGAAATCTCCAAACTGTTTTCTACAGTGGCAGAACTAATTTATATTTCCACCAACATTAGGTAACTGATCCCTTTTCTCCATAGCCTCATCAGCATCTGTTGTTTTTGGACATTTTAATAATAGCCATTCTGACTAGTGTGAGATGGTATCTCATTGTGGTTTTGACTTGAATTTCTCTAATGATTAATGATAATGAGCATATTTTCACATGTTTGTTGGCTGCTTGTATGTATTCTTTTGAGAAGTGTCTGTTCATAGCCTTTGCTCTTTTTTTTTTTTTTTTTTTTTTTTTTGACAGAGTTTTGCTCTTGTCGCTTAGGCTGGAGTGCAATGGCATGATCTTGGCTCACTCCAACCTCCACCTCCCGGGTTCAAGTGATTCTCCTGTCTCAGCCTCCTGAGTAGCCAGGATTACAGGAGCCTGCCACCATGCTCAGCTAATTTTTTATTTTTAGTAGAGACGGAGTTTTGCCATGTTGGCCAGGCTGGTCTCCAACTCTTGACCTTGTGATCTGCCCAAATCGACCTCCCAAAGTGCTGGGATTACAGGTGCGAGCAACCATGCCCAGACATCTTTGCTCATATTTGAGTGGGGTTGTTTGTGTTTTGCTTGTTGATTTAAGTTTCTTACAGATACTAGATATTAGACCTTTGACAGATATTAGTTTGTAAATACTTCTCCCATTCTGTAGGTTTTCTGTTTAGTCTATTGATAGTTTCTTTTGCTGTGCAGAAGCTCTCTAGTTTAATTAGGTCTCACTTGTCAATTTTTGTTTTTGTTGCAACGGCTTTTGGTGACATAGTCAAGAATTCTTTGCCAAGGCCAATGTTGACAAAGATATTTCCTAGTTTTTCTTATAGAATTTTTATAGCTTGAATTCTTATATTTAAATATTTAATTCAACTCAGGTTGATTATTGTATATGGCAAAAGCTAAAGGTCCAACTTCACTCTTCTTCATGTGGCTAGCCAGCTATTCCAGCACCATTTATTAATTAGGATGTCCTTTCCCCATTGCTTGTTTTTGTTGGCTCTGTTGAAGATCAGATGCTTATAGATGTGAGCTTATTTTTCTGAGTTTTCTGTTCTATTCCATTGGTCTATGTGTCTGTTTTTGTTTGTTTGTTTGCTTGTTTGTTTTGACCAGTATCATGCTGTTTTAGTTACTGTAGCCTTATAGTGTAGTTTGAAGTTGGGTAGTATGATTCCCCTAGCTTTGTTCCTTTCGTTTAGGATTGCTTTGGCTGTTTGGGCTCTTTTTCATCTCCATATGAATTTTAGAATAGTTTTCTTTGAAAAATGATGTTGGTTGTTTGATAGGAATAGCATTGAATCTATAAATTGCTTTGGGCAGCATGGTAATTTTAATGATATTGATTCTTCCAATCCATGAGCATGGATTTTTTTTTTCATTTATTTGTGTTGTCTCTGATTTCTCTCAGTGATGTTTTGTAGTTCTCTTCGTAGAGGTCTTTCACCTCTTTGGTTAGCTGTATGCCTATGTATTTTATTTTCTTTCTGGCTCTTATACATGGGTTTGTGTTTTCAATTTCACTTTCAGCCTGCACATTATCGGTGTATAGAAATGTTACCGATTTTTGAATACTGATTTTGTATTCTGAAACCTTGCTGAAATCATTGATTAGTTCTGGTAGCCTTTTTGTGGAGAGTTTAGGGTTTTCTAAGTATAGAATTATATTATTGGCAAAGAGAGATAATTTGATTTCCTCTTTTCCTATTTGGATGCCTTTTATATTTTTATTTTGTCTGATCGTTCTGGCTAGGACTTCCAGTAATATGTTGAACAGAAGTGGTGAGACTGGGCATCTTGCCTTGTTGCAGTTCTCAAGGGGGATGCTTCCAGCTTTTGTCCATTCAGTATGATGTTGGCTGTGGGTTTGTCATAGATGGCTCTCATTATTTTAAGGTATGTGTGTTCAATGCCTAGTCTGTTGAGGGTTTTTTATCATGAAGTGATGTTGGATTTTATCAAAACCTTTTTCTGTGTCTATTAAGGTGATCATATGAATTTTGTCTTAAATTCTGTTTATATGGTTTATATGGCGAATCACACTTATTGACTTGCATAGATTGAATCAGCCTTGAATCTAAGGAATAAAGTCTACTTAATTATGGTGCATTTATTAGGTTGATGCAAAAGTATTTGCGGTTTTGTGGCAAAAACTGCAATTACTTTTGCATCAACCTAAGACTATTTGACTATTTGCACATTGCTGGATTCAATGTGTTAGTATTTTGTTAAGGATTTTTGTGTCTCTGTTCATCAGGGATATTAGCCTGAAGTTTTCTTTGTTTGTTGTGTCTCTGCCAGATTTTGGTATCAGGCTGATGCTGGCTTCATAGAATGAGTTAGGGAGGAGTCTCTCCTCCTTAATTTTTGGGAATAGTTTCAGTAGCATTGGTACTAGTTCTCCTTTATATGTCCGGTAGAATTTGGCTATGAATACATCTGGTCCAGGGCTTCTATTTTGGTTGGTAGGTTTCTATTATTGGTTCAATTTCATAGTTTGATATTAGTCTATTTGGGGTTTCAATCTCTTCCTGATTCAATCATGGGAGATTTTCTGTTTCCAGGAATTTATTTCTTCTAGATGTCCTAAATTGTGTGCATAGAGTTATTCATAGCATTATCTGAGGGTCTTTTGTATTTCTGTGGGATCAATTGTAAAGTCATTTTCATCATTTCTGAATGTACTACTTAGGTCTTCTCTCTTTTTTTCTTTGTTATTCTTGCTAGTGGTCTATCAATCTTGTTTATTTTTTTGAAAAAACAGCTCTTGGTTTCAGTAATCTTTTGTATTATATTAATTTTTGCATCTCAGTTTGTTCAGTTCTTCTCTAATTTTAGTTATTTCTTTTCTTCTGCCAGCTTGGGGGTTGGATTTTTTTTCTAGTTCCTTTAGGTGCAAAGTCAGATGTTAATTTGAGATTTTTCTAACTTCTTGATGAAGGTGTTTAGGACTATACCTTTAATACTGTATAAGCTGCTTCCCAGAGCTCTTCGTAAGTTGTGTTTCTATTTTTATTAATTTCAACATTAATTTTGATTTCTGCCTTAATTTAATGTTCACCCAGGAGTTACTCAGGAGCAATATACAGAAATACAAAAGATCCTCAAGTTGTTTAATTTCCAGGTATTATGTAGTTTTGACAGATCTTCTTATATTGATTTCTGTTTTTATTTCAATGTCATCCAAGAGCGTGTTTGGTATTATTTCATTTTTTAAAATTTACTGAAACTTGTTTTATGAAAAAACATGTAGCTAGTTTTCAAATATGTTCCGTGTATAGATGAGAAAAATGTATATTCTGTGATTGTCGGGTGTTCTGTAGGTGTCTATTATGTCCAGTTGTTCAAATGTCAAGTTTAAATCCAGTTTCTTTGTTATTTTTCTGTGGTGGCATGTTTTGATTTTCTCTTCATTTCTTTTTGTCTATATTTTATAGATATTTTCCTTGTAGTCATAATGTGGATTACACATAGCATCTTAAAGTTATAATAATCTGTGTTAAATTTATGCCTACTTTAATTTCAATTGAATAAAAAAACCTGTACCCATTCACAGATCAATTAACAACATTATGTTATGAATGTCATAAATTACATCTTTATATATTGGCTGCCCATTAACATACATTTATAATTATTCTGGTTCATTTGTCTTTTAAATCTTGCAGGAAATAAAGCATGGGGTTATAAACAACATTACAATAATACTGGTTATTATATTTGTCCATGTATTTACTTTAGTGGAGATATTTATATTTTCATATGCTTTTCTGTTACTACCTAGTGTTCTTTCATTTCAACTTGAAAGACTCTCTTTAGCATTTGTTGTGCAATGGGTCTAATGGTAGCAAACTCCCTCAGCTTTTGTTAATTTAGGCTATCTTAATCCCCCTCTCATTTTTGGAGGACAGTTTTTCCAGGTATAGAATTCTTGGTTGACACTTTTTTCTTTCAGCACTATAACTTCTGACATTAACTACCTGGAGTTAGCACAGACTCCACAGTTTAAGGGCTCAGGCCCACAAGACTGCCTGCCAGTTACAAGTGGTGAGTTCTCAGGTTACTCACAACTTCTGTCTGACTGAGCTACAAATCAGAGGCTTCCACAACCCAATTCTCATGTTCAATCGTTTGCTAGAATGGCTCCCAGAACTCAGAGAAACACTTATCCTTACTAGTTTATTACATGATAAAGTAAAGGATCTGATAAAGGATACAGATGAATAACCAGATAAAAAGATACATAAAGCAAGGTCCAAAGGGTCTCAAGTACAAGAGCTACTGTCACTGTGGAGAGGGGTTATGCCACCCTCCTGGTACATGGATCCTGTCTTATAGGGATTTTTATGGAGGCTTCATCACATAAGTATGATTATTAACTCAATCTTCAACTCCTCTCCCCTCCATGGAGAATGGGAAATGAAGCTGAAACTTCAAAGCGTCTAAGTAAGGTGTGGTCTGTCTGGTGACCAGCCCCTATCTGGAAGTCCACCAAGAGTCAACTCATTAGAACAAAAGATGCTCCTATCATGCATGCGGGAAGTTCTGAGGGATTTAGGAGCTCTGTGTCAGGAATCAGGCTAAAGACCAAATACTAATACAAAAGATGCTTCTAGCACTCCTGTTGCCTGGGAAACTATAAGGGTTTTGGAGCTGTGTGTCAGGAACTGGGGAGAAACCAATATATATATATATTTCTTATTCTTTCATGCCGGTTGTCACACATAACATGGTACTGAGACTATCTGTGTCTCAGCTGCTGAATGAAGTGAGTTAATATGTTCTTAGCACTTGGCAAGTTCTCAAGAAAATGAAGCTATTATTATTATTATATTATCAATAATAATATGTATGTCTCACTAAGGAGACCTCTGCTTCCTTCCACATATTCCTGTGTGGTGCTGGAATTCTATACTATGTAGCTGAACACAGAGCTCCCTAGAATATGAGGTCTCATGTCTATTGGGAAAAGAATTCAGCTCTAAGCCTTGCCAGATTCTTGTACCCCAGTCAAGCAATGCTAGATGTTTACTGAACACCATTTATTTTATCAAAGAAACACTAATTGTGATATCCCTATGATTAACGACATATCTAACATGAAACTCAAAATTTAGTCTTCAGACCTACGACATCCATGTCATCTGGGACTTGTTAGAAAAACAGAATTGCAGACCTCATCCCAGACATGCTGAGTCATAATTTACACGATCTCCAGATGATTCATCTGCACATTCAAATTTGGGAAGCACGATTTTAGTGCCGACTGAGAGAACTAAGGCTCCCCTAGCTGGAGCATGAACTTTGAGCTGAAGCCTTCTGAAAGCTAACCAGCCACGCTGCAGTGTGCCTCCAGATCTGGGCACGTGCATGTTCAGCAACCAACACAAGATGAAGATGAAAACCACCTATACTCATCTGGATAGCATAGGGTCACTTCTAATATATTTAAAAGTAAATGAGAAGTGATTTTAAAATTTCTCTCTTATATAACCTTCAGTAAAAAGATCAGCAGGGGCCTCTGATGAGTAATCATGAAGACCCTCGGTCAATCTTCAAACACTCATGAAATGATGTTTGAAGCCCTTGCGAAGAAATACAAAAAATGAGAGAGAAGAGGTTTAATGAGAAGCATAATTCTAGAATCTACCTCTGGTCCTACTGTCACCAGATCTGTGACTTTAGGCAAGTCACTTAACCCCTTTGAACCTCCATTGTGAAATGGAAATTTAACTGGTTAAATAGAAATTTGACTTGTTAGACAGAAATTATAATAGCTGTCTTATCTACTTCACAAGGTTGTCTACTAATGGATATCATGAAGTAATTCCAGTTTCAAAAGTTGTAAATATATATTCTGCAAATATACCACAAAGGACTTGCAGCTTCCTATAGCCACCAAAAGTGTCTAAGGAAAAACTGTAGCCCTGGACCTGAGCTGAGGGATGACTACATTATAACAACTAGGAATTCTTGTCACCTTACTTTTTTAAGTCTTCAGGTACATTGCACATTTAATACCCCCAAAATTATGAAGAAAAGTATTATTATTATTCTAATATAGACCTGGACATGAAGGCAGAGAATAAGTGTTATTCCAAAATGAGTATATTTGTCAATCATCATTCTCCATTTTCCTTTCCAATCTGACTTGGACATTTATTTCATAAGTCATAGCTCTCCTTGTGGAAACAACCATCGAAAATGTGACTTCAGACATTTTCAAATTGTGCATATGTGCTTTGAGAAAATGGAATAGTCCTGAGAAGTATGACTCCTAGAGAGATTGCTGTTTGGTAAAAGGAATTTAACCCCCAGAGAACTGGCCCTCACTTTCTCTCTAGCCCTCCAAGGGAAGGAACTTTAGGTGGAAAAAGACTTCGCAAGTTACAAACAAATTTAGCTATCAAAGTAGGTAACGGTGGAAATGAATGAGAATCATAGTTAATCAGGCAGACTTCACTGTTTTACAAAGAAATTCACATAATCTCCTGAATTTGGTGGATTTGGAACACCCTCCATCCAGATCTCAATTAGGAATAAGGTTTAGGATCATAGTATTTTTGTGCTAGAGGTGACCTAGGTGTTGTGAGTTAAACTCTCATGTAACAGGGAAGGGAGATTTGCCTCATGGAGATTGAGTGACTCGTCCAGTTTACAAATTTAGATATGATAGTTGTGGGATCAGAAAGCAGGACTTCCGAAACCCCATATAAAGCTTTTCGTTTGATGTGATTGGAACTTGTTCCTAGGAGTCATGTTTATTAGGTTATAAAAGTGCCACATTATGAGCTGGTTCATTCCAGGCCATGAGCCCAAGTTAAGCCTTACATAGAAGTTCTAGAGGTCACCCTCAGCTCACTTGCTCTATTTTGCAAGGCTTCTAAAATTCCAGTTATTAATTCTTCTGTGGATTTGATATCACCATGGAAAATATGTACAAATTGGCTCAGTTAAGACTGCATAGAATTCAGGAAGTGAAGGTAGACAGAAAGAAAATGTGAGGAGCCATAAGACAAGTTAGTTTAACTTTGAACCGTTTCTCATTAAAAATAAACAGCTAGAACTTCATCAAGGCGAACATCATCAAAAAAGGGGGTAAAAAACCAAGCTTCCATATCAAATAAATTACTCTCCATTAATCAACGTATTTGTGACAACTTTTCTCCAATGAAATATTTGATCAATGACTTTCTTCTCTAGGTCTGTAAGTGGATGGCATTAGGACTACGGTTCCTCCTCTTTGTAAGGACCAATCACAGATGGCTGATATTGTGCGTTCTATTTTCCATTGCCCTTGGGCTCCATCTGGCCCAGACGTCTCTTGCAAGAGTTGACGGTTAAAAGACTAAGATCAGTCCCAACATGTGGCCACTATTTTAATAAATATTTTCCTACTCATAGAAATATTCATCGATGCTTCTTTAACATTGAAAAGAGAGATTTACATTTTTAAATGTTGCATTTTGAATTAGGTTATAGAAGAATAACACGCTGACCAATTTTCCACTTGCCGTTGGTTATTTGACTACTAATTTGATTGTAGAATTGTTCTTATGTTGTAGTCGTTGTTTAGGCTAAACTAAGCATCCAAGTGGGTTTTAAATTGCTGCTTTCAAATTGACTCATAGTCAAAATATACAGAAAATATGTTATACAGTTACTAATCAGATTCGGTAGTATTTTAAAAAATCCTTATATTCTATTTGAAAAATAAGATAATTGTAGATATAAAATGAAAAGGTTTATACTTCCTTTAGCTAAAAGAATAAAAAAATAAATGATATAGAAAAAGTATTATAAAAAAGAAAATGGCAAATATTTGCCTTTAGGAATTTTTCTCTCATAGAATACACGTCTAATAAAAAATGGGGACAATTCAATGAAGAAACACAAATTTATAGCATTTTAGAGAAGAACTAAGAAATAGCTGGATTCTACAACAATCATCTCATCACATGTTTGTGGAAAGCAAGCAGTTAAATGGAAATCAAAAGCTCAAAGTTTAGATATCTTCTAATCTTGAGTACCTAAAATATATTTTAACTTCAGTTAAAAATAGATTGTAGACTTTGAAGAACAAAGAACAACTTAGTTAAAAGAAGAACTAGCCCTAAACTTCGGAATTGAAGCTTATTATTTTCCTCAACTTGGATACAGGACTTTCTATTTATCCTTGTGAGTGGGCAGGGCAATGTGTAGAGTTAACCACCTACCATAGATTTTGCCTGTAAAACTTCTGAGATTTATGGGCAGATAAGATCATATGCACCCTCTTCTGAAGGAGCAGGACCTTGTGAAAAGTTTTCAAACAGCTTCATACAGAAGAGCCCCTGATGCCAGTGGGCCACCTGGGCAGCTCACTCTGGCCTCTGGGCGGCCTCTTCCTCTGTGTTCTGGCCAGACTCTAAGACCAAGCATTCGTCATTGGACAACACTTCTTTTCTGAGGACACAAGGAATAGAAATGATAAGATTTGCAATGTTCATCCATTCTTTCAGTCAACAGCCCAGCCATTTCACTGGCTATGCAAAGAGGAAGAAATATCGCTGAATGGTGGAAAACAGCTCCCCCATATTCAGCAGTGTCTGCTGTTCATGGCTTTGAACCATAGGATGGAGATGCAAAGGTGAGCAAGGGAGTCTTTATCCCTCCCCTCATGGAGTTTACAGAAAAAAGTTCTCCCTGTCGCTGTTCAGTCTGTGAATAGTAACCACCGCCTCTTCTGGAAGCTAAATAATTTACTCCTTTTGACCTTCACATAGAAATCTCTTCCAGCAAATCCCTTAGAATTCCATAAAAGAAACTTTATGAGTGAAATTCATCCAATAAATTCTCAATGAGCCAGTCATGGAATCATGAAACCGCTTAGGTGCCCAGCTTCCTTCTTTGCAGAGGAAAAGAAGGTTTCCTTGTGCTTGTCCCTTCCTTGGGAAGCCCAGCTCCTAGCGAGTGGGCAATCTGTTGCCAGCCCAAGCCAACACTCAGGGTACAGCCTGATTTCCACTCCCTTGGAACATAAACCTCTCTGTTCAGCAGCAGCTTCTGGCTCCAGAGTCTTTTTATTTCTCCAAACTGCTGCCTCTGTTTGGAAGAAATAGCATTTTAACACATCTGAATTTTCTGTTTGAGGTATATTTTCAGACATGGAATAAAGAAAACACTTTCCTGCTCAATATATTTTTCTCAGAGTCATTTCTAAGATAGTAAGACAGATTTGTTTTTTAAGCCAAAAAACATTATCTCTTCCTATAAATTTTTTGGGACTGGATTTCAAGGTCTTAATAGCTTTCTTGGGATCCTTTGTATTTAGAGAATTTCTTCATGGTGACACTGCAAGTTAGTTTTTAAATCTGTCAGCTATAGCAGAGGTGGAAGAACTGTGGCCCCTGGTGTAACTAAAGTTTCACTGGAACACATCCATGTATTCGGTTATAGATTGTCTATTGCTACTTTTCTGCTCCAACAGCAGAGTTGAGCGGTTGGTACACAGACAGTATGACCCACAGAACCTAACAATTTCCTCTTTGGCCCTTTACAGAAAACATCTGCCGACCCATGTTGTGTAGCTGAAAAGCCAACCTCCCATTCCCTGCGTATACTGTGTTCTCATTCTCACACTAAGTTTTCCACATTCATTTGCTGTTATTTTCAGCTGTTTTTTCTTATTCATCCTGGAGCTTTGGTTCATGATATTCTAAACACAGAGCCTCCTCCCTTTCCCAAAATGATTACTGATTCTACCCCAGCCTTCAAATTCAACTTCTTGATGACTCTGCAGTGATGGAAGTAGTATGAGAAACCTACAGTTCCAACCCCATGCTCCACACTGGCTGTATTTTCTTGCCCAGAATATGAATATATTTTTAGCATATCTATGCCTTAGAATGTCTTTCCAGATTAACATACTCTTTAATCATTATCTCACAAATTTAATTTTCCATCTTGCCCTGTGCTAGATGCATTTCTAGGTGTTTTATGCTCCAAACACAGTTTATCATCAGTGCCTCCATGGCACTCCAAAGTTGAATTATTAAGTCCACTCTATGGATGCCAGACTGAGGTGCAGGGAGGTTAGGTAATTTGCTCAAGTTTACAAAGCTAGTAAGTGGCGGAGCCAGAATTTAAAGTCACTCTTGCTCCCAGTTGCCTCCAAAAATCTTCATTACATTGCATTGCCAGAAAACACTAAAGAGTAAATTATTTTTATTATTCTACCGGAAATACTTCTAAAAGATTCCACATACTTCTCTGCCATTTCAATTAGATCATACTGAACATAAGTTAACCTCTTCAGGACTAGTTGATATCATAGCTATTATAAATGTTATATTGGTATAGAAGCATTTGAATCTACAAAGTGACTTACTGGCTGCATAAACTTAGGCAACTAACAGCCTCTCTGAGCCTCAGCTGCCTCATCTGCACAGTGAAGTTAGTCATATACTCACAAAAGATAACATAAAATGCCATGAATGAATCAGGCACAGAGGAAGGATGCACTAGGTGGTTATTATTATTAGATTATTGGATTATTGAGGATACTCTTTAACTTGGCTGCCTGAAGTCCATTTAGACTTCCTCAGTGCTTAGAACTACTGCCAAGAACATCAAACAAGTTTAAGTGATAAACTGATATTTGCACTCCTGCGACCTATCTCTGGACTAGATTGTGTCTTGTTGGAGTTCAGTGCCTATGATCTGTATATTTTCTGCCACAGCTGATATCTCTAGTACCGAATATTGTTCCATGAGGATTTACTCTGGCTGTTGATAGAGACAGAAAGTCTTGTCTTTAGCCCTGGCTGTCACGTGGACAACAGGCATAGATAACAACAGTCAATCCCAGTGTCTAGCCAGCCTCAGCTCTCCACGAGACTCCCTGGGAAATAAGCAGATAGCCATAATTTTAACAACACCCGAGTCCATCAGAAAAGTGTGAAAGGACCAGCATCTTTGCATATTGATACAGTTTCATGTGGTCTCTCTAGCAGAGAGGCAGGTCCAGGGCCACTCTGTGGATACTCTTCCTTAAGGGAGTGATTCTGAACCTACCAGGCTCTTTGGGAAGAAATTGGATATAGGATCAGGCATGGGGGTCGTTTCAGTGTTCCAAAAATCCTTTGCAGGGAAAGAAGCTTAATCTTTTCTCTGAGTGGCTCTGTAATGTGTATCATGTACAGGTGAGTGGAAATTAAGAGGAAGCATGTTCCCACTCGCCCCACGGAAGCACTGTTGAAAAACTCTTCCCAGAGGACAAACTCCTCTGATGTGACACCAGAGGCTTCCAGTGGGGCCACTCTCAGGGAATTCGTGCATTAAAGAGGTTGAGGGAAGGTCCTTTTAATTCTGAAATCCTCTAATTTAAGACTTTGGAAAAGTTATCCTGTGAATTCTGACGGGCCACAGATCAAGTCATGACGCTTATGCTTCACAACATTCAGGCAAAGCTTTTCAAGGCACTGCTCTCAGACATGAGTTTCTATTCAGATCACTTGGGCCTCTGTTAAAATGCAGATTGCTGGTTTACCAGGTCTGGGGTCTGTGAGTTTGCTTTTCCAATAAGCTTCCAGGTGACCCTAGGTCCAGGACCATGCCTCGAGCAGTAAGGTTTTAAAGGGTATGTGAATTAGGAAGGGTTAACAGGCAAGCCCCTTGGTTCCCCCATCCGGAAAACAGACGTCTGCACTAGCTCCTGCCTTGGCCCCCACCTCACCCAGGCTGAGTGCTCTGCTTCTCAGTGAGGTTACTCTATTGTTTCTCATCCAATCCAGGACAATTTTGGAGTAAAACAGGCTTTATTATGGTGGGATATAAATTGGAACTCAGATATTTTTTTTCCTATAAGGCTAATGAGGTTTCTTTTGTCATAAAATTAATGTTCTTACATCTTTCTTTATTCCTAGAACTGTATTTCTTGTTTTTAAATTTGTTTCTGTGGGTAAAGAAAGCATTTTGGGTTGTCTGTCCAGAGGGAAATGGGACAAGAAGCAAAAAATTGTTCAAACGGTAAATAAACTATTTAGGATTTGATGTGTATTCATGAGTCATGGGGGTAGGAAGAGGAACTTAACTGCACTAGGTTGGTAAACCACAAACCCTCTGAATCAATAGTATTTCGTTTGCTGTTCTAATAATGGCAAACACCAAGGTGTACCAGAGTGGGTGTGAGGGGTTTCTTTCCTTTTTTTTTCTTATATGATGTGTGAACATAGTGTTAAGTTCATTCAAAGGAGGCAGGAAAATTTTCTGCATCACTATCAAGGCATGGGAGTGGGGCTCTGCCTGGGACTCTGGGAGAGAGAAGTGTGGGAGAGATAGGATCTTGTCACATGAAGGACAGGGTGTCATCTGTCCTGCTGGACATAGCTGAGATCACAGATCCTCAAAAAGTGGGTAAGGGTGTTCTTATATTTCATTTAATTATCACAAAGACCTATCGGGCTGGCCATACTTACTGTAAGAGAGGAGGAAGCAGTGCTTCAAATCAGTGAACTTCCACGGGATGTAGTTGGGGTCTGAACTTGTGCCTCCAGACACAAAAGATGTTGATCATATTTGTCAAAAAATGACTTTCAAATTGCAGGAAGCTGCTATCATCTTCCATGCCTTCATCTTGCAGATGACAAAACCTGGTTGAGAGGCCTAGGGATTTTACAACAAACATAATGCACCAAAGAGCAAAGGAGAAGAATGAGAAGATGCTTTTGAGTTCTGGATTTATGCTCCTTCTGTTCCACAGTGCTCCCTCTAAAGCTTTCATGGAGACACAGTGGGATAAGAGGTTACCACTATCATTCGTGTTTGCCCCCAGCATATACTAGTGTTCATGCATACTAGCACTGTGTGAGCATGTATATATGTGTGAGTATCCTTGTATGTGCAAGGGTGTTCTTGCATGAGAGTGTATGTTGCATGAATTTGTACATACACACGAGTGTATATGCATTTTTGGTGGAGAAAGGGAGAAAATAGTATTTATTGAGCCCCAAGCCTGCGCCTAGTATAAGCCAAGAACTTCCTTTAAATTATTGCACACATTTAGGTAGATATTATTATTACCTGCATTTTTTAGATGACAAAAACTTTGAGTTAAATAATACATATTACCAACTCACAATATAATACATTGTTTATAGGAGTCGTAAAGGGTGTAATCTAAGTTTTCCTAGACCTGAGAATGTACTCTAAGAATCCTGCAATGATTCACATGAGAAATGAAGGTTAGCATCACACTGGAGTACAGAGATGTACTAGTTAATAAATTACTGGTTACTTCAATGTCTGGCCACCATGGTCTGACAGCACAGACTTTGGAATCAGTAGACGCTGCTTTGCTCTCACGTTCAACTACACACCAGCAGCAAGGTCCCTGAATAAGGCCAAGAAGCAAGGGCTTCTATTGTTTTTAAGACATCTTGCCACTTTCAGAATAATTGTTTTTGGTAGCTGTTCTTGCATATACTCAAGGGTGCAAAGCACATTTCTTGCCTGGGTTAAATAAAATACAATGTGACAATGCCATGCAATTTATTAGGTTACATCATATAAAATTGCCGATATCCAATTATTTTTTCCTGCAAAAATGATAATTTTATATGGCTCAACCCAATCCTTTATTAAACTCTAAGAAAGAGAGAAATAGCCATACAGAACTGGCAAACCACTCAGGAGAGTTAACCTAGGTAACAAGAGGCAAGAGTTATGATCAGCTTTCCAAAGCAGTTCTTAACAATCTGCCACTTTCAAAGAAACTCACCTGCTCTGTATTTATGGTGAACTCAGCTTGTGCAAGAAACAAGGTCTGTAGGATGAGATTCAGAATTAGGGGATCAATATTTTACGCCAAATGCAAGCTTCTGGTGGATGGGAATTGATGAGGAAGGACGAGAGGGAGTCCAGGCAGCTGCAAATGTGGCTTCTGTGGATCTGACCTACTTGGACATTCAGGATCCATCCTGGCCCCCACCTTCTGTAAATGAATAATTTAAAAAATCCTCCTTGAATCCCTTGTTAGGTAACTCTTAAGGCTACTCTTTATCTTTTAGTATTAATGTCTAGACAGAGGTTCTCAAACTTTGGGGTCTCAGGATCCCCTTACACTTTTAAAAATTATTGACCGTGTAAAGAGATTTGGTTGGTGTGGGCTTATCTACTGACAGTTAACGTATTAGAAAATATAACTGAGATTTAAAAATACTTATGCATTAATCGGCCGGGTGCCTTGGCTCACTCCTGTAATCCCAGCACATTGGGAGACCGAGGCCAGCAGATTACTTGAGGTCAAGAGTTCAAGACCAGCCTGGCCAACATGGTGAAACCCCGTGTCTACCAAAAATACAAAAATTAGCCGAGCATGGTGGGGCGTGCCCGTAATCTCAGCTACTCGGAAGGCTGACACAGGAGAATCACTTGAACCTAGGTGGAGGTTGCAGTGAGCCGAGATCGCGCCACTGCACTCCAGCCTGGGCAACAGAGAGAGACTCCATCTTAAATAAATAAATAAATAAATAAATAAATAAATAAATAAATAAAATAATACTTATGTAACATAAACGAACAGTTTTATGAAACATACTACACTTTTCCAAAACAGAAGCTAGGAGGAAAGAATGGCACTATTTCACCTGCTTGCCTTCTATTTAAAGACTGGCTTAACAAGACACCTGGAATTTCGTGTCTGCCTCTGAGTTTGATCTGTTGGAACAGCCCATGTGCCCTCGTCTCTGGAAATCCCCAGCGTACACTCGTGAATAAAGCAAGTCGTTTCTCAGGAGCACAGTATTAGGAAAATACTTTTGAATTTATGGACCTCTGAAAACAATCATGAGGGTCTCTGGACCATATTTTCAGAACCACTGGCCTAGGGTGATTTTTAAAAATTATTGGACTTTACTCAGATCAGTTTGAGACCCTTCAAGGCCCTCATTCTATTGTGCAGCCAGGGTTGGGAATCGCCACTGTCTGTTGTCTTATTGTCTAAAACGCATCTGCGATCCTCCCCGGCCACCCCCAGTTCCCCCGCCCGGCTCCCGCTTTCGCTTTCAGAGCGAATGTTGCCGCGCTCCTTCGTCGCGGCGCCCTCCTGGCGCCTGAGTCAGGTCCCATTCGGAACATGGGCGTTCAGGGACAGCGGGAGACCAAGGCAAGGGCGACGGCTTCGGGGAAGCAGAATATGCTGCCATCACATCCTGGACCAGGTCAACTTCTGTCTGGACCACCTTGAGTTCCAGCAGCAGCTCCGGGAGGTCCCGGCCATGCCAGCCCCTCGGTTCCGGGTCCCCCAAAACAGGCCCAACCGTGTCCCCTGGGCCAGGCTCCGGCTTGGGCACTCACCCCTTGGCTTAAATACCTTCTCCAGGGCCAGGCTTCAGGGTACCCTAGTGGGTCCGCAGCCTGGGACATCTTCCCACAGTCCCCTTTGCCTGTCTGAGCTGGTCCCCACCGCCTGGCATCGCCTTCTGGGGCCAGAGGCGGGCCTGAGTCCCACCCACGTGCCTGCCTGCTCAGCCTTCTGTGCACTTCCTACTCTGTCCAGGCCTTGAGCGTCCACATCAAATGGATCTCACACACACACACACACACACACACACACACAAATCAATCCATTGCATCGGATGTCCTATCAAAAGTCCAAACTCCAGCTGGGCACAGTGGCTCACGCCTGTAATCCTAGCACTTTGAGAGGCTGAGGCAGGTGGATAATGAGGTCAGGAATTCGAGACCTGCCTGGCCAAGATGGTGAAACTCCATCTCTACTAAAAAATACAAAAATTAGCCAGGCACGGTGGTGGGCACCTGTAATCCCCACTACTCAGGAGGCTGAGGCAGGAGAATTGCTTGAACCTGGGAGGCAGAGTTTTCAGTGAGCTGAGATCATGCCACTGCACTCTAGCCTGGGCAACAGAGCAAGACTCTGTCAAAACAAAACAAAACAAAACAAAACAACAAAAACAGAAACAAAACGTCCAAACTCCTTAGCAGGGTAGAGTCCTTGAAGACCTAATAGCCTTCTTTCTGTCTTGTGGTCCCAGGTCCCCAGGGACAAGTGTGCTGTTAGCCTTACAATGTTCAACAGAAGTTCTCAGGCGTTTTCCTCTGTGCAACACTGGGAGGCTTGCAGCCCTCTGCAAAAGTGTCCTCTTATTTCTACCTGAGTTCACCAGGTGGGGCCCAATAAGCCCTGCTAGTAATTCTCCACCAAAAGATTGTCATTTTCAGGAGGGCAGAGAAAGCATCTTTTTTACAGGACTATTGTCAGCACTTCCTTGCAAGTGATAGCTCAGTAAACATCTGTCGAATGAATGAACGAATGAATGAATGAATGAATGCCACATGAACACAGCCACAAAGATGCCGAGTTCATCATCAAGCTACTCTGTTGTTCTATGTCTTGTTTTATGGATTTTAAACATGTGCTTCTCCCTTCTAATGACTCATTGAGTGGGGAGTGTGTGTGTGTGTATCTCACGGAACAAACTTGTGAGCCTGTCTATTTCACTCTAAGGAAGTTCACCAAATAGAGGAATTCTTGTCAGCTGGGCCCAGCCAGCCCTCCGCATGTGCCCTGAGCCATTGAGGCAACTAGAGGGTGTCCATGTCCAGTCGGAAGGTTGAACGCTGGTTGGGTGCTGTGTGCTGGTGGCCTAGGACAGGGTCAGGTTAGGAGTGGCAGTCCCTTTAGGATGCTCCTTCCTCTATACCCTTCAGCCTGCATGCATGTGCAGGTGTGTGTGTGTGTATGTGCGTGTGCATGCATATGTATGTGAGAGAGTGTGTGTATGTGCATTTTGAACCATTTGAAAGTGAGCTAAAGATAGCATCCCCTCTGCCTAATATATATTTTGGTGTCTATTTCCAAAGAACAGGATATCCCTTTCCATAACCATAACGGTTACCCAAATCGGCACATTTAACTTGGATACAATACTTTCAATCCACAGACTGTATTTAAATGTTGTCAGTTTCCCCAGTGATATACTTTAGAGCTATGCTCCGTCTCTTCAGTCTGCTTTAATTTTGGACAACTCCTCAGTAGTTTTTGTCTGATTTGACCTTGGCATTTTTGAGAGGTGCAGGTCACTTTATGTTATAGCCGATATATCCATTTGGCACTGGTCATGGGAGTATCTAAATAATAAGAAGCCCTGGTACCAGGTATAATGGGATAAGCACACTCCACTCATCTTGCTCACTGGATGTCGCTATAAAACCTGGACATAAGGCACAGGGCAGCGGTGAGGACTCTGAAAAGTGACTCATAGAAGAGGACTGGAATTTAAAGTGCTGAAACTGGTGGTGATTTTTTTGTTTGTTTGTTACTTTTATCCCTCGGCACTCGATACAGATGCAGTTGCAGAAGTACACAGAGAACCAAGTAAATAAAATTCCAGCTTTGTTGCCAGAAGATCTAAAAAGGGACTCCAGGGAGGTAGAAAATCCTGGGAGCTCATGGAGAGGGAGGAGTTCAGAGAGTGTCCCACACAGTTGACATGGGTCTGATGAAATACACACAGGGGATGCTAAGAGTGGAGCAAGAGAGACTCAGGCCTGGACCAGCCATGGTGGGGCACATACCTGATCAATGTAAAAAACACTGCCAAGGCTTTTGTTTCTCTGAGTTCTTAAAAAATTAATTAATAGACTATTTTTAGAGCAGTTTTAGGTTTTTGGAAAATTGAGTAGATGGTATCAAGTTCCCATATGCTCCTGCACCCCCCCACTCCCCTTATTATTACCATCTTGTAATGATGTGGTACATTTGTTATAATTGATGAGCCAATATTGTTACGTTATTGTTCATTAAAGTCCATAGTTAAGTCCAGAGTTCACATTAGGGTTCACTCTTGGGTACATCCTATGGGTTTTGACAAATGCATAATGACATGCATCCACCATAGGGTACCATACAGAATACTTTTCACTGCCCTAAAAATCTCCTGTGCTAAGCTCGTGTGGTGGTGTGTGCCTGTGGTCTCAGCTATTCTGGAGGCTGCAATGGGAAATCCCTTGAGTCCCATAGTTCAAGCCTGCAGTGAGCTATGATCATGCTTCAGCTTGGGTGACAGAATAAGACCCCCTCTTAAAAAAACAAAAATTAAAAAATTGTCTCTCCTGTACCTATTCATCCCTCCCTCTACTCATCCCCAACAACCCCCCCCCCACTGAACCTGTGACAAACACTAATCTTTTTACTGTCTCCATAGGTTTGCCTTTTCCAGAATGTCATATCATTGAAATCATACAGTATGTAGCCTTTTCAGATTGACTTCTTTCTTTATCAATAAGCGTTTAAGGTTCCTCTATGTCTTTTTCTGTAGCTGGCTAGCTTTTTCTTTTTATTACTAAATAATATTCCATTGTCTGGATGTACTACAGTCTGTTTATCCATTCGCTGTTGAAGGACATCTTGGCTGTATCCAAATTTTGGCAATTATGAATAAAGTTGGCATAAACATTCTCATGTAGTTTTTTGTAGAGACACAAGTTTTCAACTTATCTGGGCAAATATCAAAGAGCCTGCCTGCTGCTTCATAGGGTAACAATATGATTACTTTTGTAAGAAACTGCCAATCTCCATTCCAAGTCAGCTGAACTGTTTTGCACAGGCTTTGGACTTGGAGTTATGCAAGGGTAAGCTGGAGTCTCTAAGGGGGCATGATAGGGCTGGTTCTGTGAGTTTTGGAAAACTACAAACATGATTCAGCTGCAACAATGGGAAGGAACTGTCACTGCTGGGTGGAAGCGGCCTTGCTGGGGAGATGCTGGCAGGAGGAGGAAGTCCTCAGGAGGAAGGGTCGGGCACCTCTCCCTCCAGATTTGCGGCCTCGCTCTAGCGTCCCCTTGCCAGGAGCATCTGGCTAAGCCCAATTGCAGTTTGCAGAGTCCCAGTGCTGGCATCACAAGGCAGGATATAGAAAGGTGGGCTTGGAGCCAAGAGAAAATCATTTAATAATGGCATTACTCCCAGCCCCTGCTGGGATAAGTCCCTATCTTATTAAAGCGATAATACAAAGCAGTAGTGAATTTTTTTTTTTTTTTTGAGACGGAGTCTCGCTCTGTCGCCAGCAGTAGTGAAATTAACAGCACTAGACATGCCACTTTCCGTCTGGATGGACATCGGCATTTCTGTAGGGCAGTAATTTCTGTGATCTAAGATTGCCTCCCTGCTGGACTCAGAAAAGAGGCAACAAAAGTGGGTAAGTTTCTATTTAGTCCTGCCAATTCAGCCTTACTTGAATTGAGGCTGAGCCTGGAGAAAGCTAGATTCCTGGAAGCAGCAGTCCTGCAAACCCTGAGCAGCTGAGCACAAACCGCAGCCCGTCTAACATTCTCTTTACATTATTGCCTGCCTTTTGTAATGGAGGGGGCAGAGAATCACGACTCTTCTCTAAAGTTTCAGGAGAGCTCCCCACACCTCAGCCCCTGCCCGAAATTCACAGGTACATGACGGAAGTTTACAAAAACGGAAAAAAACCAACCATTTGGTTTGAGCTGAATTGAAAAACAAAACAAAACGAAAAAACCCTCAGAGTTTCTTTGGAAAATTATAATCCTTCTCTTTATCTCTCTACAATCACTTTCAGTCAAGCTCACGTTCATCTTTAACCTTTAATCTTCCGAAGTGTTCAAAGATGGACTCTAGTGACCTAGTGTCAATTTGCTGGTCTATCACGCCCCCTGGTGGTCAAAACTATCCAAGGTCTTAATAGGTATCAGACAGCTCCATGGCCTTCAGTAAGCATGGAAAAAAGTATGAAGCCAGAATATGACACAACTGACTGAAAAAAACACATGACACCATTTGTAGGGATAAAAATGTGTCTCTGTTTAGCAAAAAAAGCCACACCACAGGCCCCGTCATTCCATTTAAAAAATCAGATTATTCACATATTCTGGTAGTTTTTATTACAGCTTCAACTTCTAGATTCTGTTTTGTGATATTTTGCCATGTCATACAGTTTTGGTTGCCATATAAGTAAGAAGGAAAGCCATTGTGGATTCACTTCTGAATACTGAAGATAAAATAAAGGCTGCATAGGGACCTATACTTTGATATAAAATAAATGTTCTTTATTGTTCAGTAAGCCCTACTTGCTTCCTCCCCCTGCCAAGGATAATTTAAAGATAATTAAATAAATTAAAATTCATTGATCTATAGGTTAATAAAGTCCGTTAATATTCCTACAATTTATAAGAGCTTGAGAGGTAAGCCAAATGATTGATATCCTATGATATAGTATCTTTCTGGAATCATCCTCTGCAAATTTCCACAAGGAGGATTTTCTTTTCTTTTTTAAAAATCACTTTATTGAGGTACAATTAATATGTATAAAGCTATACATATTTAAATGTCTAGACCTCTCAAAGTTTCTTTTCACCCCTATTATTATTATTACAAGAACATGTCACAAAAGCTCTACCTTCTTAGAGAATCTTAGGAATGCAATACTGCATCATTAGCTATTGGCACTATCCTGCACCACAGGTCTCCAGAACCTACTCCTCTTGCCTGACTGAAACTTTCTACCTTTGATCAACACCCCTGCTTCCCCCTGCAGCCCCTGGCAACCACTATTACACCCTTGACTTTTATAGTTTCACTATTTTGGATTCCATGTATAAGTGAGCTTGTGTGATATTTGTCTTTCTGTGCCTGGCTGATTTCACTTAACATAATGTCCTCAGCTCCATCCATGTTGTCACAGATTACAGAATTATGTTCCTTTCTGGAGGTTGAATAATACTCCATTGTAAGTGTATACCACATTCTCTTTATCCATTTATCACAGATGGGATTTAGGCTCTTTCTACTATACCTTGGCTATTGTGAATAATGGGGTCAAGTATCTCTGTGAGACCCCAAGGGTCCTGGTCTTCCCTCTGTGATGACCCTGCTCTGGGTATTTTACTGGGAGAGCAGAGAAGAATGGAGTGGAGGATGTTCTTGACTGAGTGTTACCATTGCAGAGGCCAGGAGTTCAAAGAACCAAAATTTAAGTCTCAACTTCAAACCCCAGACCCAGCTTTCACTGATGTGTGGAAATTGGAATATCATTATTCATCTCCCTTTCTTTTCTACACTGTCTAATAAGGACAGTGGCTACCTCATAGGGACATGGCTCCTTGAGAGCAGGAATCTTGTCCATTTCTAGCTACTGGTCTGCCCCTAGTGCCTGAGAACTGAAACCAGATGGCCTTGGTAAACAATACGGAGAACAAGCAAAAATGACTTACCTGCAATGCTGAGAACAAGCAAAAATCACATCCAGGAATTTCTCCTGAAATTAAGACTCTGCACCAATTACATTGTTTCCTTATCAAGACTAACACTAGCTCATTTCACTTCCTTCATCTTGCTGTGCTACCAATCTACAGCTGGTCAGAAACTCTACCCAAACCCAGTGGCTTCCCACCTTCCAAAATCGACCTTAAAAATTACTACCACCTTCTCACTAAAACCCAGTAAACATCCCTTCCTGACTTCCCTTTCTGAGACCCTATGCTCAGAGGCTCCCCCCACCACCCCCCGCAAATGCAGCAGGTGAAACAAATTTAGCTTTGCTGGATCAATAGTCTTTTCTGGTGTTTCTGCATGTTCAAGAGTAGACAGATCTAACTCACAGTAAGCCCTGGCAAACATTGGTTTCCTTGCCTTCCTAGACCTTTCCCGCAAATGAGTGCCCTTTATTGGACAGGCCACGAGATGACTCTCATGGTGGATCCTGTTGCTGTGACTTACCAGGTTCATGACTTTGGGAAATTTGCCGAACCTCTCCAAGGTTTAGTTTCTTCTCTGTCAAGTGGGGATCAGTAATAGTCCACATCTTACATATTTTCTATAAGGATTAGAAGAGCAAAGTCACATTCTAAATTATGGTTGTTATTCCTCAAAATTAATTTTCTTCTTTGGAGTCTATCTAACCAAGCAGGCCGCAAAGGAAGTGCAGGCATTTCAAGGATCTTTGACTTTCATAGTTATCCACGAAATTTTACTCTAAAGAGACATCCAAAGACCCAAATTAAATTCCAGGTTAACTTATAGCCAACCTGGAGACACACAGTTCCCCAAACCTCCACACTGTCCAGGCAGTGAGCACACAGATGGGAATAGATTCAAATAGGTGGAAACACTCTGAAGCCCAAAGATGGGGCAGTGATGGATCTGAAATTCCCCAGAAAGTAAAGCCTCCAGGGTCAATTTACACGACTTGGCCAATAGAATCCTTGATGGTAGCTTTACTTTGCAAAATGGAGGTTTGAGAAACCATTCCAGAATGTGGACCTATCCATGTCCAAGAGAATGCTAGAGCCTGTGGAGTAGCTGGGTTTGCGCTTCCAAACAAGGTCGTGTGGGCCTAGGATGTGTAGCCTTTTCTACAATGAGCTTTGTGCATTAGAGTTCTGGCGCCTCTGTCCTTATTCCAGAAAGCACAGCTTATTCACAACTGGTCAGAAAGGCCTGGCCCCCAGAACTCTTGGCTTGAGGTTGTGACATCTAAGTTTAATGTAAGCTCTAAGAACCAACTGCCAAGTTGAAAGTTGGAGAATTCAATGGAAACTGGCAGAGCATCTGGAGACTTTACCTGAGGTTCCACAGTCTCAGCGGGACCAACCTAATCCTGATATTCTTTCCTAGGAACTGCAAGGTCAAGCTCAGAAATATCTTTTCCCACTCAAACCCACCCAACAAGAGAGGTGTACCTGACAGCCAGGTTCCGGGGGTTCCCCAGAAGGCTATTAAACAATTTAAGAAGTAAAAATTAAAAAATAAATAAATAAAGGAAGAAAAAAATACAGGGAGGAAGGACAAAGGAGAAAGAGAGAGAGAAGGAGGAAGGAAAGGAAGGGAAACAGAAAAAAAGAAGGAAGGAAAGAAAAAATGAAAGGAGGGAGGAAGGGAGGGACAGTGAGAGAGAGGGAGGGAGGGAGGAAGATGGGGACTTGATTAAGACTATCTAGAGTCCCTGTTAGTAGTATTTGATTCTTACAGCAAGCTGGCAGTTGGTAGAAAGGACACTTTTGCAATAGAACCTCTGCTAAAGACAGATTTGTTAGTAGAGGTGAAAAGTCTCCCAAAAGCCCCTTTCCCATAGACCCATTCAGTGAATCTGGCATAGAGAATTTCAGATTCCCCATGAAACCCAAAAGCAATTATGTGAGATTAGCAGGAGATCAGAAACAGCTTACCTCAAGTATTGTTTTCTCAACCCAGAGGGCTGGAGAAATTATTATCTGGTAAGAATTCTAAAAACTCTGAAACTGGTAACATTTGTTCAGACTGGAGGGAGAAATATAAGACCATGACAGGACAGACATACCATTGATAGCAGAACATGGTTGGAATGGACTTTTCTGAGATCTGTTTTCATTTCTGAAAAGTGCACGAGGACCCCAATGAGAGCTCCATCTTAGCTCTTGGATAACTTCTCAGCACCAGGTGGATGAGAGAAAGGTTTGTTGAGGCTCAATACCAAAAAATTGATGTCTGGAAACAGCTCAGAGATATCTGCTTACATCACATGGTCATGCTTCAGATATTTCAGAAAGACTGTGCTGTTGGAAGGAGAGCACACAGTCTTTTTTTTTTTTTTTTTTTTTGAGACTGACTCTCGCTGTTTTGCCCAGGTCGGAATGCAGTGGCACAATCTCGGCTCACTGCAACCTCCATCTCTCGGGTTCAAGGGATTCTCCTGCCTCAGCCTCCAGAGTACCTGGGATTACAGGTGCCCACCACCATGCCCGGTTAATTTTTGTATTTTTAGTAAAGACAGGGTTTCACTGTGGTGGCCAGGCTGGTCTTGAACTCCTGACCAAATAATTCACCCTCCTTGGCTTCCCAAAGTGCTGGGATTACATGTGTGAACCACTGCGCCTGGCCCCACACAGTCTTTTAAAGTAAACTAACTCAAGCCTCTGAAAGATAGCAAAGGGACAGTAAGTATTGGGCTAGATATGAAATTAGTCATTTAATTATGATAAATTCCTTTAATTTAAATATCATCACATGTATATTTTATGAGATAAGATGAGATTTGCAAGTGAAAGTCTATAAAAATGGTAAAGAGCTGTGAAGAATTAAGGTCATGAAGGTTCTAAATGTTTTCCAGGCCACCGACGACATGAATAGTTTACTTATAACCACTGACATGGTACTTCTGGTGAAATTAGGACCACTCAGAGTGTTCTTTCATTTCAGACCAGGCATCACTTGGTTTAGATATTGGACTCCTGACAGCCCTAGTGTGGTATGAAATGCCTGGTGACTGGTGCACTCTTACAGTGTGCTTCTTCCGGAGGCAGCAAGGTGGTGGTCCCCTGGCCCTCAGCTGATTCTCCAGACCAGGCAGGGGACTGACTTCAAGCCAGTCCTCTGAATTCCCCAACCTGAATGGAAATAACATTGAAATCTAATTGCTAGACTGGCTTTTCTGGCTAGAAGGATCTCACCTGAAAATCTCTTGTATCTTAATAACAAAATATCAGATCACTTTTATTATTGTATTTACAGAAATTACAGATTTGGGTAGACGTTTATCATATTTGGCATAAGCTGGCAATTGAGCTGCTGTGGGTTGGTTTTGAAGTGGGCTCTAACACAGATGTTCTATGGAGCCCCCACGTGGACACGTATAGGTATAACCGCTCTGCAGCGCACCCTCATCTTATGGAAAAAGGTCCAGTCTGTGTCTGAGGATGCCACCGTAGCCATTAGGAGGAACATGCACTGTGCTGTGATGGAAAGGATTGCCATTCTTAAAAGCCAGATCTCACGGAATCAGAGTTAACACTGACAGGTGAAAAAAAAATGGGCTGAACCTAGGTGAAACGGGCATTTTCAGCCACACATTCGTGTAGGATTGAATATGCTCTTCTGCAGCCGATTCCTCGCACAGTCCGACATTCCCCACTGGCCGCGTTCTGACTGGCGCACCTGCGTTCTCACCGTGACCAACCTGTTTGCATCGTGGAGTAGATGATCTGTTCCTTGAGCAAACCTTTTCCTAGAACGTAGCAATCTCTCTAGAGTCAAAAGTAAGTTCTGCACGTGCTCACTTCATCCAGTGCACATTCGATCTTCCGAACAACAGCATTAAACAGCATTTGCTGTTTTGTAAGATTTTTGGAAGATAATTCAATACTCTAAATCAATCAGGGGTTGGCCAAATACAGAGAGTAAATATTTTAGGCTTGTAGGTCAAGAAGGAAAATTCCAGAATATTATCTAGGTACTTATATAACCATTTCAAATGTAACCATTCAAAAGCACCATTTGAGTTTCCAGGCCATTAGGAAAGAGGTGGCTGGCTTGATCTGGCCTGTGGGTCCTAGTTTTCTAACTTGTGACCTACAATATGATTTATTATGCAGGTTACTGTATAAAGTGTTGTAACTAAATGTTTTTGCAAATATGGCAGCTCTTTTGTTTTCAAAACAGTCCATCCTCACAGTTGGCAAACACAGTGGTTGTCCTTTACCCCGCAAACCAGAGTTTGGCCTCTTGGGCCACAGGAAGGGTTCTTGTATCAGCCTTGCCTATTTCCTGAGCACCTGCTGTGCCCTAGCCAAGCCAGATGTCTACGTCCCATCTCTGAAAGATATGACCCTCCAACTGGTAAAGCGAGAGGACTCACCTGAGGAGATGATGAACAAGCAGATGTTAGTCCAGACTGAGCAGAGGCTTGTAGTGGGCTGGTCTATCCACCTAAGATGCCACGACACAGAGGACAGGAATTATATTTGGCCGACTTTGGCCACAAATACTTGCACTCATGTATTCACGAGTTAATAGTGATGGAGAATCGACTTTGTGCTCGTACTGTGCTAGGTGCCAGGATAGAGAGGTGAGCAAGGCAGAGAAAGTACTGGATACCACGCAGTCTACATTTACATAGAGCAAAACCAACAACACACAAGTGGACACAACTTCAAGATGATTTCAAATCGTGATGTGCACTGGAAGAAAGTAAAATGGGGTGATGTGACAGTGTCACTGGAACGGGGGGGTGAGGCTGGAACTTTAAAAGAAGCAGGTTATGAGAAAGAGCAGGAACATTGAACAGTAGAGCAGCTGCAAAGGCCCTGAGGTGAGTTAGGGGGATTTGCATCAGGAAGCCTTCTCAAGAGCAGGATGTGTGGTGGAGCTGGAGGCATGGGACTGAGAAATGCTGCCTGGAGAGTGAAGTCTTCTAAATCCTGGGAAGTGGTGTGAGCAAAGGCACTGGATTCGGGAGCAATAGTAATGTGGGAAACAGTCAACAGACCAGGCTGCGAGGCACCAGTGTTTGGAAATGTAGGAGTGTGGGGTAACAAGCAAGAATGGAGGGCTGGCACAGAGGAGAGCGGTGGGCCACAGCCGAGAGCTCAGACCCTGTCCTGGAGGTGATAGAAAACCAACCAGGGGGCTGTCCAGCAGTGATTCTGGCAGATTCACTGTTCAGGATGGGTTGAAAGGGAAGGAAAATGGAAGCTTTTTTTAAAGTGATTTTGTGATCTCCAAATTTAATCAAAGCTCTGGGTCTGGGAAGGCAAAGCATCAACAATTCCCTGAGGCATTTTGGGCACCTTGGCATGGATGGACTCCCCACTGCTCTGCACTGGGGAAGACAACTGTTGTGACTGACTCTGCCACCCTGGGTCCAGAAGCTTGGTTTTGACTCTCTGGAGATGAAACTCCAACATGTGGCTCAGAAAGCTTCAAGGACAAAGGGTCCACAATTATATCTATACGTATTTTCAGATCCGGTAGAAGGAAAAGAGAGAGAAAAAAGAAGGACGGAGAGAGCTGCCCACGTGAGGCCGCTGGGTTGGGACCCAGCATCTTAGGCTCCAGCCTTAGCTTTAGGACCTTGCTATGCTGTGGAACCTCTGAGTAAGTGACTTAACCCCTCTGGGCCTTGGTTCCCTCTCCCCCTAGGCTCTTCCAACCCTGATTCCTAGAATATAGAGCAAGGATTGGTGTTGATGCGTATCCACTGAAATTACCTTGGGAGCTTAAAAAAAATACCAGTTCCTGGCTTCACCCTAGAAGAGCTGAACCAAAGCCTCTGGGGGAGGGGCCCTGCATTTTCCACTGTAAAGCTGATGATGCTAATTCACAGAGAAGGTTGAGGGCCATGAGGCAAATGTGCCAGGGGATAACCAGCATCCTGGGTGCCTGAGGGAGCATCAATGTCTAGACCAAGTTGGAGAATACACAGCGCTCATCTCTGCTCCCTCTGATGGCTGCAAAAGAGACCTCTTGAGGTGGTACTGGTAGTGCTGTAAATTCATTTCATTATTATTTTTGTCATTAAAATGTAAATGGGTTTATTTATTTGTACATTATATGACATTAAACAGAGAGCCTGAAGGCCCTAAAGTGTATCATTTCATTGCCTAACCCCACTGCTTCCTGCAGCCCATTCCCTGGAGGCTTAGGCAGGGGAGCGGGTGAGACTGTCCAGCCACACCTGCCTCTGCACGGAGGATAGGGCCTCAGACCTCGCATCAGGGGCTCATCTGGTGCCCAGAGGATCAGGTCTAACTGGGATAAAGGTTAACTTTAATGTGTTGTCTCTGCATCTGAGAAAAACCCTAATAGGCTTGTAGTTACAGTCTTAGAAAATTCTGTGTGCTGCAAATCTGCTCAAGGAGGAAGGTCACAGTGGGAAGGTTCTCCAGAGTTCACGGAAGGCGGCGGATTCGGGCATTTTGAGGGGTGTGTGGGAACAGTTTCTTCCTGCTCCAGCAGTGCCATCCCTTGCCTCCGTGCCTTGCTCTCATTCCTGACTGCTTGTGCTTTGCTGGTTCTCTGTGTCTCACTCCTCCTCTTATGTGAGCTTAGGAGCCTGGTTTACCACCAAGAAAGGACCAAAAGAAGGAAGCTCAAGAAAAACCACTTCAGCTCCACTGAAGAGAGAGTGCTGGCTGGGCCTGAGGCCACACAGGACAGTAGAAGATCCCTACCTATCTATTGATCTTTGTTTCACGACACGTGACATCTTACTTGATTTGAGTTCCATCCCTGACCAGTTCAACCTTAGCTGGGGTGACTTTTTCCTTCTAGGTTGCCTTCTGAAACACCCAGTGCAAATAGGAGTTAGCGGGGAAGCAGAATTACTGCAGGCAGGGAGAATGGCTTCAGGGATGGGGGCAAGTCAAAGCAGCCTGGGGCTGGTGGTAGTATTTGGCCAGACTGCACAAACAAGCAGAGGGCAACCACACCAAGCCCAGGGAGGCTGCCCACAACACAGGACCCAAGCAGAACAGGAGACCCCATCTCAGCTTCCAGCGTGTCAACAGCTGTTACTTGAGGCTGGCACATAGGATGCTGTTACATGCTAGAACTAGCAGATAATCCAGATGAGCTTTTTTGGTTTTGTTCTGTTATATTTTGGGTTGATAAATAATAACTCTATATATTTATGGGGTAAAATATAATGTTTTAAAATGTGTATACATTTGGGGATGATGAAATCAGGTTAATTAACCTATCTATCATCCCAAATATTTTATCCTTTCTTTGTGGTGAGAACATTTAAAATCCTGGAAGATGGGATTTTACTCCTGTCTAACTGAGAGTTGTACTCTTTGACCAACATCTCCCCTCCTCCTGTCTACCCTCTTCCCCAGCCCCTGGTAAGCACCAGTCTACTCTCTATTTTTGTGAGTTTGACTTTTTAAGATTCCATATATACATGAAATTATATGATATTTCTTGTATATAACCCCAAAAGCACAAGCAACAAAAGCAAAAATGGACAAATGGGATTGCATCAAACCAAAAAGCTTCTACATAACGAAGGAAACAATCAGAAGAGTGAAGAGAAAACCCACAGATTGGAAGAAGATATTTGCAAATCATACATGAGGTAAGAGGTTAATGCCCCAAATATACAAGGAACTCATTCTACTCAGTAACAAGAGAACAAATAACCTTATTTAAAAGTGAGATAAGATCATGCCACTGCACTCTAGCCTGAATGACAGAGCAAGACTCCATCTAAAAAAAAAAAAAAAAAAAAAAAGAGGAAAGATAACACATATTGGTGAGGATATAGAGAAAACAGAATTCTTGCATGTTGCTGGTGGGATTGTAGATTAATTAGTATAGCCATTATGGACATCAGTAGGAAAGTTCCTCAAAAAGCTAAAAATGGAATTAGCATGCTAAAAATGGAATTACCATAAGATCCAGCAATCCCACTTCTGGGTTCTATCCAAAGGAAATGAAATCAGTTTCTCCAAGAGATGTCTGCATTCCCATGTTCATTGCATCACTACACACAATAGCAAGATACGGAAACAGCCGAAGTTCCCACATCAATGGAGGAATGAATTTAACAAAAGGGTGTCTATACACAATAGAATACTACTCAGCCTCAAAAAAAGTGGAAATTCTGTCATTTCTGACAACGTGGATAAACCTAGGGAACATTGCACTAAGTAAAATAAGCCAGGCACAGAGACAAATACCACAGATTGGTTTTTGCCACCTAGAGTCAAACCACAGTAAAGTGAGAAGAGAAGAGGTCTGAGAGTAAATGGTGTGATTCAGGTTAATCAGACCAACTGCTGCAGGGCTGTATTCATCTGTTCTCATACTGCTAATAAAGACATACCTGAGACGGTAATTTACAAAGGAAAGAGGTTTAATGGACTCACGGTTTCACATGGCTGGTGGGGGGCTTCATAATCACGGTGAATAGACAAAGGAAGAGCAAAGAAACGTCTTACATGGTGAGAGAAAAGAGAGCTTGTGTGGGGGAACTCCCACTTATGAAACCATCAGATCTTGTGAGACTTATTCACTACCATGAGAATAGGGTGGGGAAACTACCCCCATGCTTCAATTATCTCGACCTGGCCCCGCCTTTGACACCTAGGGATTATGACAATTCAAGGTGAGATTTGGGTGGGGACACAGCCAAACTGTATCAAGGGCTATGGCAAGGTTTAAGGAGATGAGAGATATAGTTCATCTGGAGGGGGAATTGCATCATGACAATGCTCCACCCTTGTCCATTTCCTGCTCTCAGATTTATACTTCCATCATTTGTGGGGTTTGGTCAGGTGCCCAGCACTATTCTGATTGCGGAGACTCAGGCAAATTCAGTTCTCTTTGCCTTCTGGGGGCTCATGGTCAGTGCAATGGTCAGGCAAGCGAATTAAAATTAATCTACCTATTCAATTTTGCTGACTTTTCAAGGCTCAGTTTAAGTCAGCTTCACCCACAAAGTTGACTGTGATTCCTCATCCTCTTTGTAAATTTCTTGAGCTCTCAGCTGAATGTGCCCCGAAATCACATCCAGTTGGATCCCAGGCAGACCTCATAAACCCAAATTCTTTGTAGCCTACAGATTTAAAAAATTGATTAGTTTACCCTCGTGATCCTCTGCCAAAAATAAAGTTTATTTGAGGTGGCTTATAAAACATTCCCACTATAATAAGGTAAAAATAAAGAGGAAGAAATCTGGGCAAAGAAGGAAAGATGGAAAGAGACTGGGGAAAGCAGTCCAAGGTGGAACCATGTGAGGTGAGACACCCCATGCTCCCGAATTATTAAATCCACTAAGATGAGCTGCTGGATCAATGTAGCCTTTCTAGTGTGTCCCTTACTCCCAAGAAACACTCTATCCAGAAAAGCAAGGAACTTGTTGGTCAATCCACCTCAAACTTCATATATATATATATTCATATATATCTATTCATATATATACATATATATCTATTCATATATATCTATTCATATATATATTCATATATATCTATTCATATATATCTATTCATATACATATTCATATATGTCTATTCATATATATATTCATGTATATATTCATATATATCTATTCATATATCTATTCATATATATTCATATATATCTATTCATATATCTATTCATATATATATTCATATATATTCATATATATGTTCATATATATTCATATATATGTTCATATATATGTTCATATATATTCATATATATGTTCATATATGTTCATATATATTCATATATATGTTCATATATGTTCATATATATTCATATATATATTCATATATGTTCATATATATTCATATATGTTCATATATATTCATATATATATTCATATATATTCACATATATATTCATATATATTCATATATATTCACATATATATTCATATATATTCATATATATTCATATATATATTCATATATATTCACATATATATTCATATATATATTCATATATATTCACATATATATTCATATATATATTCATATATATTCACATACATATTCATATATATATTCATATATATATTCACATATATATTCATATATATATTCACATATATATTCATATATATATTCATATATATTCATATATATATTCATATATATATTCATATATATATTCATATATATTCATATATATATTCATATATATATTCATATATATTCATATATATATTCATATATATATTCATATATATTCATATATATATTCATATATATATTCATATATATTCATATATATATTCATATATATATTCATATATATATTCATATATATATTCATATATATTCATATATATATTCATATACATATTCATATATATTCATATATATTCATATACATATTCATATATATTCATATATATTCATATACATATTCATATATATTCATATATATATTCATATACATATTCATATATATTCATATATACATATTCATATATATATTCATATATACATATTCATATATATTCATATATATTCATATATACATATTCATATATATTCATATATATTCATACATACATATTCATATATATTCGTATATATATTCATATATATTCATATATATTCATATATTCATATATATTCATATATATTCATATATATGCATATATATGTGCATATATATATGCATATATATGAACATATATGTATATATATATTTTTTTTGAGTCTTAGTCTGTCTCCCAGGCTGGAGTGCAGTGGCACGAATCTCGGCTCACTGCAACCTCTGCCTCCCAGGTTCAAGTGATTTGCCTGCCTCAGGCTCCCAAGTAGTTGGGACTACAGACACTCACCACAATGCCTGGCTAATTTTTGTATTTTTAGTAGAGACACGGTTTTGCTATGTTGGCCAGGCTCCTCAAACTCCTGCCCTCAGGTGGTCCACCCACCTCGGCCTCCCAAAGTGCTGGGATTACAGGCATGAGCCACCACACCCAGCCTTCATTGACAAAACTTCACTCTTTCACATCCATGCACATGTTCTACATGTTCTATTTTTTTAAATTTCTCCCAAAGGCCCTCACCCATTTCTACTTATTGAAATCTTGCCTTCATTTTAAAGCCCAGTTTAGGTGAACTTCACCCACAAAGTTGACCAACATTCTCATCCTTCTAAATTTCTTGAGCTCTTAGCTGCCAGTACCCTCAAATCACATCCAGTCCATCTGGGTCCCACCCACACCAACTGAACCCAGTCTCCCGGGGTAGGCTCTGGAGTCTGCAGAGTAATTCACATGGTGATTTTGATGAGCTGCCAGGGTTAGAAACCTTAGGGCTAGTCCATATCCTCATTTTAGGTACGAAGAGATAGAAGCTCAGGGAGCTGAGGGTTCCATGGCAATAATGGTGGAGGCAGGAATTGACAGCAGGAGCCTAATCCACAATTTGGTGCCCTTTCTACCTCGCCAGGCATACCAATATCAATGCCAAGTCAGTTACTGCCATCACAATACCAAAAGAACTATACCAAAAGCCTACAGAGGCATCGAACATTTAAGGCACTCATGAATTTTGCAAGATCTCAGTAGAATTGAAAATAATAATGACAATGTTATGGACCAATATGACCTAATACTGGAGATAATATAATATACAATAAGATCAAAGAATTCTAAGAACAGAATGGAACAACCACAAAAAAAGATAAAGTCCAGGAACATCTTCAAGGTAGGTATAATCATCCACCAGCCAGTCTCCATCTTTGATAAGCCAGGGTGGAGATGTAATTACGTGCAGAAGAAAGGATCTGGGCCATGCATAAGTAGAATCAGCCTGATGGTAGAATTGGGTAGAACAGGGCTTCCTTTGAAATGGAGTAATTTATGTTTTCAGTTTATTTATTGTGATTTAAATGTAGTCCTGTTGCAAGAAATAATTCATTTTTAAAAAATAATTTAAGATTCCCTTGACCTCAGGTAAGGGTTTCTCATAGAAAAATACTGCACATTCTGTTTTATTCATATGAAGCAACTGCAAACTTCCCAAGTGTTTCCAATTTATCTGGGACTTTTTCTGAAAGAAAACTTAATTGACTGAAGGGCAAGTTAGTGCATGAACCTCTCTGTAGACTCCAGTGGGCCACATGGCTTTGCATGTTACACAGCAGCCAACCAAGCCTGGCTTCCAATGTCCATGTAGAGGGATTAGTTGTCCCCCACACTGTGATATATGTGGAAAGATGAAAATATACATTTACTCAGCTCTTCCTTGTCAGACACTTACATATAAGTGACTTGTTCACACACACATTCACTCACTTATCCATCATTAGTTTATTAAACAATTTTTTTTGAGAATCTATGATGTAGAAGCATTGTGTGAAAATAGTACAGGCAAGACCCCCATCCCCACATTTCTTAAAAACTTACAGTAATAATGATTTACCATACCTCTGCTAAGTATTACCAGGAGCAGTGCAGGGTGTGGCCCAGTACAGGGATCAGGGGAGACTGCATGGAGGGGAGGGATTTGCAGTAACCTGAAAGATGGACAGAATTAACTGGGTGGAGAGTAGAGTGGGTGCTGTTGGTTTGTAAGAGCACTCCTTAGGAACAGTGATGATGGTCTCTTCAGGAACCCTGCTCCTGCCATCTGGTTTCCCCATGAGAACCATGTTTCTACGACCATCTTGGCCGCTGAGTGATAATCTTAGGAATTCTAGGGGCTAGAAGGGAACTGTTCTCAACTATATACCTCATTTTTCCCATTTAGAATCTTGCTATCACAGCTACGCACATCAAGAGACTTCCAGTTTCTTGGATGGAATGCTTTGAATTGATTTACTTGCTTGTGGAAAGGTGATATAGAGAACAACTTAATATTTCTGAACTAGACAAGATTCCATTTGTTATAGTCTGTCCTTACATGTTGTGTAAATGTAGCACTAAATGGCCTGACTTTTAAAGTTTTATGGAGGAGGGGGAAAGTATCGCTAGGATAGTTAACACCACCTGTTTACTCAGGCGTTATATTAACAGGCAGCTATTAGCCTCCAAAGAACATGAAGGTATCTGATTAACTTAGGCATTGGCCAAACCTCCTAGGACAGATTTGGGAAATTCAGTTGTAGACAACTGGCTTTGAGAATAACTGATTACCTGTAGACCTATTTGGAATAATCTTTCTTGGTGTGATATCCTAAGGATCCAGACAAGACTTGGTAAATTTGGTTGCCATCAAAGTTACAAAATCAATGAATCCAAATTTTGTGAGGCTTATAATCTGCCTAATGCTTCCATACAGTTCCCCCTGTGGGTAGAGTCCATGAAGCAGAGTCTACATTATCTATGTTTGCCTGGGCCCAAGTGCCAGTGTGGATGTGGGTGACTTTGAGATTTATGTGTCTGTGAGCTGAATAAATGTGGGAAGAGGCAGGATCAAGGTGTTGAACGCGGGGGCCCCCATCACTATTACTTAGGAATGGGCGCTCTCACAAATGAACGCTGTCCACTCCACAGCACTCTAAGGCCATACCTGACCAATTTCTGGTCCATCAAGATTTCAGGACTTGAGGAAAGCTTTAGAATCCCCTCTTTTTAATTCAGGTGGCTGATAGATTCTCTAGCTTCAGGAGAAGTCCAATTTCCAGTTGGTTAACTTGAGATAGAAAAGTGTGTTATTCCAACCTTACCCCAAGGCCCTGAACACACAAGTCCTTCTTTCTCCTTTCTGAATCATAAATGTGCTCCACACCCTCAATTCCCGTATGAGAGATCCATGACTGTGCAGTCACCCATAACATAATCTTGTACCAAATCCACAGCTGTTTTTGTTCTTGGCAAAACTAAGGCCTGTTTGAGTACGATGTAAGACGTAACTGGTCCCTGCATTCTTTTTGTTTCACTTTGAAGATGTTGGCCTGATAGCAACTCCCACCCCAAGATGCCAGTTGGAAATATAAGAAATAAGGCTACTTCATCCACACACCAAAACAAAGGAGGCAAACGAAATTTCAAATTAAAACAGGAAAGGCAAAACTTTTTTTCATGGTTCTAAATAATGAGCATTTTGACACTTTTTACACTCATCTTTAATACATTTTTTAAAAAACTATTCAAATGTTAAAAAATTTTAACAATTATTATAGGCACAACAATAAATGAATACATTCCTAACAAGATGAAAATGTTCTGTCCTAGGGCAGCCTGGGAATGTAAGATTGTGTTGATTGTGCTTCATCCCAGCTGCGGGAGTCACTGTGCTTGATAAATGGGATGCCAAGATAGAGGAGATGCTTATGTACATTTTGAATTTGTTTTCTGAAAATATTACTCAAAGAAATTCTGTAAGATGAAAACAAAAATCCATTATATTGAATGTCTTCACTCAAATCACATTTTGCAAAATCGCTACTTAAATTACGTAGATTTGCAAAATTTTAATAACGATGATCAAAAAGTACAACGCTGGATTCATTTTACTCATTTTTCTTTCAAGTATTTTTGTATAGTTTCTTTTCTTTTCTTTTCATCTTTTTTAGAGTTTTCAATGCTTAACTGTATAGCAGTATTCCTAGACCTTAGAGAATAAAGTTCTTTGCCATACACTTTATTTTCACTGTTACTTTGAAGAGTTTGAAAATTGCTTTGAGTTTAAATTAAAAAATCTAAGCTTTGCCATCGGTATTTTGTTTTCCTTTGGGGGAAAATGCAGTTGGCTTGGCTCAGTTCTGACAAGATAGTGAAAGTCATTCTAATTTTTATTTAAGAAAAAGCAATTTTCATAAATGGTGTACCACTAATGGATCATGATCATCTATAAGCCCCACGGCAAATTACTCTTAATCCAGTTTGCTGTGTTTCCTTACCTGAGGGAAATAATACCCACCCTTCCTCTGGGCTGGCATACTGCTCACAGAGACTTCTTCAATATATATTAATCCCATCATTTATCTTTGTCAACTGAGAACAAAAATAATTTGTAGAAGAGTAAACAGAACCACAGAGAAAAAGGGAGCTCGGCATTATTAAACAGCGGAAAGCAGGTGCTCAAAAGCCAAGCTTATTTTTATTGCAAAACTTGAGTAATTCTCCTTCTGCATCTGTGCATAGTAAATAAGAGTGAGGGAAAAAATCTAATATTTTAGAGGAAACTGAAATCACTTCAGCAGAGGAATGAGGGCAGGCACTGGCATTGTGGCTGGCTTTTTGAAGTCAACCTGAAAATAGGAGATTAATGGCTTTCAAAGGGCAGGAAGGAAAATAGAAGTGGTGAGAGTCAAAGGAAATTTTCATTTGATTTGAAAAATGCAAAATAATAAAACAAACTTCTTATATTCATTTTTCAGGACCAGATCCAGGTCTTGGCTGCATCTTTTCTCTTACCTACAAACTTTCATGATTATTAGAACTGCCAGCACTAACACTTGTATTAATTAGTATTAAATTTAAAAGTACTAGTATTATTAATGTTACTAAGATTACTAATAATTACTAATTACTTTCTGTTAGAGTCGCCATGTGCCATACACTTTTGAATGCATTTTGATTGCCCCCACAGTATTGTACAGGCAAGTAGAAGGAGGAATTGAGAAGGTAAGTGAAGGTCAGAGAAGTTAAATGACCCTTTGCATGGTTAAAATTGACACTCAGCCTTTATGAGTACATGCTATGTGTCAGATACTGAGCTACCAAACCTTCTGAGAAGTTATACCACGTATTCTCACTTTACAGATAAGGAAACAGAGGGTTGGAAAGGTTTAAAACATACCCAATTTCCCAAAATAATTCAGCTGAGACAGAATTCTAAATCCAGGTGTCTCATCAACTTCTCACTATTCCAGAAGTTCACTGTGAAGTTGGTAGTGATCTTCAAACCAAAATTCTTTGGGTTGCAAAATCCATTTCTTTTAACTAGTCTGTGGTGTCTTATTTATGAAATTACAAAACCAAACAAACACTCCTGATTATTTAAAAAAAAAAAAAACAAGGTCAACTCAGCTCAGTGCTATGGCCAACCATATCTTGGGAAACTAATATCTTACTCCCCTCACCCAGCATTACTTCCATCCTTTACCCTCATATCTCTCAGTTTTTGTTTAAATTGTGGTTTGTGTCTAAGTTGGCAGTGGTCTCTACTAGCAATGAATCCCAGCTGACCTCTAGGAAGTTTCAACTAGGAGATGAAGAGTGTCATCAAGAAATGAAGAGCTTGTACTTAGCAACCTTCTGGTCATTGAGAATGAAAAAATAGGTCACTAATGCCTTTTGGCAGAAATAGAACATCTTAGCCGCAATGAAAATGAGCAGGGAGCACTACACAACTAGCTAAAAGTGGGGGATCTTGTTTTAAGACAAATAAAACTGAACTAGAAGAATAGAAAACTTTTTGTTTTTCAGTTATTCTCTGCAGAGTTAGGTTGTATGATGGAGACTCAGGCACATTCCTATATTGGTAATATATTTATTCATTAATTTGTTTACTGAAAAACTGTTTATTGAGAATGAATAACTGCAAGAAACCAAGTGAAATAAAACTAGATCTTCCTCTCAAGGGACTTAGAGTTCATTTTGTTTTATGTCTAATCAACACAAGCCATGCAACTCACCCATAAAATTAGGTGTGCACACACAACTGGTCTATGTCTCTTGTCAATCAAGTTCAAGCGACAAATCAGTATGTGATGACGACTGTGCAGCATGCTTGCTAACATCGGTGGTAAAAAGCAGGGGAAGGAGGCCTTCCTTGGGGTGTCAGGCTTTGTGAGCAATTGTTTGATACTCTAATAGAAAGAAATTAAGCAAATACTACAAGCGATCTCTGTGGGAAAAGTTTTTTCATTTTTAATTTTCAAGATCAGCAATACAAATGATACAGCCCATCTGACCTTGAATATCTGCACCATCAGGTATCCTCCCTCAGCATATCCTGTTCATCCATCACATGTAATTCAGAATATCCCAGGAAGTCTCCAAATATGTGCTTTTAGCAACATGCAATATTTGTAAAATGCAATCTTCATTCCTAAGATAAGCCAAGGCAAGATAGTAATCCAGCATGAGTTTTACAATGGCTGATATGCACTAATGGAAGTTCCCTCTGCTTGATGCCCTGGAGGGCTTTCTACTCAGGTGTAGGGTAGCAAGTCTGATTCAGAATGGAGTGGGATCTGGGCAATTGCAATGAACATTATGGTTGATATTAGGAAACTTTGTAATGGGAGTACAGGTATGGAAGTTGATTTTCTTATACTTCCCTTGAAGGAGTATCTGTGGGAAAATGTTTACATTCCTCTAGGGGCCTGAGTACCCCAGTTTGAAAATCACTGATCTAGAATACATAGCCTCATTTTTCCATGGTTTGTGCTTCAAAAAAAGCAGTGTCTCTTATTGCTATATACTGGGGACTCAGGACAAGGAATATGGAAAGAGAGTAAAGAGAGGAGCAAAAGCTAAGATGGGAAAGGCCAAAGACAAACTTTGACTGTCGTACCTATGCTTGCCCATTTGTTAATCTGATATTTGAAATAGTCATTTCTGGCCGGGCGCAGTGGCTCATGCTTGTAGTCCCAGCACTTTGGGAGGCCGAGGCGGGAGAATCAAGAGGTCAGGAGATTGAGACCACGGTGAAACCCTGTCTCTACTAAAAATACAAAAACAAATTAGCCGGGCGTGGTGGCGGGCGCCTGTAGTCCCAGCTACTTGGAGAGGCTGAGGCAGGAGAATGGCGTGAACCCGGGAGGCAGAGCTTGCAGTGAGCCGAGATTGCGCCACTGCACTCCAGCCTGGGCGACAGAGCGAGACTCCGTCTCAAAAAAAAAAAAAAAGAAAGAAAGAAATAGTCATTTCTATGAATATTGTTGAGCTATGCAAATGTACAATGATAACCAGCAGCTCCATACCCCCTGGCACACACACTGCATTATGAAGGCTCAGGACAAGGATGCTTGATGGCAGGTGAGTTGTCCTTGACATGTGGCCACTATCTGCAGATCTGGTCACATCTTGCAATTCTGCTACTAGGGCTGGCTAAACACATAGCCAAGGGCCTTTCCCAAAGCATTCTGATTATAAATGTCCATTGAATGACTCACCATTTCTCATCTTTGGGGCTTTGTGATCACCTCCACATCTGAACTCTAATATTATTATAGAATTGCTACCTTAAAAGATCTTCTAGTTTTTGAACTGTTACTCTGTCCCTGGTTCTGCCAAGTTCTTCACAGAAATAATTCATGGATCTTCAGAACAACACCTTGGGACAATTCTTGCTGTTTCCTTTATGCAGATGAGGAAACTGCTGCATAGAGAGTTTAGTCAGCTTATTCCAGATGACACAGTGAGTGGCTGTGAGCTCAAATCCAGACATGTCTGATGGCATGTCTTGTGCAAAGTAGGATGTAAGCCAATAAATATTTTTGAATCATTTAATAATAAATTTTTAGAGACTCTACTCTTAGTTCTAATCCTCATTAGTCTTGACACTCAGCTAGACAGAAATTGTGATTGTTGCTGTACGCTTGTCAGCAGATGCCATCTAGATCTTGTCAGAAATCCCATTTTTCATGCTTCCATTTAATTGTTTAGTTCCAAAGAATTCTTACCACCTACTGGGCTCCAGGCTCTGTTCTGGCGTCAGGGTGAGAGCAGGGAACAAAGCAGACACTGCCCTGCCTAGTGTTAAGTATATTTTAATGGAGTGTTATTGATAGTATAATATCATTACAAATAAAGTTTATTGGAGAAAGATACAAGGCTTTGTGCGATTCTAATTGGAGGTCAAAATACCATAAAATATCTGAGTTTGACTTTAGAATTTGATTATGCAACTAAACAGAGCAAGAAAGATTTTATGTTAGGGAAGGAGAAGGAGAACTCTATGGACTGAGATTGCTTTTGGACAAACGCCATATGTTGCTTGATGCTGCAACAGCCCAGACTTATGAACTTTTGGTATTTTATCTTAGTAGAACACCTCTATTTTCTCAAGATGGAAATTTAAAACATTTAAAAAATATTGCAGTGAGCATAGGTCTACCCACCTCCTATGCTATATTAACATTTGAATATACTTACTTGCCTTAGCACACATCCATCCCTCTATTTATCTATCAGTCCAGCTTATTTATTGGATACATTTAAAGTTAAGTTGTAGATGTTAATGCCCTTCACTCCTAAACGCTTCAGCAATCATATCATTAACCAGAGCTCATTTGTTTACAGTTTTCCTTTCTCTCCTCCTCTTTTGTTCTCCTGCTCTCCCTCCTCCTTTTCCTCTTTCTCTTCATTCTTCTCTTTCTTCTTTGAGGTAAAATTCATGAAGAGTAAAAAACACACATCTGGGCCGGGCATGGTGGCTCACGCCTGTAATCCCAGCACTTTGGGAGGCCGAGGCAGGCGGATCACGAGGTCAGGAGATCGAGAACATCCCGGCTAACACAGTGAAACCCCGTCTCCACTAAAAATACAAAAAATTAGCCGGGCGTGGTGGCGGGTGCCCGTAGTCCCAGCTACTCTGGAGGCTGAGGCAGGAGAATGGCGTGAACCCGGGAGGCGCAGCATGCAGTGAGCTGAGATCACGCCACGCCACTGCACTCCAGCCTGGGTGACAGAGCGAGACTCTGTCTCAAAAAAAAAAAAAAAAAAAAAAAAAGCACACACCCTCAGTAGACCACTCATGAAGTACACCCCGAGAACACATTTACTTATTTAGGCCCATCCCAATTCTGGGTCTAATAAAATTGTGCGAATCCAGTGAGAGAGCCCTCACCAGAAACCAACCCTGCCTGCACATCGAGACTTCCAACCATCAGAGCTGTGAGAAATAAATATCTGTTGTTTAAGCCACCAAGCCCATGTTACTTTGTTATGGCAGCCTGAGTAGACTCACACTGCCTGCCCCATCAATCTTTCCTTACTTCTTTACTTTATGGCTCAAAGTGAAGTTCCAGGCTCATTTTGATCTTTCCTTCCCCAACCACTTCTCTAAAGATCTCTGATTCCTTTTAAAGGAGAATGGTATTTAGTAACTGAGAGCTATAAGCTAGTGTACTTATTATTATTTGGGATTCCTTTCCTCAAGGCCCTCTCAGTGGACAGAGCTGGGACAAAGCTCCACCACTTTCAAAGGAAGACCTCTTCACACACCAAAATCCTCCTGATTTTAGCTTCTTGCAGTAAAGTATGAGGTGATAATTCCCCAAACAGTGGACTCCTCTAATTTCTCATTTTTCAGACCATGAAGAGTTCAAACTTTATTTTCAGTGTGTGTGGAAACCATCTCTCAACACAGTGTGCACTCATCTACACACTTTTGTATGACACACTTACACAAATCCAGTTGGAGAGGCAGTAGGGAATTTATTTATTGATTTTTTAGTTGAACATCCCCTCTACATTTAAAACCCAAATACCACACACTGGCAGAGGCCATGGCCAAGTGCTGACAGATTTAAGTTTTGTTGAAATAGGTGGAAAAACAGAGAAGAATGGTGTGAGAACAGGAGCACAGGAAACTCAAATCTTGGCATGGAGAAGAAAAGGAGTGCTCAAATGCTCCAGCTCTCCGCACTGGAGGACCTGACTTGGAGAGCGATGACTGGCAGTGTTTAGCTCCATCTGGAGGAAGAGCTTTAACCTACAGAGAAGACCACCCAGGAATTCAGAGAAGACCCCAGGAGCTACTGGGGTCACCCATCTTCAGTTGGAACACACCTGATGTACCCCAGTGCCTTCCAGCCTAGAGTAACAAGACCAGTACTGGGAACATTACCTGGGAATTGATAACCATGGAAGCAAAAGATTACGACTATCCTCTTTTGTTAAAAAGAAAGAAAGGATATTTGGCAGAATGTGCCCCTCTCCTCAAAGCCGTTTTTACAAAAGCACACAGGCATACATACAACTTTTCTTTCTACAACACTTGAACGTGGTCACTGCTGTCACCAATATCATGCAAAAGCATAAAAATTGATTCTATAATATCTGAATCAAAGAAAATCTTGACTAAAAACAAGAAACCATCATGAATATTTCCTCTATTTAACTGATACTTGTGATGGCTGGGGAGCAGCGGCACATGCCTGTAATCCCAGCACTTTGGGAGGCTGAGGCAGGAGGATAGCTTGAGCCCAGGAGTTCGAGACCAGCCTGGGAAACATGGTGACAACTCATCTCTACGAAAAATACAAAATTAGCTGGATGTCATGGTGCGTGCCTGCAATCCCAGCTACTGGGGGGCTGAGATGGGAAGATCACTTTAGCCTGGGAGGTGGAGGCTGCAGGGAGCCCTGGTCATGCCCCTGCACTCCAGCCTGGGCAACAGAGCAAGACTCTGTCTCAAAAACAAAAACAAAAATGAAAAAAGATCCTTTTTTTTTGTTAACAATGTTCTAAAACCATTTACTAGCTTAAATCAAGACAACTAGTACATTCTAGTCATTACTCGCCCCGACTAAGATTGTGCTTTAGAACTCTCAATCCCATGTCATTTGCACACCTCTAATTCCTGAACATAGTCCAAGTTCACATCAACACTTTTCTGTTGTTGTTGTTTGTTTTGTTTTTTGTTTGTTTTTGAGATGGAGTGTCGCTCCTGTCGCCCAGGCTGGAGTGCAATGACTTGATTTTGGCTCAGTGCAACCTTCACCTCCCAGGTTCAAGCAATTCTCCTGCCTCAGCCTTCCTAGTAGCTGGGATTATAGGATTACAGGCACACACCACCACACTCAACTAATCTTTTTTAGTAGAGACAAGGTTTCACCATGTTGACCAGGCTGGTCTCGAACTCCTGACCTCAGGTGATCCACCCACCTCGTCCTCCCAAAGTGCTGGGATGACAGGCATGAGCCACCATGTCTGGCCATCAACACGTTTTTAGAAAACCCATTTTGTGATGGTATTGGGACTGCACACAACAGAACACTCCTATGTGATTTGGCTTTTTTCTCTCACTGACGGATTAGCTAAAGTTGAGTCTAACATTTAGCTGTAATATTTTTCTTGATTACATAGGATTCTGTTATTTGTTTTTCTTTGGAATCCACTGTACAGAAAATAATATGCAGCCTCTTTCATCTGAGTCAATCCCCCATGCCTCCTGTTTCTTCAGACTCTAGGAGGCAGAAATGCAATCAGGTTTTATCTTCAGCACAGGCCTCTGGTACATGGTCCAGGCCCATGATGGGGTCTGGGGAGTGGAAGAAATTTAGGTTAACTCTGGCACAGAATGAAGGAGACTTCATCTCTGAAACTCTGATCTCTTAAGATTGGTTCTCTTGAGGGAAACTCAGGATGGAACTTTGCAGAGGTCTCTCCCAGGCCTGGGGTTCCCATGCTTGCATATGGGCTTTCGGTGGGGGCATAAATCGAGCTCATATTTGGTTAGTGTTCTGCAGGGTAAATTAACCACTTTTCTCTGACCCTAACAAATGGTCAGGCCTGGTGGATATCTTTTCCCTCTGCCATTTCCGAAGTCTTCAAATGTCTGCCCCAGCAATGCCTCCAAGGCATGCCCATGTTGATGGGACAAGCTGAGCCAGGCAGGGATCACTCATCCCATTTGGAGAAAACAGAATCACTCTTCCCAAAAGTTAGCAATTGGAATAGAGGGACTGCCCAGTGATTCTCAACTTGCACTGCATAGTGCAATCATCTGAGAGCTTGGAAATATTGCAGATAGCTCTACCTTCAAATTCTACTTCAAATTGTCTACTGTGGGCCTTTAGACTTTTTTGGAGGGGTATTGTTTAAATGTTTTACTTTTAAATTATGAAATATTCTAAATGCTTAGAAATACACAGATAATACATATAGCACATATCCATGAATCTAGCATCTAGATTTAGCAATGTGGTACTTTGTTTTAGGAAAAGGAACAAGGGAAGAAAGAAGAAAAAAAGGAAGGAAGAGAGGGAGGGAGGAAAAGAGAAAGAGGAAAGAGCAGGCAGAAGAGTTAAAAACGGAAAGGGAGGAACAAAGGAAAGGAAATGACATCTCTGTCTACCATGGCTGGGCTTTGTGATCCGTGGTTTATACTCTCGATTTCATTGAATTCTCATGCAAAATGGGAACAAGTTGCTTCTTGGATGGCTCAGCACCATTTCTATGGTCACACAGCTCTCAGGTGGCTGCAGGATTTGGAACTCAGGTGTTCCGGCCCCAGGTTTTCAGTCTCCCTGCCATTCGTGCGTGCCATGCCTTGCAGGGAGGAAGAGGGGCCCCTGGAACAGGCAGGCAGATGTCTGCACTCGTCATGGTGACCACCAGCTCAAACACTTCCTGTGGGTTCTAACTGTGGCCCCCGCCCCACCCAGGACCTCCAGCTACAGAAGGAAGCATGAATGGAGCTGGGAGCCATCTTGGCTGAGCTTTCAATGACTGTAACTTCAAGATGTGGTCAAGAGCTGCTTGGTGAGATGGGGCTTTAGATGGCATTTCCTAAGGAGGCTCCTTAGACCTGCTGTAAACTAGACTGGAGATCACCTCTCCACCGCAGGTACAATCGAGTGACCCTCACTGCCCTCCAGTGTCCTTAGCCAGGACCACAGACAGGATTTTCATCTCTACCACTTTGGCTATGAAATCAGCAAAGACCAAGGTTAGCCAGGAAGAAAAATAAATATAATAAAATGCTTGGCAAAGATCCACTGGGATCTGAAAATGAGTTACAATGAAGAAATGGGGGAAGGATGTTTCCCCTAGGAGGTCACAGGTATTAAAAATGACCCGCCAGAGAACACCCATGTGAGTGGACATTCCAGAACATTATCCTTCACATGCATAATGTGTGGAGATGCAGATGCAGGCAGCCACAGACGAGGTTGCCCCTGGTTTGGTCAGAAGGACTTACTGTGCTTGGCAGTGGGGGAAATGGCTCAGTATATTCATTCTCTTGCTCTCTGTCTCTCTCTCTCTCTGTCTCCCCCTCCTTTTTTTCTCTCTCCTGCCTTCTCCGCTCTATGCATTATCTCATTTCATTAAATGATAAGCTGTTGAAAATGTTCCAGATAAATGATTATTCTCAATTTGAACTACATTCAATATAGCAGTTTAGAGCTCAAAAACATGACTTCGATTGAAAACAGCAAGTTGCAAAATGATGTGTACAGTAACATCCCATTTACGGTGTCAATACTACCAGAGAAAGGGCTTCTGGGTGGTGGTAGCATTTGCTTCCGTGATTTGGGTGATGGTGTTGCAAGTTTGTTCTTTGCGGAAGTGGACAGAGCTGTACACTGTGGACACGGCCCTTTTCCATATCTGCATTATACCTCAATAAAGTTACAACAAATTATAATGAATACATATGCAAAACAATGCTTGTAACATTTATGGGCATGCAGTGTGGTTAAAAGCACAAGATCTTGGGGAAACTGAGATTCAGAGAGGTAGAGCAACCCCAGCTGAAGTCTGTATGCTCAGAAAGTGGTACACATGAGATGCCAATCCAGGCCTGGGATATTTCAAAGATACAGCTCTTTCTGCAATACTATGGTGCCTCTACTAAGGGATCATCTTGGATCAAACCAAGGAGCTGTGAATGTCCATGAGACAGTTGGCCTATTAACATACACCAGCTCTGTCCAGGATTAATATCTACAAAACAAAATAGAGGTGTTGTTATTTATATGTGAGCTTTACTGTCATCATCAATAAAATATGGCTTATAGTACTTCCTCCACATACTATGCAAAGTCATTGTACAAATCTGATGAGATAATGTTGAGAGAAATGTGGTGAAACTGAGAATTATAGTTGGCATACATGATACAAATCCCTAATCACTGGTTGCATTTTGTTATCTGACTTTACTTCCTGAAGACATACAGATAGTTTCTCTCTCCCAGCCACTAGAACGTTCATCAGCAGAGGGTACCCTGTATCCCTCTCTCCCTGCTTTCTACCATACAGGGGTTTAACACATTCTTAACCTTTAGACTATTGTCTACTTTAATCCTCAGAACATCCTAGGAAGGGAGGCTAAAGACAGCAGGTGGGAGAGTATCCATTTCCTCTTATAGATATGGGAGATATAGAAGCTGATCTTCCATATCTATAAGATAGATCTTGTCTACCAAGATCTAACTCTAAGATAGATCTTACCAAGAATCCCAGCTCCTAGCCAGACAGCCCTAGACAAGGACAGGGAGCAGAAACCACGATACTTGGGACTTCCCACCTGGACCTATTTTCTTTTTGTGCCACCTACAAGCAAAGTGACCTCAATGCTCTGTATCCATGTGTTGATTCAACTCTTGCAGACTTTCTTAAGGCGTATATTTCCAATGACCAAAGACATTTTCTTACATGCCATCATATTCTTATGAAAATAAGAAAATTTAGCATGGATAGAATGCTATTGTTTAGTCCCAACTCCATTTTCAAATATCATCACTTGTCCAAACAATGTCCTTTTTCCTATTTACCCCGGTCCAGGATCCAATCACTTGGGTTAATGTCTCTTTAGGCTTTTTTGTTTTGAAACCTTTCCTCAGGCTCTCTTTGTGTTTCTTCACTTTGATGTTTTTGAAGAGTAGAGGCCAGTTATTTTCTAGGTTGTTACTCCCTGGATTTCTCCAGTATTTTTCATTTTTGGCATGAAACCCACAGAAGTGATGTTGGGCCCTTCACCGTGCACCTTTCTAGGATCCTCATGATGTCTGTTGATCGTGTTAACTTTGAGTTCAATTAATTTTTGATTCACGTTGAATGAAATGACCTTGGGCAGCTCCCACATTTGGAAGGCTGATTCTAGATTACCTGAGGGCTTATTTTACTTTGGGGGTTGAGAATGACGTTGGATAATGTCCTTTCGCCTCTAATATGTACCTTTAAAATACTTACCAGTAACTGAAAAATGAAAATGAAAATTATCAGCAAACTAGATCAACTTGGGATTTCTTAACAAATTAGCCTAATAAAGGATTCAGATTGAAGGTCATGGATAAAATAGTTTTTGTTTGTTTGTTTGTTTGTTTTTTATATAAAGTGAATGAATATTTATTTTAGGCAGCAACTGTTAATCTATGAGAATCTTCCCTGACTCAAGTTAGAATACAGTACATTTGCTAAAGGGAATTTCCATGGTTTGTTTGTTTTGTTTTTTTTTTTTTTTTTTTTTTTTTTTTTTGCCTTTTTCTAGTAAACTGAAATATGTGGAAAGACCATCAGGTGGCGCACTGGTTCCAGTCGTTTTATCAGCAAATTTCCCACTGGGAAGGAAATTTGCTTGCTACTGGAAAACGCTGGACTCAAAAAGCCAACTCAATTAGCTTTTTGGAATCTAAAAAGAAAAATCGGTTTGAAGAAAACTTTCATTACGTATATTTTGAGCCGAGGTAGGATTTGTTTTCATGAGAATGTTTCCCTTTTCGTCATTTTCTGGCTCCAAGTTTAGGAAACATATTTAGGCGCACGAGTAAAAAAAGAGGAAAAAGAAAATCAGGACTAACTACTATCCTTTACACCTTTAAGTCTTAAAAACCCTTAACTCTTTTAGAGATGTTTTGCCTCTACCATTTCCTGGAGGAAAAGAACTATGCAAAGAAAAAAAAATCCTGACTCTTACTTCATGGGTGGCAACATGTGTCTGTGGTGTGTGTGTGTGTGTGTGTGTGTGTGTGTGTGTATGGATATGAGTGTGTGTGCTAGAGAATATATGGGGAGGAAGGGAAGAACAAAGAACAGTTTAATAAAATCCCTTCCCATTCTCACTGAAGTTTTATGTAATTTTAAAACTTTTAACCTCTAATAGTTTGAGCTGTAGGTATGTGACATGATTTGGCTGTGTCCCCACCCAAAGCTCAACTTGAATTGTAATAATCCCCATGTTTCAAGGGTGGGGCCAGGTGGAGATAATTGAATCATAGGGGCGGTTTCCCCCATACTGTTTTCATGGTAATGACTAAGTCTCACGAGATCTGGCGGTTTTATAAAGGGGAGTTCTCCTGCACAAGCCTCTTGCCTGCCACTATGTAAGACTTGACTTTGCTCCTCATTCACCTTCCACCATGATTGTGAGGCCTCCCCAGCCATGTGGAACTGTGAGTCAATGAAATCTCATTCCTTTATAAATTACCCAGTCTTGGGTATGTCTTTACTGGCAGCATGAGAACAGACTAATACAGCGTGGGAGGATCTCTAACCAAATTTTAACACATGAAGAGGCAGACAGCTTCTTTTTCACATCTGATATGGACTGCAGGAAACTCTTTCACCTGCTGCAACTTTGTTTTTTCCCTCTGTTTTCTGGCTTTTTGTTGACTGACATTCTAAAAATCTAGTATAAATCTATTCATGTGATTGCACTCTACTACTGAAGAGATTGACTTTTAAACTCCATTTAATGCTTGGCCAAAGTTTTAAAGTACTAGAAAACTCCAAAAGTTCATCTCCAGATTTCTCCACATCAAGGAATAAACCAAACTGAATGGTTGCTGAGTGTTCCTTGTACCCCTAATTTTTGTTAATGGTGTCATATGAGTCTCCTAAATAAATAAATAGGTCACAAAATTTCTGCCATGTATGTGTCACTGCATCTCTGGAATGGCAGGGGGAAGAGACTGGAAGCAATGGAGTAGCCACCAAGTAACCCCTCTGCCAAGAACACGTGGCCAGGCAGTTCCACACAGATCCATGGATCAGTCAACTCCACTTAATTTGCCTGTTCAGTCATTAGAGGGCAATATCTGGGGCTGTGTCTATTTTGGAATTCTGCCCTGGCTGATAGCTTACACTTACCAGGGACACTGGGTGGCTCCCAAATTAGGAGGAAAAAAAAGACCTCAGAAATCCTTTTAAAATTTTTTGTCAATCCTCACATAATTATAATTTGTGGTTCTACTTCTTTAAATACAATAATTTTAATTATTTAATTTTACAAATAACAAAATCCTCTTACATTTGACAAATTATAGTACACATATGTGCAAACCAAAGTATTGATTCAAACCCCAGGCACAAATGGACTTGCAGATCCCAGCAATAACTCTTTGCTTTTTCAGGAATATTGAGGACGGGGAAAAATGGTTTTCACTTGAGCTAAGTGAAGTCCACATGTATTATTTCAAGATATGCAAGCCACAAAACTTACTGTTTGTGATGGGGTATAGACCTGTGTAAGCCTTTCTGTCGGCTTCCAAATTCCCTGTTCCACTGACATTGTGGTTCTAAAATTTGGGGACACATAAGAATGATCCAAGGAACCTGCTGAAAAAGCAAGCCTGGCAGAGTTGATTCAGGTCCAGGAAACTGCATTTTAACAAGCATTCGAAGAGATGTAGAGCATGCTTTAATAAGAGTGCTTTGCATGCAACAGCCAATTTTCATGATTGATCATACTTCATGTGCATGTCACTTTCAAGTTTGTGGTGTTTTCAAGTAGACCACAGGTTTTAACTGTGCCTGCTTTGTGCCCTAACATTTCCAGCAACTCCTGAGAGGACCTGCCCTCAAATCCTCATGCACTATTGAATAAGAGCAGTTGCCTTCATGAGTTTCACATGGAATTCACCTTCTGTATCCACTGGCTCCGCAGGGTAGACTGTAGGACTTGAGCATCCTCAGACTTTAGTATCCATGGGGGTCCTGGAACCAGCCCCCCATGATGGATACCAAGGGACCCTTGTATAACCTGTATAACAGTCAGCCACCCTGAGATCCGGTTCTGGCAAAGAATAGCAACCAAAGAAACACAATCCAATGAGAAGACATTTTAAATCTTTACTTCATTTTCTCAAACAATACCCTAAGGGAGTTTTATATATAAATATATGTATTATTTAAAACCTATTTTTAATTCTTCTCACAATTGGCAGCAGTTGCACCAGAGCCTGTTTTCTGGTCTGAATAATAAAAAAGTTTCTCTCTTGAATACAGAGTAGATTCGTATCTATTTTTCTCTGCTTCATTTACTTTCTTGATATATCCTTTCATTTTTAACTAGCAATTTTACTTTTCCCATTAAAATACTTAGTTCCATTGGCCAGCTGTGGTGGCTCACACCTGTAATCCCAGCACTTTGGGAGGCCAAGGCGGAAGGACAACTTGAGCCCAGAAGTTAGAGACCAGCCTGGACAACATAGAAAATCCCATCTCTATAAACAACACAAAAATTAGCTGGATATGGTGGCATGCACCTGTAGTCCCAGGTACTTGGGAGGCTTAGAAAAGAGGGTCACTTGAGCCCTGGAGGTCAAGGCTGCAGTGAGCTGTGATCATGCCACTGCACTCCAGTCTGGGTGACAGAGCAAGACCCTGTCTCAAAAAACAAACAAACAAAACAAAAGAAAATTTAGTCCTATAGACTTCTGCATTTTCCTCTCCTCTATTGTATTCTTAACTTATTCATTACCTTGATTCTTTTACACAACAAATTCCAAGAGGCGCTGAGAGGATACAGACTCCATAGCAGATGAGGGAGGGGATGGAGGTATGAGTAAGCATAGAGGAATCCACCATTCACAGATGTACACACTGAGCTTCCACAGAGAGGGCCTTTGGACAAAAGCCTCAATAACTTAAACCGAAGCTCACATTTGAGGACACTGACATATATTATCTAATTTAATTTTTATCAAACTTTCAAAAATTGAGTAGTATTAACCCAATTTTCCAAATGAAGACACTACATTTTATATAGATTAAATAAATTCTACTGCCAGAAAATAAAAATCCAACATTCTCTCCACCACAGACACAATATCGTTCAAACATTAAAAACTTTATGGTATTATATAATTTATTGAAAAAATATTTTTTGTATGATGTATCTTATGAAAATATTTTCAACAAAATACATAATAAATGTTGAGTTGAGTTTGATTTAATGCAATATTATTGTATATTAATGGTTTATTAAACAAATAGCTTCTGTTTAACAAGATAACATTATTTCCAGAATGTACTCTTATCTCACATTCCTTGACATTGGCTCCCTTTTGAATGCTGGCTTTGCCTTCGTATATTTCTCCATTTCTGCCCAAAAGTCACACTGACACTATGGAGGCTCCAGGTTTATACAAGCAAGGCTTAAGCTTGCTGGCCAATCACCCATAGGTATTTGGCCCACTGTTCCCTTTTCCTTCAATGCCTGGGAAAAAAAAAAAAAAAAAAAAAAAAAAAAAACCTCCTCTAGAATCTTCACTTTACAGATTGGGAAGAAATGCTAATGCTATCTTCACTTTACAGATTGGGAAGAAATGCTAATGCTATCTAGGAACCTAGAGTCAATGCAATTCCATTCAAAATCATCACAGAACTTAAAAAGCATGAAGATCTACTTAAAAAATATCTATACACACACTTGCGGGAAAAATGACCAAATCAGAAAATAAGACAAATTGTCTAAAGCTAAAGTAACTAAGATAATGTTGCATTAATGTAGGGATAGACTCCCTCTAAAAAATCTCAGAACTGAATAGCGGTTCTAGAAACATATCCATGAATATATAAGCAACCCTGACTTGAGGCAGAGCTTGTATTGCAGATTAGTGGAGAGAAAGCCCTTCAACCAATGATGCAAAGGTGATTGGGCGTCCATCATAGTCTATTCCTGCTGCTATAATGAAATGCTTTAGGCTGGGTAATTTATAAACAAAAGAAATGTATTTCTCACGGTTCTGGGGGCTGGGAAGTCTAAAGTCAAGGTGTGAGCAGATTCAGTGTCCAGTGAGGGCTGCTTTCTGCATCACAGATGGCATCTTTTTGCTGCACATCCTCAAATGGCATAAGGGGGAAGGGACAGGTGCCAAGTTATTTCTCTCCAGCCGTCTTATCACATCACTAGTCCCATTAGAGGGCTCTCCCCATCACTCAATCATTTCCCAAAGGCCCCACCTCTTATTACTATTGCATTGGTAATTAAGTGTCAATATATAAATTTGGGGAGACACATTGAGACCACAGCATCATCTATGTAGAAAAAGCATGAAGTTAACACTGTACTTCACACCATAACAACAACAACAAATGGTGATACACACGTTTATATGAAAATGTAAAATGAGTACTTTCAGCAGATAATATGAGATCATTATAACGTTGCCATAGGAAGGAGTTTTTAAACAATTCATAAGAAGCACAAACTGTAAGAAAAGAGATAAATTAATTTAATTAGATTTTAATTAATGACTAATGTGAAAAAAAATCAAAAGACAGACTACACAGACTGGGAAGAGATCCTTGTAGTGCATGTAACTGACAAAGGGTTAGTACATTGGATATTTAAATTATGCCAAGAATGTCAACAAAAAGAAAAAAAGAAAACAACCTAACAGATGAATAAAAAGAACAATTGAAGAGGAACTTTATAGAAGAGAAAATTTGGATGGCTAATAAGCATATGAAAGAAGTTCAACCTGATTAGGAAAAGGGGAACTGCAAATCATAAAACCAAATGAAATACTATTTCACATTCATGCAGCTAAAACAGGTTAAAAACTTTGGTCAGTACAGACGGTTAGCAAGGGTGTGAATAAAAGAGCAATTATATAGTGCTGGGAACCTGTCGACTACTACAGCTTCCATGCAGACAATTAGATTTTATCCAGGAATGTTGGCAATGCAAACAAGACCAACAATTCAGGGCCCAGCAATTCTACTCTCTGCATAGATTCCATAGACAAATGCAAGCTCTTATACTTGTGCAAAAGCACTCATAGCAGCTTTGATTTTGATGCTGAGTGTGCACACATGCGCACACACACCCACACCAGAAGGAACCAAAATGCCCACAAAAAGAAAATGGCAAAGTAAACTGTGGCATATCTGGAAAAAGCAAAATTTTTCATTTGTGTTATTGGATAAATGACAGCTTCATGGAAATTGTGTATAGATTTCAGGAACATAATATTGTGAAAAAAGCAAGTGACTGCAAAGACGATGTAAACTCGATAATATACAAAACTGATGCTATATTTTAGAAACACTTTCATATGCAGTAGAACTATTAAGAAAACTTTGAAATGTGAAGAATGAATTGAGATGCATGAGGTGCCCACAGGATCCCTCCACGCTGCTGCTGCTGTTCCTTTTCTTCATCTGGTTGGTGGGTCGGGAGTGCTTGCTGTATTATTGCCATTATGCCTTTTATCTATTTTACTTATTTTTCTTACACATATTTTATGAACTTCTTTTACATTTACTTAATAAAAACAGGGTATAAATAAAATAAATTTAAAATATTTTTAAATGCCTTTTCAACTTATAACTTACTCTGCCTTTCTGTGTCCACCACCCAAGGTTTGTTCCCATCCCCATAGACAAGTGCCCTGGAATCCAGTCCCCCAGTGGCTTCTTTGATGCGAGTCTCTGCCCTTCCTAGTGCATCATCCATATCAGTCCAAAATTGACCTCAAACACCGGTGTTCTTACTTTAGAATCTACAGTAGTTGTCCAATGATAAGAACCTCTGCTCCCATTTCTCCCACTATGTGGTCTCTGCTCCCCTCTGGTCCAGCTCAGGGTACAAATGCACCTTTGAAGACGCGGGTCCTGAGTGAGGCACAGGGCATTCCATTCCTGCTGAGGCATGCGTTGTTTACTTATCTCCCCTCAACACCAGCTTTGCTGGAGGGCACTTCTATTGGCAAGCACTGGCAGACTCCTTAAGGCACAAAAAAATCCAGCACTGAACGGGCGAGGCACGGCTTGGAGGGTAATGAAGAGGATGTTGGTAGAAATCCCTTGAGCATATGTGAGCCTATAGTGGACAGAGCAAGTTAGTGAGGGGACAGGAGCACAGGGACCAGAACCCAAGGTGGAGACAAGGGGGGCAGATTTGCAAGAAGGAGGTTGGAAAGCTAGGAAGAGGTTCATGTGCTGTGTTTCCCAAATAGGGATTCTTGCGCCAAGAAGCAGCAAATAGTCTTTTAAGCGCATGGAATGCACCACAGATAAGCCCAAGAAATCGGAATTTAATTCGCTAGCGGAGCTCTGGAAATGGCATGAGGCATCCCCAGAAGTCAGGCCACTTACTAATGCCATGACGGCCTCTGCATGAGCAGGCAGCCAGTGCTGGACCATGTCCCCAGAGGGGATGGGACTTAGGCCCAGTTCTGATGCCATGTGTTCGCTTTACTGTTTTCTCTTATTTTGCTTCAGTATTCAAGAGCTCATCTGCAGTGCAGCCTTTCCCTCTCCAGCCCCTCAGCCATTCCCTAGGAAGTGACATGGCATTTGAATGCTGGTTCCAAACACAGAAAGCTTTTTGAAAAGGCATTTTAAAATGCCATTGCTTTTACCAGTTCTAGAAATTCTGCAATTAAATGAGAATTGACTGAACTATTTCAATTAATTTAAAAGGATAACTAGCTAAGAAATATAATTAATTCCCTAGCCATTCTAAAATGCTGTTTGCCATCATCCACCTGTTACAAGAATGCCCTGAATAAGATATTCTTCCATCAGCTTAATGGTAGCCCACAAACCAAACATTTGCAGTTTGCTGAGGCAGAATCTTTACATTTCTCTGTGGGTGTTTCTTTCTGTGCATGGGGTAAAGACATGGGTAGAACTTGACATTCCTTGTTTACGCTCTTGCCTTGTTTTTATATCTTTTTTTGCTCTCAGTCCAGTGAGACAGGCCGACCTCTTTAAAGCAAGCCCCATTACACACAGTCTATTTTAAAGGGCCATCTCATAAAATAATGTGTGACAGGATTAGACACCTGCCTTTAAAAGCACTTCCTCCCTGTCATGATTTAGCGTTGGTGCACAGGATTGTTCTGACAGATTGAACACCTTATGAGACCCACATACAGGTGCAAAACAGATCTTCCCAGGCCTGTGCACTGATCTTGAAGCAGAGTACAATGAAGTGTCAACCAACTGTGGCCATTCTCAGTGAAGAAATCACTGGGGAGGAGGAAGGATGATCCAGTGTGGCCAAATTTTCAGGGCTGAGTGCAAACTTTCCTCATTTATACAACAATGAATAAATATCTGTCGGGAAAAGCAGGTGACTGTATACACAGGTGCCTACTTGGCTATTTCTTATTTTATTTATGCACATAAAGGAGGGCTCTGTAGAAACACAGATGTTTCTACAGAGCCCATTGCCCATGCTTACTGTGAAAAACGTAGGCCCCAAATCTGGATGGAAAAGAAGAAAGAAGAAGGCTCTCTCGGAATCCCAGTGGATTGTAGCCACAGGCCATTGATGAGCTCCTGAGAGGTCCAGATGCCTAGGCCTTGATCACATGGACCTGAGTGATCTTTCTGACACTAGCCCCCTTGGAAAAGCTCAGAATTACAGCAGAACTATAGCACACAATTTGCAGAGTGTCCTCTTTTTAAAGTTACTTGCCTGCTAGGACTGATGAGCTGAAATTTAGACCGAGAAGTTACAGACAGCATGGACTTTGAGATTAGACTTACCTGGCTTCCATCCGGCTACCCAGTCTGCTAACAGCACATTCTTGGGAAAGCTGTGTAACATCTCTGAACCTCAGTTTCTGAATCTTTGAAATGAGCGTTACCCCAGCCAACCAATTGAATGATTGAATGTGATAATTAAATGAGATAATATCTGCAAACACTTAGCAAGACCCTATCACATCATAATTAGTAATTATCTGACAAAAAGGAGTGCTAGTAGATTACACTCTTACTGCATGACAGTCTGACATGGTAGAAACTGACTAAGTGTTCAGTGTGGAGGTTTTCCAACCTCATCCAGAATTTGAGGGCATCTCTTTGCATGACGTTGAAAAGGTCTGATTCTACCTTACACGATTTGATAACGGAGGGGGAAAATAATGACTCCTGCCTGTCTGAAGGCAGGTTTTTTTATATTGCCCCATCCAAGGGCTCATAGAGTCACAAAATGTAATAGTGGGGAGGCCTTTTGAGGCTACCTAGGCTAGATACCTTAAACTGAAGTAGTAGTCACTGCCATGGGGAGCCCAGTTTTTTGATGGTGTACATGGGCCTGGAGAGTTTAAAGATAGCCAAATACTTGACTTACACATGACCTCCTAGCAAAAAGTTGATGCAATTGAGACCATGTCTGCTGGCAAGATAGCATGCTGGGTTTCCATGCCTACCTTCCCTTTTGCAGTTTCCCTCTTCCACTTCATTCATTCACTCATTCACTCATTCAGTATTTATTGAGGAGCATCATCTATGCACCAAACACCATTCCCAATGCTCAGGATACAACAGTGGAAAGAGTAGATAAAAATCTCTATGTACATGAGTAGACTGACAATAAACAATGGAATCAATTGGATTTTCAGTATCAGCACATGCTAATGACAAAAATAAGAAAAAGGAATTGGAAGAGTAGAGGTGGGAGCAGTTACAAATTTAGATAAAACATTCAGGAAAAATCTCACTGGGAAGGGATCTTGGTAAAGGCTCAGATGATGCAGTTTTCAGGAGTGAGAACATCCTAGAAGAGGGAAAAGGACCACGTGTTCTGAGAAGAGCGAGAGCCACCTAGAGGAGGTGAAGGACTTGCAGGGAAGCAATGTCCAGTCTCATAGAGCTTTTTTTCTTGTGGTGAGATCTTGTCCAATGGCACAAATTGGGTACTCCACCCTTGATTGCCCTTTCCAGAAGGACTGGAATCAGGAGCGTGTCTGGCAACACCAAACCTTCTTTGGGTCTGTGCTCATCGGCCTCTTTTGTCACCTTCTCCCAACACAAACCCAGGACACAAGTGGCCATGGACACCAGTTAGAGGTCACTGGAGTCTTTGTAGCTGCTCACTCTCAAAAGTGTGCAATTCCTGCGGATGTGGAGAAAGGAATCGGGCCCACAAGATTCATTTGACAGTGGGATGCTTCCTGCCTGGGGACACGGACTAGGAAGAGAAGGTTCTTGTGGAGGTGAGGGGGCCTGCAAGTTCTGAGTGGGCAGGGGACTGCGATGCATGCTAGACAAACAGAGGTCCTTGAGCACATAAGGAAGGCAGAGGACGGCCACAGGCAGCAGCCCACTGGTGGGAAACCACAGTGGAAAGCTGATGAACAACTTGCAGAAAAGGGAATCCCTCGAATTCCATTTGCTTCTGAGGAAACATTGACGAAGGGAGAAGACACCTCAAATGCCTGTTACAGGCAAGACTCTGGAATACATTACTCATTCTGCTTCACTTTTAAAAGGAATCCGTGATCACAAGAAGCTAGCATGAATTCACTGAGAAATAGCAATTTCACACTAAACCTTATTTCTTTTTCTCAAGAAATACTGGATTAAACCATGTAGTAGGTATTATGTTATAGGGAAATTTTTGGCCAAAGATCAGAGAAGACCTTGCTCTTCTTGCCATAAATAAATCAATAGGCTTATTTATAAGGCAGTGAGTGAAAAAAAATCACAATTCTAATAAGAAAAGATGACAAAGATCTTTTTAATAAAACCTAAAGACAGCATTAAGAATTACTCAGCCCTCTGGTAGAGAGATTTTCTGTTTGAATAGTCTCAAAGGTGTAAGCAGAACTAGGGATCCACCTTGCCCTCTATTATTACCTCTTTCTATATTAATAGTAACACACCAAAAAAGTTTGTGTAAAACAGTGGTTCTCAAATTGTGGCCCCCAGAAAAGGAGCAGCAGCCTCACTTTGGAGTTTGTTAAAAATGCAAATTCTCAGGCACCACTCAGACATCCTGAATCTGAAACTCTGGAAATGGAGCCTCAAAGGCTGTGTGCTCATAAGCTCTCCCAGGGATTCTGAGTTCAGCTCGTCCAGCTAGAGAACTCTATTAGTAAAGTTCCAGGGACACCGTGTGATGCCTGTGTAACTTACCATGGGCAGTGGCATGCCCGGTACTGCCATACTCTGCTCTTGAGCAATAGTTCAATAATTCTACTTCATCCACTGGTGAAGAAGGCATTTCCCCTACCTAATGGCCAGGAGGTTCTGGACTGCAGTGGCTTGCTAGACTAATGTTAGTTATTTGACAGGGTCTGTCGCAATGTCTTTTACAAAATGAAGATAAATTAGGAAAGAATTCAATCACGATTGTTTGGTTCGGTAACTAGTTGCAAGATGGAACCTCTAATATTCTATTGATGGAGCAGTGTCAATCTAAAAAAAGGACTCCAACAGTGGCTCATGGTTCTGAACTCTCTCCTTTTGATTTACATGTATTAGTAGTAACTTAAATAAAAATTCAATAATAGTGCATCTCTCAGATTATCTACTGAGGCAATAGGTTATTGATGACATTGTCTAACAAATTTAGGGGTCAAATAGTGATAAATTGCTTCAAACAATTTGCAGGAATAAATGATATATATATATATATATATATATTTTTTTTTTTTTAACATTTGGGACTCAAACACCAATAACACTGCATAAAAGTGGTAAAGCAAGAAGTGTCCCAGAAGCTAAATTTCTACAGAATTTGTGATGGTGCTTATTTACATCAGATCTTTAGAAGGAATCATAATACGTGGCAACCACAATTTTGACTTCAATATTTGGTTACCATAAGAGAACAATTAGATCTTGAATGAAGAAAGTTGTTGATCTGCTCCACTCTATCCTGACACATCACACTTGAAGAATTACACTCAGTGCTGGGCACTAGATTTTAAGTGGTGTAGAAATCAATGAGATCTCATTCACAGGCACCAGGCCAAGGAATGGAAGATGCTCAAAGCCATGTCTTAAGAGGCGGTTGGCCTGGAGAAGAGAAGATTCAGGGGACCTTGCCAATCATCTTGAAGTTCTTGAAACGCACTACTGTAGGACCAGATTTGTTTGGTGCAGCCACCACAGGTAGAACCTGAACAAGGAAAACTATGAAGACATAGGCTTCCATTCAACATATACAAGATTTTTCCTAGAAACATAAAGGTTTCCTCAGGTTGTAGGAAACTCTGTTGTTCAAGTGTTGAAAATTTGGAAGAGCATTTGGGGGATGAAATTGTGAGGATTCAAGCAGGGTAAAAATAAGCTATCCTTAATGTCTATTTAATCCCCCATGAATGTCTACATATCAACAAATGTCCTGGTAGCACGATGGAGAGGACGTCAGAAAAATATCTAAACCTTGCCAAGTGCTTACTGTGCCAGGAACTGTTCTAGGCACTTTATATAATCACTCATTAATTATCATGATGATCCTATGAGGGATGTACTATTATTGTCTCTACAGATAAGGAAAGCAAAGCACAAAGAGTATGAATAATTTACCCAACACTATACAGCTAGCACATGGTTGAGCTGGAATTCAACCCAGGCAATCTGGCCCTGAGACCACATCATGCCATCCTGCTCTTCATCACAGGGATGAGCTCTGTCTGGTCCTCAAATGTACAAAGGTCGAACAGGCCAAGTCCTGTCATGGGTAAGATATGTGCTACACATATACAGATATATAAACATATATGTATTTGTAAGCATGAGACCCTTCCTTAAGTGTGATGCACAATCCTTGCCCTAAACAGGAAAGTCTTGGTGTAAGTCATTATTAAGTCTGGAAATGCATGCTAAACAGAGGGCAGGCACCTGCTACTTTTGTCTTCTTAGGGTTTTGCCTTTGCTTTTCCCCCTCCTGGAGCACTTTTCCTTGTGCTCCTCTGGAGACAGGCTCCTCACTAGGGAGGCCTTTCCTGACCATTCGTTCCTCAGTGATGTTATCCTGATCTATTATTTAATGCTTCTTATCATCGTCTTGTATCATCTTATTTACTTACTTTTTATTTTCTACCTCTTCATTTAGACTACATCTGAATGTATGAAATCTAGACATTATTTCAATTAGTAACTGATTGAAAGACTGTAACCAAAGGGTACTGATTATCAGATGTGACTAGACTGTTACTCAGTACCCTTTGGTTACCTTCTTTCAACCAGTTACTACATATTTAACTGATGTTTATGTAAACAGTTAAATATTTAGTTGAGTATATGAATAAATCAATGAATCAATGAATGAGTGAGCTCTGAAAGTTCCATATAATTAAAGATATCTCCTTCACTACTGTCAAAAAAAGGGTAGAAAGAAAAGAGAAAATAACAAGTGTTGGCAAGGATGTGGAGAAACTAGAACTCCTGTGCGCTGTTGGTAAGAATGTAGGTGCAGTTATAATGGAAAGCAGTATGATGGTTCCTCAAAATCTTATAAATAGAATTACTACATAATTCAGCAATTCAACTTCTGGGCTTATACCCGAAAGAATTGAAAGCAGTGACTCTTGAGATATTTGTACACTATGTTTAAAGTAGCATAATTCATAATAGCCAAGGAGTGGAAGCAACCCAAGTGTCCATGGACAGATGAGCGAATACACAATATGTGGTATGTACATACAATGGAATATTTTTAGCCTTGAAAAGGAAGGAAATTCTGACACATGTAACAATATGGATAAATCTTGCACACTTTATGCTAAGCTAAATAAGTTAGACACAAAAGGACAAATACCGTATGATCACACTCCTATAAAGTACTTAAAGTAGTCAAATTCATTGAGACAGAAAGTAGAATGGTGGTTTCCAAGGCCTGAGGGAAGGGAAGAATGGGGAGTTGTTTAATGGGCACAAACTTTCAGTTTTGCAAGATAAAGAGTCCTGGGAATGAATAGTGGTGATATTTGCACACGAATGTGAATTTACTTAATGCCACTGAACAGTAAACCTAAAAATGGTTAAGGTGGTAAGTTTTGCCATTTTAAAATAATGTATATTTTACCATAATTAAAAACTAATCATACAAATTGAACATCCCAAATCTGAAATCCAAACTGGCCCACAATCCAAAACTTTTTGAGCACCTACATGACTCTCAAAGGAAATGTTCACTGGAGCATTTCAAGTTTCACTGGATGCTTAGTAGATAGGTATTAACGCAAATATTCCAAAATCTGAAAAAAAATTGAAATCTAAAATATTGCAGGTCCCTAGCACTTCAAATAAGGGATACTCAACTTGTAATAACTTAAAAGGATATCTTCCTCATGAACCAGTGAAGGCTTTATATTTTTAATTTGGGTGAAATCACCACTTTTTCCTTGGACGGAGCATCATGAGTAAATGTCTTGGGAGACAGACCCATCTGTTATGCAATTAGTATCTAACATTTGCCTCCGTCAAAATTTTGCAGAACTTTGGTCGTGGCCTTACCAACTCAAGTTCTTGGCAACTTTCTTTCCTTGGCAACTTTCTTGCCACAAGAGTGATGATGAAGACTCCAGGAAAGATGTTGCCTACCATGCTTTCTTACTTGAAAGACACAATTTCTCCAGAATGAATTTAGACCAACAAACCTGCCAGCATGGAAATCTTACCTCTTTTCTTCTGCATACCTTTTTGGCCTGCTAATAGGCATTAATTTTGAGGTCACGTAACACCTGCTGCTTATGCATATAGTGATTCATTTTCTTTTGTCTGAGTAATTTATAAAGAATCTTATGTTGGGATTAGTTTCTTCTTAATTTGTTCAGGGAGAATGAATGCGTTTGAGTCCCATAAGAAAGATCCATCAGCGTAAACGCAGGGTTAACATTGCTCACATGGCCTGGGTGGGGTGGCGCTGTCAGAACATGATCCCTGCTGCGTGGTCAACAATCACACATCACAGACTGAACAGCAAATGCCCTGGTGGGTTTTGGCCTTGGACCCCTACTGCAACTGTATGTACTTTTGCCCACACATGCTGTCTCCTGGCGTCCTGTGCCCGGGACACTCCCTGCAAAACAGCTAGAAGTGGATTCCGCCGGGGGCTGGCTCACGCCTGTAATCCTAGCACGTTGGGAAGCCTAGGCAGGCGGATCACAAGGTCAGGAGATCGAGACTATCCTGGCTAACACGGTGAAACCCCGTCCTACTAAAAATAAAAAAAAAAAAAATTAGCTGAGCGTGGTGGTGGGTGCCTGTAGTTCCAGCTACTCGGGAGGCTGAGGCTCAAGAATGGCATGAACCCGGGAGGCAGAGCTTGCAGTGAGCGGAGATCACGCCACTGCACTCGAGTCTGAGCGACAGAGTGAGACTTTGTCTCAAAAGAAAAAATAAAAAATTATAAAAAAAATAGAAGTGGATTCCTCCCATCCTTTCTTTCCAGATCTCTCCTGGCTTGACCTTCCTTCCATCTGTTCATCCTGCCTTGGTGGGGTACTCTTCCTGACCTCACTCCTGGCCCCAGCCCCACATGTTGTATGTAGATATCATGTTGTGTGTTTTTGTTTTTCCTGTCATAGCTTCTCTTTAGTTATTTGGCACGGATGTGTCCCCAAGGCTGCATAGCAGGGACATCTGGCACACATTTGCTGGGCAGGAGTCCACCTTGCTTGTCCTCTCCTGAGAGGTCATCAGCTCCCATCTTTACCATCTGTGTCACTCTGCCCCCTTCTATCTAGGACACATTCTTGCCTGAGTCAGAGAGGGCTTAGAAGTTTAGGAAGAGGTTGGATTCTGACAACAGCTTCTATCCCTTTACACCTTCTGTTTTGACCTTCCTCTTGGATGCTTAGGACGGTGCCACAGCTCTGGTTGATGTCACCATGCACGCCCCACTCTGCAAACACCCAGGAACACAGTTCCCGTTCTTGATGAACAGGTTCCTGAAAACTCCACAAAAAAGTAGCAAATTAACTTGCAATTAGTTGTTCCTAAGGCAAACATGCTTCAGAGGGCTTTTCACATTCTGTGTCAATTCTGCACATTTCTAGAAGAAAGTCTGACTTAAGGCCCAGTAGCTGCCACAGTTCTCAGTCCTCTTTCTCACTTGCTAATTCCCCTTTGCACCTATCTCCCCTAAAGCCATTCAGCCATTGCTTCACAGGGGCACACTTGCCTCTGCATCTATTTTCCAAAACAATTGGCAAAAATGTCCTCCCAGCTCCGCCTCTGCTAGCTGAAGAGGTAACACTGTGTGAATGTGTTAGGTTGCTTATTTCTCATTGGCTGTTCTTTCCTAGAAACAACCCATCTCAAGCGGAAGTCTGTTTCATTGTTGAACAGAACAAGCAGAATGGAGAAAGTCTTCACTCTATGATTCTCCCTCTTTCCCTGGCCAGCAGGGAAACTTGCTGGAGAATCTGATCAGCACAATTAAGTGACTGAAACCATCCAGCTGGTTGTCTGGCTTTGGGCAAAGCCACCGAAGCCATCGCCTGGACCTTGCAGAGCACATTTATTTTCTCAAACTAGCTCTCTTTTGCCTTGTGTTGATTAAATTCAGAAGAGTCATAATTACTTGGATATAAATATGTTCAAATGTGGAAATCCTGTCCTTAGAACAATCTGGCATAACCTCCTGTAGTCAATCAAGGGCTTCAAAGAAAGCACTGGGGGCATCTAAAGTGACAACAGTTGCCTGACAAATTGCCATTTCAAATCCCTTTGAACTAGAAGAGTGAACTTAATAGCTTTCAGCTATCGATTGTTATTCTTTTAACGGGAGTTTTCTTCTTGTCTTTTGGTTCGTCTGCTAAGTCCTGCTTCTGCAGCCTTGGAGACTGTTATTGCTTCCACTTTAGGTTAAAACTGAGATATTTCATACTGTTTAGTGGCTACCATCTGAATTTTGTCTTTTACTGGCCAAGTCAATCACAGCGCTGGATGGATGCCAAGAATGCCATCACTACCAATGGGGACTGCTGGTGGCAAGCTACACTAGAGCCAAACACGCTCCTGTTGAAGAGGCAATCTTAAATGAGCGTTGGATATAGACACCTGGCTTATGTTACCAGGATCTCACTTCAGGGCTGGGGAACCAAGATGGATGGAGGACTGTTCTGTGCCAGACACTTTAGATATAAAGATGAATTCCCTTTACTCCTTAAAATCATACTTTCAAGAAGCACTCTCCAATAGGATAGCCACTAGTCACCTGTAGCCATTTATATTTAGGTTAATTGAAATTCAATAAAAATTTCATTTTTATTGAATGAAGGAGCTTTCATTGAAGGAGCTTTCAATGAAAGCTTTCCTTTCATTGAAGGAGCTCTGGTAGCTCCTTCCCTTCTGTATTAATCCATTTTCATGCTGCTGATAAGGACATATCCAAGACTTGGCAATTTACAAAAGAAGAGGTTTAATGAGACCTAACCATTCCACATGGATAGGGAGGCCTCACAATCATGGCAGAAGGCAAGGAGGAGTCACATCTTACATGGATGATGGCAGGCAAGAGAAAAGAGCTTGTGCAGGGTAACTCCCATTTTTTAAAACCATCAGATCTGATGAGACTTATTTACTATTGCAAGAACAGCATGGGAAAGACCCGCTCTCATTATTCAGTTACCTCCCACCAGGTTCCTCCCATGATACCTGGGAATCACGGGAGTTACAATTCAAGATGAGATTTGGGTGGGGACACAGCTAAACCATATCACCTCAGAAGACACATCTTAGTTTCTCAGCCTCAGTAGATACATTCCATGTGCTCAACAGTCAGAGGTGAGCAGAAACTACTGTACCAGGCAGCCCAGATATGCTATTTCCATCATCATCCCAGGAACTTCTATTGGACAGGCTGCTGTAAAGTAGGGTTTATTATTTTCACTGTTCAGATGCAAAAGGTGAGAGGCAGAGAAGCCAAACTACTCAACTAAGGTCACTTTGCAAAACCCCTGGAGTTAGGAGTTCTCTGCTGGCTTCATTCCACACTTTATCCTGCCACAGGGCCTCTAGCACCACGTCCTTTCCTGGCCCTCCCCAGCCCCACTCTCGACCCTTCACTTGGTTAACTGCTACACATCTGTCAGCTCTCAGGCCAGTGCCACTTTCTTGGACCATGCCGCCTGACCAGAGTCTGGACGCTATCTCATCCTTTGTGGTCTTCCCAGTATGTACTCCTCCTTTGCCTTGTGTTAACTCTGAGCAATCCAAATGGTTTTTTGGCTAACCTATGGGAGGGAGTTTTTGTGATCAGTTTGTTATGTGAATACATACGTACACATATAAACACATATATGTATGCCATTTCATCCTTCCATACTTTATGTGGTCAAGCTGGCTAGGCTTTTAAAGAAGTGTTCCAGCTAGATGTAGATAAGATCCTTGATGCAGGACTGACACTTTTCTGCCACTTGCCAGCAAAACAGTCCACAACTAACCCCATGATTGCGTAAAGGTTAGTATTTATACTCAAACTTTGTTTTCAACCCAGTCATCATCATAAAATTTTTTCTCAGCTAAAGGCTCCTGTAACAAGCGCTCTCAGTGTCCATCTTTTTATTTCCTTTGGCCTGATTATGTCCACTTTAGGGCAGAATTTCAAGCATCCAGTGGCTACATCATTTTACTTGGGTCTTTCTCTGGAGCCTTGGAAGATGACTCTGTCTGAGAACAGAGCAGGCTGGAAGTGCCCTGGGACAGCTCTTAGCCCATGACTGATGGGGGTTGGTGGTCCCAGGCCCTCAGGCTGGATAACTTCAGAGCACATGCTTTCTGCCATTTTCTGACTTTCTTCACAGCATTAAGCTCTGATTACCCATGGTAAGGACTTGCTTGCTACCTCTGTTAGCTCCTTCCCTTCTGTATTATTCCATTTTCACGCTGCTGGTAAAGACATACCCAAGACTGTGCAATTTACAAAAGAAAGAGGTTTAATGAGAACTAACACTTCCTTCCACATGGCTGGGGAGGCCTCACAATCATGGTGAAAGACAAGGAGGAGCAAGTCACATCTTACATGGAAGGCAGCAGGCAAGAGGAGATAGCTTGTGAAGGGAAACTCCCATTTTTAAAACCATCAGATCTTGTGAGACCTATTCACTATCACAAGAACAGCATGGGAAAGACCCACTCCCATGATTCAATTATCTCCCACCAGGTTCCTCCCATAACACCTGTGAATTGTGGGAGTTACAATTCAAGATGAGATTTGGGTGGGGACACAGCCAAATCATATCACCTTCTCAGTCTCACTTCCACATTCTCCTCCTGGGACTCCCAGGGAGCACCTCTCCAATAAATGACTTGCACTTTGATTCTCTCCTCATTAGTAGCTTGCAATGTAATCAAACACCACGACACACAGATTCCTCATATAAAAAAATCATGAATAACATGAAGAAAGCAAGGAACAGGGGAATATGTATTGAGAGTCTGTTCTGTTGGGCTTCTGAGATCCAATACTTCAGTTAATCTTTATACGCAGCCTTGTCAAAATATCAGTCTTATGCACCTGAAGAAGAAACTGTGGCTCAGGTAACTCAGGTAAGTCCTTCAGGATCACAGTATGTCCTGGGGCCAGGGTTTGAATCAAATTCTATGAAACCATCCCAGTGATCTCAGCCCCAGTGGCTATGTGATATTATTATTATTGTTTTTATTTTATTTCATTTTATTATTATACTTTAGGTTTTAGGGTACATGTGCACAATGTGCAGGTTTGTTACATATGTATCCATGTGCCATGTTGGTTTGCTGCACCCATTAACTCGTCATTTAGTATTAAGTATATCTCCTAATGCTGTCCCTTCCCCATCCCCCCACCCCACAACAGTCCCCGGAGTGTGATGTTCCCCTTCCTGTGTCCATGAGGTCTCATTGTTCAATTCCCACCTATGAGTGAGAACATGCGGTGTTTGGTTTTTTGTCCTTGCGATAGTTTGCTGAGAATGATGTTTTCCAGTTTCATCCATGTCCCTACAAAGGACATGAACTCATCATTTTTTATGGCTCCATAGTATTCCATGGTATGTATGTGCCACATTTTCTTAATCCAGTCTATCGTTGTTGGACATTTGGGTTGGTTCCAAGTCTTTGCTATTGTGAATACTGCCGCAATAAACATACGTGTGCATGTGTCTTTATAGCAGCATGATTTATAGTCCTTTGGGTACATACCCAGTAATGGGATGGCTGGGTCAAGTGGTATTTCTAGTTCTAGATCCCTGAGGAATTGCCACACTGACTTCCACAATGGTTGAACTAGTTTACAGTCCCACCAACAGTGTAAAAGTGTTCCTATTTCTCCACATCCTCTCCAGCACCTGTTGTTTCCTGACTTTTTAATGATGGCCATTCTAACTGGTGTGAGATGGTATCTCATTGTGGTTTTGATTGGCATTTCTCTGATGGCCAGTGATGATGAGCATTTTTTCATGTGTCTGTTGGCTGCATAAATGTCTTCTTTTGAGAAGTGTCTGTTCATATCCTTTGCCCACTTTTTGATGGGTTTGTTTGTTCTTTTCTTGTAAATCTGTTTGAGTTCATTGTAGATTCTGGATATTAGCCCTTTGTCAGATGAGTAGATTGCAAAAATTTTCTCCCATTCTGTAAGTTGCCTGTTCACTCTGATGGTAGTTTCTTTTGCTGTGCAGAAGCTCTTTAGTTTAATTAGATCTCATTTGTCAATTTTGGCTTTTGTTGCCATTGCTTTTGGTGTTTTAGACATGAAGTCCTTGCCCATGCCTATGTCCTGAATGGTATTGCCTAGGTTTTCTTCTAGGGTTTTTATGGTTTTAGGTCTAACATGTAAGTCTTTAATCCATCTTGAATTAATTTTTGTATAAGGTGTAAGGAAGGGATCCAGTTTCAGCTTTCTACATATGGCTAGCCAGTTTTCCCAGCACCATTTATTAAATAGGGAATCCTTTCCCCATTGCTTGTTTTTGTCAGGTTTGTCAAAGATCAGATAGTTGTAGATATGCGGCATTATTTCTGAGGGCTCTGTTCTGTTCCATTGATCTATGTCTCTGTTGTGGTACCAGTACCATGCTGTTTTTGTTACTGTAGCCTTGTAGTATAGTTTGAAGTTGGTAGCGTGATGCCTCCAGCTTTGTTCTTTTGGCTTAGGATTGACTTGGGGATGTGGGCTTTTTGGTTCCATATGAACTTTAAAGTAGTTTTTTCCAATTCTGTGAAGAAAGTCATTGGTAGCTTGATGGAGATGGCATTGAATCTATAAATTACCTTGGGCAGTATGGCCATTTTCACGATATTGATTCTTCCATCCCACGAGCATGGAATGTTCTTCCATTTGTTTGTATCCTCTTTTATTTCATTGAGCAGTGGTTTGTAGTTCTCCTTGAAGAGGTCCTTCACATCCCTTGTAAGTTGGATTCCTAGGTATTTTATTCTCTTTGAAGCAATTGTGAATGTGAGTTCACTCATGATTTGGCTCTCTGTTTGTCTGTGATTGGTGTACAAGAATGCTTGTGATTTTTGTACACTGATTTTGTATCCTGAGACTTTGCTGAAGTTGCTAATCAGCTTAAGGAGATTTTGGGCTGAGATGATGGGGTTTTCTAGATACACAATCATGTCATCTGCCAACAGGGACAATTTGACTTCCTCTTTTCCTAATTGAATACCCTTTATTTCCTTCTCCTGCCTGATTGCTCTGGCCAGAACTTCCAGCACTATGTTGAATAGGAGTGGTGAGAGAGTGCATCCCTGTCTTGTGCCAGTTTTCAAAGGGAATGCTTCCAGTTTTTGCCCATTCAGTTATGTGATATTATTAAGTAGAAATATGCCTTATAATTAATAGGTGATCAGACAAGGAGGGAATATTCAGGGTTGAATGACCAGATGGCGTTTCTTGGGAGTCCTGGCCTGGAGAATGCTTTGGTAAGTGGGTAGACAGGCTTCAAGGAAGCAGGATTTACCTACACAGAAACTCAGAGGCCAGAAAGCACATTTTGGCTTCACATGTTTTCATTTTTTTTTTTTTTAGCATATTTTGCTTTTTGCTACTCAGATGTTAAGAATTTAAAAATAACATATTTTGAGATACTTTATCTTCTCTGCTGTTGCTTTTGGGGTTCCTAAATTAACACACATTAAAAGGAGATGCATCTTGGGGAATTCATGGACCAGTTTTAAATAAAACACAAAAGAAGATAGTTGTTATTTTTAGAATCATATAAAGAAAACAAAGCCAGTTGGGGTCATCTCTTCATCTTTAAAACATTGGAGTGGAAGCAAAACCATCACCTCCATTGGGAGTGGAAGAAAGTCTCACATCAGCAAGTGTTCTGTGGCCAGTGCCAACAGAGCATGTGTTCTGTTATCAGATGCCTGCAAAAGCAGGTAGCACCAGTAACATTACTGGAATGGTGCCATCACCAAGAATAAAAGACTATTTTCTTAACTTTGCAGCTCCATTGGCTGTCTGAGAGATGGGCAGCTCATTTTAGCCAGCAGAACTACTTTAGCCTGTAGCCAGAAGAGTATGCTTACTCTTCTCTTCAGAATCATTAAAATTAGCACATCTAGTTCCGAGGATCTTCAACAGATTTAGAATAATTCAGAATGCAATTACTATGACAGAGAGATGGCATGGCCCATCTTTGCAACCCCAAAAGAAAGCCAGCCCTTTGTCACAAGAGAACTGTCTTTTTTCTTTTTATTTTACTTTAAGTTCTGGGCTACATGTGCTGAACGTGCAGGTTTGTTACATAGGTATACATGTGCCATGGTGGTTTGCTGCACCTATCAACCCACCATCTAGGTTTTAAGCTTCACATGTATTAGGTATTTGTCCTAATGCTCTCCCTCCCCTTTCCCCCCAGTCCCTGACAGACCCCAGTGTGCGATGTTCCTCTCCCTGTGTCCATGTGTTCTCATTGTTCAACTCTCATTGTGAATGAGAACATGCGGTATTTGGTTTTCTGTTCCTGTGTTAGTTTGCTGAGGACACATGCACATGTATGTTTATTGTAGCACTATTTACAGTGGCAAAGACTTGGAACCAACCCAAATGCCCATCAATGATAGACTGGATAAAGAAAATGTGGCACATATACACCATGGAATACTATGCAGCCATAAAAATGAATGAGTTCATGTCCTTTGCAGTGACATGGACGAAGCTGGGAGCTGTCTTAAGTTGAGGTCCCTGAAAGGAAAATTTGAGGTGGAGATTCTTGTGTAGGTGATTGATTCAGGGATTTCCACAGGAGACAGCTGGAAGGGAGAGGGGAGAGGATGGAGAAAGGGAAACAGAGCAAAGGCATGGCCTCTGGTGAAATGGGTCTGAACCAAATCCCAAAGGGAGCTGTTCTGGAACACAGCTGCAGGAGAGAGTCTAAGTTGTCTAAGGCAAGGGAGCTGGGCTTTCATACACTGCCTCAGTCCAGCAGGGTCTCCAGGTGCTCCAGGGTGCAGAGGTGTAGCTCAGAAGTCCTCTGGAGAAGTCACCACTAAGAGTCTTCATAGCAGCCCCCAGAGCACCCAGAAAAAGGCACCTGGAGGTCTGGTCCAGCCTCCCACAGCATCTGCTCTAGGGTGCTCTGTGCAGACTTCCCTACCTCTCTCTGGTCCTTCAGCATGCAGATGGGGGTGGGAGTGGGAGGTTGTATCCCTCACTATTGAAATCTGTCTATGAAAATCTGCTCTCTGCCCAAGGAAACATGAACTCTTTCCCAGAAAGTGACCGCCTTCAATCTCCCCAAAGTCTGAGTCTTGGAGGGTGGCCCAGACCAGTGTGAGCAACCTGGCCATTGTCCTACACCCTTACATCATGGTGGACGAGGAGTTTCATTCACATGGGTGACATTGGACACACTTGCTCCATTTGAGTTTTTTTCTCTCTATTACCACTGAAGAGAACTTCAGCATTGTTCAGCGCCCTATTACCACTAAAGAGAACTTCAAATGTCTTTGACCCCATTAAAGAAAGAACACCTCCTAAGGACAAACATTACTAATTATCTAGAGATGATAAAGCCCAGATCCATATTGAATAACAGCTAGGTTTGAAATTAGCAAGGTGTCTGCAGCTGTCTTGCAGTCATAGCACTGAGTGTCATAGCTGATTTCTTCCCCACTCCTTCAGGGGGCTTCCAGCATCCCCTGCCCCCTCAAACACATTGCCTTCTGATTGCAGTCTCTCTGTTTCCCTCTGGGAAAATGCTGTTCTTGAAGAAATTCTTACTAATTATGCAGTTTGCCTCTTACTGTATTGGCATAATAATGATAAGCTCTGGCATCTGTGCAGAAAGAGGGCATCGTGAATTTCTGTTCTTGTTAAGATGGCCCAGGAAGGCTGATATTTTGAGGCTCCATTCACTTAACAAATACACATGAACTATGTCTTCAGTGTATCTCTGGACAAAAAAGCAGAAAGGCTAGAAGGCGAAGGAGAGGGGAAGCACAGGCAAAGGTTGTGGCTGAAGTGTGGCAGGAGAGGCTCCAGGGTGCGTTAAGGAAATTTCAAAAGATTTTACAAGTATGGATGTGGGTAATAAATTTAGTCTCTTAAATAGTAAAATGGTAGATAGAAACTACAAATGAATGCCTTTTTAGTTATTCTGCAGTGATTAGGCTGAGGGTCTTTGTGTTCACTTCATATGGAGAGTGGATCACGTGGAATGTGGATTATTGTCATGTGGATTTAGGTACACATATATACATACGTGTACACATGCACACACGTACAGGATACATATGTGTATACATATACAAATATATATGTATGTGTATCATCTTATTTAATCTTCAACTAACCCTATGATCTAAACTTCTCACTTTGTAAAAAACCAGAACTTCATGATATTAAACAGCTGTGCACTTTTCTTCAAATTCCATACTTTTCTCACACCGTTCTTCTGAAATCTCTTGACTTGCTGAGAACCATCATTCTGCCTCAAAAACTTTCATCCAAATTGAGAATATGTTAGATAGGGCCTTTCAACAGCACTGTATAGGAATCCCAACCCAAATGGCCTTAAGCGAAGAGATAAACGTGCTGACGTGTGGAAAAAGCTGATCATGACTAGGCAGCAGCCGATCACAGCATGCCCCTCCATCGCGCAGCTTCATGCTGATTTATCCTTAGGCAGTTCTGGGTAAAGGTGGATTAGAACAGATGAGAGGGTGTGGACATTCTACTACCTGATTCATTGCCTTTGGCAGCCACCTCCCATGGGGAGAAATCAGAGATGAAAACTACCCTGAAGCTCGGCAGCCTGCAAGCCACGTTCCTTCTATACAAAATCCAAATGGTCATGCTTCATTACCTCATCTTCCTTCTGATGCTCTTTGCTGAGCAAACCTCTAGACTTTCCTCCAAGGCAAGAAGAAAGTTTGGTCTGCCCCCATTTATCCTTCACTCCATCCACATGTGTTTTTTCTAATTATAACATAGGAATAGCATATCCCTACATTGAGTCTTCACTCCGTGCAGGTGTGTCTTTTCTAATTATAATGGAGGGACAGCATATCCCAGTAACCAGGGGTGTAGCCAGTCAGGTTTTATCTTTGACAAGGCCTTGATTATACTAAGTAAAATACTTGGTTCTCAGCTCTCTTGATGCTAACCATTGTAGGAAGACAAAACAGCCCATGAGTCCACTGGCTTCTCCCCTAGTACTGGAGGCCATTCCCACTGTCTGCTTGACCTGAACACTCTTCCCTCAATAACTAACTTGCCACATTTTTTTCTGCCAGCGAACTTTGACACCTTTCCCCCACAATGCAATGGATTCCCCACTTGGCCCATTAGTAAGTGCCACTCAGCAAAACCCATCGTTGTTCTGGAAAGCAGGGAGTGGGGCTTCAGGCAGGCCAGACCTGGGGGAAAGTTCTGAAAGATGATGAGTAGATGGGAACGTATTGAGAAAAATGCTTCAGAACCAAGGGACCTGAAGCCCCACCCAAGGAACACAGTGTCCTTCCAAACAAAGTGTTTCCCTAGAGCACCCCAGGGCAACAGCAAGGTCAGAGGTAGTGGGACTGGGCCAAGGGGACCCTGGGCAGTGAATCACTGAAGGGTAGAACTTCTGTGCTAGCCTCCACTTCTCAGAGGGACTGAGATGAAGGGGTTATGCTTATGATGGGGTAACATTTATAAAATGTTGAGTAACCTTGCCTGAGATCAGCTCTCAATAGAATACTCGTCTCATGATCTGTCTTGAGGGTGCACAATCTGAGACAGCCTCTCTATCTAATTCACCATAATGCAGGCACAAGCAAAGCCTGAAAGAACAAACAGGTGACAATCAATCTGCCTCTAGTTGGAATTCCAAGGTAAACTTCCCAGCCACGGGGGCATCGGAGCCGAGGGAAGAATGTTTACTGGGGAGCTATGGAGGTGAGAAAGGCAGGCACGTGAAGCAGAGAGGCAATATCCACGAGCTTCCTCTTTTCAAATATTATTTTTTCTGTATACATACACATACATATAAATTTGTGTGTATCGTGTGTATCTGTGTGTATCTGATGATATTCAAACTAATTCCATCTATTAATGTCTTCTATTAAACATTCAAAGTAAAGATGAAATATTGGATGTTTGATCTATTTCATCCAAGTGAAATGGATTTGGAGTTTACTTCTCCTATTTCTGCTCATGGTTATAAGGAATACAAGAGGGAAAAGAATCACATATATTTATAATTCTGGAGATTCTTGCCAAAGATGTAGAATACTTGTAATTGGAGGGTCGTTTATGGTTTAATGGAGAGAAGGGATGGGGTATGCACAGCAGTGAGTACTGATATGTGGCCAAGGCTGTGGGGAAAACCACCCCTGTAAAGCCAGGAGAAGGGTCAGAGGGGAGTCCAGGAGCAGAGAAGCCAAAAGCCAAAAGGCTTGGCAATGCATTAAGGAAAGAGAAAGACTTAAAAAGTGATTTATCTTCTGCATGGCCAAGAAGGAAGACCTGGGAAAATTTGCTTTATGGAGACGTCCACTAACCCTAGTGCCTTCACCCCTAACAAAATCTTCGGGAGAATCTCTATTACTGGCCACGGTTGTGGTGTAAAAGCATTCTTCTTGGTAGTGTATATGGCGATGTGGTGCAGGGCAGATAGTCAGGAACAATCCAGGCATAAGAAGGAGGCATTGGAAAAACACCAAGCATGAACCAGCCCCTTCAGAAGACACATTTCAAGTCTAACTCTTCATGCGCCTGTTCCTCCCTCTTCCCACTATGCTGCTCCCCGGATTCTCACTTACTTCAGCAGCAATTCTATATTCATGGGGCCCTAGCCCAATGGCTCAGCAACTCCCTTTATCCACATGGATCCCAAGGCTAAAGCAGGAGACCCTTAACATGCTGGATGGCAGAGTTCCCAGAACTAAATCTCTATCACATGTAGTTCCCACATGGAAAGGATTGTGACTCTCAACCTGGGAATAGCCTGAGCTAGGAGACACATGAAGCCCTGAGATAGCCACAGAAAATTTATGCTGGAACATCAATTTCTCACAAAATATGTACAAAAAATAGTTGATAATTTTAACTGGTAATTTTAATGTTTAAAAATACTAAACGAAATGTGCATGAATTGTAGAAAAGTATATAATTCATAAAGATTTCAGAAATACACTTTAAAATCTTGCTACTGGAAGGCTACTTTGGACTAGGTCCCCAGGACTCGAGGGAATATGCTTCTGATATTAGAAGAGGGATGATTTGGTTGAAAATTCTGAGAAATGCAGTACCTTGGAGAAACATTCAATCAGAAGCCCAGCTACAAGTTCTGTGCCTGTCCCTTAGTTATGTGAGGTTATTAATTGGCTTAATTCCTTTTTAAGTTAAATGAAAATAATGAGTGTGCCTGTTAGACACCACATCTTGGGTCTGCTGAGATGAATGCAATCCAGGCTGTGCTTCTCTGGGGGACATAGGCAAGTTAGCATCTGTAGAAGCCACTGTCAGTCCTTGGACCACACTGGGGACTGTTTCAGGATATCTCTGCCTGGAAGCATCCTCTGGCTGAGGACAGTGCTTTGCTCAGAGTTTGAAGGGGCTGGAAGTGCCAGACAGTTTATGTTCCAGGAGCAGGCCCCCCCCAAAATCAGGCCCCACAGTTGGTAAATAAATGCACCAGTTTTCCTGCTCTTTACTGCCCTGAGGCGTGTGCTTCTCAGGCTATGCACAGGGTCCCAGTGGGATTGAGCCTCCATTGTGCACAGGTAGAACCTGCTCAATACTTCATCTTTTATAGATTTTCATCCCTCCCCATATCCCACTGGTGGTTCCCAGGGTTGACTCCCATGTCCACTGCTGTCATTAGGAATCCTTGTCTTAGGATTTGCTTTTGGGAAGGGGAGACAAACTAGGACAGAATCTGTATGTCTGATACACTGTGAGAAGCTGTAATGGAAGTGCTGTGAAAAACTAGAAGTCCAAAGAGAAAATAACAAATTCCATGGGAGAGGGAAGAGATAGGGGGAGGGAGCAAAGACAATTTCCCAGAAGTGCCCGTATTGCTCAGCAAAGAACGGTGAGCTGGAGTTGGCCAGAAGGCTGCAGTGATGAGAAGCATACACAAAGCAGAGGGCAGAGCAGACATGAGGCTATGAGGCTTGAGGACACTTCCTTGGCCTGAGAGCAGCAGGATCCTGTTGGAGACTCATTTCTTTCATCTGCACAATGGGGCTATGGGGCCAAATAACCTTATAGAACCTGTTTGTCTCCAATATACTGTAATTCCAGCTCTAACTCTCATTCATGGGAAGCAACTGGAGTTCAGGACTGTGGATGATCAAGCTTGCGAAGAGTCCCTTAAAGAATTCTGTTCAGCAACATGAGCTTGGAGCAAAGGAGAAAGAAGGAGGGCAGGCAGGTGGTGGCCCTCTCCAAGGGGTCTGCTTTTAATTGAAACCACATTGAGTGACAGGGCTTGGCTGACCAGAATGCACAGGGAGGGGTTGGCAGGGTACCCATGACTGTGCTTTCCAGGGTGAAATTGAGTCTGGAAGAGGAGGAGAAGGAATCTGGTGGTAGGAAAGTGTATGAGAATGCCCATTTCCAAATGAAAAGCTTGCTTCCAAAAAAATGAGTGAGTTAAATGGAATTATTAGCAGGAGCATAGACGACAGCTGTATCTGGAGGCTCTGGGGTGTGCAGTGGGCAAAGATGGCTTCATACTGCTGTCCTTGGAGTGGTCCTCCCTCATGAAGGAAATACTGCCATGCTTGCGAAGATCTTGCCATGGTGGATTTAATAGCCATAAGCCAAGGTGCAGAATTTATACAATATTGAAAAGGAAACGTCTGGGATTTATTCAGGTGCATGCCAGATGTTGCGCTGGCAGTGGCCCCTCAAGGAGTGACTCTTGGAAATCAACTGCAGACCCTAGAATCCCACACTCTTTTCCCCAGTTAACCCTTAGAAGACCGCAGGGGCCAATCCTGAGATCGTCCTTAGTCAAGAGGCACTGGTGGTCATAGCATTTATTCAGTGTTGCTACCTGCAGAGCTGTGGCCAAGGTACAACAGGCAACGTGTTAGAATTAGCATGAAGTATCTCCGTGTTGTAATAAATTTGTTCACTTGGTGAAGTAAGCCCTACATACGGGATAGATGGTTGCTGACAACCTGAATATTGAAATTCATTTGACTATTTTGTAAGGCCTTCTATTTGGAAAAATGTCAAATGTGCCCCTATGTTTTTACGGTTTGACGTGTGTGGCTGCAGAGCTGGGACTGGAGGCTCACAGGGGGCAGGAACCATGCTTTAAGCTTCCTCTACTCTCTATCCCACTCAAAGGGCCCAGCGATGGATGCACACAGCAGGCACCTAATTGATGTTTTCTGTTGTGAAGTTCCTTAGGGGATCTCATGGGCTGCATGGCTCTGTCCATGTCATGTGACATCTCTGGGGCTCGGTTTTCTCATCTGTAAAATGACTTTCCAGAGATGAAGTCTTCCCTTTTCTCTCTATGAAACACACATTAAATCCAAATCTGTGCTGTGAAGGCAGCCACCACTGAAGGCAGACTGGGAGGGAGCACAGCTGGACAGGCCGTGAGCAGCTCTCCCACTTTCGCACAGTCGGCCTAAGAGTGCTCCTTCTGTGCTGTCCTCATTTTATTTGGATGTGAGTTATTCAGCATGATCCCCATCCAGCCAAAATTACTACAAGGCAAGGATCCACTTGAAAACTGGCATCACTGACCACAGGAGAGGACATGGTACTATGATCTCAGCAAAGCCCCTGAACCTTCATGTTTTGGGTAATGTTTGGAGCAAGTATTTGCCTTCAAGAGATACACAGGCCAGAAAAAAGTTCAGAGGATGCTCAGGTATTTGAAATAACAAGTAAAATGATCACTAAATTGGAAAACCAAAAAAGGATTCTGTAACCGAAGAAAATTCTTTACCATGCAATTCTTTACCATTCGTCAAGGCAAAGCTATCTGAGGCTGGAAAATTCTGGTATGTTGTGACATAAAGCCCTTGTGGCAAAATCAGAGTATATCACATCTATGGTTTTGTCTGTCCAGAACAGCACTTCTTGTCTTTCAGGTAATATGTTTACTCCTCCTGTGTACTTGTTTGTTGAGTTTGGAACTATCAATCTTCATTCTGTGATACCCTGGACCCTGGTGGGCTCCTGACCCAGGATGACCCAGTCAGAGTTCTCTATGAGGACTGTAGCTGGAATCAATGTGGAGGGTCCTGTTTCCTCACTGGTCCCAATATTGTGAAGAGGCAAGCCCCACGGTTCCGGAAGAAGCCATTGCCCTGGCTTCACTCTGACAGCCAGCCAGGGAAAACGAGGCAAGCACCAGAGAGAAGTGGATGCAGGAAGCAGAGGACCAGTCCCTAGCCATCCTTAGGGCCAGCTCCACGTCCCCACCCAGCTCCACGTCCCCACCCACACTGCCTAGGGCTTTGGCTTCTGTTTTCATCTTTCCTATTTTTAAAGTCTTTTTCTTTTAATTGCAAATGAAAAGGCTCCAGATGTAGAGCATTTATAAATGAAAGAAGCCCTACTCTGTATGTATGTACACGTACACACCTTCCTCAGCGGTGTTGGAGCAGGTGCTTGCTATTTATTGTGTTCCTAAGTGTCTAGTTTGTTCTGCACAACTTGTGACTCTGACCTAGGAAGGCTGGAGGAGAAAAGTAAGTGGGTTTGCTCAGGGAGAAAATAATGTTGAACATGTTTTTGTGAATGAAAATTTTTTTGAAAAGGAGTTTGGAGAAAAGAGATTTTATTATGGTGTACAGTTTGCAAACTGGGGACATGCAGCCTTCATTGTAAAAACCAAGATGTGTACCAGAAAGCAAAGGGAGAGCTCTGGTTTTCTTGTGGAAGTTCCTACCCAAGTTCCCAGTCAGGTTCATCTATGCAAATAAACCCTGATTGGTCAAGGCAGCTGAGTCCTAATTGGTTGAGGCAGCTAAACAATGATTGGTTGAGAAAGGGCTCAGCTTCAACCAAGTCCCAAACCTGAATACAAGTGTCAGTTTTCAGGGAACTCAAAGTGTGTGTGTGACGTCTAGTCAGCAAATAGCTACTTGGCTTTATTTTAAATTTGGGCTTAGTTTAGTAATATAACTTTATTTACATTTGGGATCCATCTTTCTGGATTGGCTTTTTCAGGTTTATATTTAGTCACATCTTATAATGAAACAAACTGTCTCTAGAACATATGCATTTGAGCACTCCAGTACTCGAGTATCCAAGGAAGGTGAACAAACCCAGGAGTCCTATAAATAGCCATCCTTCCAGGTCAGCACATAAAGTTGGAGGTGCAGCTTCAGAAGAAGGCTGGATCTGCCTTCACCCAGAACAGTGAGTGACTTTTAATAAAAATGAAGAAATAATGACGAGAGAAAATATTGTCTCAGTTGTATCAGATTAACTGAAACCATTAATGTCAGAGCTTGACGGAACAATCACCCATCATTTTAAACAAAATGTGGATCTACTTTGGTGGCTTCCCCATAGGCCCAGAGGGTGCTGGATGCGGATCTTGTCATTCATGTCCTTGAACAGGGAGCATTTCTCATAAGATTTCCAACTGGCAGATATGGAAGGAAAGAGAACATTCAGCAAATTATCGCCAAGAAACTAAGGACAGAAGTGAGCCCCCTACACCTGATTCTTATCCCTTCATCTCCTAGATTCCTGAGATCTGAATCAATACATATTTGAGGCTATGGTCATTTTTTTAGAACTTTTGCTTAAGCAACTTGTTTAAAGTTCAAGAAAGAAGCAAAGATAATATTTCCCTATTAATGAAAATCCGTATTAAAGATTTTGAAGGCTTTCCACTGCTTACAGAATAAAGTCAGACATTTCAGGAGGACCTGAGAGGTCTTCCATGGTACTGCTTCTTACAATCCCCAGCTGTATCTTCTTGTTAAATTTTCTGTTTCCTCTTCTGCCCCTACCTCCTTTTGAGGGTTTACTCTTTAGAATACAGCAAATAGGAAAATTCTCTGCTAATGGTGAAAATATGAAGTAGTATAAGCACTTCAGAGGGCAATTTGGCTATCATCTAGTAAAGTTCATCTTCATGAGATACTCTAAGACCTACCCATTTCTCTTCCAAAAAGAAGCCCTAGAGAAACTTCCACCTTGCACAAGGAGGAAGCTACGAGAATGACCACCTGAGGCTTTTAAAAAATACTTTAAAATACCATCAAAATGTTTATTCATTGGTAGTGGATAAACAAATTGGGGATATATTTTAACTACTACACAATTGTTAAAATAAATACACTAAATCTACTTATTTTAGCATAGATGAATTTCTAACATCTAGTGTTGAGAAACAAAAGCAAGTTGAAAATATTATGAATAAAATAATTCCTTATTCATGTAAATTTAAAAAACAGAAAGCAACACCATATACAATGGTTACATACACATATTATAAATTTTAAAATGTGATTTGAAAAGATGCGAACCACCTTCAAGACAGAGGTCAGAGGTCTTTTTGGGTGAGAGAAGCCAGTGGGATGACGGAAAGTTACTGTGCCAGCTAACATTGTACTTTTTTAATATTCTAAACAAATATGGCACCATTATTTTGAATATTAGTTTGAAAAATGTAAGTGTTGTTATGAGTGTTTGTAATTATTAATCAAAAAACTATTTAAAATTTTTGAAATATTTGATAATTCTAAAAAAACTGTAAAAGAACTAAATAGATTTAATATAACAGCAAATAGAAAAAGGCAGTGGTTGCAATATTAATATAAAATAATATAGAATTAAAAGGTTAAATCCTAAATGGAAAAACACTTTCATTTTGTTTCCACCTCTTATTTTAATATGTATCTTCTCTGGCTAGAATTTTATTAATTCTTTAACCTTTTATTATATTGTGTGTGTTTTTATATACCAGCTCACATCCTTTGTAGAATGAGGCACAGTATAAATGAACAAAAAAGACATCCAACTCTTTTCATATTGGCATAATTGAAACAAGTCTGACATTAATCCTAGTGCTTTTGAAGTGTGTTATATAATTTGTACTATCATTTTGGTTGTTTTAATGATATAGAAAGGATCATCGTCCATCCCGACTAATGGATAAATCTTTCCAGACACTTAGGATACAGTCAGCAAATCTTTTATCTAAAGTTGGTAAATATTTTAGGCTTTACCAGGAGGAAGGTCTCTGTGCAGCTGGATGCTGCTTTCGTAGTGGGAAACTGGCCATAGATAATATGTTAATGAATGTGTGTGGCTGTTTACTAATATAGCTTTATTTACAAAACCAGGCATCAGGCTGAGTTTGACCAAGAGCCAGAATTTACCACCTCTGAGTTAGGACACAGGACCCTCCGAGGGATTTTACAAGCCATTCTGAGGAACATTTTGGGTCTTGTGCTCAAGGAAATGGCTTCTTCAAGGATTGCACAAGATAAATTTTACCCTCAAGTTCTTTGCTTTACATGGACAAGAGCTTTGACCTCCAAAACTGGGTGAAATGAGACATTTGCTTGTATTTGTTTTTATTTTAAGCAACTCTTCATATGTGTAATTTCCTTTTTCCCCATTGAGAAAAGTACATCATAATTTCCAGAGAATTCAAATTTTCTTTTCAGTTTTTAAATCTGTGACTTGGATACATCTTAGGGAAATTCTGCCCAAGAACCAGTGGAGACAAAACTGGAGATGAGAAGACACATCAACAGTGATTTACCCAAGATGGGGTTTGTTTAGTAGCACCAACTGCCAGTCCTTCCCATACAGACTCCTATGGGGCAGACAGATACGAAGACAGCAAGCCACTCATGAACATGAATAGAAAGGGAGAAATGCTCGTTCATTCCTTGTTTCTTTCATTCATTTAACCAATATTTACCGAGCACTTACTGTGGTCCAGACCATGTTGGACATTGAGGACATGAAGCGAACAAGACAGTCATTGTCTTTCCCATATAGGACTAACACCAGTATCTCTGCTCTAGAGATTTGCATAGAGAGTGTCAAATATGAAAACATGCTAGGGGGCTCATTTAGCTAGCAGTTTTTACCCTGATTAATGGCTGATCAGAAAAGAAAGGCCAAAGCACAATTCGGCTGGCATATACATAAGCCAGAAATGTAACAATCAAAGCCATCTGATTGACATTAACACCAAAATGTGAGGATTTGAGCATCCTAACTAAATTGTTAATCCTACGGTAGAAACTCCTTCTATCTGGAATTCAAGGAGAACTTTTACTTAAATATTAGTAGAAGTACTTTTATGATTATCGCTTAATGTATTAGTATAGCAGCTGACCTCAGGCAATTTGGTCATGCAAAACTCTTAGGGTTTTTTTGTTTTGTTTTGTTTTTGTTTTTTGGTACAAAATGGCAGCTTTTAAAGAGGTTAGAGGTGGATGAGTATTCACTTCTCCCCCTGCAACCTGGCTAGTAGACTCTAAGGAAAGCTAATTTCAAAGAAAACTCTGACACACATCCAGCTCTTATTGGTTGAGGAGTTATTATCAAGCAAGCACAGAAGCAGCTCACACGACTGGTTCTGTGAGCTCACTGAAGTCTCAGGCTTCTGTCCTGTTAGGTGCTCAGATCTTGCTTGGAAGGTCACTTGAGATAGACACCCACAATTCCACAGAGGGGCTTCTGCTAACCATGTGGGCGGCTTCAGGCAGGCAGAGCCCTGGGGATTCCTGGCTGGACATAGAACTATAAAAAGATCAAGATTCAGGCAAAATCACCAAATATCACTGATACTTTGGTGGTTTATACCCTGTTATAATACAGGGGATTATTTCCATAATATTTTAGCCAATCCACATACTTTGATTACCTTCAATTTCACCAAAAGAGGACACTTTTAAAGCATGCATCAGCTTATTAACAAGCCACAAGTTTAACCCAAATCTGCATACTAATCAGACAAGCCGCAGTTAGATAGAGATAACAGAAGCTCTGCAATACTTATTCCAGCAGAGGGGTTTCCTCTCTCACCTGAGGCAAGTGTGCCTGCCTGGTTGATTTCTGTGAGGGCCTGAGTTTTAGCTCAACCCAAGTAACAGGCATGTAATCCCACAGTGTCTGTGCTGCAGTATTTAAAGTAAATTGCAGGTGATAAAATAGTCAAGGAAGCACTATTATTACTTGCTATTACTTATTAATAATAAATTAGTATTAATTACTATTATGGATTACTATTTATATTTTAGCTACTTATTTACATAAATACTAATGATTTGGGGAAAATTGTATTTTTTTTAAGTAAAAGTGAGAAGATAGGGCATAATAGTAACCAAATGAAAGGAAATAACCATTAAGAAACCCTTCACACAGAGATAGATAGATAGATTGGTAGATAGATTGATTTACTTTTTTTTATGATACTTTAAGTTCCAGGGTACATGTGCACAACGTGCAGGTTTGTTACATATGTATATATGCTCTATGTTGGTGTGCTGCACCCATTAACTCGTCATTTACATTAGGTATGTCTCCTAATGCTATCCCTCCCCCATCCCCCAACCCCATGACAGGCCCTGGTGTGTGATGTTCCCCTTCCTGTGTCCAAGTGTTCTTATTGTTCAATTCCCACCTATGAGTGAGAACATGTGGTGTTTGGTTTTTTGTCCTTGTTATAGTTTGCTGAGAATGATGTTTTCCAGTTTCATCCATGTCTCCACAAAGGACATGAACACATCCTTTTTTATGGCTGCATAGTATTCCATGGTACATATGTGCCACCTTTTCTTAATCCAGTCTATCATTGATGGACATTTGGGTTGGTTCCAAGTCTTTACTATTCTGAACAGTGCCGCAATAAACATACGTGTGCATGTGTCTTTATAGCAGCATGATTTATAATCCTTTGGGTATATAACCAGTAATGGGATGGCTGGGTCAAATTTCTAGTTCTTGATCCTTGAGGAATTGCCACACTGTCTTCCACAATGGTCGAACTAGTTTACAGTCCCACCAACAGTGTAAAAGTGTTCCTATTTCTCCACATCCTCTCCAGCACCTGTTGTTTCCTGACTTTTTAATGATCACCATTCTAACTGGTGTGAGATGGTATCTCATTGTGGTTTTGATTTGCATTTCTCTGATGGCCAGTGATGATGAGCATTTTTTCATGTGTCTTTTTGCTGCATAAATGTCATCTTTTGAGAAGTGTCTGTTCATATCCTTCACCCACTTTTTGATGGGGTTGTTTGTTTTTTTCTTGTAAACTTGTTTGAGTTCTTTGTAGATTCTGGATATTAGCCCTTTGTCAGATGAGTAGATTGCAAAAATTTTCTCCCATTCTGTAGGTTGCCTGTTCACTCTGACGGTAGTTTCTTTTGCTGTAGAGAAGCTCTTTAGTTTAATTAGATCCCATTTGTCAATTTTGGCTTTTGTTGCCATTGCTTTTGGTGTTTTAGACATGAAGTCCTTGCACATGCCTATGTCCTGAATGGTAATGCCTAGGTTTTCTTCTAGGTTTTTTATGGTTTTAGGTCTAACATTTAAGTCTTTAATCCATCTTGAATTAGTTTTTGTATAAGGTGTAAGGAAGGGATCCAGTTTCAGCTTTCTACATATGGCTAGCCAGTTTTCCCAGCACCATTTTTTAAATAGGGACTCCTTTCCCTATTTCTTGTTTTTGTCAGGTTTGTCAAAGATCAGATGGTTGTAGATGTGTGGTATTATTTCTGAGGGCTCTGTTCTGCTCCATTGGTCTATATCTCTGTTTTGGTACCAGTACCATGCTGTTTTGGTTACTATAGCCTTATAGTATAGTTTGAAGTCAGGTAGCATGATGCCTCCAGCTTTGTTCTTTTGGCTTAGGAGTGTCTTAATGCGGGCTCTTTTTTGGTTCCATATGAACTTTAAAGTAGTTTTTTCCAATTCTGTGAAGAAAGTCATTGGTAGCTTGATGGGGATGGCATTGAATCTATAAATTACCTTGGGCAGTATGGCCATTTTTGATTTACTGATAGATGATAGATAGATCCTACTAAATAAATATGGGTTCTAGGCAGAGTGGTTTGCAGTGGCTGTACCTAAGGTATGACAGCATTAAATATTAGTAGAGGTATCATCTTCATAGGTCTACTGGGAACGATGGAAAATCTGAACCTAAAGCCACCTCCTGTTAGTCAATCTTTGTCCTATAGCAAAATCTGAAAAAGCATAACCAGACAAATAAATTGTGTAGTGAGTTCTTGTTGTGTGTTCAATACTTTACCTCCACCTCCTCATCGGTCTGCTTCACAGCTTCGCATGGCTGGCAGGCACCTTGGTGCCCATGGAGGAGCTGGGCAGGTACTGAGCTCTCTGCAAGGCCATCCAGTTGGTGAACCACTGAGCTGGATTACAACCTGGTCCATGTGACCCTAAGCCCACAGTCTTTCTACTCTACTACATTGAGTTTCTGATGATTCTTGGCAAGTAAGAGGACAGCCAAGCTCACCCAGCTTTTCTGAGGCTATGTGTGGGTGTTGGCCATGACATGCATGTTTCTGTGATGCGTATTGCTCCTGTAGATGTTCCAGGTGTGTTTGCAGGTCCCCTCATCATGTGAACTGGTCCCAAGGCCAGCTCCATGTCCTCCCAGAGTCATGGGTATTTGAACTTAGAATATGGTAAATACTCAATGTTTTGTAAGAGATCAGTCAATTAGCAAGTTTGTCGTAGATCTTTTTGTTCCCTTAAGTTCTTATTTCTAAGCCCCTTCTCACAGGGGATGAGCTCATTATTTCTGGGAAGATTGAAATTTACTATTTTTTATTATGAACTTTCTCAATTTCCTTTATTTCCAGTTCAGATTCTATTATTACTGACCCCTTCTTTGCCTGCCATATTTAAGAAGTAAGTACATCTTTCCTTGTCAAAGTGAACTCTTTGCCTTTGAACTCAGCTTTCTTTCCTTTTTAGGACCATGATCCTTGATGCTCCTGGGAACATTCTTCAATCTTCATTTTTCTTTTGGATCCTTCTCCTTGACCCTCAAAAGATGATGGCCCCTGATATAAAGCAGGATTCCTTCTACCCTGTGACTTCCTTCCCCTGTTTTCCCCTCTCTAGTCTTTCTGTCCCTACACATTTTGCTGTCACCCTTCCTGAGGGCTGGTGCTACGTCTCACTCACTCATGATCCTCCACCCTCCCATCCCCGCTCAGGTCACCAAATTTAGACTGGAGATACTCGATAGGCAACTTTGCTTTTGTGCTTCTTTGAATTTAACTTTTCTGTTATATCAACTTTTAAAAATGGGTTTGGACAGCTCCAAAAGCGAGGGCATAGTATGGCTTGTTCACTGCTGTAGAGTCAGCATATAGTAAATGTGTGGTCAACATTTGTTGAATAACGTTGTATTCTTGTAATTTTCCATTTGTTTGTTTCCCCTACCTTTGCATTATGAGCTTCTTGAATATGGGGGCTATATTTTATTTACCTGTATATTTCCAGCACTTGGCAACCACAACCCACCAGGTGCTCCAGGAGCTCTGTACATGTATATGAAGAGCTTTATAGGCCCTTTTAGATGTGTTGAATTCCACCTATACATTAGCCTAGTTACTGCTTCAAAAAAGAAATTAGCTTGTCAAGACTTGCTGTTAATGAACACATATTGAGTCTTATACAAAAGTACTTTCTTTACTGATACACTATTTTTTTTAAAAAAATCACACTATAAAGGCATCCTTTTAAATAACTGCATAATATTCTCTCACAAAAATACACCATCATGGGTGCAGCAAACCACCATGGCACGTGTATACCTAGGTAACAAACCTGTACATTCTGCGCATGTATTCCAGAACGTAAAGTATAATGAAAAAAATACACCATCACTAATTTAATGCCTATTGTTGAGCATTGAGGTTGCTTTAATTTCCCTTGATTTTAAAATCACAGTCATGAACATCCTTTGTATAAATCCTTGACAATCTCTGATTGTTTCTTTAGAATACACTGCTTAAGGGTGACTTATTTCATTAACGAGCACTAAAGTTTTAAGGATAGAAAGATTGTACCAATTTACATTCTCATTAGCAGAGAAGGAGAATGTGCATTAGAATGTACCTTTACTTTGATTTGTTTTTAATCACTAGTGTAATAATTTGTTGATTTTAAATAAGTAATTTTATTATTTAAATCAGCAGAAAATTGTTGAATAAAAGACTGGATAAGAAATGAAAAGAAAAGCCGGGCACGGTGGCTCACGCTTGTAATCCCAGCACTTTGGGGGGCCGAGGCTGGCAGATCACGATGTCAGGAGATCGAGACCACGGTGAAACCCCGTCTCTACTAAAAACACAAAAAAAATTAGCCGGGCGTGGTGGCGGGCACCTGTAGTCCCAGCTACTCGGAGAGGCTGAGGCAGGAGAATGGCGTGAACCTGGGAGGCGAAGCTTGCAGTGAGCCGAGATCGCACCACTGCACTTCAGCCTGGGCGACAGAGCGAGACTCCGTCTCAAAAAAAAAAAAAAAGAAAAGAAATGAAAAGAAAAATCATCAAAATAAGACTAAAAAACAACTAAATTGTTACCAAATATGTAAATAGTTGGTATTGTGAAACAGTATTCCCTGATTGCTTTTCCCATTTGGTTCAACTGTTGCTGGTGGTGATGACGCAGACCTGCAGGGGCTTCCTTGATGCTCCTGGGAACAGGAACACTTGGCTCCTTGAGAGCAGAACTTTCCTGCTTTGCTCCCTTCTGGATTCTCAACACTGACATCATACTTGACAACTGGCAGGCACTCAGTAAGTACTTGTTTAGTGAATGAATTAATGAGGGAGAGTAATAAGGAGGCCTGTGTCCCTTCTTCCTCTCTTTAGATCCCAGTCTGGGCCCCGGGAATCACAGGACAGGGAGAGTCAGACATCATGTTTTGTGCTTTCAAAGCCGCTTATAAACCTGAAGTGTGGCCAGCTGCTCTTCCCTGTGGCCAGCTCAGGCCAAGAGTGGTCATGATCACAGAGGAGGCCACAGGACACTTGCTCCAGTGTGTGGTGGCTGAGCCTGCATGGGAATGCAGAGCACCTGGAGCCCTGCCTGCAGGGACACATGGTGTACATTTAAAAATTAGAAATAAAGAGCTAAAAATATACTATAAATTAAACAACAACAACAATTTGAGCACCAGACAGAATTTCTATCTGGTGACAGAAAGTAATTTCTGTTACAGAAATTTATAGACAAGAGGAATCTCTGTACTGGAGAAGAGGAACTGAGATTGATACCAGAAATATGGCCTGGTACACAGTAGATAATGTACACACACACACAGGCACACACACATGTACACACATACACACTTGCACTTGCGTGTACACATGCTGAATCAATGGCTGCCTAAGTGATGGATGAATGGTGATGTCTAGATAGAAAGACAGAAGGAAAAAGAAAAGTACTCCCTTATTTCCCTTATGTGGAAATAATATGAAACACTTATTAGATATACTGGACAACAAGTGAACTAAGTACTCCAACTCTACTGCGGCATTACAAAAAACATCATCCCTTCACCACAGTGTAAGATTTAAGGGCAACCTGCCCAAGGATGCATGTTAAATAAAACACAGCAAGATTGCTGCTGCCCTGCCAAAATACTTCCAATCCATACTTAGGTCCTACTGAAATATGGGTGGTCCCAGTTAATTTTATTAAAATAAATCTTTAAAGAAAAAGATAAAGCATTTTAAAAGACAAGTCAAAATGCATCAGGAGCCACATATCCAACAGAAACTTTATCCTCGAATGAGTTATGTTTGCCTTGCACTAATAACTTTTATTTCACTCAAATTAGAGCAATAATCTTCCATACATAAGTATCTTCCCTGCCCAATAATTCAAAGAAAGAAAGTCCAAAATGATTAGTAAAGAAAAATATATGAATTAACAGACACTTTAAATTTGTTTTAAATATTTTGAAGATTTAAAAAGTGTTTAAAATTCTCTTTCCTAGTCAAAAATTGCCCAACTCTGTGTTTGCTTTCTGCTTGTTACATTTTTCTCCCTTACTTTTCTTTTGCTAAAGACAGGCTTTTTCCACCAGTATCATCACTGCTATCATCATTAACAGCATAATTATACAAGCATATTTAATGTTGAGTTTAATTTATTATGTAATACATATGGTAATTGTAGGGTAATACCCACAACAACTGTAGTTTCTTACTTGGCCAAGAGAAGGCTTATTTAAGTGTTAGACTTCCATTCTGGCAAAATCTTGCCATATCGGAAGACATTGGAAAGAAGGATTCCCCTTGGTGTTCGGTCTTCTACTTAGAAAATACTTATTGCAGTTAGTTTATCTTCTAGTATTCGTCTTTGTATTCTGAAGATAATAAGGTTTGAATTAAATTGATATACACAGAGGGGAACCAATTTTTTTATTCAATGTTAATTATAAATGAGATAATCCACAGTTATTCATTGTGGAGTTGTTGAGACTATGAAAGACTCGTTATCTTTGTATTCAGCTCTTCCTTAAATAGTGTAACCATACCCCCACCTCTGCTTGCTTTCTCTCCCTCCCCTCCAATGATAAAGAAAATGATAAATTTTCTGTTGTGCATTCAATTCTTATTTTAAATAAGATTAAGTATAGGTATTGTACCTGACATTGCTACTTTTCTACCAATGTTTCAATTTAAAGTGCTAGTGTTTAAAAACATTTTCAAGGGATAAGATCTTCCATACTTTGTTTGAAGAATCAGTGGTAGGAGCAATGAAGTAAATTTTATGGAGTTTCTAAAATAGCACGTTTCTGAAATCATAAATAAGTTTATTCAGGCTCTAACCCTTTGCTGTACACAAGCAGACAGAAATGCATCTGTTACATAAATGAGAAAAAGCTATTACGTTGATGGAGCATGCTTTTTAAATCCTTTAAAAACACGCTCACCGTACAAACTTGCATTTGAGCTTGTGTGTTCTTTTTGTTAATGTGTAGAATTCTCTGTTCCCGAAATTGCCAGTGTGTACCTGGCTTAACTCAAGAATAGTTTCTTCTGGATTCCTTATTTGATCTATTTAACCTAATTATATTCTAATATTGCAAATATTACCATAAGTGGGTAAAAGTAAAATTCCTCTTCTGAAAAAAAAAAAGGAAGACAGAAGGAGAACCGCACAGTCCTCACCTGCAAAGGGCAGATGTTGGGCGCCTTTACAGTACCCCCTCAAACAGAAGTTAAATGTTGCACTGCTAGTCTGAGTCAAGACCAAGACTGAAATTACCATGGCAGCATTTCCATCCCAGCCACCACTAACCATCACAGACACATTCACGGTCATGCTACTGTAGATCCATCCATGCATCCCATGGCACGACAGGTGCCTGGGGGTGACTGCATAGACCAGCAGCCCCACCACCAGCCCTGGCCCCACCACCAGCCCACAGAGATCTCTCCACTCCTCTGTGCTTCCAGCTCCAGCTATCTTGCTGCCATGGCACTGAGCTGTCCCCTCTGGATGTCATTTTCACTGAGGGATGAGGGGAGGGGTGGGGCTGGCCATGTTGTCTCAAGACACACATCCCATGGGACACTTGGGTTTGGCTCCTGCCATGAGCCCTCTTCCCACTCTGTGCAACACTATCCACTGGCACTCAGTTTGAGGAGCTAGGACCTTTTACCTCTCTCTCTCTCTCTTTAGTCTGATGTGCCTTTCAGCCCCTCCTGGCTGAGTTAATGAGGACATCTCTTACCTCAGGACCTTGGAGAGAATGGCACTACAGAGAAGATCACAGGGAAGAGATGAGGACCTCATACACCACGCCTGTGTTTGTGTTTCTCATTTGGCATGGTTCTGGGCTACTGCAGGCAGAATGGAGTGCATTTTCTGTTGGGGATGTCAGATATGAGCTGAATACTAGGAACAGAGGAGAGAAAGAAATATCTTATCTTCTTGCAGACAAATCAGAGCAGACGGGGATCTAAGCAGCTGCTACCTTTTCTTTGTTTTTCAAATTACTTAATCAAATTTATTTTAAATTTCTTTAAATTCATTCAATTTAAAGCTTCCAAAGCAGGTCGAAAAAGGGAAATTTGTGCAGGAAAGGGCCTTGAGTTGAGTTAGAAATGGGAAATTGTGTCCCAGGCCCCCACTCTAAGCCTACTTGAGATGAGTGGATTTCAAATGCATTCCCAGAAGCAAACCTTTGGAAAAATCCATGCTCTGCAAACAGGTCTCCTATACACAGCTCTGACACTGACCATCTTCCACCTGGCAAATAACATGTCCTGAAAGTTTCTGGGCACCACTTCCGTGGATGGCTGTAAGGGAAGGGAAGCAGCAGCAGTAACAGAGGACACCAGCAAATGGGAAGAGGGAATATGAGGTGCCCTTGACCTTGGAGCCCACAAAGCACGTTGAGAATGTAAGAAGCAGAGAAGGAATCAGAAAATGTGAATCACGTGGGAAAGAGAGATGTGGAAATGAGGCTAGAAGTGGAGTAGGCTTCCGAAAAATGTCAGCTGTGGTGTTGGTGAAATGAGGTCGGCCTTGGAGCAGCAGAGTCTCCAACTGAAATGTATCCTGGGCTACCAGCTGTCAGTCATAGGTCCACATTTCTACAGTGGCACCAACGAAGTGAAAGAAGAGGGAAAAGCACCACGTGCCACGATTGGCCATGATTACTTGTCTCTATTGAGACAAGAACAACCACAACACAGGACTAGGTGAGAATTCACCAAGATGATCCAGGCAAAACACAAAAGTCAATACCTAACTCACAAGCTCCTCCAGCAATTTCCAAGCACAGTGTCAGTGTCTAAACACTCATTCATTTATTCACTCAATAAACAGTTACTCACGGCCCACTGTGTGCCAGGCACCATTTGAATTATCAGGGCAGTGTATTGGACTGAATGTTTGTGTCCTTCCAAATTTCATATGTTGAAATCCTAACTCTCAATGTGCTAGTATTCAAAGGTGGGGCCTTTGGGAGGTGGTTATGTCATGTGATGGTTAATATTAAGTGTCAGCTTGATTGGAATGAAGAATGCAAAGTATTGTTTCTGGGTGTGTCTGTAAAGGTGTTGCTAGAGGAGATTAACATTTGAATCAGTAGACTGGGAGACACACACCTGCCCTCAATCTGGGTGGGCACCATCCAATCAACTGGCAGCACAGCTAGAAAAAAGCATATTGAAGAAGGTGGAATATGCTGGCTTGCTGAGTCTTGTGGTTTTGGTCTTTTCCCATGTTGGATGCTTCATGCCCTTGAACATTGGACTCCAGGTTCGTTGGCCTTTGGACTCTTGGACTTACACCAGTGGTTTGCCAGGGGCTCTTGGGGCTTTGGCCATAGATGGCTTCAGCCACAGATGGCTTTGCACTGTTGGCTTCCCTACTTTTGAGGCTTTGGGGCTTGGACTGAGCCACTACTGGCTTCCTCGCTCCTCAGCTTTGCAGATGGCCTATCGTGAGACTCCACCTTGTGATTATATGAGTCAATTCTCCCTAATAAACTCCCCTTCATATATACATATATCCTATTAGTTCTGTCCCTCTGAAGAACCCTGGCTAATACAGGTCATGAGAATAGAGCCCCCATGAGTGGGATTAGTGCCTTTATAAGACCAGAATGAAATTGGATCCTTATCTTATCCATGTATGTGATAAAGGGTTAATACCCAAAATTTATAAGAAACTCTTATAACTCAACTGCAGAAAATAAAATGGCCTGATTAAAAATGGACCAAGCTCGAGACCGTCCTGGCTAACATGGTGAAACCCCGTCTCTACTAAAAATACAAAAAAATTAGCCAGGCGTGGTGGTGGGCACCTGTAGTCCCAGCTACTCAGGAGGCTGAGACAGGATAATGGCATGAACCCAGGAGGCAGAGCTTGCAGTGAGCTGAGATCGCACCACTGCACTCCAGCCTGGGCAACAGAATGAGACTCCATTTAAAAAAAAAAAAAAAAAAAGGACCAAGGACCCAAGCAGACATCTCTCCAAAAAAGATATAAAAACAGCCAATAAGTATATGAAAAGGTGTTGAAGATTACTACTCATAAGGGAAATGCAAATTAAAATCACTATGAGATATTATGCCATATCTCTGACTATCTCTGAAATAGCCAAGCTGTAAGGATGGCTCTTATCAGAAAGGCAAGAGATAATAAATGTTGGCCAGAGTATGGATAAAGCCCTATTACATGGCTGGTGGAAGTGTTGATTGGTACAGCCATTATGGAAAATGCATAGAGGTTCCTAAAGAAATTAAAAATAGAGCTGCCATAATACCCAGCAAGCCCACTTCTGGGTATATATCCAAAGGGGATGACATCACCATCCTCTAAAGGTATCAACGTTCCCATGTTTATTGCAGCATTAGGTATACAACCTAAATGCCCATCAATAGAGGAATGGATAAGGAAAATGTGATATATACACACATACGGGGATATTATTCAGCTTTTAAAAAGGAGATCCTGCCATTTGCCACAACATAGATGGACCTGGAGGACATTGTGCCAAGTAAAATAAGCCAGACACAGAAAGAAAAATATGGCATGATCTCACTTATAGATGGAATGTTTTTTAAATACTCAAATACGCAAAGAATGAAACAGTAGTTACCACAGGTGGTGGTAGGGGCGGGGTGGAGGTAGTGGAAATGGGAAGATATAAGTGAAAGGGTATAAAATAGCAGACATGTAGCATGGCATGTCTACGGACCTAATGCACATCCTGGGGACTAAAGTTAATAACACCGCAGTGCATTAGAGATTTTTGTTAAGTAAGTAGATTTTTGCTGCTCTTGCCACAAAAAAAGTAACTAAGTGAGATGACAGGTTAAACTGCTTCAGTATTATAACCATTTTACTACGCGTATCCCATAACATCATGTTGTAACCCCCAAATATGCACAATAAAATCTATTTAGAAGAAGAAGCAGCAGAAGTGGCCAGAGAACTAGCTAGCTAACTACCTTTGTGCCGTGGAAGATACAGTGAGAAATTGGCAGTTTGCTTCCTGGGAGAGGGCTCTCAACAGAACTGGACCAAATATAACATACATGTCGGGAAATAAAATGTGCTATGAATGAAAGTGAAGTAAGGCAAGGGAGAAGAAGTGGCGGGAAACTCTGCAGGAAAGGTCATCTGAGATGCCACAGGGCAATGCCATCTGTGCAGAGACCAGCATGAATGGAGGGGCTTCTAGGGATGGAGGATTCCAGGCAGAGGGAGCAGCCCTGCAAAGTCCTGGGGGAGGCAAGTCTGATGTCCTTCAGGAGTGGCGGCGGGGCAGGTCCTGGGGAAGTGGAGGGAGACAAGGAAGGTCTGAGAAGTCAGTGTGGCTTCTCAGAGGTTGATGTGATATTTAGGGACCCGGTGGCCACTGTAAGGACATTCAGTTTTATTCTACAGCGAAGCTGGAAGTCATTGAGAAGTTTGGGCTGTGATAACACATATCCTGACTCCTGTTTTCGGAGGAGCAGTTTGGCTGCTACATGGGCATCAACAGTGGGTGAGGGGCCTCGAGGGAGAAGCAGACGCACCTGCCATGGTCCAGGCAAAGTGATAAAAGAGATGCCACTTGGTGAAAGCAGGCAGAATTTCCTGCTGTATTTTGGATGAGGAGGGCGAGGGAAAGAGTTAAAGAGACCCTCAGAAGTGGAAAATGTTGGGCATGATGGCTTACGCCTGTAATCCCAGCACTTTGGAAGGCTGAAGCGGATGGGTCACCTGAGATCAGGAGTTTAAGACCAGCATGGCCAACACTGCAAAACCCCGTCTCTACTAAAAATACAAAAATTATCCGGGTGTGGTGGCAGGTGCCTGTAATCCCAGCTACTTGGGAGGCTGAGGCAGGAGAATCGCTTAAACCCAGGAGAGATCGCACCACTGCACTTCAGCCTGAGCAACAGAGCCAGACTCCATCTCAAAATAAATAAATACATAAATAAAGTGGAAATGTCATTTATTGAGATGAGTAATCCCGAAGGTGTAGTGGGTTTAGGATCTGGCAATAATACTCCTATGCTAACAGCCAGGTACTAGAGTGGAGCTCGCCCTTCCAAGGCTTCCTTGTGTTATTCCAGAGCTGGGCATGGTGAAAGGTGGCAAATTACTGCTTCCTTCCCTCTCAGACTCTGTAATTAGCACCTTCGTTCCAAAACATTACTGTGTATTTGACTTACCAGGAGAAATTGTTAAAAACAGATTCCAGAGGCCAGCAGAAATTCCCATTCAGTAGGCCTGGGGAGGTATTCAGAAGTTGAGTGTTTTTTATTTTTTTATTTTATTATTATTATGATGCAAAACAGGGTGTTGCTCTGTTGCCCAGGCTGCAGTGCAGTGACACAATTATAGCTCAATGCAGCCTTGAACTCCCAGGCTCAACCTTTCCCCTCGTCTCAACCTCCCGAGTAGCTAGAGGCATGAGCCACCATGCCTGGCTAATTTTCTTTTTTAAGTTTCTTAGAGACAAGGTCTCACTATATTGTCCAAGCTGGTCTGGAACTCCTGGCCTCAAGTGGTCCTCCTTCTTTGTCCTCCCAAACTGCTGGGATTACAGTCATGAGCCACCATGCTTGGCCTTTGAGTGTTTTTTAGCAACCACCCAGGGAAAGCTGATGCAGGAATCCATGGACCACACTCTGAGAAGTCCCATCATGAAGGGGATGCTCCTGATGGTTTTGCTGTTGTCAAAAACAACCTGAAGGACACATGTCTCCTGGGCTGCTGAGGTGACCCCATCAGCCATCAGCTGGTCTCTCCTGGATCACCTCTGACAGACAAAGATCCCACAGGCAATGAGATCCTGTGTAAGAAAGGAATACATAGATGCACTCTGGGCCAATGCCTGGAACACATCCTTCCAAGCCTCGTGCAAGTATGTGGAGGTGGTGGGAACAAGCCTTGCAACACCTCTCCATTGTTAACCCACCAAAGTGCCAAGCCAAGAGAGGAGTAATCACGGGGTTTGTTGATGACATATACTGAAGTCATTCTTCAGGCTCTCTTAGACAACTGCTCTAACTTTTCTAATCAGCAGGTATTTGAAGATTGTGGGGCATAATAAAAACCTCTAATAAGGCCCTTTTATTATCCGTATATCAACCAAGGTGAGTGCAGTAATGATCATATCTGGTAAACCATATGTAACCAGTGACATTGCATGGGATGGTCGTAAGTATAAAAACGGTTTCAACTCTAACCAGACAGTGGAACTGTGCATCATTTAGGGAGTTCTCATACACAGACATTCTTCCTCTGGCCTGATCCTATATATTAGAAAATGCTACATATGCAATGTGTGTTCCATAGCAAGGCATGAGCAATGCTCATTAAAAATACAGATTCCCAGGCTCTAGGTTGGATGTTTTGAATATTTGAAAATTCCAGAGTCTCTGTAATTTTAAACCAGCTTCCCTGCAGTGCCAGACTTAGGCACTACTGATGTAAGTTTTTTCTAGATGCTCTACTTGAGACATGACTTAGAAAATATAGCAGCTAGCTTTGGATATGTAAATGCAACTGTCTCATCTTTTATAAGAAAGTGGTTCATGTTGGAGGATGACTTAAAGGCATCCAGCAATTCCTCCTCTAGCTACCCCTTCCTTATCAAGATGAGATGACACTATGGATCACTGCATGGACTATTTTGTAATTTAATTGTCATAAAGAGGTAAATACATGATTTGTGTCAATATAAAAGTCTCTCACGGTAGTAGCAGAATATGCTATGTATGGAATCTCCAGATCAGGTCACTGTGGGCATCAACTTCAGTGTAGTTCTCCAGGCTTGTAGGCTGGTGTGAGTCATAGTCTTTAACCGTAGGAAACCAAGGCTGAATTATCTACAGCAATACTGGGAGGCCAGCGCCTTAGAAAAGATTGGGATCAAATTGTGAGTAAAAGGAGGCACAGATAGTTTTGGAACTGCATGAACTGTAGACAATAACAATAGTTTCTTGGTAAATCTGTACAAACTCCTTTTTGGGGGTGTACATTGTTCTAGAATAAAACACCTCTATGACTCACTGGCACGTGGCATTTAAGAGACAAGCACAGTTCCAGAATGTGAAGAGCATGGTAATGCTCTTCATAACATACTGGCTCAGGCTGAGAATGGCACAGGCTTAACTTTCTGGAATATAAGCCTCCTGCTGTTGACATGGAAAGCCTCTGAATATCTTTACTTGGGAGGTTGTAAAGATGATTAGAAATGTCTCCTGATCCTGGAAGTGAAGCATCGCTTTAAACTCTCCATTTGCCTTTTGGAGGTGACTAGGTATGCACTGCATAGAGTTTACCTTGGGCTGCAGAACATTACCAACCTCAGCACCTGTAGAGGAGTGCTGGGGATTCCCAGTTCCCATTTTCCTCTCCACTCTGTCCCCAGCCCTCGCCACACCCCTTCAGTAACTGATTCTGATGCCAGCCTCACTGGAGCCTTTCTGAAGCTGATCATTTCACTGATCCACTTCAGACATAATACCTTACATTTTAAAGATTTTGAATTGTTGTATATCATACCTGAATAAACCACCTTCTTGATCTTTAAATGTTGGAGAACCCTGCAGCTTGGCTCTGGGCCTTCTCTCTTTCTATTCTCTTGCTTCATGACCTCACACATGCTTATAGCTTCAATTACCAACTATGTGACTCTTTCCTGAATTTTATTCTAACTGCCAACCTAGTATTTCCACTTTTCCAGGCTTCTGAAATTGAACATATCTCATTACAAGGACAGCTGTAGGGTTTTCTGCAGGAAAAGTTGTGGTTCATAACTACATCAGACTTTCCAATGATGTCCCCTGGGTAGTCTTTGTCCTAACAAAGAATAACAGAACCTTGGGAGGAAAATTGTGGGTGGGAATGCCCCGATGATGGATTCTGTAATCATGCATATGTTGCCCAAGTTAACTTCCATCCTGTCATCAAGCTGGGATTTGGTGCCTGTGGAAATAAAAGAGTATCTGGAGCCACCTCCTCAAAATCACCATGCTTCTTTTGCCTCTTAGAATAATCTGCAGAAATGGCAATGAAAATGAGATAGATACATAAAGAGAAAAAGTTCTGGCGAGAGTTCCAGGTACCTTACATGGAAGCAGCTGGGTAAACACTGATTTTGAGGCATTAACACATCATATTTGTACAGCAATGAGAGTTTTGAAAAACATTCATCCTTCACACTCAAAGTGAAGCCAGACATAACATTTACTAAAAAGCAAGAGTCTAGTACAGTGTTGGAGATGCATTCTGCCTCATCCAAATTTCCAAATGTTTGCTCCACTATTCTTTACAAACATCTCAAGGAAACTTCAACAACTTTTCAGCTTGTTTAATGTGAATGAAAGTGAATATCCCTGTGTTCTGGAAAACAAAAACCCTGTCTTTCCAGCTGCTTGGCCTGATGGAAGTATAAAGGCAGGTGAGTAAATTCTTTAATTTCATATTCAAATGTCCTGCTGTCATTCTATGAAGAGAGTTATAATCAACACATTTATAAGTCAACCAATGAACTTGGTTTCTTCAGGTCATAGGTTGGAGACTGGAATCCTCACCTAAGTTTTATTTCTGAGAGTTCATATGTTTTCTGTTAAGAAATCATCTAGAAATGTAAAAGTGCAATTTTCCTTCAACACTGTCCTGGGTTTTATTCTGCTTTGGGAAGGTGAGAGCTGTTCTGGGGAAGAGCTGGTTAGGACAGGAAGGGTGGGGAAGAAGGGCAGGGAGGGCACTATGGAGAGTTTTACTTAGAAATGGATTTCAGCCAAATGACAGGACTCTGAACTATTTGAAGATCATTCTTTCCTCCAACCTCCATCCAAATTAAACAACATTTTTCTGTTCCTCTTTCTCCTTTAGGCTTTTAGTATGCAGCAAAGCTGTGCGTGATGTCTCTGATTTTAAATGTTTCACCCAAAATGTAATACGACTATGTTTATTTTTTTCTCTTTTACATGAGGGAAGTGTTTCCATAAGACCTGGAAGACAAGACATAATGTGGGGACACAAAGGCAGATGAAGACTTATTGCTCATTCTTTTTTTTTCCCACTTCCTGAAATAGACAATCCTTCCCTTCTGCTCCAAACCCTATTCATTGTGTCATATCTAACTAAAATGGCACCTTTCCTAAGAGTGCTTGTTCTTCGTGACTCTAGGACGTTCTATCAGCTGTTGTTGTGAATATCCTTCCGCACACATTTTAGAGCTCCAAGTACAGCACAGTGGCGGCATTTCACGCTCCCTGGAACCTGTGAGGTGGGTGCCACATCGTCTTCACTTTTTGGATGTGAAAGCTGAAGCTCAGAGGTCCTGTCACCAGTCTATGTGTCAAGGCCATATGTATCAGTAAGTGAACAGTCAGGGTCTGCGGCCCCACTGTCCAGCTTCAGGGGGGTCCATGCTGAAACTCTCTGCAGTGCTCTGTCCTCCGTGGTAACCTCACTCATGGACTCCTTTAAGGCCTATTCTTTTATCTTCAACTAAACCACGAAGCCCTTGATGACAGCTTTTGTCTTGCACTTTTTTTTTGCATCTGGATAGCCACTTCACAAAAGAATACCTGCAGGAGTCTATCATACGTGCACCGACTGAGATGGATCATGTGAGGATATGTAAAACCAGAGACTCAAAAAATAGCAAACTGAACTTTTAGATAAGGTAATCATTCTATAGCTTATTGGTGGTAGTTTATATTAATGGTCATTAGAAGCATGTTGTTTCCAAGCAAATAACACAATAAGAAAATAATCCAGTAATACCCCTAAGCTTTGTGAATGTGTTGTGATCAGTTTTATGTAAGATCACACTGTAGTAAGTTATGGGGGGGTTGTCCAGTCACCCCCATGTGAGTAGTGTCAAAACACATACTCATCCCCATCCTGGGTCGCTGCCTTGGGTCCCACCCAGCAATGACTGTGAGTGCTCCAACACCTGAGTGCACAGATTCTCTTATTTCAGAACCCACCCACATCAGGGAAGCCCCTGTCTCCCAGAGGTCCTTTCAGTCTAGACAGTTCTAGGGCATGGTCCTTTCCCAGGATGTGCACTGTGGGCATCTAAGCATGGGGAGGGAGAGTGGCCACTATTTGTATGTGTGGAATTGGCCACCTGGGAGAATCTGAGAAGGGTCTGAAAAAGTCTCTTCACATTCAGTTATTATGGAGCAGTAATGCAGGCAAAACTGTCTTTGGAATCAGTTCATGGTATAACCCAAGTGTCACAAAGAAAGGATCAGGGCAGAGAAAGTGAGCTTTGTTGGAGCCTGGGGTGAGTGGGAAGGGCAAATGGGAGATGAGCGACACAGGATGGGGTGGGGGCTGAAGGAGAGAGAGGGGGAGGGCGCGCTGGCCCAGGAAAGATGACCAGACTATGTGGACCCCACCTGAGGCAAAGCCCTAAGAGGAGTTGCAGCAAGGGGAGCTGGTGTCCCCATTTCAGGAAGGCTCCCTTGACAGGTAGGGAATGTGGACTTTCGGTAGAGTAATGCTCTGTTCGCCACTTGTCCAAATAGTAATAAATCACCAGTAAATTCCTGGTGCTGTTTGGAAGGCTTGGACTTCAAAGCCCCAAATTCACAAACAGGGACCTTTCATTAACTCTAGAAAAAGAATTTCACTTTATTTCAATTTGTGTATTTGGTTATTTAGTGGAAGCATATATTGCTGACCAACATGACATTCCGTTTTGAATCAAGTGCCTTTTATTCTAGAGCCATCAGACATTGAAATTATGTGTTTAAATGCTTGGCCAGCCTTCATCTGTACCAAATGTTTGAACTTGCTTTTATAAAAGATGAGACAACTTTGCTTTTTAGTTGTTTTTTTTTTTTTTTAAAAAAGCTGGTTTTATTCACGAGATACCGTAAGACCAAAAAACCCCTCGGAGCTGTAACATTTTGGTTTTCCTGGAGTTCAAAGTACTACCTTTCTCCATTAAATAATTTAAAGCATCTTTTTTGAGAGAAGGGAATAAAAGCAAGATCTAATCTGGAATTGAATGCCTTGTGGTGTGTTGTTTTGCTGGGGCCCGTCGCCTAGTTCTGTCTTTATTTCTCCTCTTTTCCTCCCTTCTCAGCTGTGCTTGGGTATCCAATGTCAAAATTATTTCTTTCATCAGACCCATGCAAATGGAATAATATTCTCTCTGCTGAATGTCACTGTTGCTTGGACCTTTTAAAGTTAAGGTCAAACATCCCTTTTTGTTTTTATTAAGAAGCATTGCATCACACAGAGAAAATATTAAACACTGACCTTTAACAAAAGCACTGTAAAGCAAATTGGGATCGATCTTATTTTCAGCTGGGACAACCATTTCCTTCAGGCTTGACCTGAGGATCAGATGTTTGACTCTTCTAGGAATCAAGGTGAAGATGGATAAACATGCAAGTTTGAAAGAAAGCAGGAACAAGGCAATCCAACTTGTATTTTCTGTAAGCTGGCGGCAGAACATTTAACTGCCAGTTCCTGACAAGATTTGGAAAACTCATCAGTGGGAAAGCAGCCAAAACACTGCTCAAGCATGGGTGGTCACCAGCAGCAAAGGAGGGAAAGCAAGCCAGAAAGAAAGAAGGAAAGAAAGAGAGAGTTTTTATATAAGTGCTTTCCCACGATGTTCTAGCTATCTGCTTTCCTAAAGCAGTGTAACTGTCACCATTCTGCTGAAAGCTCAAATTAACATGTTGCAATGAGGAAGCATTTCATATTAATAACGGCATAAAACAGAGACAACACATTATCATCTATGCAGGCTTGGCTGGGCTGGTGTGCACCTTGCTTCCCAGTTTCAAGAATAGAATACTCACACTACATCATATATCTTGCCTCCCGAAACTCGTGGTCAGATGAATTTGAATGTCAATCTGGGGAAAAACTCCTTTCCACTCTTGAAATTTTGGTTTTGGTTTTGTCTGTTTGTTTGTTTTACTGTTAGACTGTCTGCACATAAACAGAGAGACCAAGACAACAGTAAGCAATAAAAATGTCAACCAACTCAACAGCTGAAACAGCTAAACTTAATACCTTGTAGAAGCACTCACGTACATCACCAATTTAAGAATTTTGTGAGACATAGTGTACATTTTTTAGGTAAGAGACGAGTTCTCTATTAGGTTAATCATGATAATAGCATTGATATACTTTAGGTCTTTTTTCATATAAATAGTCTGCAAACACCTTCCTCTTTGATTAGTAATTTTTTATTAGTGAGATGCATGGTCATCAAAAAATATGTACAGATGTTTGCCTCCCTTGAGAGTTGGCCAATTGCTCTTGCAAGGCAGGCCAGTTTCAAGGCCATTCAGACCTCGGGCACTACAAGGGGCAGCTCTATTTTGTGACAGGATCATTCCCTGTACTGGCATCAGAAATAAAGCTTGAAGGTGACATCTCCCAAGTGAACATTTATCTTTGTACTCAAAGAGCTGCTTTTTCATGATGACTGCTTCAGAGACTTTTTAAAAAAATGAAGCTCTCCGCCTCTGTTACCAAAATCCAAGTTTCTATGACAACCTCATGCTTATAAAGTTTTCTATTTCTTCTGTAATATGTCTGTAATTCCATGAGCCATGCCTCCCTCTCACTGTACCTAGCCCACTTATAAGGATGCAACTGAGTGTCCTATGTCTTCTTTTAGAGGGCAGCAAGACCAATGCTCATCTTCAAACCATGAGCAGCCTCACTTAATGAGATTGTCTGCTCTACAGGCCCTGGGCAGTGTTCAGAACATGCTCCCAGAGACGTTATCTTTGCCTTTGTCTGCAAACTCGCAACATTCAAACTTGAGAGTCAGGAATGGCCTCTATTTTGGGATGCTATACATGGTGACATAACTGGGTTTCACTGGATTTGCTCAACATATTATCCAGTTGTATGACTGAATTGGTCCCATTTTTGCACAGCTGTAGCTTCCAAAAACTTACAATTTTTTTGAGTCATTCCATTGCTTTGGGTGCCACACATCTTGAAAGGAAAACACTGCACAGGTCAAGAAGTATAACTGTTAGCACTTGACCACTGCTTTTGCATCAATTTCAAGCATTCACTATGGTAAGTTGATATATTTCTAACGTGTGGCAATGCATCATCATTGAAGCTATATTTTTTTCTTGCATTGTTAGTTCAGTAATAACATATTTACCTGATATTGGAACTAGAACACAGGTTCCGGTTTAAGTCATATGGTAATGACTGGCTTTTGGATTTTAATTGTACAATCTAAGTTAATAGCAAATCTCCTTTGTATTTCTGTATGTGTCTGTGTGTATATATAATAATTAATACCACATATTGCAGCTCTTTTGTTAAGAAGACCGTGGTCCGCATATTGGTGGGGGAAAAAGAAAGAGAACATTACAGGCATGGAGATCATCAGAGAATCCTTGATTTGGGTCCTAGTTTTGGTTCTTGTTCCCTGTACAACTTTGGAAAAGTTATGTTGCCTGCCTTATACAGATTGGTTTAAGGATTGAGCGAGATAATTCATGTTAAAATTTAGCCCAGTGTGACAGTGAAAATATTAGGAAGTGATAGCTAATATTAAGAAGTGTTATATAATTATTGTTTTTGTTACAAAAGGAAGTTCTTATTCCTGTATTTGAATGTGCACATTTTCAGATGTTCAGTAAAACCATGTCTCAATGCAGACTTCTTTTAGGGGCTATCAGCTAGGGATCTTTAAGACACTGTTAAGGCAAAATGTTCTGCTTCTATGTCTTCTGGCAATTTTTACACAATATAAAAATATGAATAAAAGTAAGTTAAATAACGTGTTTCTTAACACTTCCTTTCCAAAATGATAAAATAACTCATTAAGCACTTTCATAACCTTTAAATGCAATGAAACCAATATTCTTGTCTAGCAAACAGACAGGCACAATGGCAAGGTATCATAGAGAAAAATGCTTTGCTTAAAAACCAGAAGAATTGAGTCCAAGCCTTTTCTTTGTCCCTGACTAGCTGTGTGATTTGAAGCAAATTAGTTCTCGAAGTCAAGCTTTATTTATTTATTTATTTATTTATTTATTTATCTGCAAAATAGGAGAAAACATCCCCATTTCCTAGGAATGCTATGAGGGCTGAGATCCGCGTTGCACAATCACCTTTCTTATATTATGGAGAAAAGGCATTGTTGAAGCTGAAGGCGATTTCAGATGGTTTATTCAAAAAGTGTTTTTGTGGTAGCCTCATCTTTCTAATGATACGCATCTTCACAGGGTGATGACAAAGCATGAATGACAATGTAAGCCACTCACACTGACGTACTTCAAGGGAAATCCTCTCATGACTTTATTACTTTCACAGTCTCTACCCCCTCAAGCCTCAGACCAGCTGTTAATAATTACTAAACTCACACTCTCCTTATATCTTTTTGGATTTCAAAAATATTTAGTATTGTGATCTGTGGTCAGGATTCTCTTGATTACAAATAACAGAAAACCCATTGGGGGAATTTTGGAAATAAAACGAAGGAGAGATTTGGTTACAGGATATGAGGGCTCTTAGAAGCAGGGGACCAGGGAGCCCCTTGGTCCTCCCCACTGCAATGAACCACAGTCCTCCTCTCTGACTAGAGCCCAGGACATTCTCTCTTCTGTCTCTTGGCCTTGTTTCACTCCAGGGGGGTGTTTTATTCTTCATCATTGCAGATGAGCCTTCGATTTACCACCTGATGAAGAGAAAAAGAAACTGGCATTCTTTTTCCAAAATTATATACCCTGCAGTCAAATACAGCCAAGTTAAAACTAAGCTCTTTTAGTACCCATTTCTGGTAGTTTCAAATGGAAGAGGCTCATTGGCCCAGCTTGGGTCAGGTGCTTTTGCCTGGTCCAATCAGTGTGGCCAGAGAGGGAAGGAGGGTCTCACTTTATAAACGTGGCTGCCTCACTGTAACCACGTGGTTGAAGGTCTGGAATTTGGAGTTTGACTGTAAAACTTTACCTACCTGTAGTCAAGATGGTCTATGCATGCTATGGCTGTGGAAGGACAAACACAACTTCCTTTTTTTCTGTCCATTTGTTTTTTACAAAGCAGAGCCCCACACTTATCACTGAGATAGGGATAGTTTTGACCTTGTAGTTTTCCATGAACATTGAAGTTAACTTTCTCATACTAAAGTATCATTGCTGTCCCAAAGCCATGCAATGGGGTCATTACGTCAAATGACAGGAGAAAATAGTTTGATTTTCTAATTAAGAAGATTTTTTTTTAAGCAACTCACAAGTTTAAAAGGATTGTACCTACTTACAGTTTGCTACGTACAAACTGTAAACAGTTTAATATGAACAAAAAGCTTGATTCTGCAACATAGGCATGTTCTTTTTTTGTAAAAAAGAGTGAAAGTTCTTTGCATCACTGTGGAAAAAGACATATACAGTAGACTGTGTACTAGAACACAGTAGAAAATTATACTTTTGGATAATGAAAAATAGTATAGAATATAAAATCATATGGTTCAGAATTTCATGGGCATGAGTGAAAATGCTACATGCAAAGCAGAACATTAAGCTCGTTATCATATGTTCAGTGTTCTGAAAGCAAACAAGCGACAGCACAGAGTAAAATTAAATAATTGCTTGTCGGACGTGATGTGTGTATTCAGGTGTGTAGCATGGCTACTTATGGAGCAGTTTTGTCATTTTGCCCATTTTTAATTGACTAACTTAAATCAATATGTAGTATTTTGGTTAAAGCCTGATGAACGTTTTCTACTTGTTCAAATCAAATGCAAACTGGATCCTCTGGCCCAGTTGTGAGTACAAACATAGATTTATTCTCTCTTTATCATTTCATATAGGAGATGGCAGTCCATAAATCTGGCGTCTCAATCTTACAGATACTTCTAGAATGATGAGATTACCTTTAAGACACCTCCACTCATTTAACTGTTGCTGAATCACTTTTTTTTAAATTATATTTTAAGTTCTAGGGTACATGTGCACAACGTGCAGGTTTGTTACATATGTATGCATGTGCCATATTGGTGTGCTGCACCCATTAACTCTTCATTTACATTAGGTATATCTCCTAATGCTATCCCTCCCCGCTCCCCCGACCCCACAACAGTCCCTAGTGTGTGATGTTCCCTGCCCTGTGTCCAAGTGTTCTCATTGTTCAATTTCCACCTATGAGTGAGAACATGCGGTGTTTGGTTTTTTGTCCTTGTGATAGTTTGCTGAGAATGATGGTTTCCAGCTTCATCTATGTCCCTACAAAGGACATTAACTCATCCTTTTTTATGGTTGCATAGTATTCCATGGTGTATATGTGGCAATCATTAAAAAGTCAGGAAACAACAGGTGCTGGAAAGGATGTGGAGAAATAGGAACACTTTTACACTGTTGGTGGGACAGTAAACTAGTTCAACCATTGTGGAAGACAGTGTGGCAGTTCCTCAAGGATCTAGAACTAGACATACCATTTGACCCAGCCATCCCATTGCTGGGTATATACCCAAAGGATTATAAATCATGCTGCTATAAAGACACATGCACACGTATGTTTATTGCGGCACTATTCACAATAGCGAAGACTTGGAACCAACCCAAATGTCCAACAATGATAGACTGGATTAAGAAAATGTGGCTGAATCACTTTTTTGACCAAGGGTTTGGTTTCATTTTCTGATGGAATGTTATGCATTTGTATGCTCACCTTCATTTTCTGTTTTTAAAAAACACAAAGCAAAATATCTCACAAGGTTTGGTGTCCTTAATTCCAAACGGTTTCTTGATCTTCAAGGACTTCAGGCAACCTGAAAGGAGCCCTTGGATCGGGGACAGTGCACACCTCCACTGCTGTGGGAAACCATAGAAGAGTACAGACAAGTCTGTGATTAAACCAGTGGCCAGAGCTTGATTAATTCCATACAATCCACAAAATGAGAATTCAAACACCATGGAAATTTACAGGGGGTACAGAGACCTGGGCCAAGCAGAAATGATACCATTTTTTTTTCCCTATTCATCAAGAGCTGGAGTCTTGTGTAGAAACCCTGGAGATAAGCATTGTTGCTCCATAGCTAATGCGGTGGACTAGTGCTGTGCACTGACTGCTACCACTTGGATTATCCATGTGGATGTTCTCAACCCTGCCAAAGAGTCCTAGAGGGGGTTGGGCTTCATATGAGGGAAAATGCAGTTGTCGCCTTTCAGTTATAATATTTTAACTATCAAATTATCAATGTAGGATTAATAATGATGTTAATTACACATGTGTGGTAAAATTCTGTCCACATGCTTACCAATTGCTTTTACAACAGCTCTAAAAGCAGGTGTTGTTATTTTTATATTGCAGAATATGAATCTGAATCTCGTGGAAGTTAAATAATTTTCCAATGTCTCTAACTAGTAAATAGTAGAGTCAGGATTTAACATAAATCCATCTAAATGTAAAGTTTGTATTTTTCTCACTATGCTATATTTTCTAGTTTTCTAAGCCACAATCTCTTGAAAATTAAAATATTATTTATATACCATAAATTACCCTTTAAAGTGCACAATTTCATGGTTTTTGGTATACTGCAAAGTTGTGCACCATCACCACTATCTAATTCCAGAACATTTCATCATCCCCCAAAATAAATACAATACCCATTACCAGGCACTCCCCATTCCCCCTCCCCACAACCCCTGGAAACCACTCATCCACTTTCTATCTCTATAGATTTGCCTGTTCTGGATATTTCACGTACATGTAATCATATGATGTCTGGCCTTTTGCGTCTGGCTTCTTTCACTAAGCACGTTTTCAAAGTTCATCCAAGTCGCAGCATGTGTTAGTACTTTATCCGTTTTATGGCTGAATAATATTCCCTTGTATGATGATGGTTACAACACACTTTGTTTATCCCCTCATCAGCTGATGAACTTTTTGTCTATTATGAACAATGCTATGAGTATTGTGTATAAGTCTTTGTTTGAATACCTTTTTTTCAATTTGGGGAGGTATATGGCTAGGTATATTTTCTTATTTTAATAAAATAAATCTTATGTTTCAGAAATTCAAATCTGAGTTTTAATTCAGAAAATATTTGTTGATTGTCCACTAATAACAAGCACATGGCTAAGCATCATAGGTCAGAGAAAGAGAAATAAAAAGGCTCCCTGCCTTCCAGTGAGTCCCGCCCTCTCATAGTCTTATGGTTGTGAGTGGCAGGTGTGTGCACATACATGCTCCTCTTTTCCCTGAGAAAAAAATAACTTGATATGTAGACAAGTCTGAAATTGGCTTATCAACAATAATTTGGGAGCTGCCAGATTGTAGTACAATTTTGACACTATCTTTTCAAAGAGATCTGAATCAGACTCTGTCATTAACTGCGTAGGCCTTTAGCCATGAAGAAAAGTATCTTCATCCAAAGTAATGAATAGACAAATTAAATTTCATTAGGAGTTTAATGATTCATAATTTATTTACTCTTTTGGCGGTCACTTAGTTCAACAATTCATTCATTCGTCTATTCAAGACACACGCTCACAATGACACTGTGCTAGGTGCTGGAGAGGTAATGTAGAAAGGGAGGAGCCTGAAGTCCCTGTTCTCTCAGAGCTTTGAGCCTGGAAAGAGATGCAGTCAAGCAAACAGGGGACTGTAATGGAGTGTGATTGAGGCTTTGGTAGGGAAATACAGGATGTTATTAAACCCAAAAGGAGAAGCCACTTAACTTGATTAGGGGAGGCAAGGAGATGTTCCTGGAGGAGTGATGCCTAAGCTAGACCTGAAGAATGAGTTAGTTTAGCAAAGAATTCGTAGGAACTCATGAACAGTGTTTCAGGAAGAAAAAACTACATCTATGCAGGACTCCACTTTTGTTGAACTGAAGAAAGTTTATTGAGACCAAAGTTCACAAAAGCCTGAAGATGAGAAATGGGACTGAAAACGGTACCTGGAGCAGATCATTCAGATGCCTTAAGCTTTGCTGCAGGTACTGGAATTTATTCTAAAGGAAGCAGGGAGCCAGAGAAAATTATATGTAAGTAAGTGAGATGATCAGATTTGCTCCGGGTCTCAATATGGATAATAATTGGAGAGTGGAAGCAGAGGGACAAGTTCAGAGCCTGTTGTATTAAGCCACAGGTGAGGGACTGTGTCCTGAACCAGGGAGTTGGCTTTGGATACGGAGAGAATTTGACAGATATCTGCTATATAGGATGTAGAATCTGCAAGACTTGGTGGTTGATAAAGGGACTGGAAGGCATGAAGGAGGGAGAAGGAGGAGTCAGAGGAGGCCTCCAGATTTCTGGACCCCTCCCATATTCCCCCAGCCCTTGTCATTTGGTGCTTGCCAGCCCAAATTTGAACTGCCAGCATTTGCATGTCTTTGCCTGAGGGGCTGCCAGGCTTAAGTTTAAGAGAATTAACACCCCTAAGGAGGAACTCTCAAGAGGAGAGCTGGCAGATAAATACCCCACATCCCTCACTTTCTGGGTGGGTCAATGCTAAGGCATGTTCTGTGTGGTCTCTCAGGCTTCTCCATAGGGTGAACCCCAGTTGCCTACAAAAGGAACTGGCTTGATGTGCACCTTTTATTGGCTACTGTTTCTTCCCTATCTCACTTCTTTACTCCCTTATTGGTGTATTCTAGAGTCACCTCCCAAATAAACTACTTTCTTGCACATCCTTGTTTAAGCATCTTATTTTAGGGAACCCAATCTAAGGTATCCGCGTTGTAAACGTGGATAGAAGACCACCCACAAAGTCAGGGAATGCCCAGGGAGTGACCAGTTTGTGTTGATGATGGTAGTGATGGTGGGTGGAGTTCAAAGAAGTGGAAGCAAGTATCAAAAAACCACTTCTGTAAGCACTGAGGCTGAGATTCTAGGGGACGTGCAAGTGAAGATGTCATCTGGGCAGTTGGTCTAAAGTACAGAAGAGAGGGCTCAGCTGGAGGTGATGACTGGGGGGTTTATGGTAAGAACAGGTGGGGGCAGGGTGCCAAGGACAGTTCCTTGAGTAAAACTGCCACTCAGTGGGCAGGGAATCATTCACTAAGGAGAGTGAGAGGGAGTGGCCAGAAATAGAAGGAAGACCAAGACATCGGGGTGGCACCAAAGGATGAGCATCTCCAGGTACATGTTATAGTGACGCATTTAAACTGTCAGCTCCACAAGCTTCCCCCGGCACCTCTGTGGACTCCGTGGGTTCAGTCCCTACATCTCAATGCTTATCACAGTTCATCCTTTCCTGGAACATAGTCTCTGTTTCCTGATTCTGTAGCGGAATCAGGAAATACAATGTTATTGCACTGTAAATTTGTAGAAAAGCCATAATACTTGTGCTGCTTCCTGCCTTTCATTTTCCGCCTCCAATAACTGAAAGAACGTGAGAATTACAATAACAAATTTCCTCTGATGCAGTTACTTGCTGGTTAATGCACATAAATCAAGAAAACATCACCTTTAATTCTTTTATTTTTAATATTCATATTTATTTACTTTTGTATTTTTAATTTATCTTGTCTGAAAAATACAGCTCAAAGATTCAATATCAATAGTAACGAAAAACATGAAATTCACTCTCAATCTTTTCCTGCTGTGATTTGAAATGTGAGCTTTATCATTTTTGGGGTTTTTATACAAACTTTTGTTTGCTTTCTTTTTCTTCTTTGTCAACCACTTACAAAAAAAAAAAAAAAAAAAGACAACTTTTTTGTGCATTTTCTTTTCCCAATGAAAGGCACAGTGCTTCTGTGGATGTGCAGCGAGAACTCTGCGGCTCCTGTACTCCATCTGCCTTCGTCGGTTGGGCTGTTTGTAGCTCCTCTGGCTCCTGCAGGACACAGGCCTTCCCTAGAGCACAGCTCCACTTTTGTTTTTAAAATCCCAGATGTGTTCAGTTTTCTTTTTGAATTTCTCTTGTTTTGTTCTTTTATGCTTATTTTTGTGCTGTGGTTGGCATGGTCTGTGCATTTTCCCCCTTTTAGCGACTGTGGCAACCTTTCTCTTTACTTCATATCATGCTGTGCAATTGCTTTTGCTAATGTTCTGTGGCCATTGAGGGGCAGAAGTGATTGGTGTGGGTGTGGGTAGGGTCAAGCAATGGAAGTATTTTCCTATATACATGACATTTTAAATCACAGAAAGAGAGCTCAGAGAGACACTTGCAGAAAGGGCACTTGTTTAAATGTGCACTGAATAGGCAGATTCCAGAGTCACACGGCTCAAGTATAAAAACTGGTTTACTCACAAGTAAAATCCCTTGGAAGTTGTTTGACTTCTCTGTTCTGCAGTTTCTGCATTTGTAGAAACAAATAACCCCTTCCTAATAGTGAGACAGAGGAGAAAAGATTGATTTAAACCCCATGAACTTGCCAGCATTCATCCCTTTTGGCCTAGAAGAATGGCAGTTTCATATAGATCTGCCTAATCATACATCAGCACAGTTCTGGACCCTGTGCAGCCCTTGACTTTCGTAGCTCGTGTCAGGATAAAAGTTAACCTTAAGAGCCAGGCCTCTTTACTCATAAACAAAATCCAGCATGCCTTGAAGCCTACAAATGCAGAGCCATTTCTTCCTCTCTTCCTCCACTCTTCCCTGACCCCTCCACTCTTCCCTCTCCCTCCTCCTGCTCCAGCCCTCCCCCTATGCTTCTTTCCTCCCTCCTCCTCCACTCCCCCTACTTTTCTTTTCCTCCTCACCCACTCCTTCCAAAGGCCTTGACCCCAAAGGGCTTCAGTTAACTCTCTAGAAACTAGGCCCCATCTCTGATCTGTTGCTTGGAGACTTCTCTGGGCCCCTGGTCCTCCAATTCCTTATCTGTCAGATGGAAACTTCACACCTACTTCCTGGTGTGCTGTGAGGATGAAATGAGGTGAAGAGTGAAAGGTTTCAAGCCATAATGTGGGCACCTCCCTTCCACTCAGGTCTCGGTAGCAACCATGCGTGGAAGCTGACTCACTGAGCCTTGGAACCGGCAGGGACACAGGACACTTGTCTTGGCCCAGGCAATGGGAGCAGGGGAGGGTTCTTTCTCATTTCCCTGCTGATTATCTTATGTCATCACTTGTTCTGTGTAGCCTCAGGTAAGCCATTCATCACCTTTGAACCTGAACATCTTCACCCATTAACTGAAGAAATTGGGAAGCCCCTTTCCCCTTTATTCAGTGATCTGAATTATTAGTAAATTGTAGAACACATAAGTAAACAAAGGAAATGTTATTGAATGTTCATTACAGCATTATTTTCAGTCACAAAACAATGAAAATGATTTAAACGATAGATTGTGGTAGATTTATGACAGAATATTATACATCTCTTAAGTCGTATTTTACAAGAATGTGTAATACACATCTTTATCACTTTAAAGCAAAATAAAACAGATTCACAAAATACAATAGTAATTTTATTTCCAACTCTGTAGTAGTGGATAAAGAAATAGAGGTGTGGCAATAGATATAAATAATAAAGAATTACAGGAATACACATAAAAATATTGGACATTATCATTGTCATGTAGCAGAATTGAATGGTTTAATTATTCCTTACTATTTTTATGTATTTCATAAATTTTCTACAGTGAATATACATATATGTAACAGCATATATATATATATTCCAACACATGTCATTATGTCATTTAAAATACATAGAAAAAATGAACACCAATAGCCTATAAGGATTTGTCTTCTTAATTTTCAAACATCACCATTAATTATTTCATTGCATTATGGCCACACCTTCATCTTCCAGGAGTGGGAAAGGTGATTGGGGGTAAGCGAACTCTGTAAAGTTGGAGGAGAAGATCTCTTTGTCAGTCTCAGAAGCTTACTCAGCCCCATAAAGTAGTGGTTAAAAACCAGACTTGGTCTTTCTGGTGTCTGAATGTGACACATACTGTATTGCTAAAAATAACAAAATTCATCCTTTTTTTCCCTCTGGTATTGATAAAATAGAAATTAATTCCAGTAGTCTCACCCTGAAGTTTTGGAGAGAAAACTTAAATGAGTTCTCACATCACTACTGTGTCATTGCATTATGTGAAAATGTACCCCCAGTGCTCCTCCTTTTCCCCATCTGAGCAGTTTCTCTTGGCTGTACTTTTCCTGATGGTTGAGATCTTTTTTTCTCACTCTTTCCTTGGTTCCTCTGCTCTATCCTTCCACTGAGTACCATGCACTGCCAAAGTCCACCCACCTCCATTTGCCAAAAGTCTTTAGACGCTGAGTGGGTCCCCACTGGGCAAGCCATCTGTATCAGTCTTGATGGAAAATAAACACAGCCAAACAATGGGTATTTGGTTGTTTTCTAGGACCCATTCTTTTTCTACAAAAATAGCCTGCCAAGGGGGCTGGTCAGGTGCTTTGAGGACTTTGTGGCTGCTCTGGTCCATTTGGGTTCAGGTGTGGATTTCAGCAGTTATTCAGAAGCTCGCTGTTGTTGATTTCTCCCAGGTGGAGGGACACTGCCCAGTCCAAATGAGGGCTTCTTAGGCTTTTGAACCTGGGGATGTAGCACCAAGCACTTCTGACCTCAGAGTTAGTTTGATATTTACCAGCAGTGGCCTAAGACCCTCTGCCTGACCCACCCCTTCAAAACCAAACATTAGACAAGCAATGAATGGTTGTAGGTATTTCTGGACTGCCCTGGTAATATTGTGCTAAATAACAGGAGATTTCAAGCCATAGGATTAATATGCCCTCTGATATTTAACTAGTTGGTGACTTAATGTGGACATTTAAATGTGTGTATATCTTCACATTATGCACAATATTATGCATCTATGAAAATGATCGTTTGCTCCAGCCAGAAAATAAGTGGTCCAATTTGAGGCATGACTCACTGGATCTACATCATGACACTCTGTTAAGCCCCCTTCTAATCATGAGACAACTCAGCACCTTTTCAAAGACCTTGGGAATTCGCAACTGCAGTTGGATTAACCACGCATAATACAAGCAGTTCCCAGTTTTCCACGGGGTTTTTGTGCAGTACCTTGGATTGCCATTAGAGGTCACCAGTAGTCAACTCGCTGAGAGGCGGCCCCCACAGTGCCAACATTTTGAAGTCTAGAACGTTCCTCAGGAAAATGTGTCTCTAGTTTTAGTGTTCTCACCTATAACATTAGTAGGTCTATCAGTAACTTGAGCTTCCTTGATTTTTACATTTAAGGCTTACTTGTAAGACAATATATTCAGGACTCAACAATCTATTAAGATGCTAGATTTTCATTAAGAGACCCATTGGTGCTGATAAGGGAACCTGTGTCCAAAAAAGCAGCTCAAAGTGGAATCTCTGATAGGGCCTGGGGGGAGCCCGGCCATAAAATCCATAATACAACACTAATCAATAACAAGGATGAGTGCTATCGTTTTAAATGCCTCATGGAACACCTATGATGTAGATGACTCTACAGCCACTGAAATAATTGTGAAAGGAGGCCACAAATGTATTGACATGAGAAGACGCCCATGCTATACTGTTGAGTGAGAAAACTCGTTGAAGGAAAAGCCTGTAAACTATGATCTCATTATGTATATACCTACACATACATCTTTTAAATATAGATTTTTAGAGTCCAGAACCTAACAGTAATTATGTTAGGGAAATGAGGATGTGTTGGGTTTCTAAAGTTTCTCTATGCCTCTGTATGCTTTAGACTTTTTGCAATGGTATATTCCTTTCATAATTAAAAACATTTCCTCTTTAGATGATGGAGAAAGTGTCACCTTTCTGATGACTTTCCTGGGACCTCCAGGAGGTCTGTGCTCCTTCCCTGTGTCCCTGGATAATAAGCCTTACCTCTGCTACACTTCTACTCATGTGGCATTCTAATTGTTCCATAATTTGTCCTCCCCAAATGAATTCCAAGGAACTCAAGGTCAGGGACTGAGTCCCACCTGCTACTGTGGCTCCAGCACCCATCATAGTTGCTGACGGGTGAATGTTCTAACTTTTATCTGCTGAATGAAGGAATGCCACATGGGATGTGTGAAAGTTCATCCACCCCTGCCAGGTCTGGTGTGTGAGCCAACCATGGAGATGCCAATGGGGGCCACCCTTCTTTCCCCTACAAACCCCCTCTGAAGTCTCCCCATGGAAGATTCATTCACGGAGACGACAGTGTGGAAGTGATTACTCTGGGAGCCTCTCTGTGCATGGCAGGTGCAGGGGTCATGGGGGTGACTGCTCTAGTGGGCAGGACAAGGTCCAATGCATGCGGGACATGGCTCGAGTTGGCTTTCATCTCTGGGCTTCACACTTACAAAGGCTGGCTCCCTCATCTCAGCAGCCCTCAGCTTTCAGCACATCCTCCTGATACTTCAGATCTTTACTTGAGCTTAAAACAATGTTGCCTGCTGGGGGTGCAATTGGGGTCTGCCCATCACTGTTCCTGCTTCAGAGAGCAACAGTCAACACATACAAGAAGTGTCAGTATACCAGTGAGTCCATAATCCTACAACTTCACTAACAGGGGTTTGTTCAAAGAAAACAATGTATACATTGATATAGGTGACACCACTGAGAAAAACATCAAGAATTGCCTAAATGTCTACCACTAGGGCTCTGAATAATTAAATCAGGCTCTGGAATACATTGAAGTATTCCTGGGCAAGACAAAAATGAGGACGGTGAGAATCATGTGAGAATCACCAGGAAGTTTGTTAAAAGCAGACTCTCAGCATGCCTAGGGTGCAAGACGTTGATTTTATAGAATAAAGAGTCTAGGAATCTTCATTTTAACAATGCATCTTGGACAATTTTACTGTATACGTCGTGGGAGCCCATCTTTGGGAAACACTAGTGCAGCTGTGAATTAACTGATGTAGAACGGTAAGCATGCCAGAAAAAAAAAATCTACAGCCTGGATATGCACAGAAAGTAAGTATCTGAACGATTACAGGTCCAAATTTTTATTGCTGGTAGAGTATTAGTGGAGAATCTTTACAATTAATTCATTTATATATACTTTTTGGCTTATCTGTGTTTTGTAATTTTTAACAAGAAGCTTGGGTGACTTATGTAAAAATAAAATGATAAAATCTAAAACAAAAATCACTGTCTTGCTTCTCTGGTGGGCATTTGTAGCAAGCCAGATGGACCTAAGGGAGGTGGAGGCAGGGCAGGGGACTCTCACCTCCTCACTGCTCTCCAGTGGAGAGCCGGAGTCTGGGTGAGGGACGGTCTCTGACTCTACTTCCTGAAAATGTAGTGGTCCCCAAGCCGGACATGGGGCTTCTGCTATTATTCACTTTTAGAGGTGACCTTTTTCCTGGGCCACAGAAAAATCAAATCAATAGATTTTTCTCAATGTTTTTTTGTTTCTCTCCTGTAATTAAAAAAATCATTGAACACTTGCTAAATGGAATCTACATAAGGTGGTATCTGATTTAATGAGGAATTGTATATTCAGCTATTGTAAGCTTGACCCATCCAGTATTTCCACATGATTCACACACCACAAAGAATGCACAGACCATCCAGGTTCTCTCACATTGGAGCAATTCGAGAAGCACCAGTACAATAGAAAGAGCAAAAACTGAAATCAAACATGAATTCCAACCTCAGTTTTGTCTGAGTGACGTGGGAACACAGGTGTATTTAACCTTTCTGAGTCTGTTTTACCTCCATATACACAAGTTTAATTATGGATAATCTGAAGGGCCGGGCGCTCGTCAGAATGAAAAGTGTTGGTGCCAAGCTCTCAGCAGCGTCTCTGATACTGAGCGGGAACATGGTAACTGCTAGGTCCACTCCTTGTCCTGGAGGTTGGGTCCTGCCCCTTACAAGGACAGAACCTCTGCTGTGCTGAAGTTCGCCTCAGTGACACATGTGCCTGGCCTTGGTGCTCTGCTCAGCAGCTGTCCACAGTCCAAGCTCCCTGCCACACACCCCCCAGCCCTCCCGGCTATTTCCAACCTCCTCCTCACCTGCTTATTTTCATTTGCCCCCTCCTGTTTATCTAGTCTGGGTGGCTTCCGCTATTGGATTCTGCTCTCCACATCTCCCTGTCCTCGGCCTCAGAATGTTATTTATTGAACAGGGAAAGAAAAGGAAGTACTTCTATGTGGGTCTCTCTTGGGGCCCCTAAATGCTTGATATAGGGAAGAATTGGGGCAAAATACATAATTTCTGATTTTCCCAGGGAAATGCATCTTTCAGTCTGGGGCAGTGCTGGACACAGGGGACATGTCGATTGACCCTAAGGGTGTCTCCACCCTGTATCCGTGTGGATACAGAAGCACAGGTGCCCCCTTGGTGATTAAATGCCAGTGGCTGAGAAATACTAAATACACACACACACACCCACACACACACACACAAAAGAAAGAAAAGAAAAAGAGAGACAGTGCAGGATGTGATTAAGAGCCATGTTGGTTACCAAGATGTTTTCTCTTCATAGCAAAGTACCTTTGGTTACCAGAGAAGACAAGAGAGGCACGAAGTCACAGTCCATGTGCTTGAAGGATCTTAAGGCATTGATGTGCCCTCGTCTGCAAAGCTGACAAAGAAAGAGCCACGGGAACCTCAGAGCAGTCAGGGTGACTTCAGGAAGGGGCATGGGTGGGAGGCCTAAGAGATGGCACAGGGCATGGGCAGGAGATGGGGCAGGTCTGTGCATGCCCAGGAGAGGATTTGGCCTTGGCTCAGGATGTCATAAAGAGCTCGTGAAGACCATGGCAGTGCCAGAAAGAATGGGCACTGGAGAAGCTCTTTGGCCATGACGATTTGACTTCGAGAGCACCAGTATTACCGCAAGAGTTAAAATCCACCTTATGAAAGTAGAGTGTTGTTATTATTTGCGGTTAACACAGAGTAAAGAGCACTTTCTTAAAATGTTCATCCATTGGTCCAGAAATGAAACCTAATGCCCTATCAAAACCCCTGTGCACCATAACTAATCCTTAGGCTGATCATTCATGGAGCACTGATTATTGTTTTTGCATAATTTGGACATTAATGTAGAATATTAGTCCTGCTTTACTTTAATAGAAAAGGCCACTGCAGTCTTCCCTCTGTCATGTTATTCAATATCCTACAGTTTGCTCTTATTATTTTCAATGCTCAGTTTTTCTAAGGAGTCACAGCTTACCTGCACCAGGTAATCCCTCCAAAGGCAGTAAGAAACATGCAATAAATATACTGCTATCTAAAAAACAAAAACAAAAAACAAACAAATAAAAAAAACAGGGCAACAAGTCAGAGATTAGCTTTCCTTCAATGATTAAAACCTAGGCATAGATTTTATTGTTTTAGATGAGCAGAAAAGTTGGGGGAAACTACCTGTCATCAGACCCCAAACCTCACTGTCGCCAGGAGCGAATATTCCCACGCTTTCCTCCTAAGTTTGTCACTGAGCCCTTCCTTAGGGCCTGGTCAAAAATATGACAAATCAATTCATACCAAGGTGTTGTTCTCTCTATTAATGGTGCCACTACTTGACTGAAAGGGAACAAAGGCAGAAGGAACACTTCCAGGGTGTTATGTCACGAGTGGAAAGCCACTTGGCCAACTGGCCAGCCACCTGTCTTAAGGGCAGCCCATGGCCAGGCCCTCAGAGATCACCCCCCTCTTACTAAGGCCCTAGGATGCTTGGATGTGGGAGACATCGCCCATTTCTACCTCAGTAGATGCGTGTCAGACCACCAGACCCTCCCTCCCTCTGCCTTTTTAGTGGATAGGTAAAGTACGCTCTTACCCGAAGCTTCCTTGGTAAAGGGGAGAGCAAGCAGGAGTGTTTCACCCAGGCCAGGGGGCTGCCTGGGGTGCCTAGCCCACCAGATCCACACACGTTCTCCTGAACAGCATTTCTACCAGTGTCTTCCAAGGCTGCAACTGCAGCTTTCTGTCCACACATTCTTTTCCGTATCTCAGTAATTCTGATTTGGCTCCAGCCCTCTGAGTCTTGGCTAGAGAGTCAAGCTGGCTTTTTAAGGTCACTGAAGATGCCTGATCTCACTCCATTGGGGGTTGACTCAACTGGTTGAATGTGCAGAGTTCCAAGGTTGAGAAAGGGAACAGTATCTCCAGGGGAGTTATTGCAGGACCAGGCCATTCAGGTAGAGGAGCTTTTCAGGATTGCCAGGGTAGCTGACCGTGAGACTCTGGCCCACGTGGCTTTTTTCATATCTCATCTTCCGTGTCCATGTATAATCATTCACTTGGCAGTCAACAACCCACTGCAATCAAAAACACTATTGCTCCAACCCCTAAAATGACAGGAAGAAAAACAACTCACTCACTGTGTTCTTATTGAATGCCAGAGACTGTGCTAAGCCTTCACATGGACTGTCTCACTTAATTAGCATCATGTACACACTTGGCCTCATTTAAAAGGTAAAGAGACTGAGGCCCAGAGAGGTTCTATAACTTACCCAAGGTCACACAGCACTCAAGGGCTGGCTTTAGGATTTGAACCAGCTTATCTAACTTCAAAGTTTTTCAACCGTGCTCTATGTTCTTTGAAAGGTGGAATCATACAAATCACAGACAGTTAGAGCTTAAGATGGGGAAAATGAAGTCTCAGAGAGTTTAGTGACTTGTCCAAAGCCACATGGCTAGATGTTCTAAAGTTAGTTTTCTTTCACACCCTGGCAAGGTGGACTAAATTACATTAAAAAATGCCCCTGGCTCTTTATTCCTCCACCCCACCCCACTGCCAGAGGCCAGAAGGAGGTGCAGTGGCCACACAGCTGTGGTCCCACATTGCTTTCTATGAAGGCAGAAACTAGGACTTGTCCCCTGCAAAAGGCTAAGAGTCAGAGTGGGAAATTTAGTGTGGAACTTCTCTGCCTTTTCATTTCTTTTATGAATTTGTTAACCATTCTCTTGAGAAACTGCATTCTTTTTTAAACTGCATTTTTTCTTTAGCTTTGGAGACCAAGTCACATAATTATGCTGACCTACTCAGCATAGACCACATGGAATAACAGAGCCTTTGAATGCATACGTGTGTAATGCTTACTATAAACACAGCTTTCTTTAAGTATTATTAAAATTATCAGTAATGGCAGCCTAATAGTGATTTCCTGTCAAATCGTTTCATAATGGTATTTAAATAAAATTACTATTATAATTGGGTTGTTCTTTACTATCCCTAGAGTGAAGAAGAGAAACTTTTAACCATCATGTAACTTTTCAAAACAGAAGTCTACTTTTCAAATATTATTTGTTTCTTATTTTTTCCACTTGAAAGAACATTAAATAAACTGTATTCCAAAAAATGGAATTAAGTTAAATAAGCATATTTTCAGTTGGTGCCATTAAATGATCCTTAAATCAAATCTTGAATTGACCCTTTCTTGAAGACAGGGAAAAAAATCTTTGTGGCTCGTCTGTGAACCCTCCCAGGCTTCTTTCTGCCAAACAGGCTGGGGGATTCCCACAGTGCTCTGCCATATGGAGGGTTTGTTGGGTTCAGCAGCTATTGTTCTCTTTCAATACCTGTTCTAAGAAAGCGAGAACACTGTCTGGTTCCACAGAAGTTACCAAAAGTAACAGAGTACACTGTAGGTTGTCTAAGTTTCATCAGGCATTGCAAGCCTGATATTCAATCACCTCTGTGTTTTGATCTTTCTGGATTTTCTCCTTTTCTCTTCACCAAGGAACCAGTCCAAACCCTTAATCTTTCCTAACTCAAGAGAAAGTTATAGAGGCAGCATCAAAATTGGATGTCTAAATTGAGACTGAGAGCAGGAAGACATCTAGGGTTTTAAGAGTGGTGAGGACTTATCATTCACTCCCTTGTTGGCTCCTGGGACCAGAGGATGACAGGACCTTTGGAAGCCAGAGCATGATTGTGGGGGCACCTCAGAAGGTTGGACTTGGGCCCTAGGGTTCAAGCTGGCCAAGCTCTCAGCATGGCAGGACCTCCAGACTTCAAGAGGTGCACTGGTGGTAGGAATCACAAAGGTGACCACTGTAACCTGAAGACAGAGGGGACCCACAAATATTTTGCTGAGCATGATATTTCTGCAATCTTTGTACAGACCTGATGGGTGCCAAGAGAGCCCAGCAATGGTTTTCACTGGGTTTCTTGCCAGCCAATCTCAGGCATCCCAGAGTCACATTTAATTTAACTGAAAAAAGAAAATTAAGTTCCAGGACTTGATTTTCATTCCCAAGTTTCTGGACAAAGATTCATGCTCACCCCACATGGATGTGTGATGAGTTTTGGATCGTTTCAGGTCTTGATAGGAAATTTACTTGTACTCCAAAAGTTTTAACCAAAGAGAATTTAATGACGTGACTCTGCTAAAGTGTGTGCACAGCTGAGAAAATCAAGAAGGAAGGTTGAGGCATGCAAAAACAAGCAACATGCAGAAGCTATTACTTACCCGACATTTTCTTGCTGGCTGCAGCCCGAGGCCACTCTCGGCCAGTGGAGGCCACCCTCAGTGGCTTTCTCTCTGATGTGGCAGTCTCTTTAACAGAAGAGTCCCTCTCTTTTTGCAGTGTGCCAAGGTGGAGTGTTGTGTAATGTAACCTGACCACAGGAGTAACATCCCATCATATTTATAGGTCTCACTCACACTGGGGAGCAGAGAGGGTCATACAGGGTGCACCTTGGAATTCTACCTACATGGCCCCCAGGAAGTCTGGAGCTTATATTAGCAACTTCAGGATGAGAGAAGACAATGACTCTTCCTCTCAAATTAGGAAATCCCAGTGAAGGATTCTGATTGGCTCAGATGAGGGCTGCAGTCCCCTGATCTGTGGCCATGAAGGCAGAACTGTTGCAAGAAGAAATAGGGTAAAACCAATTGTCACCCAGATTCTTTAGAGCTTTTAGAGCTAAACTCAACAAATCTGAAACAAAACATATCAATTGCCTATGGAGGGAGGGAAAGGAAGCAGCAGTGGGCAGAGGGAGAATGGGAGCTGGGAGGCTTGCACAGGGTCAGTCTTGGACAATAAAGCCATCAGTGATGGGCTAGCATGGTCTTTCTTAGTTGACTCAAGTTGGGCAGAGATGGCCAGTCCTTGATACTCCCAGAGTGACCAGTCATTACACACGGGCCACTGGAAAAGGATATGGTTTGGGGCGAGGTGTTTCTCTGAGCTCTTCCCCTACCCTGAAACTCCTGAGAGCTGAAGGGTGTCTGCCCCAGCCCTCTTAGCAGGTAGGACCACAAGACCTTCCATAATGGCGGACTTGGGTGGTGCACTGTGGTCCCCACCACAGACCCTCAGGTTTAACCCTCTGTGCATTTGCAGAGAGACCACCCTATGCAGAACCTTAACATCTATTCTTCACTCTCTTGTCTACCGGGTTCCCACCCTCCCCAACAAATGCTAAATCTCTTCTGTTATCATGTGAAACCACTGTTCAAAAACTCTATGGCTCCCAATTTCCTAGGGTTCAAGTTCCTAAATCTTAGCTAAGCTGGGAGACCCTTTACAATCAGACCCCCAACAAATATTTCTAGGATTTTCTTCAATTTTATATATCAACTGACTTCTTCACCACAATATCAAGTTTTTGTTCTCTAAGCCCTCTTTTCCTCATCTTCTCTCCTTTTTGACATTTTCCCCTTTTGTCTCATCATATGCCACTATATACCTTCACCATATACCACTATGAAAATCCTACTCATCCTTCAGGGTCCTGCCATAAAAATCTTTCCTCCATTGAACCATTATGGGCCAGAGTAATCTCATCCTCCCCAGACATATGAATTCCTTATCTTGGGCAACATTAATTCTGTGCCCCAGACTTAATGCCACGGATCCTAGGCTATCAGTTTCGGTGCATATTCTTAGGGTGGGTCTTCCTGAAAGCAGGCCTGAGACAAGAACATGGGCAGGTGACCTCTTCTGGGAGGTGAGATGGGGAATGCAGTGGACTGAAGTGCAGAGGAGGGAGGGAGAGAGGAAGGAGGGTAAAGAGAACAGGGAGAAAGGCCCATGACGCATGTGTGACTGAGCAGATTACAGCATGGTCACCAGGGCTGGCTGCGTTCCGCCCAGGAAACTCTGAGGAGTCTCATAGACTCGTCTCAGGGTTGCCCAGCAGAGGACAGGGAGCCTGGGGCCTTGACCTGGTGACTCCCATCCACCACCTGTTGTTCTCAGGGGTGTTAGTACCATTGACCTGCCAAGTTGCTTGTGTCTGTGAAGGAGCAAGTCAGAGAAAACCCTCTGACAGAGAACACAAGAAGCCATTTGCAGTAGGCAGCCATTGATGTATGGGGAATGTGGATGGCAGAGCAGATGGACTGGGAGGGGGCTGGCAGGGTACAGGTGTCAGCCGTGCCTGCCCCACTTTTCCCAGAGACTACAATCCTTGAATTCATTATTGCTACATTCTCTGCAGCACTTAGTTTTTTACCTAACAAGTACTCGAAAAATAAAAAACACTCACCGATGTTGGATGCACACCTAGGGGCCAGAATAATGCCTCTTAAGCCAGGGGTCTCTCAACAACTCCTTCTTCAGTACTGTCCACGACTCCATGGACACTCGGCTCCATGACACTACTTTCAGCTGACTTAGCTCCTAACTCTTTGACCAATCTTTTCACTTCTCCATCGTAAGCTTTGATTCCTCTTCTCTGCCCATATGAGTCACCATCCCCTGCAGTGATCCTGGTCTCCTTTCATCAAAACATGGTTATTGATTGAGTTACTATTCATCCATTAAGCTGGCTCTTACTAAGGACAACCTGGGGCCAGGCCTTGTTCCAAGAGTGAGAACACAACACTCACAGGGTTTAACTTCTATTGTTAACAAATAAACAAACAAAAATACAGTATAATGGCTGGAAACGTTGGCTCATGCCTGTAATCCCAGCACTTTGGGAGGCTAAAGCAGGCAGATCACCTGAGGTCAGGAGTTCGAGACCAGCCTGACCAATATGGTGAAACCCCGTCTCTACGAAAAGTGAAAAATTAGCCAGCCATGGTGGTGCATGGCTGTAATCCCAGCTACTTGAGATGCTGAGGCAGGATAATTGCTTGAACCTGGGAGGCAGAGGTAGCGGTGAGCTGAGACATCATGCCATTGCACTCCAGCCTGTGCAACGAGAGTGAAACTCCATCTCAAAAAGAAAGAAAGAGAGAGAGAGAGAGAAAGAAGAAAGAAAGAAATAAATAAAGAAAAGAAAGAAAGAAAGAAAGAAAGAAAGAAAGAAAGAAAGAAAGAAAGAGAAAAAAGGAAGGAGGGAGGGAGGGAAGGAAGGAAGGGAAAGAGAAAGAAAGGAAAGAAAGGAAAGAAAGAAAAGAAAGAAAGAAAGAAATGATGAGCATAAAAGAGATTAAGAATTTTTTTTTTTTAAAGAGGGGAGATAGGCTATTATTGATGGAGTGGCTAGGCTAGGTGTCTCTAAGGGTTTAATATTTGAGTAGAGAACTACCTCCACTTTTAGTTGAGAAAACTGAGGTTTAGGGAGCGAAGTGTCTAAGGTCATACTGTGATAGTTGAAATTTGCTGCCAAGCCTTTTCACCAAAGTCCCAACCTACAAAAGCTATCCTGAGACCTAGTAGTGTGGAGAGGGACAGGTAGGTAGAGGTTCAAACTATCTCCTGTAATGAAGGAAAGGGAGAATTGTTTTCTCTCGGTGTCTTCAGAGAACAAAATGTCTCTTAATAATTTACTGCTCATGTTTAAGACCAGGAAGCATCCACAAGTTCCAAATGATGAAAGAATTGATCATTTAACAGTAAGCTTACCTGCTATTAAAAAGAGGAAGGGGAAGGAGGAGGAGCAGGGAAAGGAGCAGAAATCAATACTTGTCTTGGATGCCAGGCTTCACAATTGAGCTCATGGAAGAAATGCTCCCATTGGCCAAGGTAACCTGAGCATAATATGAACACCGACTTCCTCTGCATATGCCATATTCTGGTATTTGTGGCCTCAAATGTTAGCACAAGAGAAGTCCTTTAAATTTCCAAGCTTCCTGGTTATGTGATATTGATTAGGTTTTTTATATTTTATGTCCTGTAATTTCATTTTCAGGCTCATAAACTATATAGCACCAAACCAAGACTGCTTCATATGTAAGAGACTTTTCAAAACCTTAAAAATAATTGTTTTTTCTTATTCAGCATCATTTTCCACTAGCTATAACATCTTATGTTGAAAAACCTTTTCAGATGGTTTTGTTGGATGCTTTCTTCAGCTCCTGTATGGCCTATGCATGTCCATCTGGAGTTCAGGCTTCCCATCCCATCGCCCATTGACAAGTTAAGTGAGGACATGCCAGGTCTGTTTTGAGTTTATAAATGTATGTGTGAAGCAAGTTCAATTCATTAACAGCTTGTGCTGAACTTTAATTTTTACGAGCATTGGATGTTTTGTTTGCCTTTCCCCACCAGGGAGAATCACATTTCAAAAAGTGAAAGAGAGAGATAGGAGAAAACAGGCCTAAGAGGCCAGCTCCTATGGAGAACGGGCTTGTGCTCTTCATGGCAGCATTTGCCAACCCCTCTAAATGCTACCTCAAGCAACCCAGGAGACACCAGCAGATAGCTTATGGGGAGAGGTAGGCCAGAAGAGGCTACTGCCCAAGGAGGAGGGGAAGGGAGTTTTCCTATCTGCACTTATATTTGTTGTTAGCTCCTGTATCCATGCAGAGCAAGGGTAATATTCAGTGGTTTCTCCCAGGGCAACCCCCTGGGCTCGTGGGCTGTCAGCAGGGTCCCTGAGAAATCCAGCCCCGGGCCTCACGTGGTCGTGGTTACACACTTTCCCAGGTGTGCAGAGAGACATCTGCATCCCACTAGCAGAGGGACACCTGGGCTAGACTGCTCAGCCACTGAACAGAGACCAGAGGCAAAGTCCTGTCTTTCAGGTTCTGTTCTCACCCTCGAGAAAGACTTGCCTTTGAGGTTTCAGCAAACCAGGGAGGATCCCGACCTCCAGGAAGGCAATAGAAGCCGCCTGCTCCCTGGCACGCGGAGACTCCAAGCCCTCCGCTGATGACACATGAGCTGCTGACAGTACTGCCAATGTCTGAATTAAAGTTTATGTACTGACACACGGGGCGAAGAGAGAATTTTAGAGTCAGGATGTGAAAGTTCTTTTTCTTTCCACATTGGAGGTAATTACAGGCAAGTCCTGCTCCCAGCAGCCAGGAAGGCCCAGCACAAGCAGTGCTGTTTACTGCAGTTCCAGGTGAGCTTCTTGCTGAGAGCTCTCCATTTTCATAATGGATGTAACCAAATCAATTAGCAAGCAGAATCCAAATCATGCCTGTTACTCAGGCTGAGGAGTCGTGCCTGACCCATCCTCCCTCAACTCGTTATCCACGCTATCCTGGGGTCTGATTTGTTATCACTTCCTATTTGCCCCATGTTTTTGGACTCCCTGTAGCTTTCCTGTCACCTCTGCACCTGTCCTACCTGAGGACTGGAATGGCCTCCTGCTGGTGTGTCTGTCCATTGTCTGTCCACGGGGAGCTTTAAAGTAGGAATATCCAAGTCCGCCCCAGTGATTCAATATAATTGGTCTCAGGTGCGGCTTGGGCATTTTTAAAAAATCCACCCAATGATTGAAATGCATAGCCAGGGTTAGGAACCACAGAACTAGGACCCACATCCCTGTTTTCAGTTGGTGCCTCCTCCACCAACCAAACTATGAGAGTCTTGTACAATATTACTTCCTCCAGGAGCCTTCCATGTTGCCCAAAGCAAATCTGTTTCCAAATTTTGCTTTTCATGTTCCTTCTTACAACATTGCAATTGAATACTCACAAATGCCATTTGTTGTTTAATAGTGATTTCTGTGTCGGGGATCACACCCACCATGTTAAATGCTGGAGTTTTCCATGGCCTGCAGAGCACCCAGCATATGGTGGGCATTGCGCAGGAGGATGCAGCCTATCCTGGGTAGCAGAGGCTGCAGACTCGCTTTGTGACCTTGTCCTGGTGCATGTTTCTAAATAACAGAAAGACACTTGTGGGCTGTGTGACCATGAACAGGTTCTTTGTGAAACTGGAGTTGAGGATAGGGAAAGAATTATGAAGGGAAGAAGGTCTGGGCAAGGAGGAAGAGGAGGCTGAACTACCTACTAGTGAGATGATGCACTGGAAAGAGGGCAAACTTAGAACCAAAAGATATGAGTCCAAGGAGCAGCAGCCACAGTGCACTTGCTTTAATATGAAAATGACATTTCAATATTGAGCAATAGCGGCTGCTCCAGAAAATGTGTCTTGTCTATATCTCATATATAGCACATCTATTGGCACTGTAGCCATTTTTAACAGGCATGCTCTTTAGAGACTGTACATTCCACAGGGCTGCTAAGGTGCACAGGGAGAAGGAGTGGGCTGCTTTTCAAGAGGCAGCTGGAATTGTAATTTAAATTTGAAGCTCTAGACTCAGAAAGACCTGGGTTCAAATCTTGTCTCCACCAGGCACTTCCTGTTGGTTTTGACCAAATTACTTAATCCTTTTAAGCATCTGCTTTCTTTCTCATTCATAAATTGAACTATTTTTGCAGCTCTCCTGGAGAACTCCTTGGGAGAAGTATTTGAATCGGCTCTCTTAAGAGGACTTTATCGCACTGCCTGACACGTAGTAAACCTTCAGTAAATGCTCAGCAGTTTAAAACAGGGAAAAGCCAATGCAAAGTACAATAGCTTTTTAAAATTCTGATGTGGTCGATCATGCCAGCAGACAAATACAGCTGGGAGGTACGAGCCAATGTTCCTGGTCATGTTTCTGATTAGGAATGGCAGTTCCGCTATCGCAGTTCAAAGGAGAGCCAATCTGGTGGTGTGGTCTCCAACCTGCCAATCTTCTTTCTCTGGATCCCACCTTGGAGGAGTCCAAATAGATCAAAAGGAATGTCTCTTGCAGCATTCTATGAAATCTCTTGGCTGCCTTTGTTTCTTCCCATCTCCTGTCTTTTATCTCTGCTCCCACCTTTCAGCAGCCCTGCATGCAGGGACGGTTGCTCCCTGTCAGTTGATTCAGAGGCTGCAAGACACAGTCTGCAAGATGTAAATATTCTGGATTCAAAGCTGGCTCACATTATATTTAAAGTGAAAGATCAGTTATTTTGGAAGGAAAAACCAAACTCATTTACATATTGTGCTTACAGACACCAACATTTAGACTCTTTCTAACTACAAAGGTTTATCTACGTGGTTATCACCTGCACTATACTATTTAAGCAGGGAGAAAAGGAGCCAAATTCCAGATGCAAGTATTTTGAGGGAGGGATCACGGCGCTTGTGCCGCCCTTTCTGTAGCAAATGCCAGGAACATGACCCGTGGGAATTAGAGAGCATGAATATTGCGTTCAGGACAGCATATGTGTGCTTGTGTGTCTATGTCTGCATGTGTGCAAGTATGCATGTATGCGTGAATGTGTGCATGCATATGCATGTGTGTGCATTTCTGTGGGTGAGTGCATAATATGCATAGCTATCTTAGGCCTGGGTTGCCCCAGACACACAACCTGATGCCCAGATTCAAGAGCAAGAAGTTTAGTTGAAAGATAACCCCAGACATTTCTGATCAGAGAGAGAGGATCCTGTGAGATAGGGCAGAAAGCTACAAAAGGTCTGCCAACAAGCACTGTGGGTAGTGGAAGCTCAGTTCCTCTGGGGAGCTTTGGGAGACAATGTAGACTAAAGAGTCATATTTCTAGGGCCAGGCACAGTGGCTCACACCTGTAATCCCAACACTTTGGGAGGCCAAGGCAGGTAGATCACCTGAGGTTAGGAGTTCGAGACCAGCCTGGCCAACATTGTAAAACCCCATCTCTACTAAAAATACAAAAATTAGCTGGGCATGATGGCGGGTGCCTGTAAATCTCAGCTACTCTGGAGGCTGAGACAGGAGAACCGTTTGAACCCAGGAAGCAGAGGTTGCAGTGAGCCGAGATCACTCCATTGCACTCCAGCCTGGGCGACAAGAGGGAAACTCCATCTCAAACAAACAAACAAAAAGTGATATTTCTCTATAAACTTTCTGTTTGTCATTGCCTTGTGGCCTAGAAATAAGCCTCTAGGCAGAGACTCAAGCCATAGCAGCCATCCCCCTTCAGCATGTGGAAGTGAGTACACCCAGGGGAAGCAGCATCTGCTACAAGGTTCACGTCTTGTGAGTTGAGTGCCACCCAAATGTTTCCTAGACAGATGCAAAAATAGTAACAAAGAGAAAACATCTGGCCGTGCAAATGGGACAGTCAGATAGTGTGCACAGAATGAGACTGCCTGGGTCTTACCAGCGTCAGTAATCTGTCTTTACTCTTCTTAATCCGGACTCCTTTTTATTCCTGAGTCCATCAGATATATGACTCTGGTTTTGTAGCTGAAAAAAAAAAAAAAAACCCAATTTAACATCATAGTGGGGAGTTGCCTTACTTTGTGCTGAATGCTATCAAGTTGTTTTTGCTTTGTTTTGTTTCTGTTTTTGAAACCAAGACTTCATAACCTAAGTCTTCAAAAAGAAATACCAGCAGATCACAGGGAGAGAACAGGAGGGAGACCTCACTGGCCACAAGGGAAAGGAAACAGGAAACGCAGCTCCTCCAGGGACTGCTCCTGCGGGGCGGTAGCCTCCTGGGGCCCTGCAGACTCACATTACCCCCCGCCCCCCACCGCCCCCCAGCAGCTGCATCCATCGCCTGTACCGCCCTGGCCGACTTGAAGATGTTGCCCTCCATTCCACAACTTGCTATGGTTTGATCTGCAGTTTCGTACCATTAGCCTTTCTAAGTCTTGCATGAAATAAAGCCAGATGAGTTTCCTTAACTCTTCACAAGAGTTTGTGCGAGAAACAATGTTTACTTATATTTTTCTCGGATTTGAGGAAGATTTAATAGCTTTCTTTTTGTAATTAACATACAGTAAAATTGACTTCTTTTGGGTGTACAGTTCCATGAGCATAAACACATGTATAGATCCCTGTAACCCCTAGCACAACTAGAATGCAGCATAACAACTTGTAAACACTTCTTCTATCTCAGATAAACAGGTATTGTTTTCCTTTTCATTTATTTTATCATACTTTAGGAAAATATCTAACTAGCATAATGAACCTATCTTTGTCCTGATCTTATCACTTAGGAACCTAATAAAAATAGTTACGGTAAAAACTAATAAACAAAAGTATGAGCATTATTTAGATATGGCAACATATATGGAGATGGGAGACAAGCGAGGGAACTCTTGGAAATAACATTCTCTCCACCTTGTCCAAGGTCAAAATGACCCAGCCCGTGCTGGGGGTGGTCTGGGTTGGGGAGTTGTGGGAATGAGAGGTGTTCCCCTCTGGGATGGCGGGAGTTTAGTATGTGAGTCAGACGCTTGATAAACCTGTGCTCTCAGCTTCAGTTCCAGAGGAAGCCAGTGAAAATTGGGACACTATGTGTTGCAGAATCAGACACAGCCGCTGACAAGGGCTGCTTCAGCAGTGCCTCTCATGCAAAACCAGGTTTTTATGTGACTTGAAAAGCATGACACTAACAGAAAGCGTCATTCATCTTACGAGTTATGGTTGGCTGTAAAACAGAATGAAGAATTATTTTCCTTTGAAAGACAAAATGTTTATCTTCTAATTCTTTGGTATTCTTTCTTTTGGCCTTTTAAATTCAAATTGACATCCTTCCTTCACCTAAGCTTTACATTTAAAATTCTAATTTAAAATCAGAAGAAAGTTGAGGCTTTCTGTTTTTACTGTCTTTGACTGAAATGGTCCACATCAGAAACATTAAATGATTGAGCCACATTTCCTCAGGCTGTGATATTAAAAAAAAAATCCAGCTGGTCAAACTCCATCTGTGGTTGCTCTATTACTTGTAGGAAGTTCTGCAAAACAAATGGAGAAAGCTTTAAACCAAAAGGCATGAGGGCTGTGCTCAACCCAGCTTGGCCACTGAATTCTCTTTTGTCTTTATGAAAGTCCCTGCCTAGGCCAGCATTGCACTTTCCTGGTTTGTAAAATGAAGATTGGACTAGATAATTTTTTAAAGGTCTTTTTCCATCACTAAGAGTGCATGATCATGTATTATGCTCAGCCTCTTTGCTTTCTTGCTTCCAGTGTTAAATGGCAAGAACCATTTGTGAGGCACTTTCTGCATAGAGAACTGTGGAATATGCCTTACGTGCGTGACCTCATTTAATCCTCAGTGTTAGCCTGCAAAAGAGGCATTCTTTCCTCTAGTTTGAAATGGAGAAATCAAGGCTCTGAGAAGTTAAGTTGGGCCCTCTAAATCATACACCCCATAAGGGATGAGGGCAGACAGAATTAAAGCCCAGGCCCCATGTTTATATCCACTCTGCTTACTGCCACACCTTGCCTTTCAAAGACACATATCATTAAGGAAATGACATTCCAAGGCCAGGGACTCCAGGATCGTTTATTTTTCTTTCTTTCTTTCTTTTTCTTTTTTTTTTGAGACAGAATCTCGCTTTTTTGCCCAGGCCGGAGTGCAGTGGAGCTATCTCGGCTCACTGCAAGCTCCGCCTCCCGGGTTCATGCCATTTTCCTGCCTCAGCCTCCTGAGTAGTTGGGACTACAGGGGCCCACCACCGCGCCCGGCTGATTTTTTTTGTATTTTTTTAGTAGAGACGGGGTTTCACCGTGTTAGCCGGGAGATCGTTTATTTTTCTAAGGTGCCATAGGCAACTAATGTACTATGGGTTTAGAATACACTCCTTGGGAGTAGCCCCCATATGAGGGGGAAATTATTCCAAGTTGATATGCTCCGTGTGCAAATGTCACGTCCTCAGCCTCTTCCCTAAGGGAGCAGCTCTCTGAACCTTCAGTTGACTAAAAATCCAAGGAGAATGGTTGGTACTTGGGTTTGTTCAGTTTGGGAATCAGGTAAAAGGAACACAAAGACCTAGGATTGTTTCACAAATAGAAAGCACACAAGTGGGACAGAACCTTCATTCTCCCATACACACTGTCAGGAACGAATGGTGAGTGGATTGCATGGGGCAGCCCCTTTGCCAAGTTCCCTCTGACTCTCACCATCTGAGAAGGTTTGCAGTAACTCTCAACACAGAACATGGAGAATCACGGAATGAAGTGTTCCCACGGAGTGTTCTTGTGAATGAGGTTAGCCTGATACATTTTTGCTGTTGTTTCAACACCTGCTGTTAATGTGATTCGAGTCCAAATATATTTATTCAGGTTATGAGAAATAAAAATATAATTTCATTTTTATAAAGGAGAATATAGATATACAACGTATTTTATTGGCATTTATAAAGCCATCAATTATTAGAAGAATTATAATTTTATGTGCCACTAAAGGAAAAATGTTAGCAATTAAATTTGATACAATTATTTCTTATTCCTTAGAATTTGTATAGTTAGTGAGCTTTTAAAGATTTTTTAGGCGTAGATTTTATCATATATCATTTTTTGATGTATGGGCAGGTGTAAATATAAGTTAAGTAAACAGGTTGATGCTTTTTGAAAACCTGTTTGCCTTCTAAGTTTGATTTTTTGGGATCACTTTTTGACTCAGAGACGTGAATGTTCTCGTGCGGTTGGTTGGTTTGTTTTTCCACACAGTATCATCCCCTGTGCCACTGAGAACACTGGGAATACAGCAGTTCTTCAAAGAATCTTTCATTCTTGTCTTCAGTTTTTCTTCTAACCAAAGACATTTGTTCTACAACTTTGCAGAGCATGTTCAGGAATGACGATTGTATCTTTACTACTGCCTGGCTGACCAGAATTATAGAATGCATTCCAGTTTCAGAGGTAGTAAATGACTTTCAAAAATGAGCACTGACACAGCATGTAGGAGTGTAAATAACTTGGCAGAGTCTTTCTCTATGACAATCTGTCCCATCAAGTGCCCTAAAACATCCGGAGCTCCTGTTTTCCTTGAAGATCTAATGCCTCAACCTCACCCTAGCACTTTACACTATTCTTCCTGAACAGGTCCCCACTCCCTTTCTTTTCTCCAGACCTTTGCACATGCTTCATTCTGCTAGAAGAGTGTCCCTTCCTCCCACCCACCCTCAACTCACAAAGACTTCTGTGGCCTCTCCAATACCCATTTGTCATTAACTCTGATGCCTTACCCTAGAGCCCCACCTCATTTCCAATGCCTGGAATAGATGCCTCCCCTAGTGCTCGCATCCCTCCATAACACTACGGTGTGATTGGCCAATGACCTGTCTTACTCACCACTGGTCAAGTAGGCTCTGACAGAGAAGGTATTCGGCATGTTTGCCTACCATGATGGCACACAGGGTGTAGGCTCTCAAAAATATTTATTAACAATTTTTAGATGTCATTTGTGACGTTTTAAAGTATTTGTTTTAAATATATGTGAGCATGATAAATATAATAAATATGACATACATAATAGAAATAAATAGTACATAATAAATACGTATGTATAGAAAAATACATACTCAGCAACAAAAGAACAGGCAGTCTCCTTCTGCTAACTCCTCCCTGCCCCTGCCTCACTTTTCAATACTGTTTTTAGTTAACATAGTTGCTTTCTAATCTGTTTGTTTTTTCACTTTCTGGGATGTAAATATTCCCACCATGGCCAATCTCAGGCTTCCAGCGGTTTAACAAATGACTTATTAAATTCTTGAATTTTAATAAAGGTAGACAAAAATCCACTGGTTCTTCACCATGAGAGATATCTCAATGCCTTCTTTCTCCTTGCTTCTTCCTCACAATGCTCGATAATTCCAGTACTTTTCATATTTTTTTCCTTCTGTTCACCATGAAAGCCTTTAAAAATATTCCTATGCCTTTATCCCTAATTTTAGTCAATTAACGCCTTATTTCTTATCAGTAACTTGACATAGATGTCTCCCACACCAGAAAAGGCTATTTCCTGCCCTTCCCTCCACCTTCCCACATCTCCTTTGCCAAGGATTTCTATCAGCTCTAATTCTACATGATCAAAGTCATTAGTGTTTACCTTCTATTTTGTACTAACATGAAAATTAATTTTCATGCTTTGTTCATAGTTATGATTAAAATCATACCACTTTTTAATTTGCTTTCTATTTGGAGAATGACTTTTATTTAGTTTTTGTGTGTTTGTTTGTCCTGGAGTTTTTAATTGCTATTCTTGTTTCTTGTTGGCAAAAGAATAACTATATTTTCAAGTTGCTCCATCTTCTCATCTTCTTGGTCAGAGAATCCTCATGTGGCGTACCTTCCCCTCTTCCTCTTTACCTGAGATGTTCCCTCTCAGTGCCTGTGTCCTTCAGACCCAAAGCTGCTGACACCTTGATCTCTGACTTCTAGCCTGTTGTTTAAGCCTCCCAGTCTATGGTACTTTGTTATGGCAGCCCTAGCAAACTAATACAGAACTATCACAAGTGGTGCTGCTAGGAGCATTTCTGTATATGTCTTTTAGTGACCATTTGTATAGATTTCTGCTAGAAATACACAATTCTCAGGAGTGAAGTTGTTATGTCAAAGAGTATGCATATGATCAGCGTAAGTAGACATCGGAAAGGTTTCCAAAGTGTTTGTATTAATTTATGCTTCCCTGAATCCTTCTAGACAAGTACTTAGCCTAAAGCATCCCCACACCTACAGCCTATACTTCTGTCCCTCTGTGCTTTCTAACTTCTTCCTACCCTGGTTCTTCATTGCTGGGTGCTCTGATAAGCCCCTCTGTGCCATCTTACAATCAGACTTGTTCTGGTTTTCTACGTTTGGACTTTTTTCCATGCTTCTTTTTTTCACTGATTGCCTTACTCCTGGGATAACTTTTTCCTTTCGTCAAAGCTTACCTATCCTGACTTCAGCTAGGTGACAGTGAGTAACTATAATCAGATAAATTATTCAGTACAAATGAGATAGACTTCTAAAGTATTTATGGCATTATCCATGGGTAATAATTACATCCCATTAAAGTTTAGAAATATTGGGCAGTCTTTGGAGCTTTCCCATATGAGACATTTTCATGATTCTTAAAGTCATGATGAGTAGGGCAGCTGACTGTTCTGGGAATGAGGTCACTTTTGGGCATGGAATAAGAATTCATAGACTTTCACTTTTCCCAGCTCTGAATGTCTTCTTCACCTCTACAAACACATTCATCTTCATGCTTCATTTTACCAGGTTTCATGCCAACATTTATTCAGATGTCCAAGAGGCTTAAGACAGAGTGTGATGCTATTAACACCGCCAAAAGAAAAAATCCAAGCTGCAGAAGGGCAATGTTACTCATATTCCTTACAAATCCAGACAATTACAATCCCAAATATGTGTGAGTCAATTCCTGGGATAAAGGAAAGTCTACAAGGGAAGAGACAGCTTTCAGAAAAGCCTTTTACCTCTGGGAGCAGTACCTGATGGATGACTCAAAACAAAACTACAGAATAAGAATCAAGAGTGTACAAATCTCAGCTAACACAGCGGAGAGAGCTAGTTAATGCGTGGGGCAAGGAATGTAGAACTGAGCTGGCACAGGCCCCGCATGCGGGCACATGGCAGTGGGCTTCACAATTCCACCCTGTTAGACTCCCACAAAGCCATGCATCAGTACCCTCCCTTCACTAAGGAGGAAACCAAAGTTCAGAAGAGTTAAGTCACCTGTTCCAGATCACACATCCCTAACTTGTGATGCTGGGACATGAACCTAGGCTTGCTTTGCTCTGAAGTACCTGCCCCTTTCACTCTAAACATCCACTGATATGCAAAAGGACTTGAGGAAAGAGACACTGAAATAAACATGGTACAGTTAGAAGGAAATTAATGTAAAATCATTTACTTTGGCTTAAAAATATGTGATTGTACAACTGCAGGACAGGGACATTTTGGAGTAGCTCGCATTCTTAATATAAGCCCTCAGTATGTCACAGCCACCAATTAAAAATTGGTATTGTCATCCTAGCCAATTTGGAGCAGTATATTCATAAAACCATACTCTTTCCTAAGAAGTATAAAATAACGGTTTCACATGGAAGATCTGTCACAAACCTTGCTTCCAACACATATGAGCATGTGACTTTGGGGCAAGTAGTTCTCCTTGGTGATACCCAGCTTACTAAAGAATGGGGATAATCATAGCTCCTAATTCAGTGTTGATGTGAGGACTGAAGAGCTCAATGTGTAGTACAATGTGTGGTATGTGTGGCTAAATTTTTTAGCTAAACATTTGCTCGTGTTATTATCTCCTCTGGAGTTCTGTACCTAGTTCCAAAGTCTGCAGGTTAAGAGTTAAGAATGCCTCTGTGTTGCCTGGAGGAGAAGGTAAGCAGAGTTTGCCACCTGGTTCTCATCTCAGTGACTCTGAAGAGCAGATAAAGCCTGCCAAGGTAAAGGCCAGGAGAAAAGAAAGATAATTTTTTTATTTCTTCCATCATTTATCATTTTTGCTTGAGTACCATCTACATGCCAGGCATGTTTTAGGCACTGTGAATAAAATGGTGAAGGCCTTGGTACCTGAAGTCAAGGGACTTCCATCCCAGCAGAGGAAACAAACAGAGATCAGCCGAATAGAGAAAATGAACAGAATGATTGCAAATGGAAATGGTATGAAGGAGCAAACCACAGGCTGGGACAGAGATGGTAAAGGGGTGGATTGCATTAGGCAGGGTAGTCACAGAGGACTATTTGAAGAGGTTGCACTTAATCAGAGATGTGAAGGCTAAAACATGGGCAGAAAGCGTGCTCGGCAGAAGTAACGGCATGGACAGAGGCTCCAGTAGGAGAAAGCTTGGGCCGATCAGGAAGCTGAGGGAAGAACGGACACATGCATGAGACCAGGGAGCAGTCTCAAATGGGGTTCAGAAGATCTGACAATGTCCATGGCATGGCCAGGAGTTTGGATTTTTATTTTCAGGACAATGGAAAGGCTTTAAGTGGAGGCCAACGTAAGCTGGTGACAAACCTCACATGGAGTTTGGATCTGCATGAGGATGTAGTAGAACCTTGAGATAATTTACTCTAGAGAGGACAGGGATCTGGACAGGGGACAATGGCAGTGGAAACGGGGAGGATGGATGGACCCGAGACAAGTTTTAGAAAGAAAATTCACAGGAAATATCAGACTGTCCAACTATGGCTAGGCTCCTCCCTGAATGTCCTATTCAAAGGATGGATAATCATTTGATAACTGGTGAAAAGCTACAGCCAGAAAGATTATTAGAATTTATCTGGTGTCAATTGGTCTAGGATTATTGAATATCTGAAATTCCTTATCAATTGCTCACTTTGGATAGATATAAAAATTATTTCATGTTAATGACATTAGACTCATATATTAAATTATCATATTGGAACATTTTTGGGCTGAGCACAGTGGCTCATGCCTGTAATCCCAGCACTTCAGGAGGCCGAAACAGGCAGATTGCTTGAGCCCAGTAGTTCAGGATCAGCCCGGGCAACATAGCAAAATCCTATCTCTACAAAAAATACAAAAATTAGCCAGGCGTGGTGGCATATGCCTGTAGTCCCAGCTACTCAGTAGGCTGAGGTGGGAGGGTCACTTGAGCCCGGATGGTGGAGGTTGCAGTGAGTCATGATCACACCACTGGATTCCAGCCTGTGTACCCGGTCTCAAAAAAAAAAAAAAAAAAAAAAAAAAAAACTTAAATTTTTTGTTTTTAAATAGAAATACCTTTGGATTAATTAATCAGGACCAATCTAATATGGCATCTCACAGATCTGCTGGAAAAAAAGACGGGAGGGAAAAGTTCAGTTTGTAGATTATTATTCAGGTAGAGCTGCCCTTCATGGGAGAAGGCTCTAGAACTTCTGGGAGTTATGAGCACCTGAGAAGGGGAAATGTGCTGTGCAGGAACCTCATGACAAGGTCTGACCCTGGGTTTTCCCTCATGTGACATCCATGAAAATCACTTCTCTAACTCTTGGGTCAGAACTAGAAGAGGTTCTTAGACCAGTGGTTTTGCAGATTAGAAGCTCCTGAAGAACTTCCAGAACAAAAATAAAACTATACCCAGGTAGAACTCAAGGAAAGGGAAGGGGGGATAAACTGTGTATTTTTAGTATTTTTAAAGAGTTCCCCAAGTGATTGTAATGCCCTTGAGGTTGAGAAACACATCACAAAGCTTTTGACACTGTCCCACTCTATTGTTTTGTTGACAGACTGCTATGGGCTCTAAACAAAACAATTTTTATGACCTCACAAAATGTTTAAGCTCCCACAAAATTCATATGTTAAAATCTTCAGCCCCAAGGTGATGGTATTAGGAGGTGAGCTTTTGGGAGGTGATTCCGTCATGACGGTACAGCCTCATGAATGGGATTAGTACTCTTATGAAAGAGACCCCAGAGAACTCATTTGTTGTTTCTACTATATGAGGACATACCAAAAGATGCGATCTATGAAGCAGGAATCAGGCCCACACCAGACACTGGACCTGCTGGCCTCTGGATCTTGGACTTCCCAGCCTCCAGAACTGTGATAAATAAATTTCCATTGTTTATAAGCCCCCAGGTACGGTATTTTGATGTAGCAGCCAAGAACAGACTAACCCTTTCTCTTCTAAAACTGGCAGGTATTCGCTTGAACAATATGCACATATAGTAAGGGCAAGAGAAGTTTCACAAAATGAATTAAGTGTATAAAAGTAAGAGACAGTGTCTTGTCTCCTTTGCACTGACCATGGATGGGGAGTGGATTTATGCCAGCTGTGCCTGTAATTTTCTCTCTCCTGATGCACTCAGAGTAACTGTTCAGTAGCTGGACAAGGCAGCCAGCGCCCGAGAGGGACACAGATGCCCTATTCACTGTACTCCCAGGGCGGCACTGCCTTGCCTTTAGTCTGATCTTTATTTGTAGTCTTAAAATTTTCCATTTCAACTTTTAGTCAGTAGATTCTCCAACTTCAACCCCTCTCAGATGACGATGGTGATGAGGAAGAAAAATACCTACCTGAGCTTTGCAAACATTTTTAGCAAACCCACACAGAGAGTGGGTAGAGTCTACAGCGCATAGTTAAGCCCTTTGTCAATACGAGGCCTGGCTCCATGTGCACACTGCTTGGCTCGTGATCAAAATGGCTTCATCTTATTAGAAATCTCCAAGGCTTACAGAGTCAAAACTTGGACATTTACTGTACACATTAACAGAACTTATTCCACAGGCTCATAATAAATCTTTATAACTCACATATGGCCCAGTTATAAATATCAGCTGGGAAGAGCAATAAAAGCACAGCGCACAGAAAGGTCTCTGCCCAGCTTGGAAGCACTTTAGACTTTATTAATTTACCTATTTTATCGAACTGTAACATTTCAGATGGTAGAGGGAACTTAATTCACTATTGAGGTAAACTGGAGAAAGTAATAAAACACTAAAATCTCTACAAGAAAAATAATGCAACAATTAGTCACTTGGTTCATTCAAGTCAGGTTACAGTTCTTCAGACAAAATGAAACACAGGAAATTCTCCGTGAATTGTAAATTATTTCTTCGTGCCAGGCAGGTGGTAGTGGTAGGTTTCATTCCATTTGTTGTGGTTCTGATACCTCCCTCTTGAAACAAATGAAAGGTTGAGTTAGAGCTTCATCCACTTGGAAATGGAAGAAACATAACAAAGGAAAAAGGAATAGCTGTTCCTTCAACTCATTTCAGACACCCCAGCATTAATGCCAGGCCCAGGCTACCTTTCCGATTTTCTACAAACAGTATTTCTGGGCAATACTGGTGGCATGCTGTATGCATGAGGGGCCTGTTCAGTCATCTCCACTGGGGGGTCACCTTCTCTGTCCCAGGCTCTGAAAAGTCACCTGTTTGTGTCTATTTACACATGAAGAGTGGGAAACTAGACTATTTACTCCCAAAGTCACACACACAGTTTCAAACCTGAGAGGCCCATCTCAATTTTAAATATTGTTTGGAAACACTGTAATTGCTGACATTATAGGTTTAATCATTGCCTTCTTTTGGTTGGAAAGTGATGGCTGTATTTTGTATCACCCCCTTTCTACAGCAGTTTCTCTCCCTTTTTCACCATTTCAAAACAGTAACTTAAGTTTCACCTTGACAAGAATAGTTGTGTCAGGAAACTTTTTTAGACTTAAGAGAAAAAAAATTCTCAAGCACCAAAGATTTAAATTTTAATTAAATTGGTTATTATTCAAAGTTACCACTCCACTTTTACTTTCTAACATTCTTTTACTGGAGAACAATAAATACAGGTACTTACACTCTATTGTTCATCTTTAAGATTGCTAAATGGCTCTAAAGAACTTTCCTTTGACTTTTTAACTCACTCTCACAGCCTTTTTTTCTTGGGGCATATTTGCAGCTGAGTCGAAGATAGGATTTAGGGGCTTGGGAAAAGCAGAGTTTAAAATCTGGCTTTGGGAACTAAACCCACAGAATTGCTTGATTACACAAACTTACATTAACTCTAGATTAGATACATATAGAAGATATTCCATATCTTCTGTTTTTAAGGATACAAAATTACAGCCAGATAGGAGGAATAAGTTCTAGTGATCTCTAGCACTACAGGTTGACTATAGGTAACAATAACATATTATATAGTTTTAAATAGCTAGAAGGAAGAAATTGAATATTCCCAAAACAAAGAAATGATAAATGGTGATACATATGCTAATTACTCTGATCTGCTCAGTATGCATTATATATTCCAAAACATCACTATATACTCCACGCATACACACAATTATTTGTCAATTTTTAAAAATTCAGTTAATTTTTAAAAACGGAATAAATTTAAAAATCACTTTTCATGTAGTATGTGTGAGACTCCTAAATTTATATTGCCCATGAAGTGAATAATCACTCAAAACTATGAAAAAGAAATATAAACATAACATACATTCAGGTTTAGCATATTTTGGTAGCTTCTTAAATGTTTATATTATTTTTTAAAAATCCAGAAGTCAATGAGTTTTAAAAAGTATAAATTCCTGGAGAAATTTTAAAGAAAATTAAGAAAAATATTTCTTTGTTTGCTTCTGTCAGAGAAATTTTTAAAATTATTTTCTTTGTAATTTGGGAATATTATAGTACTTTAAACTATGTTTGACTCAACAGTTAAAAGCTAATATATATAGTATGAAATATATGTAGTGTTGTAGGGAAAAAGAATACATATATTTTACTAGTGTTAGCTATGTGCTAGAATATTTTCTATTTCTCATACCAAGAATATGTGTTCTTAATGCTGAAATAGAAGTTTTCGTTTACATTAAAATTAACTATCCAAATACTATCCTGTAGGTCTTTTTGTGTTACAGTGGTTCTGTTACCATGTCTTCTCAGAAAAACTACTCCTTTTTTTTTTTTTCACGTGAGCACAGCTTACATTTCAGAAAGTTAACAGGGAACATTAACAAAAGTAAAATATAATGCCACATATCATTCCTAATTACAGCTTACAAGCATTGATATAAACTATGCATTTAATAAACACTATGCCTAAACTTTGACATAGTCTTATGTTATTTTTAAGTAAATAAAAATTATTCCAGGGCAGTTGTTACAAAGCAAAATTATTAAAGACATCCTTATTATTTTTGAACCCCCTGCACTTGTGGGCACTTTATACAGTTTATATATTCATTCAAAGAGCCCTCTGTGGTGTATAAGTTAACACCAGACATTCTGGAGTTCTTCAAGCAGAATTTGTGGAAATTGAAACTATTATGAACCATAATGACATATCATACATTGTACACATGCTGTATTTCTATATAGATATTGTCGAAGGTCAACACTGGTCATTTAGTCTTCAAGTTATATCATTATTTTTGAAATAATCTAGTTACAGCTTCAAATGGTAGATTTTCTTTTAAATTAAATACCTATTATATACCACTTCATCCTATTATAGACCACCCTCCACCCCTTTTATCCTGTAGGATTTAAAACAGAAACAAATTCTCAAAGCCCTACCTAGTCAGGCTGCAATTGAGCAAAGTTGCTTTCAGAGATCGGGCTGCAGTTTAGGTAGGATTTGTAGCCTGTGTCAAAAAATCATGATACACATGGAGAAGAATGAGCCATTACTCACAGTTCATAGATCTCGACAATATCTTAAGCCCAAAGGCTTAGTTTAGAAAGAAGACTCTTCCCTAACCTGGAATTTCCTAGATGGGGCGGTTTTAAGACAGGCTTGAAGAGGTGTAATAATAACACAGATAACCAATGCTACCACGGTATCATTATGGAAAATAAGACAGAATTAAACACCAACCTTTGCTAACAGTATTCTCAACCCTGCATTTTAGAAGTGGTGGCATTTTGCTCTCTGGAAATCTATGCTGGCACTTAGGTCAGTTCATAAACAATCTTCCTGGATTTCAGACAGAGGCATTTTCTTCAAAACCGTGATTAGGCGAATCCTTTCACTTGGGCTTCACATAGCAAATCTGTGTCAAGACTTTTGAAAACATTTTTACTAAATTAGCGTCCCACTTTAATGTATCATCTCAAATAATCATCTCTCTATTGCCAAAGAAAACACCTGCAGAATCATGGTGAAGTTCTGTTAAGGAAAGAGAATCTGGAGAAAGATAAGGAGCCAGGAAGAAACAGCACCAACCTGTATGTGCATTTTGTTGTGACCTATGAATCAGTTCTGTAGATTTCATCTTTTTTTTTTTTTGGCTCCCAAGAAATAAAATTTAAGTATACAGCACAGGGCTCAAAGGACAGGCACAGAAATACCTGTTGGCTGACTGATTTAGGGCAAAACTTTGAACGTGTTTTCAACTCAAAGTCCAAATTAACTCCCGGTTGGGGGAGGGATTCTGTGAGTTCAGATATTGGAACAGCCAGTTTTATAGACAGTTGGAGACCAGGCTTTTGCCCCCACTGTCAGTTAACTTTTTTTTTCTGGATGGAGGAATGTTTATATTAAGTTCTATTCCTCTCTGAATAAGTACTCCTCTCTCAGAAGCCAGCCCCGTTGGAGAGAGACTCCTAAAAGTAGCCCTAGTGTAAAACATATGTGCTAAAAATAAGCAGCCCTTTCAGCACCGTGTTCGCCGGAGCCGGTTCAATTTTAAACGCACTTTTATTCTCCAGATCCAAAGCCTTCAATGGAGGGAAGTCAGGGGTGAAACCAGTGAATGTTAGAAAAACAGAAGAAAGAATGGGAAATTAACACGCCTGTTACTGGAGAGATGAGGGGCTGGGGCATGGAGTGGTCCTTGGGGAAGTCTTTGAGGCACCATAGATTTGCAGGGGATCTCTTGCTTAGAATTACATCCCCAGAGCCTACACTAGGGGCCACGTCCATAGGAGCCACTTAACAAAGATTTATTAAATTGAAATAAATTGATAACAAATCAGGTGAATATTTTTATTGATTTATTAATTCACCTATCCACTCTCTTATGAATAAAAAGTGAGTACTAATGCATATCTAATATAGGAGATATAGAATAACTTAGAAGTAAAAGACACAGTTCTTGTGTCCAAAAGAAAGCTCTAGGGGGTGAGAGTGAATGCATGAGAGAAAAGTCACCAAGTATAGTGGCCTTCCGTCAATTTGCTGCAGGAGGTGATGTGAGCAGAGCCCTAGGGACTCCTAGAGATAGTCTGAGAATATTTTGCAATTGCTGAAACACATGATGGCTTTGAAAAAGCAGATTGCAGGTTTCCCTGTTTGCGAGATGGGATCACCTGAAAAGTTTACAGAACCTTACTTTAATCTCAAACTTGGCTACCACCCATTGAAATTACCTGCAAAGCTTCAAATAACTGAGATTGTGATTTATTGGTCTTGGATGTGTCCACGTCCTGGGGATATTTAAAAGCTCTCCATAACCCTTATGCACAGAAAAGTTTGAGAATACCATCCGGTTTTCAGCTGACTCAAACTCGATGACTGTTTATTCCTCTCCATCTTTTATTTTTCCTACATTTTTTTCCATAAAAAACAAGAAGGCTTGTACTTTCTATCACTTTGGCAGGTATACTGTAAGGATTTATGAAGGGTAAAAGTACTTAAAATACTTTGTGTATTGGCAAGGAGTGGGGTGGAATTCTGCCTAAATAATTTGCTATTCAATCTTATATCTTCCCAAACCGAAACAGGTTCTGAATAGCTCTTCTTACCCCTCTTTAAATCATTTATAAAAGAAGATGTAGATGCATGTATGTGGATTTTAAAATATAAATCTCTAGCTCGCAATTAGCACCCAATTCATACCAGCAAACAAAACAAAACATTTGTTTTGTCAACTAATGAGCAATCCCAAATGAGCAGGCTTTTCCTGATGGCGTTCATGAAATGCAGAATTGACACACACAGATGCTGGAAGCCTCAGCCAGACTTCTGACTTGGCCCAACCAGGCCTGGCTGGTAGCCACGGTGGTATATCAGTTGAAGTCTGCAGAGACTAGCTGCCAGTTATACCACTGTGCAGACAGAATCTAACTGATTTGTTCAATGGAAGGTTATGTTTGGAAACATTCTTCCCTGCCTTGGCTGCCAAGCATGCAGACATGGCTCAGTCAAGCCTGGGTAGGGGAGGAAGCCCACCTTATGGAACACAGGTGCTGTCTGACTGACGCTACCTGCACAGGCCAGTGCCAGGGGCCAGCAAGGGCTCAGCGTAGATGATATGACCTGTGTGTGTTCTGCAATCTGGAAGCTCCGGTATCTGGTGCTGAAAGATCCTGTCCTAAGACATGTCAACTCCACACCTACTTTTCTTACAGAATTTGGGGCACAATTCCATGACCACCTACTGACTTTGAGGTTTGTCAGCCACACAGCAGAATAATAAAAGGCACGTAAGACATGAATTAGCATGGTGTGAAAAGAAGAGTCAGTAAAAAAAGCCCGGGTGTGAGGAGGGATGAAAATGAAAACATGTTCTGCAAGAAAAGGGGTTTTTGATATGCTGAGAGACAAGTGCTGGGGAAATTAAAATTCCCATCTTTTACCAAGCAGCTACCCTGATTTTTATTACACTTTGCTGTTTAAAGAATTCAACAAGCCTCAGTCCTTTAACTGACAGTCTTCAGCTGACATCATGTGAAACTGCAGCAATTAATGGCAGCAAATTATGTTTTTAAATGCAAACATTGATATTAAGTTCTTCAGCAAAGTGCTTTCAATCACGTTTATATTGAAATCTGTCCTTACCTTCATATCTGGATGCTTCTAGCGACGCTCACTTACTCCTAGTTCAAGAGAAGGAGGAGAAATTCTACCCATTCTCCATCTGGAAACTGTTCCTTGGATCAAGGTTTACAATATCCAGCCCCAAACTGACGCTCTTCTGGAGACGTTCTCCTGAACCAGAGAGCGAGAGGGGGCCTGGCAGCATTGGCTGGCGGGGGTCGGCCTCTGCTTTTGCCACCTGACCCACTCATGGCTAAGCTGCCACGACAACTGCAGAATTGATGAGGGCGAAGCGCTCTTCCTCCTAATTCCACCACACCCACCTACACCTGGACATTTAAATGAGACACTTACAAAGGGAAACAGAATGGCTTCTGTATAACTTAAACCAAAGATAAAAGTACGTGAAATGGCTTGTCCACACATGCAGTAAAATAAAACAAAAATCTTGTAGCAGGCAGCCAGAAAGGTGAACTATTTTGCGATTTGTATTTACATTGGCACATTGTTTATTTTTTCCTATTAGAAAAATGAAATAATACATGTTAGACTTTGGAAAGTATAAAAATTCATTACAAGGAAGCAGAAAACTATCTATAATGCTTCCTTTCAGATAATCACTATGACCGTTTCTGATATGCTTACTTCTATGTATAAATTTGTAAGCTAAAATTCATATTGTACATGCAATTTTGAATCAGTTACGTTTTCCTCTTTTTCTAATTATAAATATGGTTTATTTTCTGTACAAAAGTTAATCACTGGAGAAGAGAAAGCATAAAATTAAGTCTGTCCTGTGATTCCACCCCCTCCTATAACCATCAATGAAGGTTTAGTGCTCATTCTGACAATTATTTTTCTCTTTTCCAGACATACATATACATGAAATTTTTATCTTGGGATCTTTGCATGTCACGAAGTGTGTTTTGGGAATACTATGCTAATGGTGACATAATGAATCAGAAATGCTCAGAAATTAGGCAAATCCTCCCCCTACTGAGTTGATTCCTGCAGTTGGATTATTTCACATCTTTTTCTGTTACAAAGTTTCCTTCTGGGTAGACGCTTTTTATCGTTTGCCTCATTGCTGATGGTTTTCCTGGATATAAAGTCTTTGAAGAAGAATTAGAAATCACAGGACAAGAGTTTTGATATATGTTACAAATCTTGATCTATATTATAAGCTCTTTCACACATATAAGCACTTTCTACATTAAGCATATACATTTCATTGCAATTGTAACCAATTTATGATCTTTTAATTTAGTTAAGAATTTTTTGACATTCCAGGTAGTCAAATCTTCCTATTACTTTTCCCTTGTGATTTTTTTTATGTTTAGAAAGTCCTTCACCAGCAGGAGACAAATTAGACTTTCAGGTATTTTTCTGTTTTTATTTTTTAAATTTCAGTTTCACTTTTTTGATTTAACTCCTTAATCCAGGTGGAAAGTATTTTAATATGTCATATAATATGAGAATGCTTTGTTTTATTTTTCTAAAAGGTAAGTAAGTCATCTTTGAATAATATCATATTCCTTGACAAGCAATGGTTCCTCTAACACACATTCATTCCAGGGCTCCCATTTCTGGTCCGTTGATCCACCATTTACGCACCAGTGCTACGCTGTTCTGCTTTTTGTAGTTTATAGTATAGTGGGTAAGCAGGTGGGTACTAAAATTAGATAATGCTATGCTAAAGTCCACCATTGAGTTGGTGAGCTGGTGAAAAGGTGCTCAAACTCTCTGGCCTCTGCCAAAAACGGGTAGCTACAGCCTCTTCTGCATAAGGTTGTTGGAAGAGGGGAAATGGGAAACTCACCAAAGACAGAGAACAGTATTTGCCACAGATCAATTATAAATAGTAGCTACTGTTACTGTGACTCCTGTTACATCTCATATCTGCAAGGAGGGGCCATACCCAGTGTTTTTTGTTTTTGTTTTTGCTTTTTAACTCTTGGCTATTTTTGCCTGTTATTTTTCCAGAAAACACTCTTTAATACTTTCAAAAGAAATTTTATCAGATTTTGATTAAAAGTATTAAACTGTTATATTTGTTCATGAAAATTTGACATTGTGCCATATTACATTATCCTCGGTACCATGTGATATGTCTTTCTAATTGCTAAGATTTTATAATCTTCAGGTAAATTTGGTATTTTATATTTTGCCTTTTTACATTGAGTCATAAAATTGTTCCTTGTTTTGGGGGGACATTTTTTTGGTCATGTGATTCATACTTGCTTTTGAATTATGCCTTTGAACAAATTATTGCTTGCACTTGAAAAGCTATGTAACTTTGCTATATTTGTTTGATATTTAGCAACATTACCCTATGTTAATATTAGGTCTAAATTTTTAACTGATTTTACAGGCTTTCTGAAAATTCAGTTATATCATCTGCAAATAATAATAACTGTGACCTCCCTTACAGAATCAGCTATTATGTCGAGAACAACAGTGAAAACAGTAGTGCTGGAAGCCATCCTGGATAGTGGGGTGTTAGAGTAGCAGTTTCTTCACGTTCCATCACTGCCACATGCTGAGTGGTCCTGCATTCCCTCTCCCCTGTGCCTCAGTTTCTTCATCTATTTAAGACAAATAATAATAGCATGTATTGCTGAGTCACTGATTAATCCTTCCTGTAACTCTTCATTGTGTCTGCCTGCACCTTCTCTCATTCTTTCTCACTTCTAACAAATTGACATTTTTCTTCCACCTGGACTTCTTTCCTGTCTTTTTCACTGCTGGTTTCTCATTTGGTCCTTATTCTCAGGGCTAGTGTTTTCTGTCTCTTAGAAACTGCTCACTTTTTCTCTCTCATAGAAGCATAGGTAGTTGACTGTCCACACTAGTGAGCTGGGAGCTTTCTGCAGAGGCTTCAGTTCAAGGTTGGGGATTGAAAGGAAGAACTGAAACCTCTCTGTGGTTTGGGACATTCAAAATTGTGGCATCTTGCAAAGATCTTCATTACAGGAATTCTAGAAAAACATGGTCTGTCTTTGGACACCGTGATTTTAGGGAACATCAAATATAAGCTGTGAGGAATTAGCAGAGGATTTTTAGTCATAATACTTTCACATTTTAATATCCTAGACACCAACCAATAGCTGTGATTACTGTATCATTCACAAATATTTCTCCTCTTCACCCCTTCCTACTAATTTATCTCTGGAAACAAGATAAATTGGAACTTATTTGAGCGTTCTGGTATTAGTTTGCGGCCACATACAGCCGTCTTCATGGTTTATCACTGTTACTCTCATCTCGTGGGAAACAAGAGTTATGTAGCAATCTGCTGCACGATTAATTCCACCCCGATGTCTCTTCTCTTCAATTCAGCAATGCCTCCATGGTGCGTCAGTCCATCAATCAAGTCTATAATAAAGAGAGACGGCAGCAAATTGGATGAAACTGAGATATAGATATAATAATAACCTTATTACCAGATTTTATGTTTGAGCATAAAAGTATATTCTTAGATGGAAAGACTCAAAGTCACAAAAAATTCCTCTGGGCAACTTGCTTTAAACTGGGGGTGGTTGACATGTGCTGAGGCTGTTGGGGGTTGGTGGGGAAGACTGGACATGGAAGCCCTTGAGGCCAAGAAAAGGAATATGACAATTATCCAAAAGGCAGCCCAGTGCTGTGCTCAGAAGCAGTGGCAGCTGGGCTCCCTGGCTTCCACACTTAACTGTCTGCATGACACCAGGAAAATTACTTATTTTTTCTGTGCCTCAGTGTCCACATTTGTAAAATGAGGACAGTAATAGCATACATAGGGTTATTACAAGAATTAGAGGCATCAATGTCTGTAAAATACTGAGGCTAATGCCTGGCACAGGGTCAATGCCAAGTAAGTGCTGTTTTAAAACTTCCAATGAGGCTGCTGGGTGCTGTATGGCTTGGGGACAGGACATGGTGATGACATTTCAGGGCTAAGAGGAGCCTGTAAGATTTTTCATGTTACCCACGCTAGGCCAGCAGGTACATCTCCAAAACAAACAGAAAACAGCCTGCTGCCAGGAACACGGACATTTCACAGCAAGAAGAAATGAGCAAACAGAAGGCAGGAAGAAGATGAGAGGAGAAATACCAGGAAAACACTTTTCTTGACTTTATTTGCTAAAAGTGGGAGTCTAAAAGAAATATCTGTGAAAGAAGAGAATTCCACTAAATATGGAAGTATATAATTTATATAGAATGAGCTACACACAAAACAATCTCCCTTTGCTAAATAAAAATGTATTCTATTTATTCAACAATTATTTCAACAATGAAGTAAAATACGACCTCATATTTACCTTTTTTCATAATTTTTGAGATGATAAATACATTCATCATAATTAAGCTATGAATCTAATTTTTCCTAACCCAACAACAACAATATAAGTAGCCCAATTAAAAAAAGGGCAGATGAGATGAGATGCATTCAGGTGGTATGACTGCAGATATTAATCCATTGTATATTTCAAAATAGCTAGAAGATAATTATGTGAATGTTCCTAGTATAAAGAAAAGTATTTAAGATAAGAAATATTCCAATTACTCTCATTTGATTATATAAGTGTATCAAATTATCATGTGAATTCCGAAAATATGTACATCTGCTGCGTATCAATTTTGAAAATGGGTAAAAGACGTAAACAGACATATCCCCAAAGCAGATATACAAATGGCCAATAAGCACATGAAAAGATGGTCAGTGTCACTAATCATTAGGGAAATGAAAATTAAAATCACAAGATACCACCTCAAACCCATTAGGATGCCTAGTATTAAAAGAAAAGCATAAAAAAAATAGTGGTGAGGATGTGGAGAAAGTAGAACCTTCTCATATTACTGGTAGGAAATGTAATATGGTACGGTTGCTGCGGAAAACAGTATAGTGGGTCTTCAAAAATTAAATGTTAAATTACCAGATGATCCAGCATTTCCACTTCTTGGCATATACCTGAAATAATTGAAAACGGGAACTTGAACAGACATTTGCACTCCCATGTTTATAGCAGCATTATTCGTAATAACCAAAAGGAAGAAGCCACTGAAAGGTTTATCAACAGATGAGTAAATAATAAAAGGCAGTGTGTCTACACAATGGAATATTATTCAGAATTAAAAAGAAGGAAAATTGGATGCATACAATAACATGGAAAAACCTTGAGAACATTATGCTAAGTGAAATAAGCCAGGCACAAACTGGACAAATACTGTTGATTCCTCTTATAAGAGGTATCTGGAATACTCAGATTTGTAGAAACAGAAAGTAGAATGGTGGTTGTCAGAAGCTAGGGAAGGGAGAATAAGGAGATACTGTTTAATAGGTATGGAGCTTCAGTTTTAAAAGATGAAAAAGTTCCGGAGACGGATGGTAAGGATGGTTGCAGAACAATATCGATGTGCTTAATGCCACTTAACTGTACATTTAAGAATGGTTAAAATGGTCAATTTTATGTTATGTGTATTTTACCACATACAAAAAATTCTCTACACTTTGACAGACCTTGGCTGCCACATGCCTGGCTGACTTTCTTGTAAATGTTCTGCTGTCTTCATGTGCATCTTGCTATTAGGAATTTTCCTCCTAGAGAGTAAAAGGTTAAGGAGATGGCAACTGGGGATATCGAAAAATGTGTTAACAAATGAGCTCTTCAGAAGAGTTGAGTTTACCCCCACATTGGCACTCCTGCTCTTAAATAGTTTGACTGATTAACATAATCTGCCTTCAGAATGATCTACTTTATAAACTTCTGATTGCAATGCATAAAATTTATAAAATTTCCAGTACTATTTGCTTATATTTCGCCTTAGTGTTTGGAGTTTTTTTTGAGAGGGGAATGAAATGGTGCCAAAATATAAACAAAGAATAACTGGAAATTATTGATAATTTCAATGCACAGTAAGGAGAGTTAAAATATATCTAAAATGAATAGATTTTCTTAGCTTACTCATCCTGACTCAAGGCATCTCTATTTAGAAATAAAAGCCCATTTTTAATCAATTTCAAAAGTTGTCAAAGCATGTTTATAGATCTTGTGTAAGAAAAGTAGCATTTTTACAGGCAAATCATTCTTCTTAAAAAAAATCAAAATGTAGCACTTAAATTGAGCTTGAAATCCAGTCTTGACTTAAATATTACCCCAATGAGCAATTGCAGGTACATTTCCTTCTCTGGCACAGTTAACAAATCTTGGAAGGTCACAGAGAAATGCCTCAATCCCCCTCCCACCCCCAGGAAAAGCCAGAGGAGACTGTTTTCCCCTTTTGCATATTCCACCTTTTAAAAGATCATTTCCTTTCCAACACTGAAAGCAGAGTAGTCATAGCAGGGGTTAGGGAAGCTCTACTTCATGCTTTGAAACATTGAAACTTCCCATGTGATTCAAAATTCCAACTCTGACTTTTGGATTTTCAATAGGAACAGAAACTGCTAACTTGAGTTGAGCAGGTGCTTTGTGGAAATATGAAGCCCTGGAAGCCTCCAGAGACATCAGGGACAGGGTGGCTTCCCCTACCCATGTAAACAAAATGCAGACAGAGCATCAACTGTTCCTGTCTTTCCACATTTCTACTTTTGGGTGAAGGGGTGGAGAAAGTTCGTGTAGAAGGGTGGAGATTGGGAAAATTTTAATTCAGTAATATAAAAATGTTATTTGGAAAATAGATAGATGAATTCAGCCAAAACAGAAAAAAATGATACAGAAGGATATTTTCTTTTGCTTTGAAGAAGCTCTTTAGTTTAATTAGATCCCATCTGTCAACTTTGGCTTTTGTCGCCATTGCTTTTGGTGTTTTAGTCATGAAGTCTTTGCCAATGTCTATGTCCTGAATGGTATTGCCTAGGTTTTCTTCTAGGGTTTTTATGGTTTTAGGTCTAACATTTAAGTCTTTAATCCATCTTGAGTTAATTTTTGTATGAGGTGTAAGGAAGGGATCCAGTTTCAGCTTTCTGCATATGGCTAGCCAGTTTTCCCAGCAACATTTATTAAATAGGGAATCCTTTCCCCATTGCTTGTTTTTGTCAGGTTTGTCAAAGATCAGATGGTTGTAGATGTATTATTTCTGAGGCCTCTGTTCTGTTCCATTGGTCTATGTATCTGTCTGAGTACCAGTACCATGCTGTTTTGGTTACTGTAGCCTTGTAGTATAGTTTGAAGCCAGATAGCGTGATGCCTCCAGCTTTGTTCTTTTTGCTTAGGATTGTCTTGGCTATGCAGGCTCTTTTTTGGTTCCATATGAAATTTAAGGTAGTTTTTTCCAATTATGTGAAGAAAGTCAATGGTAGCTTGATGGGGATAGCACTGAATCTATAAATCACTTTGGGCAATATGACCATTTTCAAGATCATCAGTGTGAACAGGCAACATACAGAATGGGAGAAAATTTTTGCAATCTCTTCAGCTGACAAAGGGCTAATATCCAGAATCTACAAAGAACTTAAACAAATTTACAAGAGAAAAACAAACACCCTCATCAAAAAGTGGGCAAAGGATATGAACAGACACTTTCAAAAGAAGACATTTATGCAGCCAACAAACATATGAAAAAAAGCTCATCATCACTGGTCATTAGAGAAATGCAAATCAAAACCACAATGAGATATCAAAATCCACACCAGTTAGAATGGCAATCATTAAAAAGTCAGGAAACAACAGATGTTGCAGAGGATGTGGAGAAATAGGAACGTTTTTACACTGTTGGTGGGAGTGTCAATTAGTTCAACCATTCTGTAAGACAGTTTGGCAATTCCTCAAGGATCTAGAACTAGAAATAGCATTTGACCTAGCAATCCCATTACTGGGTATATACCCAAAAGATTATAAATCACTCTACTATAAAGACACATGCACACGTATGTTTATTGCGGCACTGTTCATAATAGCAAAGACTTGGAACCAACCCAAATGCTCATCAATGATAGACTGGATAAAGAAAATGTGGCACATATATACCATGGAATACTATGCAGCCATAAAAAGGATGAGTTCATGTCCTTTGCAGGGACATGGATGAAGCTGGAAACCATCATTCTCAGCAAACTAACACAGGAACAGAAAATTAAACATCACATGTTCTCACTCATAAGTGGCAGCTGAAGAATGAGAACACATGGACACAGCAGGGTGCCAGCATCACACACTGGTAGCCTGTCAGGGGGGTGGGGAGCTGGGGGAGGGATAGCATTAGGAGAAATACCTAATGTAGATGACAGGTTGATGGGTGCAGCAAAGCACCATGGCACGTGTAAACCTATGTAACCAACCTGCATGTTCAGCACACGTACCCCAGAACTTAAAGTGTAATAATAAAAAAAAAAGAAGGTAATTTTCTTGATTAAAATCAATGTGTCCTGTGTTAACGTTACTCTAATTTTCCTACTTCCAATTTCTCTATAAAGGGTTTTATGGACACGGGCCTCTAAAAGTAATAACATCAGCTACCATTTCTTGAGCTTATGCTCTGTGTCAGACGTTGTGCTAAGCTTATTATATATTTCAGTTAATCTTCACAATTTTATAATGTAGCTATTAATATTATTATCGTAATTTTGCAGGTAAGGAAATTAAGTCTCGGAGAACATAACATGAATTCCCAAGGTCTCCTATCTCTTAAGTGGTGGGGCTACAATTTAAATTAAGGCTTGTATGATTCCAAAGTGAATGCTTTGACCACTAATTTATATCACCAGCCTTAGATGAATGGATGTGACCACACAATAAAGCCATATCTATTATTGAGTGGTATGAAGATAGGATGCTTGTAAACTTAACCCTCTGCCTTTGAAAAGATAGCATGTGGTCTTAAAAAATGCTACTCTAAAAATTTTATTTTTAAGTTAGTGTTTCTGTAGAACACATAAGTCTAGGGCCAATTAATTTTGAGATCTACAGAGGACATCAACAAACTGAAAGCCCTGGAAGTCCTGTGGTTAAGATGTTTAATGTATGAATTAATCAACTTTGGCTATGAAAATGCTCTATAACAAAAAACTCCAAATCTCAGTAGCTTACAACTATTATGTATTTTTCATAAGTCCTTTGTGTTGGGTCAGCTGGCAACGGTAGGTGACACAGATCTAGAGCATGTGTTTGTCTTTCTGGGACCCATGTTGAAGCAGTAGTATTTACCTGGAGAAAACTCCTCTCAGGACAGTGGGCAGAAGTGAGGAGGCCGAGCCAAACATATGTTTGACTTGGGTTAAATTCTCTACTTGGACTGGTATACATTATGTCCACTCACATCCCATTGGTCAAAGCAAGTCACATGACCAAACCCCATAACAATAGGTGGGGAAACAGCTCCTCTTACAGAATAGAGATAGAAGAGAATGGATATTTACTGGGCATTAATACATTTTATAACAATAGTGTATGCTCAGGCACTTCACAAACTTACCTGGCCACACAATAACCTTTTTTTTTTAATGTTGTTTTCCCCAAATCTCTTACTGCTTAAGATACTATGGTTCTCTGAGCATAACTTGAGTTGATTTTGGACAATTGAGAAAATTAAGTCTCCTATTTCTAAAGTGGTGACTGTGTTATAAATAATAGAAAAGTTAAAGAACCTCTGATATTATGTTTTTTTCAGAGAAAATAATTTAAAACCATCAATAGTGTTTTGAATTTATAAAGGCTCTTTGCTTGGCAGGATTTTATTGACTGACATATTTATAGCTTTTTGTTCTTTTCTCAAAACAGCCTGTGGCTCAGCTGTTACACTCCATGTATTACAAGCAGAAAATCAGAGTTCCAAGGATGTTGGAATTTTTTTTCCAGGTTAAAGCAATGGAACTGAGTCAAAAATTCTGTGCCCCTATCTCCCACTCAGTACAGGAAATCATGTCTCATGGTCATGTGCATACAATTGCAGCATAAAGATATAAGCTACACTTAGTAGGTTTAAAAGTTACAAATCAGGCTTTACATGAATTTATTTTAAACATGTTTCAGACCTATACTAACCAGGAATAGAACCCACTAAGGAAAAAAACACAGTTATCTAAACAGTTGTTACCATAAAAATTAAGACCAGTCACCTGAAAACCTATTTATTATACGAGATTTGAAGCACAAAGTGCTCTCTTGATTCAGTTGGATTTGTTCCAAGGATAAGATTATTATCCAAAAAATAACAGTAGGCTTTTCTTTTCTTTTCTTTTCTTTTTTCTTTTCTTTTCTTTTTTTCTTTTCTTGTCTAGTTTTATAATCACCTAGGAAATAATGGTGGCTCTCAACATATCTTTCCTCTTTCCTTTTCCAAATGTGATAGAAAAACACTGCTTCTTGTCTCTTGCATTTACAGCCAAATAGATACACAAACACAGACATCCAAATATTGACTCTGCAGGTCCCATCTCTATTGAACTTTTGTAGCAAAGAGGATCGGAGGCAGTAATAATTGGTTATAAAGAATGTATAGGGAAAATCAAAACGCCTCACAAAATGGCAGTACTGAAGGCATGAATAGCAACTTCATGCTGTGTGAATTTGCTAGGGACACATGCCAATCTAGCTTGGCCTCCGATGGTTATACGTCCCTTCTAAACCAAACTGGCACTTGGCTGCAGCCCTGGGAAAATCCCCTGGGGGAAAGGATCATTGCAACTTTCCTTGGTTTATAATCATTTTCTTTTTGGACCCCAAGAGAATAAATGAAGCTGGAGGTGAGGAGTTCAAGTGAAATGAAGTATAAGAAAAATAAAACAGCAGCAACAGGGTAGAAAAGTGCAAGAAACTAAATCGCCTTGGAACTATTTCTAAATAAGGCAGAAATAGGATGATTAAATGAAGCAGGAAATAATCTGTCTTATATATTAAGCTTAAAAACATGGTATGATGTAGAAAAAAGCAGACAGACTTTGCCGCTTTGCTGAATTCAGATCTTGACCCCACTTCTTACTGGCTTTGTGACTCTGAACTAGTTTATTCACTGATTTGGGGGTTATCTGAAAAAATGAAGATATAGCAACTACCTGGCAGCATTATTGTGACAATTAATTGAGATACCCCATGTAGACTGTGGCTAGAAAGCTGAAAATAACATAAAGATGTTTTTACATAGCTCACAGCAGGTATTTTATTTCTTTATTTTGTATTAAATCATAACATTTTACATATTTATGATTCATATTTATGGGTACATGTGATATTCTGTTATACACATAGAATGTGTAATGATAAAGTCAGGGTATTTGAGGTATCCATCACTTTGAGTATTTATCTGTTCTATGTGTTTGGAACCATTCAAAACCTTACAGAAGATAGTTTTAAATTTGGAACTAGTTACTATTCAAAAATCAGAGATTTCACTTGAAGATTTAAATTTTTTGCTTTTCTTGAGAATTTGGAAGAGTCGATGACTGAATTATCTGCTGCTGTATAACAAGCCACTATAAAACAAAGTGACTCAAAAACACAATCATATTTTGCTTGCAAATGTGCAATTTGGGCATAGCTTGGTGTAGAAGACTTACTCACTCATGGGCTATCAGCTGGAGTGCCACTGGGGCTGGAAGATCCACTCCTAAGATGGCTCTCACACAGCTGGCAAGTTGGTCCTGGCTGTGGGCTGGGAGCTCTTTCAGGGCTGAGGGCCTGGGGCCTCAGTCACTCTCCATGTGGGCCTCCCCCGCTGTCCTGGGCTTACTTACACACCAGGGTGCTGGGATCCAAGGATGAATGTCCTAAGGGAGAGCCAAACAAAAATTGTATTGTCTTTAGGACCTCTCCTTGGACATCATTATGTCATAACTTCCACAGCAGTCTAGTTCTATAACCCCTCTCCTCAGATTTCAAGGAGAGGGGCCATAGACTTCCCTTCTTAATGGTGAGAGGCAAGGTTCTAGAAAAGCATATAAATGGAAAATGTTGCTGTGGTCATCTGCAGAAAGTATAACATCCAGTATCATTGGGCCTGTGTTTTTACATGACCACAATTAGTGGGAGCTGAATAATGACTGTGCCTTTAACTAGGTCATGAAATCACTGCTCTTTCTGGCTCCTTGACACTAAGTCTGAGCATTAGTTCCATTTACTAGGCAATGACACTGTTTTCATCTACTAGCATTCAGAGTAAAATGAAGTATCAGCCTTCTGTACTTACTAGGGTGAATTCGCTGTACAAAGCCTGTGAGAAACAACTGACCAAATAAGTAGAGGGTGGAGTAGGAAAAAGGCTGCTGTAACTCAGAGTCCCAAATACACATTAAAACTATATTTTTGACCTCTGAAAAAGAAAGAGATTAGCCAACATAGTAATCAAGAAGAACAAAGCTCTTCAAGGTTGGAGAATTCACACTTCTCATACTGTGGATGAGTAGACTTTGCAAAAGCAGGTGCTGAAGGCTAAGGCAGAGATGGAGGTGAGCTGGCATAGCACTGAATGAACACCCCAGCTTACAGCCAAACTTCAAAGACTGGGAGAAAATATTTTTTATTCTCTTTTTGGCTACAGACATTTAAGGAAACCTCTGTCAGGTCACTGGCTGACCACTGAGACAATGAAATGAACACTTCAGAGACCACACACAACCAGGAATATAGCCTTAGCAAAAAAATTCCGAAAGAAACCAAATAAATTACGGCACCCCTCAGAAACAAACAACAGCAAAATTTGGGGAAAGGGGAAAATCTGATTTTTGAAGTTACCACAATATAATATTACAAGGCATTCGAACAAAAGAAAAATATGGCCCATTCGCAGGACAAATTCATTGACCAAAACTATCCCTGAGGAAGCCCAATGATTGGACTTGCAAGGCAAAGTTTTAAAATCAACTACTATAATATAACCAAAGAACTAAAAGAGACCAGGAAAACAATGTACGAATAACATGAAAATATTAATAAAAGATAGAAATTATGGGAAGAAACAAAATAGAAATTCTAGAGCTGAAAAGTATAATAACAGAAATTAAAAATGTACTGCAGGCACTAAACAGCAGATTTAAGTATGCAGAAGAAAGAACGCAAACTTGAATATTGAAAAATTGAAACTATTATTGTCTGAGGATCAGAAAGAAAAAAGAGGGAAAAACAGTAAACAGAGTCTAAGGGACACGTTGAGCACCATTAAGAGTACCAACCTATGTGTTACGGGAACCCATTAGGTGAAGAGAGACAGAAAGGAACAGAAAGATTGTGAGAAGAAATAGTGGCTAAAATCATCTCAAATTTGATTAATCCAAGAACCTCAATAGACTCCAAGCAGAATAAACTCAAAGAGAAGTACACTTAGACACATTATAGTCAAAGAGAAAGAATCATTTTTTTTCCTTTTCAACTTTTATTTTAGAATCCATGTGCAGGTTTGTTGCATGGGTCTATTGCATGATGCTGAGGTGTGGGGTATGACTGAAACTGTCACCCAGGTAGTGAGCATAGTACCCAATAGGTAGTTTTCCAGCACTTGCTCTCCTCCTTCTTTCCCCTTTCTAGTAGTCCGCAGTGACTATTATTCCCATCTTTATGTCTATGTGTACCCAATGTTTAGCTGCCACTTACAAGTGAGAATGATATTTGATTTGATTTTTGGTGTCTGCATTACTTTGCTTTAAATAATAGCCTCCAGTTGCATCCATAATGCTGCAAAGGATATAATTTTACTCTTTTTATGACTTCACAGTATTCCATGGTATATATGTACTACAATTTTTAAAACCTTTTATTTTAAGTTCAGCAGTAGCTGTGCAGGTTTGTTACATAAGTAAACTTATGTCATGGGGGTTTGTTGTATAGATTAGTTCATCCACCAGGTATTAAGCCTAGTAGCCATTAGTTATTTTTCCTAATCCTCTCCCTCCTCCCTCCTCTGATAGGCCCCAGTAACTGTTGTTCCCCTCTGTGTGTCCATATGTTCTCATTATTTAGCTCCCACTTATAAGTGAGAACATGTGGTATTTGGCTTTCTGTTCCTGCTTTAGTTTACTAAGGACAATGATCTCCACCTCCACCCATGTTCTTGAAAAGGACATGATCTTGTTCCTTTTTATGGCTGCGTAGTATTCCATGGTGTATATGTAATACACTTCTTTATCCAGTCTACAACCGATGGGCATTTAGCTTGATTCCATGTCTTTGCTATTGTGAACAGTGCTGCAATGAACATACACATGCATGGGTATATTCCTTTAGGTATACACCCAGTAATGGGATTGCTGCATTGAATGGTAGTTCTGTTTTTAGGTCTTTGAGGAATTGCCACACTGTCTTCCACAATGGGTGAGCTAATTTACACTCCCTCTAACAGTGTATAAGCATTCCCTTTTCTCCACAACGTTGCCAGCACCTTCTATTTTTTGGCTTTTAATAATAACCATTCTGACTGGTGTGAGATGTTATCTCATCGTGGTTTCTATTTGTATTTCTCTAAATCAGTGATGTTGAGCTTTTTCTCGTATGATTGTTGGTCACATGTATGTCTTCTTTAGAAAAATGTCTGTTCATGTCCTTTGCCCACTTTTTAATAGGGTTGGTTGTTTGTTTCTTCTTGTAAATTTGTTTAAGTTCCTTATAGATGCTGGATATTAGACCTTCATCAACTATATAGTTTGCAAAAATTTCCTCCCATTCTGTAGGTTGTCTGTTTACTCTGTTGATAGTTTATTTTTCTGTGCAGAAGCTCTTTAGTTTAATTAGATCTCATTTGTCAATTTTTGCTTTTGTTGCGATTGCTTTTGGCATCTTCATCATTAAATCTTTGCCTGTTCCTCAACCTACAGAATGGGAGAAAATTTTTGCAACCTACTCATCTGACAAAGGGCTAATATCCAGAATCTACAATGAACTCAAACAAATTTACAAGAAAAAAACAAACAACCTCATCAAAAAGTGGGTGAAGGATATGAACAGACACTTCTCAAAAGAAGACATTTATGCAGCCAACAGACACATGAAAAAATGCTCATCATCACTGGCCATCAGATAAATGCAAATCAAAACCACAATGAGATACCATCTCACACCAGTTAGAATGGCTATCATTAAAAAGTCAGGAAACAACAGGTGCTGGAGAGGGTGTGGAGAAATAAGAACACTTTTACACTGTTGGTGGGACTGTAAACTAGTTCAACCATTGGAAGTCGGTGTGGCAATTCCTCAGGGATCTAGAACTAGACAGACCATTTGACCCAGCCATCCCATTACTGGGTATCTACCCAAGGAATTATAAATCATGCTGCTATAAAGATACATGCACACATATGTTTATTGTGGCACTATTCACAATAGCAAAGACTTGGAACCAACCCAAATGTCCATCAATGATAGACTGGATTAAGAAAATGTGGCACATATACACCATGGACTAATATGCAGCTATAAAAAATGATGAGTTCATGTCCTTTGTAGGGACATGGATGAAGCTGGAAACCATCATTCTCAGCAAACTATCGCAAGGACTAAAAACCAAACACCGCATGTTCTCACTCATAGGTGGGAATTGAACAATGAGAACACATGGACACAGGAAGGGGAATATCACACACTGGGGACTGTTGTGGGGTGGGGGGAGGGGGGAAGGATATCATTAGGAGATATACCTAATGCTAAATGACGAGTTAATGGATGCAGCACACCAACATGGCACGTGTATACATATGTAACAACCTGCACATTGTACACATGTACCCTAAAACCTAAAGTATAATAATAATAAAATAAAAAACAAACGAAAGAATAAATAGTCATAGAAATTAAAAAAAAAAGAAATCTTTGCCTGTTCCTACATCTAGAAGGGTATTGCCTAGGTTGTTTTCCAGGGTTTTATATGGTTTTGGCTTTTACATTTAAGTCTTTAATCCATTTTGACTTAATTTTTTTATGTAGTGTAAAGAAGGGGTCCAGTTTCAATCTTCTGCATATGGCTAGCCAGTTATCTCAGCACCATTTATTGAATAGAGAATCCTATGGGGAATTGCTTGTTTTTGCCAGGTTTGTCAAAGATTAGGTAGTTGTAGATGTGCAGCCTTATTTCTAGCTCTCTATTCTGTTCCATTGGTCTATGTGTCTGTTTTTGCACCAGTGCCATGCTGTTTTGGCTACTGTAGCCCTATAGTATAGTTTGAAGTTGGATAATGTGATGCCTCCAGCTTTGCTCTTTTTGCTTAGGATTGCCTTGACTATGTGGGCTCTTTTTTGGTTCCATAAGAATTTTAAAATAGATTTTTTTTCTAGTTCCATGAAGAATGTCCTCAGTAGTTTGACAGAAACCGCATTGAATATACAAATTGCTTTGGCCATTTTAATGATATCAGTTCTTCCTATTCATGTGCATGTAATGTTTATCTATTTGTTTGCATCATCTCTGATTTCTTTCAGCAGTGTTTTGTAGTTCTCCTTGTAGAGACCTTTCATTTCCATGGTTAGCTGTATTTCTAGGTATTTTATTCTTTTAGTGGCAGTTGTGAATGGTATTGTGTTCCTGGCTTGGCTCTTGGCTTGACTGTTGGGGTATAGGACTGCTAGTGATTTTTGAACACTGATTTTGTATGTTGAGACTTTGCTGTAGTTGTTTATCAGCTGAAGGAGCTTTTGGGCTTAGACTGTGGGGTTTGCTAGGTATAAGATCATGTCATCTGCAAACAGGAATAGTTTGACTTTCTCTTTTCCTATTTGGATGCCCTTTATTATTTTTCCCTTGCCTGATTGCTCTGGCCAGAACTTCCAATACTATGTTGAATAGGAGTGGTGAGAGAGGGCATCCTTGTCTTGTTCCAGTTTTTGAAAGGAATGCTTCCAGCTTTGCATACTCAGTATGATGTTGTCTGTGGGCTTGTTATAGATGGCTTTTATTATTTTGAGGTATGTTTCTTTAATGCCTAGTTAATTTGGAGTTTTTAACATAAAAGAGTGTTGAATTTTATCAAAAGCTTTTTCTGAATCTATTGAGATAATGGTGTGGTTTTTGTCTTTAGTTCGGTTTATGTGATGAATCACACTTACTGATTTGTATGTGTTGAGCCACCCTTGCATCCCAGGGATAAAGCCTACTTGATCATGGTGGATAAGCTTTATGACGTGCTGCTGGATTCGGTTTGCCAGTATTTTGTTGAGGATTTTTGCATCAATGTTTATCAAGGAGATGTGCCTGAAGTTTCCTTTCTTGTTATGCCTCTGCCAAGTTTTTGTATCAGGATGATGCTGGCCTTGTAGAAAGATTTATGGAGGAGTCCCTCCTCAATTTTTTGGAATAGTTTCAGTAGGAATGGTATCAGCTGTTCTTTTACACCTAGGAGAATTTGGCTGTGAATTCATTTGGTCACAGACTTCTTTTTGGTTGATAGGCTATTTATTACTGATTCAATTTGAGAGCTTGTTATTGATCTATTCAGGGATTCAATTTCTTCCTGAATCAGTCTTGGGAGTGTGTTTATATCCAGAAATTTATCCATTTCTTCTAGATTTTCTAGTTTGTGTGCATAGAGGTGTTCATAATATTCTCTGATGGCTATATGTATATCTGTGGGGTCAGTGGTAACATTCTCTTTGTCATTTCTAATTGCGTTTATACGGATTTTCTTTTTTTTATTATTATACTTTAAGTTCTAGGGTACATGTGCACAACGTGCAGGTTTGTTACATATGTATACATGTGCCGTTTTGGTTTGCTGCACCCATTAACTCATCATTTACATTAGGTATTTCTCCTGATGCTATCCCTCCCCCATCCCCCAACTCCACGACAGGCCTCACTGTGTGATGTTCCCTGCCCTGTGTCCAAGTGTTCCCATTGTTCAATGCCCACTTATGAGTGAGAACATGTGGTGTTTGGTTTTCTGTCCTTGTGATAATTTGCTCAGAATGATGGTTTCCAGCTTCATCCATGTCCTTACAAACAACATAAACTCATCCTTTTTTATGGCCGCATAGTATTCCATGGTATATATGTGTCATATTTTCTTAATCCGGTCTATCATTGACGGACATTTGGGTTGGTTCCAAGTCTTTGCTATTGTGAATAGTGCCACAATAAACATATGTGTCCATGTGTCTTTATCATAGCATGATTTATAATCCTTTGGGTATATAACAAGTAACAGAATCGCTGGGTCAAATGGTATTTCTAGTTCTAGATCCTTGAGGAATCGCCACACTGTCTTCCACAATGGTTGAACTAGTTTACAGTCCCACCAACAGTGTAAAAGTGTTCCTATTTCTCCACATCCTCTCCAGCACCTGTTGTTTCCTGACTTTTTAATGATCGCCATTCTAAATGGTGTGAGATGGTATCTCATTGTGGTTTTGATTTGCATTTATCTGATGGCCAGTGATGATGAGCATTTTTTCATGTGTCTGTTGGCTGCATAAATGTCTTCTTTTGAGAATTGTCTGTTCATATCCTTTGCCCACTTTTTGATGGGGCTGTTTGATTTTTTTCTTGTAAATTTGTTTAAGTTCTTTGTAGATTCTGGATATTAGCCCTTTGTCAGATGAAGAGATTGAAAAAATTTACTCCCATTCTGTAGGTTGCCTGTTCACTCTGATGGTAGTTTTTTTTGCTGTGCAGAAACTCTTTAGTTTACTTAGATCCCATTTGTCTATTTTAGCTTTTGTTGCCATTGCTTTTGGTGTTTTAGTCATGAAGTCCTTTCCCATGCCTATGTCCTGAATGGTATTGCCTAGGTTTTCTTCTAGGGTTTTTATGGTTTTAGGTCTAACATTTAAGTCTTTAATCCATCTCGAATTAATTTTTGTATAAGGTATAAGGAAGGGATCCAGTTTCACCTTTCTGCATATGGCTGGCCACTTTTCCCAGCAACATTTATTAAATAGGGAATCCTTTCCCCATTGCTTGTTTTTGTCAGGTTTGTTCAAAGATTAGATAGTTGTAGATGTATTGTATTATTTCTGAGGCCTCTGTTCTGTTCCATTGGTCTATATATCTGTTTTGGTTCCAGTACCATGCTGTTTTGGTTACTGTAGCTTTGGTTACTGTAGCTTTGGTTACTTAGTTTGAAGTCAGGTAGCGTGATACCTCCAGCTTTGTTCTTTTTGCTTAGGATTGTCTTGGCAATGCAGGCTCTTTTTCGGTTCCATATGAAGTTTAAAGTAGTTTTTTTCCAATTCTGTGAAGAAAGTCAATGGTAGCTTGATGGGGATGTCATTGAATCTATAAATTACCTTGGGCAGTATGGCCATTTTCACAATATTGATTTTTCCTAAACATGAGCATGGAATGTTCCTCCATTTGTTTGTGTCCTCTTTTATTTCGTTAAGTGATGGTTTGTAGTTCTCCTTGAAGAGGTACTTCACATCCCTTAGAAGTTGGATTCCTAGGTATTTTATTCTCTTTCAAGCAATTGTAAGTGGGCATTCACTTATGATTTGGCTCTCTGTTTGTCTGTTATTGGTGTATAAGAATGCTTGTGATTTTTGCACATTGATTTTGTATCCTGAGACTTCGCTGAAGTTGTTTATCAGCTTAAGGAGATTTTGGGCCGAGATGATGGGGTTTTCTAAATGTACAATCATGTCATCTGCAAACAGGGACAATTTGACTTCCTCTTTTCCTAATTGAATGCCCTTTCTTTCTTTCTCTTGCCTGATTGTCCTGGCCAGAGCTTACAACACTATGTTGAATAGGAGTGGTGAGAGAGGGCATCCCTGTCTTGTGCCAGTTTCCAGGGAACGCTTCCAGTTTTTGCCTATTCAATATGATACTGGCTGTGGGTTTGTCATAAATATCTCTTATTATTTTGAGATACATTCCATCAATACCTAGTTTATTGAGAATTTTTAGCATGAAGGGCTGTTGAATTTTGTTGAAGGCCTTTTCTGCATCTATGGAGATAATCATGTGGTTTTTTCTTTTTTTTTAATTATACTTTAGGTTTTAGGGTACATGTGCACAATGTGCAGGTTTGTTACATATGTATCCATGTGCCATGTTGATTTTCTGCACCCATTAACTCGACATTTAGCACTAGGTATATCTCCCAATGCTGTCCCTCCCCCCTCCCCCCACCCAACAACAGTCCCCGGAGTGTAATGTTCCCCTTCCTGTGTCCATGAGTTCCCATTGTTCAATTCCCACCTATGAATGAGAATATGCGGTGTTTGGTTTTTTGTCCTTGTGATAGTTTACTGAGAATGATGTTTTCCAGTTTCATCCATGTCCCTACAAAGGACACGAACTCATCATTTTTTGTGGCTGCATAGTATTCCATGGTGTATATGTGCCATATTTTCTTAATCCAGTCTATTGTTGTTGGACATTTGGGTTGGTTCCAAGTCTTTGCTATTGTGAATAGTGCTGCAATAAACATACGTGTGCATGTGTCTTTATAGCAGCATGATTTATAGTCCTTTGGGTATATACCCAGTAATGGGATGGCGGGGTCAAATGGTATTTCTAGTTCTAGATCCCTGAGGAATCGCCACACTGACTTCCACAATGGTTGAACTAGTTTACAGTCCCACCAACAGTGTAAAAGTGTTTCTATTTCTCCACATCCTCTCCAGCACCTGCTGTTTCCTGATTTTTTAATGATGGCCATTCTAACTGGTGTGAGATGGTATCTCACTGTGGTTTTGATTTGCATTTATCTGATGGCCAGTGATGATGAGCATTTCTTCATGTGTTTTTTGGCTGCATAAATGTCTTCTTTTGAGAAGTGTCTGTTCATGTCCTTTGCCCATTTTTTGATGGGGTTGTTTGTTTTTTTCTTGTAAATTTGTTTGAGTTCATTGTAGATTCTGGATATTAGCCCTTTGTCAGATGAGTAGGTTGCAAAAATTTTCTCCCATTCTGTAGGTTGCCTGTTCACTCTGATGGTAGTTTCTTTTGCTGTGCAGAAGCTCTTTAGTTTAATTAGATCCCATTTGTCAATTTTGGCTTTTGTTGCCATTGCTTTTGGTGTTTTAGACATGAAGTCCTTGCCCACACCTATATCCTGAATGGTATTGCCTAGGTTTTCTTGTAGGATTTTAATGGTTTTAGGTCTAACATTTAAGTCTTTGATCCATCTTGAATTAATTTTTGTATAAGGTGTAAGGAAGGGATCCAGTTGCAGCTTTCTACATATGGCTAGCCAGTTTTCCCGGCACCATTTATTAAATAGGGAATCCTTTCCCCATTTCTTATTTTGGTCAGGTTTGTCAAAGATCAGATAGTTGTAGATATGCGGCATCATTTCTGAGGGCTCTGTTCTGTTCCATTGATCTATGTCTCCGTTGTGGTACCAGTACCATGCTGCTTTGGTTACTGTAGCCTTGTAGTATAGTTTAAAGTCAGGTAGCGTGATGCCTCCAGCTTTGTTCTTTTGGCTTAGGATTGACTTGGCGATGCGGGCTCTTTTTTGGTTCCATATGAACTTTAAAGTAGTTTTTTCCAATTCTGTGAAGAAAGTCATTGGTAGCTTGATGGGGATGGCATTGAATCTATAAATTACCTTGGGCAGTATGGCCATTTTCACGATATTGATTCTTCCAACCCATGAGCATGGAATGTTCTTCCATTTGTTTGTATCCTCTTTTATTTCATTGAGCACTGGTTTGTAGTTCTCCTTGAAGAGGTCCTTCACATCCCTTGTAAGTTGGATTTCTAGGTATTTTATTCTCTTTGAAGCAATTGTGAATGGGAGTTCACTCATGATTTGGCTCTCTGTTTGTCTGTGATTGGTGTACAAGAATGCTTGTGATTTTTGTACATTGATTTTGTATCCTGAGACTTTGCTGAAGTTGCTAATCAGCTTAAGGAGATTTTGGGCTGAGACGATGGGGTTTTCTAGATATACAATCATGTCATCTGCAAACAGGGACAATTTGACTTCCTCTTTTCCTAATTGAATACCCTTTATTTCCTTCTCCTGCCTGATTGCTCTGGCCAGAACTTCCAGCACTATGTTGAATAGGAGCGGTGAGAGAGGGCATCCCTGTCTTGTGCCAGTTTTCAGAGGGAATGCTTCCAGTTTTTGCCCATTCAGTATGTTATTGGCTGTGGGTTTGTCGTGGATAGCTCTTATTATTTTGAGATACGTCCCATCAATACCTAATTTATTGAGAGTTTTTAGCATGAAGGGTTGTTGAATTTTGTCAAAGGCCTTTTCTGCATCTATTGAGATAATCATGTGGTTTTTGTCTTTGGTTCCGTTTATATGCTGGATTACATTTATTGATTTGCATATGTTGAACCAGCCTTGCATCCCAGGGATGAAGCCCACTTGATTATGGTGGATAAGCTTTTTGATGTGCTGCTGGATTCAGTTTGCCAGTATTTTATTGAGGATTTTTGCATCAATGTTCATCAAGGATATTGGTCTGAAATTCTCTTTTTTGGTTATGTCTCTGCCAGGCTTTGGTATCAGGATGATTCTGGCCTCATAAAATGAGTTAGGGAGGATTCCCTCTTTTTCTATTGATTGGAATAGTTTCAGAAGGAATGATACCAGCTCCTCCTTGTACCTCTGGTAGAATTTGGCTGTGAATCCATCTGGTCCTGGACTCTTTTGGTTGGTAGGCTATTAATTATTGCTTCAATTTCAGATCCTGTTATTGGTCTATTCGGCAATGCAACTTCTTCCTGGTTTAGTCTTGGGAGGGTGTATGTGTCCAAGAATTTATCCATTTCCTCTAGATTTTCTAGTTTATTTGCGTAGAGGTTTTTATAGTATTCTCTGTTGGTAGTTTGTATTTCTGTGTGATTGGTAGTGATATCCCCTTTATCATTTTTATTGTGCCTATTTGATTCTTCTCTCTTTTGTTCTTTATTAGTCTTGCTAGTGGTCTATCAATTTTGTTGATCTTTTCAAAAAACCAGCTCCTGGATTCACTGATTTTTTGAAGGGATTTTTGTGTATCTATCTCCTTCAGTTCTGCTCTAATCTTAGTTATTTCTTGCCTTCTGCTAGCTTTTGACATGTCCTTTTAATTGTGATGTTAGGGTGTCAATTTTAGATCTTTCCTGCTTTCTCTTGTGGGCATTTAGTGCTACAAATTTCCCTCTACACACTGCTTTGAATGTGTCCCAGAGATTCTGGTATGTTGTGTCTTGTTTCTCATTGGTTTCAAAGAACATCTTTATTTCTGCCTTCATTTCGTTGTTTACCCAGTAGTCATTAAGGAGCAGGTTGTTCAGTTTACATGTAGTTGTGCAGTTTTAAGTGAATTTCTTAATCCTGAGTTCTAATTTGATTGCACTGTGGTCTGAGAGACAGTTTGTTGTGATTTCTATTCTTTTACATTTGCTGAGGAGTGCTTTGCTTCCAACTATGTGGTCAATTTTGTAATAAGTGCGATGTGGTGCTGAGAAGAATGTATATTCTATTGATTTGGGGTGGAGAGTTCTGTAGATGTCTATTAGGTCTGCTTGGTGCAGAGCTGAAATCAAGTCCTGGATATCCTTGTTAACCTTCTGTCTCGTTGATCTGTCTAATATTGACAGTGGGGTGTTAAAGTCTCCCATTATTATTGTGTGGGTTTCTAAATCTCTTTGTAGGTCTCTCAGGGCTTGCTTTATTAATCTGGGTGCTCCTGTATTGGGTGCATATATATTTAGGATAGTTAGCTCTTCTTGTTGAATTGATCCCTTTACCATTATGTAATGGCCTTCTTTGTCTTTTTTGATCTTTGTTGGTTTAAAGTCTGTTTTATCAGAGACTAGGTTTGCAAACCCTGCTTTTTTTTTGCTTTCCATTTGCTTGGTAGATCTTCCTCCATCCCTTTATTTTGAGCCTATGTGTGTCTCTGCACATGACATGAGTCTCCTGAGTACGGCACACTGATGGGTCTTGACTCATTATCCAATTTACCAGTCCATGTCTTTTAATTGGGGCATTTAGCCCATTTACATTTAAGGTTAATATTGTTATGTTTGAATTTGATCCTGTCATTATGATGTTAGCTGGTTATTTTGTACAGCACACTGATGGGTCTTGACTCTTTATCCAATTTACCAGTCCATGTCTTTTAATTGGGGCATTTAGCCCATTTACATTTAAGGTTAATATTGTTATGTGTGAATTTGATCCTGTCATTATGATGTTAGCTGGTTATTTTGCCCATTAGTTGATGCAACTTCTTCTTAGCATCGATGGTCTTTACAATTTGGCATGTTTTTGCAGTGGCTGGCACCAGTTGTTCCTTTCCATGTTTAGTGCTTCCTTCAGGAGCTCTTTTAGGGCAGGCCTGGTGGTGACAAAATTTCTCAGCATTTGCTTGTCTGTAAAGGATTTTATTTCTCCACTTATGAAGCTTAGTTTGGCTGGATATGACATTCTGGGTTGAAAATTCTTTTCTTTAAGAATGTTGAATATTGGCCCCCACTCTCTTCTGGCTTGTAGGGTTTCTGCCAAGAGAGCCACTGTTAGTCTGATGGGGTTCCCTTGCAGGGTAACCCGACCTTTCTCTCTGGCTGCCCTTAGCATTTTTTCCTTCATTTCAACCTTGGTCAATCTGACGATTATGTGTCTTGGGGTTGCTCTTCTCAAGGAGTATCTTTGTGGTGTTCTCTGTATTTCCTGAATTTGAATGTTGGCCTGCCTTGGTAGGTTGGGGAAGTTCTCCTGTATAATATCCTGAAGAGTGTTTTCCAGCTTGGTTCCATTCTCCCCGTGACTTTCAGGTACACCAATCAGACGTAGATTTGGTCTTTTCACATAGTCCCATATTTCTTGGAGGCTTTGTTCATTTCCTTTTACTCTTTTTTCTCTAAACTTCTTGCTTCATTTCATTCATTTGATCTTCAGTCACTGATACCCTTTCTTCCATTTGATCAAATCGGCTACTGAAGCTTGTGCATGCATCATTTAGTTCTCATGCCATAGTTTTCAGCTCCATCAGGTCATTTAAGGTCTTCTCTGCACTGTTTTTTCTAGTTAGCCATTTGTCTAATCTTTTTTCATGGTTTTTAGCTTCCTTGCAATGGGTTTGAACATCCTACTTTAGCTCAGAGAAGTTTATTACCTACTTTCTGAAGCCTATTTCTGTCAGCTCATCAAGGTCTTTCTCTGTCCTGCTTTGTTCCATTGCTGGAGAGGAGCTGTAATCCTTTGGAGGAGAAGGGGCACTCTGGTTTTTAGAATTTTCAGGTCTTCTGCTCTGGTTTCTCCCTATCTTCATGGTTTTATCTACCTTTGGTCTTTGATGATAGTGACCTATAGATGGGGTTTTGGTATGGATGTCATTTTTGTTGATGTTGATGCTATTCCTTTCTGTTTGTTAGTTTTCCTTCTAACAGTCAGGCCCCTCAGCTGCAGGTCTGTTGGAGTTTGCTGGAGGTCCACTCCAGACCCTGTTTGCCTAGGTATCACCAGCAGAGGCTGCAGAACAGCAAATATTGCTGCCTGGTCCTTCCTCTGGAAGCTTCATCTCAGAGGGGCACCTGGCTGTATGAAGTGTCAGTCGGCCCCCACTGGGAGGTTTCTCCAATTTAGGCTACACGGAGGTCAGGGACCCACTTTAGGAGGCAGTCCATCCATTCTCAGAGCTCAAACACCATGCTGGGAGAACCACTGCTCTCTTCAGAGCTGTCAGACAGGGATGTTTAAGTCTGCAGAAGTTTCTGCTGCCTTTTATTCAGCTATGCCCTGCCCCCAGAGGTGGAGTCTACAGATGCAGGCGGGCCTCCTTGAGCTGCAATGGGCTCCACCCAGTTGGAGCTTCCAGGCCGCTTTGTTTACCTACTCAATCCTCAGCAATGGTGGACACCCCTCCCCTAGCCAGGCTTGCAGCCTCACAGTTAAATCTCAGACTAGCAGTGAGCAAGGCTCTGTGGGTGTAGGGAACTGCTGAGCCAGGTGTGTGATATAATCTCCTGGTGTGCCATTTGCTAAGGCCGTTAGAAAAGCGCAGCGTTTAGGTGGCAGTGTCCCGATTTTCCCTGTATAGTCTGCCATGGCTTCCCTTGGCCAGGAAAGGGAAATCCCCTGACCCCTTGCACCTCCCAGGTGAGGCGATGCCCTGCCCTGCTTCAGCTTGCCCTCCTTGGGCTGCACCCACTTTCCAACCAGTCCCAATGAGATGAACCATGTACCTCAGTTGGAAATGCAGAAATCACTTGTCTTCTGCATCCATCACGCTGGGAGCTGAAAACCAGAGCTGCTCCTATTCGGCTATCTTGGAATGGACACCACTATTTGGATTTTCTATCTTTTCTTTTTGATTAGTCTAGCTAGCAGTCTATTTTATTAGTTTTCTTAAAAAACAAACTCCTAGATTAACTTATCTTTAGAGTGGCTTTTCGTGTCTCATTATCCTTCAGTTCAGGTCTAATTTTGGTTATTTCTTGTCTTCTACTAGCTTTGCGGTTGGTTTGCTTTTAGTTCTCTAGTTCTTTTAGTTGTGACGTTAAGTTCTTAAATTGAGATCTTTCTAGCTTTTTCATGTGGGCATTTAGTACTATAAATTTCCCTCTTAACACTGCCTTAACTGTTTCCCAGAGATTCTGGTATGTTGTATCTTTGTTCTCATTAGTTTCAAAGAACTTCTTGACTTCTGTCTTAATTTCATTATTTCATTATTACCCAAAAGTCATTCAGGTGTAGGTTATTCAATTTCCATCTAATTGTATGGTTTTGGGTGACTTTCTTAGTCTTGATCTCTAATTTTAATGCACTCTGGTCCAAGAGACTGGTTGTTATAATTTCAGTTCTTTTGAATTTGCTGAGGAGTGTTTTGTCTCAGATTATGTGGTTGACTTTAGAGAATGTGCCATGTGGCAATGAGAAGAATGTATATTCTGTGGTTTTGGGTGAAGAGTTCTGTAGATGTCTATCAGGTCTATTTGATGCAGTGCTGAGTTCAGGTCTTTGGTCTTTGATGATGGTGACCTATAGATGGGGTTTTGTTAATTTTCTGCCTCGATAATCTAATACTGTCAGTGGAGTGCTGAAGTTTCTCACTATTATTTAATGGAAGTCTAAGTCTCTTTGAAGGTCTCTAAGAACTGGGTGTTCCTATGTTGGGTGCATATATATCTAGGATAGTTAGGTCTTCTTGTTGAATTGAACCCTTCACCATTATGTAATGCCCTTCTTTGTCTTTTGTGATCTTTGTTGGCTTAAAGTATGTTTTGTCTGAAACTAGGATTGCAACCCCTCCTTTCTTCTGTTTTCAATTTGATTGGTAGATTTTTCTCCATTTCTTTATTCTGAGACTATGTGTGTCATCACATGTGAAATGGGTCCCTTGAAGTAAGTGTACCAATGGGTCTTGGTTCTTTACCAAGCTTGCCATTCTGTGCCTTTTAATTGGGACATTTAGCCCATTTACATTCAAGGTTAGTATTGATATGTGTGAATTTGATCCTGTCATCATGATATCAGCTGGTTATTAGTCAGATTTGTTTGTATGGTTGCTTTACAGTGTCACTGGTCTGTGTGCGTGTGTTTCCATATTTAGTGCTTCCTTCAAGAGGCAGGTCTGGTGGTAATAAATTCCCTCAGCATTTGCTTGTCTCAGAAGGATCTTATTTCTCCTTCACTTATAAAGTTTAGCTTGGCTGGATATGAAATTCTGGGTTGAAATATCTTTTCTTTAAGAATGTTTAATATGGGCCCCCATTCTCTTTTGGCTGAGAGGTCAGCTGTTAGTCTGATGGGCTTCCCTTTGTAGGTGACCTGACCTTTCTCTCTACCTGCCTTTAACATTTTTTTCTTTCATTTCAACCTTGGAGAATCTGATAATTATGTGTATTGGGGATGATCTTCTTGTGAAGTATCTTGCTGCAGTTCTCTGCATTTCCTGAATTTCAATGTTGGCCTCTCTAGCTAGGTTGGGGAAGTTTTCATGGATGATAACCTGAAACACATTTTCCAAGTTGCTTACACTCTCCCCATGTCATTCAAGGACACCAATGAGTCATGGATTTTGTCTCTTCACATATCCCATATTACTCAGATGTTTTAGTCATTTCTTTTCATTCTTTTTTCTCTATTCTTGTCTGACTGTCTTATTTCATAAAGCCAGTTTGCAAACTCTGAGTTCCTTTCCTCATCTTGATATATTCTACTATTAAAATTTGTGGTTTCATTTTGAAATTCTTGAAGTATATATTCAGTTCTACCAGATTGCTTATGTTCTTTTCTATACTGGCTATTCTGTCTGTTAGTTCCTGTATCGTCTTACCATGATTCTTAGCTTCCTTTGATTGGGTTTCAATGTACTCTTGTATCTCAATGATCTTTGTTCCTCTCCATATTCTGAATTCTATTTCTGTCATTTCAACCATCTCAGCCTAGTTCAGAACCCTTGCTGGAGAGGTACTGCAGTAGTTTGGAGGAAAAAAATCATTCTGGCATTTTGAATTGATTTACATCCATGGTGCTGCAAAGGACATGATTTTATTCATTTGTATGAATGCATAGTACTCCACTGAGTATATGTACCACATTTTCTATATCCAATCCACCATTAATGGCCACTTGAGTTGACTCCATTTCTTTGCTATTGTAAATTGTGCTTCATTAAACATATGAGTGTAAGTGTCTTGTTGGTAGAACAATTTATTTTTCCTTGGGTATATACCCAATAATGGGATTGCTGAGTCAAATGGTAATTCCATGTTTAGTTCTTTGAGAAACTGCCAAACGACTTCCACAAGGCTTGAACTAATTTGCATTACCACTAATAATGTATAAGCTTTCCCTTTTCTCCACACCCTTGCCAACATCTCCTATTTATTGACTTGTTTGTAATAATCATTGTGACTGGTGTGAGATGGCATCTCATTATGGTTTTGATTTGCATCTCTCTAATGACTAGTAATGATGAGCATTTTTTTCCATGTATTTTTTGGCCACATGCATGTCTCCCTTTGAGAAGTGTCTGTTCATGTCCTTTGCCCACTTTTTAATGGAGTTTTTTTTTTTCTCATTGATTCGTTTAAGTTCCTTACATATTCTGGACATTAGACTTTTGTCAGACACATATTTTGCAAATATTTTCTTCCAATCTGTAGGTTATCTGTTTCCTCCCTTGATAGTTTCTTTTGCCATGCAAAAGTTTTTAGTTTAATTAGGTATCCTACATCCATTTTTTTTTTGTCACATTTGTGTTTGAGGAGTTAGGAGGTCTTTGCCTAGGCCAATGCCTAAAAGAATATTTCCTTGGTTTTCTTCTAGAATTTCAAAAGTTTGAGGTCTTACATTTAAGTATTTAATCCATCTTGAGTTAGTTTTTGTATAGGGTGATAGGTAAAAGTCCAGTTTCATTCTTCTGCATATGGTTAGCCAATTTCCCAGCATTATTTATTGAACAGGACATCCTTTCCTCATTATTTGATTGAGTCACCTTTGTCAAAGATCAGTTGATTGTATGTTTGCAGCTTTATATCTGAGTGCTCTATTATGTTCCACTGGTCTATGTTTCTGTTTTTGTACCAGTACCATGCTGTTTTGGTTACCATAGTCCTGTAGCATAATCTGAAGACAGGTAATGTGATACTGCATGATTCATTGTTTTGCTAAGGGTTGCCTTGGCTATTTAGACTCTTTTTTGATTCCATATGAATTTTATAATAGTTTTTTATCTAATTCTGTGAAAAATGATGTTGGTACTTTGATAGAAATAGCATTGAATCTGTAGATTACTGTGGGCAGTATAGACATTTTAATGATATTGATTCTTCCTGTCCATGAGCACAGAATGTTTATGCATTTGTTTGTGTCATCTTTGATCTCTTTCATCAGTGTTTTGTAATTCTGTTTCGTAATTCTCCTTGTAGAAATATTTCACCCCCCTTTTTAGATATATTCCTAGGTATTTCATTTTTGTGTGTGTGGCTGTTGCAAATGGGACTGTGTTCTTAATTTGGTGCTTAGCTTGAACATTATTGGTGTATAGAGGGGCTGATATTTTTAAAGGGATAAAAGACAAAAACGATCAGACACAAATTCCATACTCAGCAACATTATCCTTCAAAACAAGACTCTTTAACACCTCCAAAAAAATCACACTAGCTCACCAGCAATGGTTCCAAACAAAGAAGAAATCCCTGATTTACCTGAAAAAGAATTCAGGAAATTAGTTATTAAGCTAATCAGGGAGGCACCACAGAAAGATGAAGCTCAATGCAAGGAAATCCAAAAAACGATCCAAGGGGAAAATATTCAAAGAAATAGATAGCACAAAGAAAAACCAGTCAAAACTTCAGGAAACATTGAACACACTTACAGAAACGCAAAATGCTCTGGAAATTCTCAGCAATACAATTGAACAAGTGGAAGAAAGAAATTCAGAGCTTGAAGACAAGGTCTTTAAATTAACCCAAACCAACAAAGACAAAGTAAAAAAATAAGAAAATATGAACAAAGCCCCTAAGAAGTCTGGGATTATGTTAAGTGACCAAATCTAAGAATAATTGATGTTCTGAGAAAAAGAAAAATCTAAAGGTTTGGAAAACATATTTGGGGAAATAATCAAGGAAAACTTCCCTGGACTTGCTAGAGACCTAGACATCCAAATACAAGAAGCACAAGAACACCTGGGAAATTTATTGCAAAAAAATAATTGCCTAGGCACATTGTCATCAAGTTATCTAAAGTTAACATGAAGGAAAGCATCTTAAGAGCTGTGGGATAAAAGCACCACGTAACCTATAAAGAAAAACCTATCAGATTAACACCAGATTTCTCAGCAGAAACCCTACAAGCTAGAAGGGATTGGGACCCTATCTTCAGCTCCTCAAACAAAACAATTATCAGTCAAGAAATTTGTATCCAGTGAAACTGTCACATATGAAGGAAAGATACAATCTTTTTCGACAAACAAATATAGAGAGAATTCACAGCTATCAAGCCACCACTACAAGAACTGCTAAAAGGAGTTCTAAATCTTGAAAAAAAAAATCCTGGAGACAAGTCAAAACAGAACCTCTTTAAAGCATAAATCTCACAGGACCTATAAAACAAAAATACAATTTAAAAAGTGAAAACGAAAAAACAAGGTACACAGGCAACAAATAATATAGTGAATGGAATGGTACCTCACATCTCAATACTAACATTGAATATAAATGGCTTAAATGCACCACTTAAAAGGTACAGAACCACAGAATAAATAAGAATCCACAAACGAACTATCTGGTGCCTTCAAGAGACTCACCTAACACATGAGGACTCACATAAACTTAAAGTAAAGGTGTGGAAGAAGGGATCTCATGCAAACGGACACCAAAAGTGAGAAGGGGTATCTATTCTTATATCAGACAAAGCAAACTTTAAGGCAACAGCAGTTTAAAAAGACAAAGAGGGACATTACATAATGGTAAAAGGCCTTGTCCAACAGGAAAATATCACAATCCTAAACATATATGCATTTATCACTGGTGCTCCCAATTTTATAAAACAATTACTAATAGACCTAATAAACAAGATAGCAGCACAATGATAATGAGGGACTTCAATATTCCACTGACAGCACTAGACAGGTCATCAAGACAGAAAGCCAATGAAGAAACAATGGATTTAAACTAGACCTTGGAACAAATTGACTTAACAGATATATACAGAACATTCCATCCAATAACCACAGAATACACCTTCTATTTAACAGCACATGGAACTTTCTCCAAGATAGACCATGTGATAGCCCACGAAAACGAGCCTCAATAAGTTTAAGAAAATTGAAGTTATATCAAGCACTCTCTCAGACCACAGTGAAATAAAACTGGAAATCAACTCCAAAAGGAACCTTCAAAACCATGGAAATACATGTAAATTAAATTACCTGCTCCAGAATGATCACTGGGTCAAAAACGAAATCAAGATGAAAATTAAAAAATTCTTCAAACTGAATGGCAACAGTGACACAATCTATCAAAACCTCTGTGATATGGCAAAGGTGGTGCTAAGAGGAAAGTTCTTTTTGATGTTCAGCCTACATGAAAAAGACTGAAAGAGCGCAACCTGACATTTTAAGGTCACACCTCAAGGAACTAGAGAAACAAGAACAAACTAAACCCAAACCCAGCAGAAGAAAGGAAATAACCAAGATCAGAGCAGAACTAAATGAAACTGAAACAAAAAAAATTACAAAAGATAAATGAAACAAAAACCTGGTTCTTTGAAAAGATAAATAAAATTGATAGACCATTAGCAAGATTAACCAAGAAGAGAGAAAATCCAAATAACCTCAGTAAGAAATGAAATGGAAGACATTACAACTGACACCAGTGAAATACAAAAGATCATTCAAGACTATTATGAACACCTTTATGCACATAAACTAGAAAACCTAGAAGAGATAGATAAACCAATGGGAAACTACTAACCTCCTAGCTTAAATCAGGAAGAATTAGATACCCTGAACAGATGAATAACAAGCAGCAAGATTGAAATGGTAATTTAAGAACTATCAACAAAAAAAAAAGTCCAGGACCAAAAGGATTCACAACAGAATCCTACAAGACATTCAAAGAATTGATACCAATTCTTTTGACACTATTCCACAAGATAGAGAAAGACAGAGCCCTCCCTAATTTAGTCTATGAAGGCAGCACCACCCTAACACCAAAATCAGGAAAGTACATAACCAAAAAAGAAAGCTACAGACCAATGTCCCTGATGAACATAGATGCAAATATCCTTAACAAAATACTAGCTAACTGAATTCAACAACATATCAAAAAGATAATCCACCATAATCAAGTGGGTTTCATACCAGGGATGCAAGAATGGTTTAACATATGCAAGTCAATAAATGTGATACACCACATAAACAGAATTAAAAACAAAAATCATATGATCATCTCAATAGATGCAGAAAAAGGATTCAACAAAATCCAGCATCGCTTTATGATTAAAATTGAGCGAAATCAGCATACAAGGGACATACTTCAATGTAATAAAAGCCATCTATGACAAATCCACAGCCAATGTAATACTGAATGGGGAACAGTTGAAGGCATTTCCTCAGAGAACTGGAACAAGAAAAGGATGCCCACTCTCACCGCTTCTCTTCAGCATAGTACTGGAAGTCCTAGCCAAAGCAATCAGGTAAGAGAAAGAAATAAAGGGCATCCAAATCAGTAAAGAGGAAGGTGAACTGTCACCATTTGCTGGCAATATGATCATTTACCTGGAAAATCCTAAAGACTCCTCCAGAAAGCTCCTAGAACTGATAAATGAATTCAGCAGTTTCTGGATACAATATCAATGTACACAGATCAGTAGCTCTTCTATACACCAACAGTGACCAAGCAGAGAATCAAATCAAGAACTCAAACCCTTTTACAATAGCTGCAAAAAAAAAAAAAATACTTAAGAATATACTTAACCAAGGATTCGAAAGACCTCTACAAGGAAAACTACAAAACACTGTGAAGTAAATCATACATGACATAAACAAATGGAAACACATCCCATGCTCATGGATGGATAGAATCAATATTGTGAAAATGACCATACTGCCAAAAGCAATCTACAAATTCAATGCAATCCCCATCAAAATACCACCATTATTCTTCACAGAATTAGAAAAAACAATTCTAAAATTCATATGGAAACAAAAAAGAGGGTGCATAGCCAAAGCAAGACTAAGCAAAAGAACAAATCTGGAGGCATCACACCACCTGATTTCAAACAATACGATAAGGCCATAGTCACCAAAACAGCATGGTACTGGTATAAAAATAGGCACATAGACCAATGGAACAAAATGGAGCACCCAGAAATAAACCCACACTTACAGCCAACTGATATTCAACAAAGCAAACAAAAACATAAAGTGGGGAAAGGACACCCTTTTCAACCAATGGTGCTGGGACAATTGGCTAGCCACATGTGGGAGAATGAAACTGGATCCTCATCTCTCACATTATATAAAAATCATCTCAAGATGGATTAATGACTTAAATCTAAGACGTGAAACTATAAAAATTCTAGAAGATAACATTGGAAAAGCCCTTCTAGACATTGGCTTAGACAAGAATTTCACGACCAAGAACCCAAAAGCAAATGCAATAAAAACAAAGATAAGTAGCTGGCACTTAATTAAACTAAAGAGGTTTTGCATAGCAATAGAAACAATCAGCAGAGTAAACATACAACCCGCAGAGTGGGAGAAAATCTTTGACATCTATACATCTGACAAAGGACTGATATCCAGAATCTACAACAAACAAACAAATCAACAAGAAAAAAATAAACGGTTGGGCACAGTGGCTCACTCCTGTAATCCCAGTACTTTGGGAGGCTGAGGTGGGCAGATCATGGGGTCAGGACTTCGAGACCAGCCTGGCCAATATGGTGAAACCGCATCTCTACTAAAAATACAAAAATTATCCAGGCGTGGTGAAGTGTGCCTGTAGTCCCAGCTACTCAGGGGGCTGAGACAGGAGAATTGCTTGAACCCAGGAGGCAGAGGTTGCAGTGAGCTCAGATTGGGCCACTGTACTCCAACCTGGGTGACAGAAACTCCGTCTCAAAAAAAAAATTATATCAAAAAGTAGGCTAAGGAAGTGAATAGACAATTCTCAAAAGAAGATATACAAATGGCCAAGAAACACATGAAAAAATGCTCAACATCACTAATGATCAAGAAAATGCAAATCGAAAGCACAATGTGATACCACTTTACCTAAGCTAGAATGGCTATTATTAAAAAATAAAAAAAAAACAGTAGATGTTGGCATGGATGCAGTGATCAAGAAAAACTTCTACCCTGCTGGTGGGAATGTAAACTAGTACAGCCACTATGGAAAACAGTGTGAAGATTCCTTAAAGAACTAAAAGTAGAACCAACTGATCCAGTAATCCCACTACTGGGTATCTACCCAGAGGAATAGATATGATGAAATACCAACTCTGCCATAAAAAGGAATAAATTAATGGTATTATATATATATAGAATTAATGGTATTTGCAGAGACCTGGATGAGATTGAGGACTTTTTTTTTTTTTTGAGATGGAGTTTTGCTTTTGTTGCCCAGGCTGGAGCACAATGGTGTGATCTTGGCTCACCGCAACCTCTGCCTCCCAGGTTCAAGCGATTCTCCTGCCTCAGCTTCCCGAGTAGCTGGGATTACAGGCATGTGACACCATTTTTAGTAGAGATGAGGTTTCTCCATGTTGGTCACACTGGTCTCGAACAACCGACCTCAGGTGATTCACCTGCCTCAGCCTCCCGAAGTGCTGGGATTAAAGGCGTGAGCCACCGCGCCTAGCCAAGATTGGAGACTATTATTCTAAGTGAAGTAAGTCAGGAATGGAAAACCAAGCATCGTATGTTCTCACTGATAAGTGGGAGCTAACCTACGAGGGTTCAAAGGCATAAGAATGATACAATGGACTATGGGGACTTGGGGGGAAAGGGTGGGAGTGGGGTGAGGGATAAAGAATACAAATAGGGTGTAGTGTATGCTGCTCTGATGATGGGCATGCCAAAACCTCACAAATCACCACTATAGAACTTATTTATATAACCAAACACCACCTGTACACCAATAACCTGTGGAAAAATAAAAATTTAAAGTAATAATAATAAAAAAACAGGCCACATGGCTACACTAGGTGTCAAAAAAAAGAAATATAGAAATCGAATATAAGCTATTGCATAGATAAACATAAAAGTCTGTATTACTGCATTTTGGATTGCAACTTCTCTTTTTATAATATTTCCTATATGATTTAAAAAGACAAATAAATACACATCACTATAAATTTATATATAAATAGTCACACAATAACCAACAATGTAATTTGTGAAAGCAACTGTGAAGGCAGGGAATGGAACTGTATAGTAATGTAGTTATTGTATGGCATTGAAGCAAAATTTGTAAAAACTTAAATAATATTGTTATAAATTTATGATTTTAATTAGAACCTTTATGGTAATCACTAAGAAATTTTCCTAAAAGTACACACAAAAAGAAATCAGAAGGAAATCCAAACAATACACTCCAAATAACAAAACACAAACAAGACAAATGGAGGATACAAAGAATAAAAAAGTATAAAACATATAGAAAACAAATACCCAAATGGCAGAAGTAAATCCTTCCTCAAACAGATATGTTATATGTGAATGGATTAAATGCTCCAATTAAAAGGCAGAGATATGACAAAATGGATTTGAAAAATATGATCCAAGAGTATGCTGTCTACAAGAAATTCACTTTAGTTCTAAAGATATAAATATATTGAAATTAAAAAGATACACAAAGACATTCCTTTCAAATAGTAACCAGAAGAGAGTTGGGGTGGTTATACAGTAATACTATTGGACAAAACAGACTTTGACTTGAAAACAATTGCAAGATACAAATAAGGACTTTGTATATTGATAAAAGGGTCAATTTATCAAGAAGATATAAACATTACACACAAGAAAGAACAGAGAAGTGGAGTATGCACATATTGACAGAATTAAAGGGAGAAAACATAGTTATACAATAATAGATATTTCAATACTAGACTTTTAATAATACATACAACAAAATAACTGAAGCTCAATAGGAAATAGAAGACTCGAACAACACTAGACCTAACAGACACAGACAGAACACTCTCCCCAACAACAGCAGAATGCATATTCTTTTCAAGTGTATATGGAACATTAGCTAAGATAGCCCATATGTTAGGCTACAAAATAAGTCTCAATAAATTTTAAAAGACTGAAATTACACAAAGAATATTCTCTGACTATGATAAAATGAAGCTAGAAGTCAATAATAGAAGAATAACTAGAAAATTCACAAATATGTGGAAATTAAATGATACATTCAAAATAAATGGGTCAAAAGATGAATCACACAAGAAATCAGAAAATATCTTGGGACAAATGCAAACAAAACTTAACATACCACAGTAATGGGATGCAGCAAAAGCAAGGCTAAGTGAGGAATTTATAGCTATAGACACATACATTTATAAAAGAAGAAAGATTCTAAACTAACAACCCAATACTACACCTTAAAGAATTAGAAAATAAATGTCAAACTTAACCCAAAGTTAGCAGAAGAAAGGAGATAAAGATTAAAAGAGGTAAACAAAATAGAAAGCAGTAGAGACTCAACAAAACCAAAAGGTGGTCCTTAGAAAAAAAATCCACAAAATGACAAGACTTTAGCTATACAGAAGGAGAAAAAAAGAGGATACACAAATAGCTAAAACTGGAGATGAAAGTTAGGACATTACTACAAATACAGAAAAAAACAGACAAATCTTAGAAATACAAATTACCCTTGCTGGCTCAAGATGAAATAGAACACCCTAACAGTCCTATAACAAGTAAAGATATTAAATCAATACTTAAAAACCTCCTAACAAAGAAAATCCCAGGACCTTATGGCTTTGCTGATGAATTCAAACATACATTTAAAGAATTAACATCAATTTTTCTCAAACACTAACAAAAAAATAGAAAATAAGGAAACACTTTCTAGCTCCTTCTATGATGTCAGAATTACCCTGATACCAAAGTCATATAAAGACATCATATCTTTAGGGGTGATAAAAATGTTCTGGAACTAGTTAGAGGTAGTTACACAACACTGTGAATGTCCTAAATGCCACTAAATTGTTCACATTCAAATGGTTAATTTCATATCTGTGAGGTTCACTTCATCAAAAAAGTGAATAGTAGGAACAATAATGTATGCCAATTAAAAATATGATTTAGCGGGTCAGGGATCTCAAAATGAAATTCAGACTGTTACCAACAATCTAAATTACAAATGGATGAAACACTTCACTGAAGAGGGTGAAGAAAAAAGATGCTGACCTAAGTAATTTTAGAAATCAGTGGAGTCTCAGATTGCAAAAAACATTGTACATAAGCACTGTACTCTAGTTGATAAACTTTTTCCCACGTGGGTATGGGTTAACAATTCTAGTACTGCCATAGATGTACACTAGATTTTAATAATTAAGTAAGTAGATGGCAGATGTTGACATCCTGTTTTTTTTCTGTTGGAGTAAGAATTCAGAGATAGGCAAGGGGAGCAGGTTAGAATGATTCATGTGGTAGTGGATTAAAGTTGATGATCACAGTATGAACTCATGTTTAGCTTCCTATAGAAACTGCTTCCATATAGAAATATTTATAGATATGCGTATATACATTGCTTAATAAACACACATATATCTTCTGGCTCTGTCTGCTGAGAGGCTTTATAAACAATAACATCCTGGTGGCAACCTGATGCTCAGATCTTGGTTTCGAATACCATTCTCCAACAAAAAGAATCAGAGGTCCTTGGAGACATGGCTGATTCTAGGGCTGGGACAAGAAATATGCGGAATGAGCCTGGATTATCTTGAAGTACCTGAAAATAAGAAAGTGCTCAAAAATAAAAAATAGAAAAAAAATCCACAATGATCAAAATATATCAAACCGATACAAGAGCCAATGGAAAGAACTTCCAATAGCCAAAACTGGAACAATCTGAGTGACAAAGTAAATGAAGTAGTACAGGATTATGGCCCAAAGTGTAAAATAAGTATACATGAGTCCCTAAGCAAATGATGGAATAAATTAAATAAATAAGAAAATATAAATTTTGCATATGCGGAATTCTAAGTAATTCATGTAGGTATTTTACCTGTAAGGAAGTGGAGCATAAACCTCCACCTCTTAAATGTGGGCTGTGTATAGTTCCTTCCAAAGAGTAATATGGAAAGGGAAGGAAGGGTAAATCTACAGTGGTGAGACCTGGCAAACAGTACCTCAGCCAGGCTTATAAGGTCAATTTCAACAGTGATATCATGTTAATGGTATGTATGCTTGATATGATGTGATGAGGGTCAGAATTAATCTCTGTGATCTTTTCCCCAAAACCCATAATATCAGTCTATTTATGAAAAAATGTACAAATCCCCATTAAGAGGCATTCTAAAAAATGCCTGACCCCTCAAAATTGTCTAGGTCATAAAAACAAGAAAGAGAAACTGTCACAGCCAACAACAGCTTAAGAAGACATGATGACTAAATATAATGTAGTATCCTGGACCCAATTCTGGAACAGAATAAGAACATTAGCTACAAACCAAGGAAAACTGAACAAAGCATGGACTCATGTTAAGTGTAACAATAACATTATCAGAACAACCCTCGTCATCATCATTACCATTATCATCAATGTATCAGTATTGGTTCATGAATTGTAACAAATATACCATTCTAACGTAAGATGTTAGTAATAGCGGAAACCGTGTTCAGGGTATATGGAAACTCACTATACTATCTTTGTAATTTTTCTGTAAACACAAATCTGTTTTAAAAAATAAAGTTTTTATTTTTAAAAGTCATAAGTGTAGTGATTGTCAAATTTTATTCTACTTAAAGATTAGCTAAGGAAATTTAGAAAAATGTCCATTTCAATTACCTCCCGAAGGTCTTGATTCAGTGAGTCTGGGAAAGAGTGTATGAATCCTCCTTAACATGCTTCCAAAGTGATTCACATTTTAAGACACAGTGGTGCAGAGGAAGGCCACCAGGATTCCATCTCAGCTTGGCTTCTTTCATAATCTGTAAAGAGATCAGCGGCTTTGCTCCCCCAACCCTGCCCCATGAAGATAGGAGAGTATTGTTGTATTTGTGTGAAATTCATGTCTCCAAATCAAGTTTGGGAAGAGACTTCCAACTTTCTGGATCCCACCCTGCCATGAAAATCAAAGGTGGCTCCCCCTAGAGGAGGCTGGGGTATTGTCAAAACAGGGGTGTTTCTGGATTGATTGTGGGTAGAAATATCAGTTATCTGTCCATAACTCCCCAAAGAATGGAATAAAGTCCATATTCTTAGTAAGGCATGCAAGGCCTATTATTCTCTGGCTCCTGCCTACTTTTCCACTCCTGTTTTCCATTCCCTTGTGCAAATTATACTCGATCCTAGTGAAAATGCTTCCTAAAGTCCCAGTGCTGTTTCTTACCTCTGCAACCATGCAATGCCATTCTCTCAGCCTTAATTAAGATTTTCTTCTCATTGCCTACTTATGTTTCAAGATGCAGCAGCAATATAAACTTCCCAATAGATATTTTTTCTGACTTCTCCAAGAAAAATGACAGCAACTTTTCCAATATTTCCTGGTGGCCAGCTATACTTCCACTTCTGGTAGGACACATACTATTGTGGAATGACAGACTTTTCCACTCTCTGTATACATTAGAGAGCAAGACCCATGCTGAATTTACTGAATTCCTCTTTTTGAAATCGTAGTTCCCATGCTGGATTTGTTAAATTCATCTTTGAAATTGTAGTTCCTGGCATGTTGCCTTGTCAGAGCCATAAATGCTTATGACTGGATGAATAGAATGATAAATTCTTGATTCTACCCATTGTTTTTCAGAGGAAAGATGCCAAATAAATTCAACTAATAATAATGATGCCATGCAACACAACTGGTTTGTGTGTGGTATTATACTTAATTAAAACAAGGAAAAAATCATAAGTATATTCTCAGAAGAAATTTGACGCAACAATAGCAAAAGAGCTATATCTTGTAATTTTGAAGTATTCAGTAGGTACCCTGTGGATGTTGAAATAAGCCCTAATAAGGTTTAAAAACTCAGGACTAAAGAAGAGCTAGAAGCTAACATTGAGGATCCAACTGGTTATACATTTTCTCTATAATTAAATTAGAAGCTTCTCAAGGGAAAATAGCATTATTGCAACCTTATGCCAAGACCTGCAGGTACTTTGCATTCTTCAAATAATGCCCAGAAGCTTGTAGAGAGCTTCAGTATCTCCCATTTTACAGTAATGAATCCTGAAGCTCAGCAAGTTAAAGTGTTACCCACATTCACTCTTTAATGGGAGGCAGAGTTGAGGCTCACAGCCTGGCTGTCTGTACTTCTCACTGATTTCATCTTTCCCCTTCCTTTCCATCTCCCCACCTCTGCTGGACCTGGCAGGAGACACCAGGTGAGTTGACCAACTACTGTTATCATTGCTAAGAATGATGTTACCTGCTTTTTTGTAAATTCCCTTTGTCAGATTGAGGAAGTTTCCTTACATTGTTTTTGACTATCTTCATTACGGAAAGTGTTAGATTTTTTTCAAGTGCCTTTTCTGCATCTCTTGAGAGAATCTTATGGTTTTTGCTTTATTCTACTAATATTGTGTATTAATTCTGTTTTCTTTTTTCAACTTGCAAATTTTTGTGGATACATAGTAGGTGTAATATTTATTGTATAATATTGATTGATTTGTATACATTGAACCAACTTTGTACTTCTTGGACAAATTCTACTTGGTCATTCTGCATAATCTTTTTTAATGGTGTTAGATTTGGTTTCCTAGTATTTGTTAAGAATCTTAGGGCCAATATTTACTGTGATATTTTTTGACCTATCAATTAAGAGTGTATTGTTTAATTTCCACATATTTGTGCAATTATTTATTTCTAGTATCATCCCATTGCGATTTGAGAAAATAATTTGTATGATTTCAATTATTTCAAATATATAGAGATTATTTTATGGCCTAACATATGGTCTATTGTGATGGAAATTGTTCCATATGCACTTCAGAAAAATATACATTATGCTATTGTTGGTTGGAATGTTCATTAGACGTCTGTTAGGTCTCATTGGCTTATATTGTTATTCAAGTTTTGTAGCTCCTTGCTAATCTTCTGTCTCATTGTTCTATTTATTATAGAAAGCAAAGATTTAAAATTGTCGCCCATAATTGTTGAATTTTCTATTGCCCCCTTCAATTCTCTCAGTTTTTGCTTCAGTTACTTTGGGACTCTGTTAGGTATATACACATGCATATACATGCACACATGCACACTTACACATATACACATATTTTTATAATCGTTATAGCTTCTTGATGAATTTATTTTTTAATAATATTTAATGTCCTTCTTTGTTTCTTGAAACAATTTTTGCTCCTCTGACTGATTTATTTCCGGTGACCTATTCTCGAGCTCACTGATCCTTTCTTCTGCTTGATCTTGTCAGCTGTTGAACGCCTCTGGTGTTTCAGTTTAATTAATGTGTCCTTTAGCTCCAATATTTCTGTTCAGGGTAAATATTATCTCTCTTTGTTGAGATTCTCACTTTGTTCGCTCATTGTTTTCTTGACCTCAGTGGGCCATCTTTATGTGAGTTATTTTAATTCTATTAGGAAAATGATACAGCTTCATTTCATTAAGATCAATTTCTTAAATTTTACTTTATTCCTTTGTTTGGAATCTTCGCCTGATTCATCATTTTCCTTGACTCTCTATGTTGGTTTCTGTGCATTAGGCAAAATAGTCACCTCTCCTGGTCTTCATAGACTGGCCTCCTACAGGAGAAGACCCCCACTAATCAGCTCAGCTAGAGAGACTGGGGCCTCTGCCAATTCTTTTCTTCCCCAAGGTAAAGCAGGCAGCTGTAGTTTTTGTATACTTGCTTTGTGTTGTGCAGGGTGAAGAATCACTTGTGTCTACTAGCCTAGACTGCCGTCTCTATTCTCCCCCAGGTTGCGAGACTGTCCCAGACTAATCAGAGCTTCAAGACCAGCAAGATAAAAGCCAGTCCTTTGGAGAGCTCCCTCAGAAAAGTTAGGATTGTGGAAACTAGGTGTCTCTTTCTGATTGTAAGGAGCTAATCTAAGAGGGGGGTCTCTGCTGAGAGCATGGTTTCAATATCCCTACTGGCTTTTGATTTCATATTTTCCTGGAAGCAACAGGCTTTCAATTAATTTATGATTTCTCACAAAGCCAATTTGTTCATGAATTGTTGCTAAATTAGTAGCAACGATGGGAAAGGAGGAGGAGCCAGGGCCTCCTACTCCTCTAACCTGCTGAATCACTCTTCTTGTGACAAGTTTTAATATAAAATTTATTTTGTCTGATATATTTTGGCCACTCCAGGTCTCTTCTTGTTACTGTTTGCATGACATGTATTTTCCATAGTTTTACTTTTAAGATGGCAAGATGACCATTCAAATACTTTCCATAATAAGATGAGATATAACAAAGATAAAGAAAAAAGAAACAAAAAAATGAACAAAGCCCTCAAGAAATTTGGGTTTATGTTAAATGGCCAAACCTAAGAATAATTGGTGTTTACGAGGACAAAGAGAAATCTAAAAGTTTGGAAAACATATTTGAGGGAATAATCAAGGAAAACTTCTCTGGCCTTGCTAGACATCTAGACATCCAAATACAAGAAGCTCAAAGAACACCTGGGAAATTCTTTGCAAAAAGATCATCACCCAGGCACATAGTCCTCAGGCTATCTAAAGTCAAGACAAAGGAAAGAATCTTAAGAGCTGTGAGGCAAAAGCATCAGGAAATCTATAAAGAAAAACCTATCAGATTGACAGCAGATTTCTCAGCAGAAACCTTACAAGCTAGAAGGGATTGGGGTCCTATCTTTAGCCTCCTCAATCAAAATAATTGGCAGCCAAGAATTTTGTATATAGCAAAACTAGGCTTCATAAATGAAGGAGAGATAAAGTCTTTTTCAGACAAACAAATGCTGAGAGAATTCGCTACTACCAACCCAGCATAACAAGAAATGCTGAAAGGTGTTCTAAATCTTGAAATAAAACTTTGAAATAACACCAAAATAGAACCTCTTTAAAGGATAAATCTCTCAAGGCCTATACAACAATAACACAATGAAAAAAATGTATTCAGGCAAGAACTAGCATGATGAATGGAATAGTACCTCACATCTCAATACTAACATTGAATGTAAATGGCCTAAATGCTCCACTTAAAAGATACAGAATAACAGAAAAAATAAAAATCCACCAACCAAGTATCTGCTGTCTTCAAGAGACTCACCTAACACATAAGAACTCACATAAACTTAAGGTAAAGGGGTGGAAAAAGATATTCCATGCAAATGGAAACCAAAATCCAGCAGGAGAAGCTCTTCTTATACCAGACAAAACAGAATTTAGAGCAACAACAGTTTAAAAAAACAAAGAGGAACATTATATAATGATAAAAGGATAAGTCCGAGAGGAAAATATCCCAATCTTAAATATATGTGTACTTAACATGGGAGTTCCCAAGTTTATAAAACAATCATTACTATACTTAAGAAATGAAATAGACAGCAACATAATAACAGTGGGGGACTTCAATACTGCACTGACAGGACTAGACAGGTCATCAAGACAGAAAGTCAACAGAGAAACAATGGACTTAAACTATACCTTAGAACAAATGGACTTAACAGATATTTACAGAACATTCTACCAGCAACTGCAGAATATACATTCTATTCATCAGCACATGGAACATTCTCCAAGATAGACCATATGGCAGGCCAAAAAACAAGCCTCAATAAATTTTAAAAAATCGAAATTATATCAAGTATTCTCTCAGACCACAGTGAAATAAGATTTAAAATAAACTCCAAAAGGAGCACTAAAAACCATGCAAATACTTGGAAATTAAATAACCTGCTCCTGAATAATCACTGGGTCAACAATGAAATCAAAAAGAAAATTAAAACATTATTTGAACTGAACAATAATAGTGACACAGCTTAACAAAACCTATGGGACACAGCAAAAGTGGTGCTAAGAGGAAAGTTCATAGCATTAAATGCCTACATCAAAAAGCCTGAAAGAATACAGAAAATGTAAGATCACATATCACAAGGAACTAGAGAAACAAGTACAAACCAAACCCAAACCCAGCAGAAGAAAAGAGATAGCAAATATCAGAGCAGGACTAAATAAAACTGAAACAAAGAAAACACTATAAAAGATAAATGAAACAAAAAACTGCTACTTTGAAATGATAGACAAAATTGATTAGACCATTACCAAGATTAACCAACAAAAGAAGAGAGGAGATCCAAAAATAAGTTCAACTAGAAATGAAATATTACAACTGATACCACAGAAATACAAAAGATCATTTAAGGCTACTATGAACACCTTTACACTCATAAACTAGAAAACCTAGAGAAGATGGATAAATTACCAACAAAAAAAAGTCCAGGACCAGATGGCTTCACAGCTGAATTCTATCAGAAATTCAAAGAAGAATTGTGACCAATCCTATTGCCAGTATTCCACAAGATAGAGAAAGAAGGAATCCTCCCTAAATCATTGTATGAAACCAGTATCACCCTAATACCAAAACCAGGCAAGGACATAACAAAAAAAGAAAACCAGATGCAAAAATCCTCAACAAAATATTATACTAGCTAACTGAATCCAACAGCATATCAAAAAGATAATCTACCATGATCAAGTTGGTTTCACAACAGGAATGCAGGGATGTTTTAACATACACAAGTCAGTACATGTGATACATCACATAAACAGAATTAAAAACCAAAATCACATGATCATCTCAATAGATGCAGAAAAAGCATTTGACAAAATCCAGCATCACTTTATGATTAAAACCCTCAGCAAAATTGGCATAGAAGAGGCATACCTGAAGGAAATAAGAGCCATCTATGACAAACCCCACAGCCAACATTATACTGAATGGGGAAAAGTTGAAAGCATTTCCCCTGAGAACTGGAACAAGACAAGGATGCCCACTTTCACCACTTATATGCAGCATAATACTGGAAGCCCTAGTCAGAGTAATCAGACAAGAGAAAGAAATAAAAGGCATCCAAATTGGTAAAGAGGAAGGCAAATTGTCACTGTTCACTGATAATATGGCCATATACCTAGAAAACCCTAAAGACTCATCCAAAAAGCTCCTAGATCTGATCAATGAATTCAGTAAAGATTCAGGATATAAAATCAATGTACACAAATCAGTAGTACTGCTATATACCAACAAAAACCAGCTGAGAATCAAATCAAGAACTCAATCCCTTTTACAACAGCTGCAATAAAGTAAAATACTTAGGAATATACCTAACAAAAAGTGAAAGATCTCTATAAGGAAAACTACAATACACTGTGAAATAAATCGATAAATCGTAGGCAATACAAACAAATGGAAACACATCCCATGCTCATGGATGGGTAGAGTAAATATTGTGAAATTGACCATACTGCCAAAAGCAATCTACAGATTCAATGCAATTTCCATCAAAATCCCATCATCGTTCTTCACAGAACTAGAAAAAATAATCCTAAAATTCATACAGAACCAAAAAAAGAGGGTGCATAGCCAAAGCAAGACTAAGCAAAAAGAACAATTCTGGAGGCATCACATTACCTGACTTCAAACAAGGCTATAGTTAACAAAACAGCATAGTACTTGTGTAAAAATAGGCATGTAGACCAATGGGACAGAATAAAGAACTCAGAAATAAAGCCAAATACTTACAGTCAACTGATTTTTGACAAAGCAAACAAAAACATAAGGCAGGGACAGAACATGCTATACAACAAATGGTGCTGGGATAATTGGTAAGCCACATGTAGAAGAATGAAGCTGTATCCTCTTCTCTTGCCTTACACAAAAATAAACTCAAGATGGATCAAAGACTTAAATCTAAGACCTGAAACCCTAAAAATTCTAGAAGATAACATCAGAAAAACTCTTCTAGACATTGGCTGAGGCAAAGAATTCGTGACCAAGAACCTAAAAGCAAATAAAACAAAAACAAAAATAAATATATGGGACCTAATTAAACTAAAAAAAATTCTGCACTACCAAAGAATTAACCATCAGAGAAAACAGACAACCCATGGAATGGGAGAAAATATCTGCATACTATGCATTTCATGCAGGACTAATACCTATAATCTACAAGGAACTCAAACAAATCAGCATTTTGTAGCAATTTGGCATTGCCTCAGAATCCAAAGGTGTCATCAGCGAACTTGTCTTGTTAAACATGAAGATGAGCTCAGGTGATGTTAGATTGATGCAGTTGATGCACAGGTAGCTCATGTAGATATTGGTCATGTGCAGTAGGTCCCCAGAGCAGTCCACAATAGATTTGAAATCAAATATAATATTAGTGCTTTCCCATGGACAGCTTAAGACACATTACATTAAAAAAATATGTTTAGAAGATTTTTCTTGTCAAATTATAAATTTAACAAAAGAAAAAAATTCAATACTATCATTTTTTGTGGAAGAATGAGTGCTCCTACTGATAAAAGTGTAATTGATACAACCATTAAAAAGAGTGCTGAATAGCATTTATGTAGTCCTAAAATATCCATAACTATTGAGTTGTTAATTCTACTATCAATTCTACAGAAACAATTGAGTTGCTGGGTTGGAATTACACACAATGATAATCATTGTCTGAAGAAAACAGTGGAAACCTATAACTAACTTAAATGCATAACAATAAAGAAAGGTTAATTTATTTATATATTCACAGACTGAAATTTTATATAAATTTTACCATTATAAATTATGATTATGAAGAGTTAAAAAGTAGATGTTGTAATTATAAAATAATATACATTTATTCTAGAAAAACAGAAGAATATATAAAGAAATTAAAACTCTATTGTCTCAACACCCAGAGGTAAAAACAATATTGTGGTGGTTTTTGGAGAGGGGGTTTCCTTGTGTGTATATTTGTTACATTATTTTCCCCAGACACACAAAATTGATTTCATACATATAGGACACATTTCTTTACCCTATTTTTCCATTCACTGTTATTTTATGAGTGTTTTCTTACCTGTGTTAACCAATGGGTAGTGGCTACTGTTTAGTGGCTTAAAACAGTTCATGTCTGTTTCTCTCTCATTCATATTTCCATTTATGGTTAGCAGAAGATCTCTACTTCTTATCACTCAGCCATGCCATTTCCAATGTTGGTGGTCCCTTTGCTAAACCTGGAGTGTTTTCCTTTAACATTTGAGCATTCTGGCCTGGAAATGACATGTGTCATTTCTGCTCATGACTCATTGTCAGGCAGTCCCACAGTCCCACCCAATCACAAGGTGTCCAGGAAACATGAGCTTTCCACATGCCCAGAAGGTGGGGAGCCAAAACATTTGCTAAAGAGCAGCAGCGACTGCCACGCCAGGTCTACAAAGCACCATTGCACTAAGGAAATAGTATTCTATCCCAAGAAGGTATCCTAATTTATTCAACTACCCTCATGGTTGGACATTTTGGGTTTTCATTCTTTTTGGTATTATAAAATATACCTGCAACATTTTATATGTTAATCTTGGATTACACCTCTGATTATTCCTTCTGTATACGTACCTTGAAAAAAAACTTCAGGTCAAAGCATATAGACATTGTAATAATCTTAAAATATTTTATTAATTTTTAGAGCATTTGCACAAATAAATGTTATGACAAGTAGTAATGTGTATATTCCAATGAAACTTCAACTTTGTGCCCTCTGTGTATTGTCATTTAGAAGTCTATGTTATTTTTATATCAGATATAGTATTCCATTTTTCTTTCAATTACTATAATAGTTAGCAATATATTAAAATGCCATTATCTGATTAGAAAAGACTGGGTGAAATGTCAGCTACAAAAAATAATATTATGAATGGAGAAAAATCATCTAAATACTACACAGTAGTTTAATGGTTGCAATTACTGATAATTTTTATCTTATTTATGTTTTTGCATTTGCTAATTTTACTCCAATTATCAGAATAAAGTAATGTTTACTAAGTTTATGATAAAGTGGCATTTCAGATCAATGAGGGACAGAAGAATTATTCGATAAATGGTATGAGAAAATTGAGTAGGAAAAAAATTTCTACCTACACTATGTACATTAATAAATTCTGGAATAACATCTGCCTGTAAATAAGCAAACAAAATAAAACAAGTCTCAATATAATTATGTTATGATGAAAAATAGAATTAAAACTGTTTGGTGAGAAAGAATTTCTTAAGCCATGTAAAAAACACAGACAATATTTTTCCCATAAACTTTTAAACAACTAAACAGTAGGAGTCAACAAAGTTTAAAGAAAAGTAATAGAATAGAAAAATATATATTAACAACATATGTCAATGTATGGAGTTACTATCCAGAATATATAAAGAATCTCTACAAATAATACAAAAATGGTCAAGGTAAATCCTGCTATAATTAGGGCAATGTAAATTAAAACTAGTAACTATCTCTTTTGTATCCTTCATACTCATAACATTTCATATAAAGACAATAAATAATGTTGGTTGGAAGAAGTGATAGTTGACAGTCTTTTTGGACCAAAATTTAGCAACATCTATTAAAATTTAACATTGTACATAGGCTTTGGCTCATCATTTTACTTCTAGGTATATCTGTTAGAGATACTGCAACATTTGCACAAAGAATATACAAGAACATTTGTTGTAATTTGTAATAATGAAAGACTGAAATCAGCCTAATGTCCATACACATGACAATGTCAAAATAAATTAGGATAGCCCATGCTGTGAACTATTAGCTACTAATTAAAATTAATGAGTTACGGTTATATAGAAAGCCACGGAGAACTATCTAAGACGTATCATTAAGTAAAAAAAAAAGAATGTTGCAAAATAGTCCATTTGGTATGGCCTTATTTTCAATATAGCAGAGTGCAGAGGTTAATAGAGTGTGCTCTGGATCCAGACTGCCTGGTATTCTGCACTCAGTGCACCTCTCACCACCTTGAGCAGATCATTTATTTTTCCTGGCCTTAACTTTCTCTTCGGTAAGAGTGGCGTAATAACAGCTCCTATCACATTATTAAAAGAGCTAACCATGTTGAGTGCTTCGAAAAATCTCAGGAATATTACAAGTGTTAGATATCAATTTAATTAAAAATAAAGCATTATGAACCAAGATAAGATGATTCACTTACATATAAAATACATGTTCTCATAAATACAAAGAAGAAAGTATGGAAGAGTTTCATAAACTGTGAGACTTGGTACCCTCTGAGCAAGAAAGTGGGATGAGAAAGCTGGGAAGTTGATTATGACTTTGAATTGTTAGAAGTCCTGCCAATGAGGCTCTTTCTATACACTATTTGTACAAATAAAAATGCAATTGATGTATAAATAAAAATAAAAAATTAAAGATTTGGTATTTACATACATAGTTATTACTTCTCTGAAATAATTTTATAACTGCATATGTCATGGATTTACTTTTACTTTATTTCATGATCTACTGAAATTGATTGATTTCTATCCTTATATAGCTGGCTTAAAGATCAATTTCTTTCCACACACTCAACTTTCAATTAACTTTTATTGAACTACTGCTATGTTCCAGACCCACAAGTAGGTAATGGCATTTAAAATGTTAATGTAATCAAGTCAGCTTCATAGTAAAGGAAACAGACATAAATAATCAACTGCTGGGCAGTGTTACTAGGTGTATGAGAAGATATGTACAAAGGGAACTTGAAGAATATCGAGAGAGGTTAATTTTGCCAAGGAGACAATACTCCAAGAAGGCAGGATTCCTGGAGCTCTTGATCACCATCCCATCCCTAACACCAGACACTCTGTAAATGAAGAGACTGGGGAGGAAGTAGAGTCCTGTAGAAGAAGGAAAGTGCTGTGCAGGCAGGAACAGGTTGAGCACAGGATGACAGGGATGGATGATGCCTCAACACATGGACCAGTGGACACACCCTTGCATTTCCAGTGCTCAAGGAGTAGAGAAATAGCCCTATCCATACCACTGACATGAATGCATAAAGGAAATTCAGTCCAGCCCTTCCAAAAAATGTATAATAAAAGTAAGTCCCTGGTACTCATTTTGATGTCAAATGACATTTGTAAATCAGGTTATTCTTAAATTGATTGTCTGCGTGCTTAACAAAAATTAAACATTTGAGCCAAGAGAAAGTCTTTGAGGTCAGATACAGGCTTTTTTCATCTAACTCGCTTTCACATGACTCTTGGTATCTTCTGATGAGACTACCTTCTTTTGACCCAGCAATGAGATAGTGGGAGCTATGGTGGCAGCTATTATTGTCTAAAATGAAAATGGCATCCCCAACCTACAGCTTCTTTCAGAAGTGCTGTGTGAAAAAAATAACATGCACATGATTTTCTTTCTGTAGCTAAAGAGAGGCTAATAGTTAAGAAGAACACAGTTTTAGGAAAACACATTTGGTTTGCTTGGTTTATTTTTTTTTCTAGATGTCAATTAAAGTTAGTTATCAGCCACTTAAATTTTTCCCTTTCCAAGACAAATGTACAATGACTGAGTGTCAAATGAGGCTAAATCCTCTGCATATAGCCTCTGCAGGAGCATATGAAGCTACAAATATCCTGCATTATAATTGCACCAGTACAGACAGTTTCATGTCAGTTAAGGCTCAGAAATAGCCATTAGGCTGGTTAAAATGTAATTTCAAATTACAATAAAATAAAACAATATTTTGACTTTGTAAAACACAGGTCTTCTGACTTTCATTGCCAAAATGCTGATTTGATCAAGAGTAAAACAGCCCTTAATTATATCTGAATTTTGTACTTTTAATTTAGGGAATAGCAATCTACAGTTCCAGTTTTCAAAATAAAATGAAATGTAAGACAACTTCAGAGTTGTGAAGGTTTAAGAAATGAAACACAACTTTTATCTTCAGAATTAAAATTAATAGCATGTTTAGTTTTAATATTTACATGTTATAAATCAAGTTAATATGGAAATAATGTTATGACAATTAAACTGATAATAACAAAATACATACTTTCTTAACATGTTTTTTTCATGTGTTAAGTACTTGAATGCATAGCAACTCAAGTAAAATTGACTATGCATTTACTTTGTTAATATAGGTCTAAATGTATTTCTTTCTTCAAAAAGAAATGGGATTTTTGTTGTTTCCTCTTAGGTAAAGTCATTTCACAGTCAAAATGTATGAAACATTTTAGCATCAATTAAGTAATTTCAAATGATAATCCATTTATTTTCTTAAAAGGCAAAATGATTATAAAGTAGAAACTCATTTATTTAAGCACAAACACATTTCTCACAAAAATACATGCCCATTCCCAAGTCGAGGTATTTCCTTTGAAACTCCCCAACTGCTGATTTTCAATCAATCATTCTATTTAAATAAATTTGTCAATTGAAATGAAAACAGCTACCAATGCCTTTATATGGCATTCCTTGTTTGGATAATAACGAACATATTGCATACACCTTGGAAAAGTGCTTTTCAATTAAAAAAGAAAAGGAAAGTAGAATCCTAACCATTCAGAAGGCACAGTGTCTCTTGAAATATTGAGACTTGGAAACATTTCCCAAATTTCACTTTCACTAACTTACTCAGGAGGGGAAAAAAAGAAGTGCACCGCTCTTTACAAAGTCTGGCCGTCCCAAGCAAGACCTCACCCAGAGAGACTGGACGCATATGGACGCCATTTGTAACCAGTAGAGAAATGCGCAGGTCAGCCTAAACTTTGGTGTCTGCCTATCCATCTGTTTTCACATTAGTTGCAAATTATAGAATCCTCCAGACCCACATGACCATAAATCAGTACTATGAGCATGTACACTTTTCCCATCTGTCATAAAACAATGAATTAAATTCATGCCTGTCAAAATAGGCTGCAGCAAAATGGCCTTCTTCTAGAGCCGAGGAATACAAAGCTTCACCTCATCGCTATAATTTATGGTCTCTGTGGGGCTTTGGGGTGATTAGGACTTGGCCCACCAACACGCAGAAAAACAGTAGGAACTCCAATAACTCCAAATGGAAATCTTGGGTCAAATTTATCAAACAAATCAGAGAGAAATCTATTTCTGTTTGGAAAAGTAGGAGATATATTGCATGTTTAGTGTTCGTGCACAGCTTTGGAACTTTTGGCTATTCGGTATTTGTGAGTTTTGGAATTTCTCGCTTAAATAGTATCACCAAAGGACATGTAATGTATTAGACATGAGCCGTTTTTAGCCAAATAAAATATACAATGGCAGGCAAAGAGGTTTTTCAATGTTAACATCAACATATTTGTGCAAATGATGTAACTGAAAATTTTCTAGGTAGACCTAAAAAAAAGCATAGCTTTAGTGCTGGAAAAATACACTTGGAGAAAAGGAAATATGTTAGCAATAGGAACCAAAAAGGTAATAAAAAGGAGGGGGCAGCCAAAGCGATAAGGTGTATAGACTCTGACTAGTCCATGCCAAGGGGTTTAATATCAGTCCCACCACACAGTTAATGTTTCTTTAAAACTTCCCTTCCATAAAACTGCCTTAAAGTCAAATGCAGCTTGGCATGTGAAAGCAAAGAGATGGAACAACAACAACAAAAAAAAACAGAGAACAGAGCAAGGCAGGCAAAAATACTGATGCTCACTATACAAAAATTATTGGTCACAGTAAGATCTGATGAAAAATAAATTGAGATAATTTGGTTGTGGGGGAGGGGAAAGGGGTTGAAACTCATCTGGAGATTTTGGCACTTGTCCCTCCTTGTAATCCACAGTGTGCTTGAACTGGTGTTTATCACGGAGGCATGCAAGCATTCATTCAATCAGAAAGTCGTATTTCACCAAACACCCTTGCTGTATTAGAAATGTTCCGTAGGGTTAGAGCCAGTGAAATGAGAAGATGATGTGGCAACACTGTATGTCATAGATCTGGTTAATATCTAGCAGTGAATTATTGCGTCTTTAAGGGAAATTCCCTGGGTGTTCAATATCACTTCCAGGGGACTAGAACCCGCATCCAACAGCAAAATAGTAGTCTGCAAAATATTTTTGATACCAGGAGTAATGACGTTTAGCTTTCATTTCTGATACTCGGGCTGTGTCATCCCACGGGTTCCCAGCAACGTGAACTGTGCAAGAGTGGGGTACGTCTGCACTACCCAGCACTCAGCAGTACTTGACGATTGAAATACCTGTGTTCTCATGCACTCCCTCTGCATGTTGGGGAGCTATAGAAGAATATTGTGTTGAATGCTGGCAGCAAGGTGCAGCGGAGGGATCGTGAGTTTTGGAAGCTGTGATTTACTTAACATAAAAAGATCAGCAAAGTTAAAAATACTATTTTATACAGATATTGTTAATAGTAGACTTAATGTGCTTGACAGAATTGCAAGATGGTAGGTTCCCAAAAAATAAAAATCTTACTTCTTTTATCTTTCTTTTCTTTTCTTTTCTTTTTTTTTTTTTTATTTGGAGTCTCACTCTGTCGGAGTGAGACTCTATTGCCCAGGCTGGAGTGCAGTGTGGCACGATCTCGGCTCACTGCAAGCTCTGCCTCCTGGGTTCAAGTGATTCTCCCACCTCAGCCTCCCAAGTAGCTGGGATTACAGGTGTGCATGACGACACCCAGCTAATTTTTGTATTTTAGTAGAGAGGGGGTTTCACCTTGTTGCCTAGGCTGATCTCGAACTCCTAACCTCAAGTGATCCACCCAAAGTGCTGGGATTACAGGTGTGAGCCACCACATCCGGCCTCTTTCTTTTCTTTGCTACCTTCTTTGTCTTTTTCCTTCCTTTCTTTTGCTCTTTCCCCTTTTCTCTATTTTCTTTCCTCTGTGTTATTCCCTTTATGTTTTTCTTTCTCCTATATGTAGATGCCAACCATTCACTCCTGCATGCAGTGATTTAACTGCATAAACTGAGTAGTCCTTGCCCCTGCGTAGAACTTGAATGTGGAGCATGTACAGTTTTGGAAGATTGAGATACTGAGCAACATGTTACACACTTAAATAATTAATTGCAGTTGTGATCATTGCTGAGAGTGAAATTTTCCAGTTGCTATAAGAACACTGAGTTGAAGGGTGGGGTCTGATCCCATATTGGTTTTCTGTGCCACTAAACCAAAAAGCCCCACCCTAAACCAAACAAAACAATCAAGGTTGTTTCTTCTAAGACACATCATAGATGTTATCATTATAACCACTGGTTTATTACTTCGTACCCAATAAAGTGACTCACTGTATGCTTTATTGCAGTCTTGTATTATTTTTTTAATGGGAAAACTGTAGTAGCTCCTATTACATGAAACTGACCACCAATAACTGCAGGCTTATTTTATTTGAGAGAGAATTTATTAAATAAGAACATATGTTTGAAAGAGAAGAAAATGTGCCACTGAGTTTCTTTTCTCCTATTTACTTTCCAAACCAAGGGTTACAGAAGCCACTTGCAATTGATTAAACCTGTTCCCTGGTCATCTAACTCTATTGCCAACAGCACTCATCAAAATCAAGTGGTGACATTTAAAAAATAATTAAAACTTTTAAAGGTAAACTTGCAGATGGAAATTGTTTCATGAGAGTTACTGAAAAAAAGTTACTAAGTAGAGAAAAATTATTTCATTCTATTTACTTTAACTTTGGTATACTATTTTACACATTTCTAAGAATGGATACACACACATGTGAACACACCCCTGCAAAAAATTAGATCACAGCTATTCTATAAAAATATATCAACGGGTTCCAAAGATTTGAGGAAAATTTTCTAGTGTACGTAGACAAAATTTGTATTTTATTCACAGTAAGTCTGTTTTCCTTTTTAATTGCCATCTTTGTGTATATGTGTTGGTAAAACATGTTTCTCAAATTAAAAAATACGTTTTCATTTTTACATTCTTTTTGTTCTCTATATTCATGTTTGGATTACTTTAACACGACAATTCCAAATGTGGCTGAATTACTGGTAGATTCTCGAAACCTTGACAAGGAAGGAGGAGAACTGTATTTACGATGAAAGGCTTCGTGAAATGTGGAGTCCCGGCACTTCCGCTTCACCTTTGGCAAAAGGAACGACCCTGAAGGGTATTGTAGATTGTCGGCTTCAGATTTCTAAGCAGAATTCTCTCAGGAGGGCTTCTTCACCCAGACACCCCAAAACAACGTAGGAACTGCAAGCAGGAGAGACACATAGAGACCTTCCCAAAGCAAAACCACACTTCTCTTTAGATTTCACTGCAAATACCCAAGATGACTTCAACATGTCTGCAGTTACAGACTGACAAGGCCACAAAGTCTTAGTGAGCCATGATTGGAAATTATTTATTTTCCCCCTTTCGTATCCATAATATTTTAAATATGAGGTTTGGCCATTAAATTGTGGCAAGTTAGAGAAAACACTATGCAGCAGCATGACGCGGGAAAACCTGCAGGAAAGCTGTATAAATCCAGGCTGACGTGAGGAGAAATGAGAGCTGAGCGCCGTGCCATCCCCTTGGGAGTGGTGAATTGAGGAGTTATCTTGGGCGCGTGACTTGGCAGGGCCTGCAGGGCAGAGACAGATCAGACCCAGAAAGCTTAATAAAAGGGAAAAGCGACCCCCTCAGTTAGTGCTAAGCTATATACAAACAAAATATAATAAAACAAAATAATCCAAAGGCCTATATGTGCCGTTAATCTGTGAAGAACTCAACTACCCTCTGGACAAATATTTTCTTGCCTTTGCATGTTCCTTAAGGCTATAGTTAAGTGACTTTTGTTGTTGTTGATATTTGTTCTCTTTAAGGCTGTTCTAAATCCTAAGGTGAATCTGTGAAAATGACCGTGACACTGCAGAGGTGGAGACACAGCCTTATCCCCTCCCGATCCCAACTCCTCTAAGGACTAAGCCAGTTCAGATGTTTGTTTCTGGAATTAACTGAGTTATAATAATAAAAATGTGTGGCCGTTATAGGTGAACTTGAAACACCAGACATCTTCTACAGTCACATAAAAAGAAAAATAAACAGAAACCTTCCCCCGTAATTTACAAAGAACTGCTAACATTTGATCCTCATAACAACTATGCAATAGATTCTCGTGAAGCTGGTTTTATAAATGATAAAACAGTCTTACCAAAGTGATTTGTCCGGGCCCTTACACACTTATCCTGAGTCACATGTTGTTGTTTTCCGTAAGGCAAAATTGGAAGGAAGTGAAGCTGTTGGAAAATAACGTTTCTGTTTCTCTGGCGGAATCTGGCACTCTGTTATGAAGTTACTTATTTCTTTCACTCTGTTGCATTTCCTTTGCTGTTTTCTCTATATTAAGGAGTACTTCTTAGAATTTTCATTTCAAAATTCTCTGACACTACCCGATTCTTTTGTAAGGCTATGATTTTTGACCTAGCCCAGTGCAATTACAAAGCACCCTGTCTACTACAGCAGAGCTTCTTAATTTGTGTTGTATTTCTGTACCCTCTGTTTGAGGTGTGGCTGGTTGAATGTGACCCTGAAGCAGCAATCCTTGGGACAAGCAGTCCAGGCAAGCAAGGAATTAACTTCCTGGCTGTCCCGGCATGACAAGTGGCCTCCTTCCTGGAGCCAAGCCTCATCCCACCCACCTACCATCTCCTCCGGCAGGGCAACGCTGTCCCAGCAGAGCAAGACTCAGGGGCAGCTGTGGGAGAGGTGGTGTTAGGGATGCCCCAAGAGGCCCTTAGAGCTAGGAGTATGGAGGCTGTAAGACCTCCTGTCGAGTGTCACTCCAGATGACAGCCCCAAAACGCCCTCCTGCAGTACATCAGAAACGGATGTCTTTTTGGTTAAAGTGTCCTTTTCATTCAAACTAGCTATGAGATGCTTCCTCTGACTAGGCATGTGCACCCTGCAAAACAAAGCTTCATCATTCTTTCAAAGTCCTTGCTTGACACATGAAAATCTTAGAGTAGACTGGAAGTCTATGCTTATTATCATAAGAAATTGCAGTAGCTCACTTGTCCATTAAGAAAAGAAAATGCTTTTGAGACTTTAATATTTCAACTCGCACATATTTAGATGGGTGAACAATGGCTACTTTATATTATCTGCTCGAGTGAATAAATGCCCTTATTTACAATGACTACAAAAGAGTGGAATTATTGTGACGCTAACCAAATTTAAGGTCTAAGGTGCCTCTTTCACCAGCTGTGTGAGTGCTGGCAGAGTTGCTGGGAGTTGCATTCTAGGTTAGAAGAAGAAGCTGGATTTTAAACAGAAAGCTTTCTACATAAGCATTTTTGATAATGACCTAGGGATACTACAGAGGAAAGAGAACTATATCACCAAGCCTCCAGTAACTAACTATGACTTCTTTTCTCATTCTAAATAAATATTAACTTTTTATCCGATTTTATATTTGCAATCTTCTATTCTCTTACTTAAAGTCTCCCCTCTCCTCCAAATCGTGTAAGATTTAGATCCACGAAACCTGGGTCTGCCTTTTATACGGAATTCCATGAAACCATAGCACATATAAAACCTGACAGCTAGAGGTACAGGGGCAAGTTCAAGATTCTTATTAAAAAGGGAGAGTGCAAAAGAAAAAAAACCAGAAACATATTTCATGTGGAAAATTTATATAAATCCTGTATTTAATATTTTTCTAAAAGGATCAAATTTTATTTTCTTATCATAATTATATAATATAAAGAACTTGTCATAAACATCTCACCAAGTGTTATATAAATGTCCCTGAATGTCCTGGATGCTGTATTGTACACGTGCAATCATTTTCAGTGTGCTATGATGTGGAAAAGGAGGAACGCTGTTTCCTGTTCTCTGGTGTGGCCCATGGATGCTTTTGCTCTGATTTCTCATTTCTAATTACAGCCATGTGCAGCCCCAGGATCCTGCGGGAAGAGCTCAGAAGCCCAGACAGAGCTGCCCCTGCCCCACGCCCGTGCAGTGCATCCCGGCTAAGGGTCAGGCACGTGGGCTGGACCCACTTGGCCAGATTGGTCAAACAACCAGACTAAGCGTTTACATTAGACTGGCGATTGACTTGCTAGTCAAAGCTGTCTGCGCTGTCACAGACAGGGTAGTGTGGAAGTGTTTGTGGAAGTGCCAGTTACTTTTCTTAAGAATTAGTGAGGGCTTGATTATCTGGGCCTCCATCCAGTTGTTAAACCACTTGGTTAATCTTTATGATGTTAAATCACAGAGTTAATGATATTAATCATTACCATTAAGGATGCTAACATCTTAATGATGTTAAATAATGAAGTTAATCTTTATCTACATAAACAATTCAGACTCACAGTGTTGCCAGGTCTCTGTTTATTTGGAAGTTTCTCTATTTTATTTTGGTTGAGGTTGCTACTTGTTTGTTTTGATTCACCACCTTGACCCTTTTGAAGAGTACTCTTCAGTTATGTGTCATCTGTCGCATGTCTCAGTCTGGGTTTGTCTAATGGTTCCTCATGAGTAGATATGGTTTATGTGTTTGGGGCAGGAACATCACAGAAGCCTTGTGATGTCCCTCATGGGGCATCACATCAGAGCTCAAGGGGTCCATTTGTCCCAGGACTGGTGATAAGAACTTGGATAACTTTGCTGAAGTAGGAAAATTAGAAAACTAGCTGTAGATTAAATAATTGTATTGTGTTAACATTCATTTCCTCATTTTGATATTGTACCATGGTTATCTAAGATAATACCCTTATTGTTAAATATATATACACTGGAGAGAGAGGGAGGAAGGAGAATAAGGAAGGAAATGAGTGAAAATGTTAGCATTTGGAAGAATGGGAGGAAGATATATGGACATTCTTTGTACTATTTTTGCAGCGTTCCTTTGCTCTGAAATTATTTCAACATAAAAAGTTAAGCAGAATGCAAAAATAATGCAGAAGCAGTTGACTTGGCACAAACCTCACATCTGAAGGGCGGTTTCCATTTCTATTTGTTTTTGTTTAGGCATTGTTTTGTAATCCAAGAGATTTTCTATCAGAGCCATATTTTTGACCCAGTTTTCAATGAGGCAGCCATCAGGCTAGAAGGATTTTTACAATGAAGTTTCTGTACAAAAACTGAGGGATGAAAAATTACAATAGCCTTCTCAGTCTATTTCTGAACATCTGGCTCTGAATCAACTTTCAACTTTGCAAAGATTGACTAAAATATGTCTAAAAACCATGTGCCAAAATACACAACAGAACAGGACTGCTTTAAAGAGCATAACATGGACAGTATTAACTCTTCAATTCTCACTTCACTGTCATTATCCCATCCTCTGTCTGCTTTTGGGAGAAAGCTGCTTTCCAAATTTTGAAAGGAAATCTACAGCTAGGTTAGGATAAAATTCCAGAACATCCTGGTGGGATGTCAAAAACAGCAGTGATCCCTAAAGTAATTGACTTAGTTGTTCACTTTAACATATTAAGAATGTGAAAGCCTTGTTCAAATGTTTGTTGTTTTTAACATTTGGCTCAGTTAAGTTGGCTGAGGGGACATTTTTCTGAGAATCCCAAAGACCACAGTTTTATTATTATCATTATTATTATTATTTTAAATCACAGTCCATAACTTTGGACTTTGTAAGTCACAAAGTTTGAGTAAATTAGAAAGCCAGACAATACATGCAATTGCTGAATAGAATGTTTAGATAATCCTGCGGTGACTGATTTTTTCAAAAAATAAATGTACTATGATCGGTGTCATGCCGTGAATACTGCATATAAAGAATGATAGAAACCCAGCCTGCTGGCCTCTAGACGTGGTCAGGGGAGCAGTTTGAGGTAGTTAAAGGAGTCAACCAGATTTGGATGTGCCAACCAGCTGTGTCATTTACTAGCTCAGTGACTGGGTAAAAGCTCACAGCATGACAGCGATGTAAGGTTGAAGTACTGCAACAAAATCACTTGGCCAAGAAGGTGGGCCCACAAATCTCGCTCACATTCTGCTCACCTGGCTGTACGCTTGGCAAGGCTGTGCCTGCCCAAAGAAAGCAGAGGTTGTTTTCTAATGGGTCGTGTGAGATGAGGGGTGTCTTTGTGATCCCTCCACACAGAGGACACTGCTTTGTAGTCTGCTCAGGGGACACAAACGTACTGAGGGCAGCCTGAAGTCCTTTTACATGCCCTCACTTTTGGAGTGAGGGCAATTAAGTTAGGAGCAGTTCAGAGACTCAGCCTGGAGGATGTTTGTGGCAATGGTGTTTGAGACGGGGAAAAGTTGGAGAACAGCCTAAATGGAGCCAATGAAGGGAAAATGCCTTCCTCTCATGTATGAGAGGAAGAGTACCATTAAGATCTTGTTTCCAAAGAATATTTAATGATATAGGAAAATACTCACAATACAACAGTCAGTAGTATTAATAAGAGAAGTAGAAATATGGGTGTCCAAAATCATAGGTGATTATACGTGTCACAGCCTGATAATAATTGTCTTGGGGTTACAGAAATATGTGTGATTTATATTTTATTCATTTCACAGTTTTTATATTTTCCAAATATTTAAGACAATATATATTTTATAAGAAAAAAGTTGCAATGAAAAAATTTAAATAAAAAAATTAAATAAAAATGTTCATGTTCTTTGACCCAAGTCTTTAACTTCAAACAAATTATGTTAAGAAATCAGAAATATTAAGCATATTTCCTGAGAGTGAAACACAACAATCTGAAAATATTGAAAGAAAAGCAGAACAGAAACTTGAATATATTCTAATACCTCAGCTATGTAAAAACTGTAAATACCTAGATACGGAGCCAGCATTTAGAGACAAAAACCGAAAGCAAAACACAAAAATATCACAATGGTTATTTCTGTAATAGAATAATGGGCAATATTAATTTTGTTCTTTATAACATTTTCTGTATTTTCAAATTGTTGTACAATTAGTACATAATAGTTTAATTACTGGGGAGAAAAAGCATTCTGTTCAAAAACAAATACCACTTATGATAGTGTGTCTGACTTAGTAATATTATTTCAATCTTTCCCCAAAATGTCTCATTGGGTGCCAGTTTAGAGACATAAATTAGGACTGCATACTATCCCTTTGAGCAAATATGAAAACATCTGGAATGTTGTAAAACCAAACTAAAAATCATACTTACTCCATAACATTTTCCTTTCTCAAACTTTGCTCTCTGCCTCTCTTTGCATCTTGATTATCCCAAGCATTTTATATTTTTGTACTTTGAGAGGACATCAGTGAAGAAGATCATTGTAAGATTTTTTTATTTGTTTGGTTGTTTGCCTGCTCTGTTTAGTGTGTATGAGGGAGGATGACTTAAGAACTTGCCAGCGTCTTGTATTTATGTTGCTGCTATGGACTTTCCTGAAAGGGCATAAGCTCCTGTCTCGCCTGCAAGTAATTCAAGGACTGTCCAGGGAAGAAGTGTGGTGGGAGACTGGGAACTTTAATGGTCAAAGACTGCTGAGAACACCATCTTGGAATAACGACCCTGGAGAGAAGGGAGGTTCCATGTATGCAGAAGATCAGATCTGACTCTATCCCTGTAGCCTGAGTGGTGAACCCCCATCCCCCTAGGGGCACACGGACAGTGGAGGTACAGCATCCTCAGCAGCACGGGTCGCCACAGGCCAAAATAGAGGACCTGGCCAGCCTCCAAGGAACTGTGGGGGTCTGAGCTAGGTGCTCTGGGACTGGGGGACAGGATGGAGGAGGGGGTCTCCACCAAATTTACAGATCCTGGGTTTCTTACCTAGGCTGGTGAGTGGGAGCTCAAGCTGTATTTAATTTGATATTTTTTGAAAAATAGCCAACTGTGGCATTTTTATACTCTGAGTGTCATGGAAAAATTTATGCCTGTCTTAATAAATAAAAAAGCATTAATAAAATAAAATGATTTCTAAGCCATAATTAATAACCATATTTCAAAAAAACTCAGTTCCTGAAAACTTTGGTCAAAGGGCTAGGCTGAAGTATAAACCCAGGATCATGGAATCTGCAGATAGGCTTTCTCCTGCCAAGCCAAAGTTTAGGTGCTGGGCATAACTCTGCCTTCTCCCCGGGCTGGGTTGTGCTGTATAAAGTGATCTTAGGCAGTCTTCTTTCTCCCACCAATCCTTCTGTGCAGACAGAAGTTTTCACAGGGTAAGGGTTTTCTTGCTAAAAATTCCATTAAAACTTCAGAAAATCGTCATGATCTTCTTTAATCCACACTCATTTCCTTGTCACTTGAGGGTACAGGTCCCAAATGCACATCTCCAAACTTGTCCTGTCCACTGACCTTCAGACTTCCACAGAACCCCCCCGATCCTGAGCAAAATCCAGGGGCAGGGAAAAGGGCCACAAATGTGTTTCACCCTGGGGATTTTAGTGAAGTCACCTGGTGTGTGTTATACCCCCAGCGGGGTCTGCGGTATCACCCCACAATCAAACACATCAAAAACTCTGCTGTGAACATATGGACATTCCCAGGGGGCTAAACTACGACTGTCAAGAGCCTCATATTGGTTCAGGTTATATTTTCCTGTCGAAAGAGGTATTTAAATAATTTTCACTTCTTGGATATTTATGGATTCTTGAATTGTGAATAAGGAATCATAGACCTGTATTTAATCTGCCTGCTTGAAACCTCAGCCTGGTTGTCCAAATGATTTTCAAAATGAATATATCTAAAAATAAATCTCCTGAACTTCATCCATAAAATTCCTTTCCCATCTTACTCATGGTCTCTTTGCTGACCAGGTTGCTAAGGCCAAAACCCTTTATTCTCTCATCTCTAATGTTGACTTCACTGACCAGTCATGTTAGTTCAACATTCAAATCCTTCATTGTCTTCCCTCTCCATGGTCATCCCATAGCTATTGCTGCCATCCTTATTGGCTGGGTTACAGGAGCTTCCTAATTAAAATCTCACCCACTATTGCCCCATCTGACCCCCTAATTCACCTTGAATTGCAGATGGAAGAATCCTTAAAAATCATAAATTGATGTCACTACTAGGCTTTCAATCTTTGGTGCTTCTTATTGTTCTGCAAGTCAAATCGTAAATCCTAGGCCCTGTTTGATGCCATCCCTCCCACCTGCTCAGCTGCACCTTGTCACACTCTCTTTCTTGCATTACACTCCAGCCACACTGGCCTCTTTCTCTTGCTCACACCTGCCATGCTCTGTCCCATCATGAAATAGCACTTGCTGTTCCCTCTGGGCAGCTCCTCCGTGTCCTTCCAGCCTCAGCTTCAAGGGCATTTCCTTTGAAAAGTCTTTCTTCTCATTTCAATGTAACACAGCCACCACCCCCACCTCCACTTCTGTCTGTGACATGACAGAGCTCATTCTGCTGGGACACCAGCCTCACCGTGTGATCCCTGTGGATTTCCACATGTGTCTGCTGCCGTCTCCTCACTGCGCTGCAGAATCATTTCTGCTAGACTCGTTCCCCACCACAAACTCGGCCAGGGTCTGGCTTGTAGTAGATGTGCAATAAAAACTCATTAAAAGAATGAATACATGATTAATTGACTGAATTATGTGGAAATTAGAGCTAGTTCATGTTAAGTATCTCACATAGTGCCTAGAATATTGCAAACATTCTGTAATTGAAAGTTAATGTTATTCTCTTATGCAATTATTATTATTGCCAGAAGGTAAGGAACCTTGGGTTTGTGGTATATACAGAGGGCTCCAGTAAGTGGGGATGGGGGTGAGGTCTCCATATGTACGGTTACCCACTTTAAAATTCTGAGCAGGTACTGTTTAGAAGGTACTGGTCTTGTCTCTGCTTGCCTTCCAGTGCACAGCTTCCATCAAGGATTATGATCTATGGGTCTCAGGGCTTCTTTCAAGAACTCTAGGGACTTTTAAGTGGGTAATTAAATCTTGAGAGATTGGTCTTGGGCATTTCATTCAGTTCAAAAAATATTATATTCATTGATATTCACCATACGGACCTCAGAAAAGGAATTCATTGCTTAATGATTAAACTTCGCATATGTTACAGATTAAAGTCAATATATCCCATGACATATTTAGATAACACATTTCCCAATTCTTTTACTACTCAAGCCCACATTTCTTTTTTGAAATCAGATTAGTTATCATCTTGACTACTATATATTACCTATTCATCATTTTTTTCATTCCATCCAGTAGAAAAGAGCAGAAATATCCTGTGTGCTTGAAATCGTAAGTATTTATTTGTTTTATTTAAGGTAGAAGAGAATGACTTTGAATTTTAAAAGTTTTATCTGAAAGAGAATTAAATGGATCAACTGTGCTTATATAAACAAGCAAACAAACAAAAACTCTTGCATTGGATTAAGCAGGGAAACAATACATTTCTAGAGAAGAATGTTATTATATGTGGTAATTTAAAACACATATCAAAAGTTCTTTCCTCTAATGTAAAGAATACAGGCGTTGTAAAAATGAAAAGGACATGAAAGATATATTTCTCATGCCATTTGATGAAATGTTTGACAGAACATAAAGCCCCTGAGATTATTTGGATTTGATGTTCTTGGAAGCCATTCACCATGATTTCTGCTTTTGTGGTTGTTTTAGTATGAAGTAAATTATGAGCATTCACCTACTATGAAAAGTCATATCTGACCATCTGGCTCTATTTCAATGTGATCTTCAACATTTTTTCTCAGAATTAAAAAAATCACTTACTAGTGGATTTATTAATGCACTTGAGATTTGGGCAGGGGGGCTAACTGGATGGAGCTAACTGTGTTTACTTCAGAAATATCTGAGAAACATATCTTTAATCACAATTATATGGCAAAAGCAACAGTAAATACTTCAAATAAATTTAACCATCATCTTAAAGGTTCTCAAAGTAGCTCCTTCACTTATTAAATGAATCCCACGGATTCAGAATTTCTGATAACCATTATGACTTGACCGGGTTAGAGTTTCTTGTACTTTTAGTTTAAAAAATTTTAATAAAAGCATATGGTAAATAAGGATTCAAGTGATTTTTGAACATTCATAATATATTTTTATGACTATAATGCTGGTGATAATGATGATTTAATTATCACCACCATGATGTCTAGAATACCAGAGCCACCAGTTTTATGGAGGAGTGAAGAGAGGTTTAGAGAGACTAATTAACTTGTCTAGGATCATACAGCTAGAAGGAGGCATAATTTTTACTCCAGAGCTTTTATTTTCATCTAGCTTTGAAAAAAAAAATTACCCACTAGTTTGTGTTATTACATGCAAATTTTAGAAATGAAATCACATTTTGACATCAACAATGTTGGCTGTTCATCAGTTCAAAATAACTTGCCCAACAATATACCTGGGACAAGTGAGGATTCATATGATCAAGGCCTTTACAAATGTTGTACTTTTATAAATATTATATCATATACACCTAACTCTCTTTTTTTTTTCTATCTATTTTAACGGACAGTGTGGTTTCCTGGATGCTAAAAAGACTACCAAGGCACAGAACAACCCCTTTATAATAATCAACATTTGGATAACTACAGAGTCCAACACATCAGCAATCTTGTTTGTTGATTTAATGATCAACTCAACAAAACATGTTGATACATTGCCTTAGAATTTCCAGGAGTGGCTGTTTCATAATTCAAAGCAATGGGTGCTGATGCACTGTGTTCAATGTTGGGCTTTCTTAAACCCTGAGGTCTCTTTTTTTCCTTCGAGAGAGCATCTGCATGATGGAGCATAAAGATTAACCATGCATGCCCTACCTTAGAGCCAGACATGGTGCCCACTAGGTTTCTCAGACATCAGATTTTGTCACTGAGTTCTAAAGATAGCAAAAATATATTCAAAAGTGATGCTTGACTAGGGTCTAAAAACCGCAACACATGATTAATAAATCCTTCCATGGTGAAACTCTTTTGTAATAGAATTTACGGTAAAAATATTTTCATGTGAGTTCCACTTGGAGCTTGGGCCATTTGACTTAACAGTATTATTATTTGATAGTTTTTTAGTTATTCAACTATGGAAAGCCCAACAGATCATCCTCATAATACTTTAAACGCGAAATAAACTTCGGGCAACCTAGTAGCTTTCAAGATTAGAGAGTTAGAACGAATCAGCAAAGAAGTCTAATTGCTGGCTCTCAGATGCAGTAACAATGGCTCGCCAGGTTTCCCAGTTGCTCTGCAGTTCTCCTGGCCTTTCAGCTGGTAACTCTGCGATAGGAGATTAAGCACCAAGCCAGAGATGGAAAAAGCATTGCTTTACCTTATTCTGCCGGGCGTGGTGGCTCACGCCTGTAATCCCAGCACTTTGGGAGGCCGAGGCAGGTGGATCACGAGGTCAGGAGATCGAGACCATCCTGGCTAACACAGTGAAACCCCATCTCTACTAAAAAAAAAAAAAAAAAAATTAGCCGGGAGTGGTGGCGGGCACCTGTAGTCCCAGCTACTCGGGAGGCTGAGGCAGGCGAATGGTGTGAACCCGGGAGGCGGAGCTTGCAGTGAGCCGAGATCGTGCCACTGTACTCCAGCCTGGGCAACTGAGCAGGACTCCATCTCAAAAAACAAAAAAAACAAAAAAAAACAAAAGCATGCTCTACCTTATTCAGTGTGTGTCAGATGGGTCCTTCAGGATGCAAATGCCAAGGCGTTTACAACTCTGCAACTGCAGACATGCAGACATTCATTGGGAGCAATACCTGTGAATGAATGATAAAGAAGGCAGGAGTAGGCAGGAAATGTCTTCTGATCACAGTGCAAGTCTCGCACTTGTGGAAGGAATAGGGGAAGGAAGGAGGATTGAGTAGGAAGAGTTTCAGCCTCCCGTGTAGTCCTGAGAAAAGAAAAAAAGTTCTAGAGGTGGGCCAAAACAGCCAGGCCCTAGAATCCCTACATGTTTCATCCTTGACCACCTGAAAAGTTTGAGATTTCAGTGATTTGCTATGGAAGACCCCCAAAGCTCCACAGCTGGGGTCTGTCTGCTATCAGCACTCCTAACAGTGATTTCCTTTCTGATGGGAAATCCAAGTGGCACACCTCCATGCCTGCCTGTGAATTCTATGTGTCAACTTGACTGGGCTAAGGATGCCAAGCTATCTGGTGAAACAGTGTGTCTGAGTATGTCTGTGAGGAAGTTTCTGGAAGTGATTAGCATTTGATTCACTGGACTGAGTAAAGAATATCTGCCCTCACCAGTGTGGGTGGACAGCATCCAATCCATTGAGGGCCTGAATAGAACAAAAAGATGGAGGAAGGTGAACTCTCTCTCTCTCTCTTCTTCAGCTGGGACATCTATCTTCTCCTGCCCTTGGAATCAGAGCTTCTGGTTCTCAGGCCTTCAGGCCTGGACTGAATTATACCACTGGCTTTTCCAGTTCTCCAGCATGCTTCTTGGCCTCCATAATTGTGTAAGTCAATTCCCATAATAAATATCCTATTATACATCTATGCATATCTTATCACTTCTGTTTTTCTGGAGAAGGCTAATACACTGCCCTACAGTGTTTTAAATACAATTGTGTTGTTATTTACAGAGTTGTTTAATATGATTAAATATGATTTAATGTGATTGTTGAAATATTTAAAGCACTAGAATTCAGTCCTAAGTTTTAATTCTGCCTCTAGTTACAAAGGACTTGAAAATAAACTGAGTAGAATTATTCCGTTTACTAGCAGAGATGTTGCCATTTAAAGGCCACAGTTATCATGAGTTTCACCCTCATATATCTCCTGTAGCAGCAAGTAGTCAGGCCACATCCTCTCATTTCCACAGCACCATGACAATTTACTAGTCTTGCAGCTTCTTAATGCCAATCTTGACCCATAGAAATGTATTCCGGTGAAGCAAATCACAAATGGCCCCCAAACTCTTATTTTCTTGGTTCAAACAATCCTGTTTGGTATTCTGCAGCTGACCATTTGGTCTGGCCCCAACATATCTAAAAAATAGACAGTGTGGGGAGGTAACATAGTGGGCCTTTTGATCTTTTTGCTCTCCTCCCATAGACTCTGTATGTATTCAGTTCACTGAATTGACGGCAGTATCAGAAGGAAAAGATGACTCATCAAATATCTATAAGTCCCAGTCACATCAGAAACCAGCTCCCCAGTGACGCATGAGCACCTCTATAGCATGTGCCTGCTCTAAGCTCAGACAACAGAAAGATCATCAGATCATCAGAACCCTAAATAGCTTCAAGCTGAAAAGCATTCCCTCTCCACCAAATGCATATCTTGCAATATTTTCCACGACTCCTTTTTTTGAGATGCAAATTGTGGTCCCAAGTGTCATGCAAAACCGTGAAAAACATTTTCAGAGCAGGCTCCAAAATAGCAGAAGAGACAAAATGGATTTTGTACATACCCTACCCCCCAGGGAGATAGAACCTAATAAAAAGCCAGAATGTGGGTACAGACTAGCCTAGTGCTGTTGAATGTGGAAAGCCAAACAATCTGAAATCTATATACAGTGTGACCAGCCCCATTGCTGAATCACAAATAATATCAGGAATTAAACCAAATAACATACCTCAGTCTTATAGCCATGGTATGTCCTCATTGTCATGGGAAAGCTTTTGAAAAGAGTATAACTCAAAATCAGACCTTGGCTCACTTATTAATGCAGTAAATAGCTCTCCTTTTTATTGCCCACTGCTAAGGACCACAACGGCTCATTTTTTAGGAAGATGGCATCAGTCTCCATCAGTCATTCAGCGAGTTTATAGAATCCATGGTGTCAGGACACAGGGGTCAGCTTCCAATCAGATATGCCTTGTGTCGAGAAGAAGAAGACTGAACATCGGGAAAACATGAGTTTCATGGTTTTCTTCTTGTAGCTCTTTGGTGTTTTTGACATGCAGAGGTGAGACCAGGAGTTCTTACCTCTGCACATGGTAAGAGTATTTCCTTGAGTGACAGATAATTTATTTAAACCATTTATTTGATGCTTTTCTGTGGTACTGCCGTAGCATCTGGTGGCTGGGACCTCCTCTAAGTTCTAATAGTGAGCAAAATCCTGAGTTTACAGGTGGAAGGGCACAGATACTAATGGGGGTGGAAGACGGATTTGTTTTCTCACTAGTGCCCCAACCATCCAGCCGTGGCTGGATCACGTCATGTTAAGTAAGGATGCCAGTGTGCTGAACTACAGGTGGGAAGGGGTGGTAGTGGCTGGAGGTGAGACCGTCTATTCACACAGGTGTCCCTAAGTTTGGTTTTGCTCAAAATTGTTGTTGAACACAGAATGTATGTCCCAGTAATTTCTTGCCCTGTAACAAATCACCTCAGAAGTTAGTGACTTCTGATAACCATTTATTTTTCTTATGGTTTTCTGGGTTGGACGGTTTCTTTCTGATCCACCAGGGTGGCTGGGGCTAGAGGACCAACTTCCAGGGTAATTTCTTCACTCTCATGTCGATACCCTTCCCTACGTTTGGGCTTCTCACAGCGTGGTGGTCTGAGAACTGTTTACCTTTGTTCATAGTTGCCGGCTTGCCCCAAGGTGAACTTTCTGAGAAAGAGTTGCCAGCACCCAGAAGGAGGCTGCAAGACCTCTCAGGACCAGGAGGAGAGGTTGCAAAGCACCAAACCCATTGTGTTCTATTGGTCAAGCCCAGGTTCAAGGAGGGATGGGGAGTCAGACTCCACCCTTCAGTGAATGGAGGAGCAAAGACTATGTGGCCACCTCATATCTAGCACAATGTATGTATGAGACAGGGAATCCTACAGAATCTCACTCTGCATGGCAGGGAACCTGACTGCCTCACTTACTAGCGTTTGCGTGTAAAGTTGGGAAAGTGGTGTAAACAGGTCTTTTTTCTCTATAGTCTAGAGTTTGGAGCCCAGTGCTGCTATCTTTCATGCATTTACACATCACTTATTTCACATCCTCCAGGTCCTTATTTATGAAATAGCAATAATAATACATAACACTGTAGTTTGTTACCAGAATACAGGAATACTGTGCCAAAAGAACTTTTTAAGCAGTTAAGAGGAAAACATATAAGGGAAATATCTTGCCCTAGAGAATGCACTGGATAAATATGGGTGTTGGAATGAGATGAGCCTGGGTTCAAATCTCCTCAATGAGTGAGACCTGGGACCAACCCTCTCCCAACCTCAGATCATTCATAAAGATGAAGAAACTGACACCAAAACATGGGTATAGGGACCAGATGCCACCTTATAAGTAAAGTGGTGGGTGCCAGACAGGGCTAGTTAGTTACATGTCAGTTCACGTTTTCTTTCCTGGCAGTCAGGGACTGGGCTTTTTCAAATACTTCAAAATGAATGAGAATCACAGGAAATGTCCATTGACAGTGATGATGGTTCAGTCCTTGGCTCTGCACCGAGAAGAGTGGTAGCACCATCCAGGTAAGGCTGGCAGGATCTAAGTGAGCACAAGCACCTGTGCGGAAGGCAAACCCCTGACTCCTTGGGAACACCCCCTCCTGCCAATTCTGCTTCCTATGCCCTGTTGCACAGGTGAAAATAAGGGGAGGTTTAAGGAGAGCTCTGGATTGGAAGCAATCTGTTGACAAGATAGGCTGCTGAGTGGGTGATTATTACTTCTCACTGTGTTAGTACCATGTAAGTTAGCCTTGTTGGATCAGGAAATCACACTTAGTTTTCACTAACAGAGTCTCAGAATCATTTATTCTTACTTTAGAAACACTAAAGTATTTGGAGTTGAAAGGGATATGGCATTTAACCTGAAAGTAAGATTCTCTCAATTTTTTCCAGACACCAGGGCTATTTTCCAAATCTAAGAAGCTATGATAGTATGCAGAGCCATTTTCCTTAAGGATCACACTTCCATTTTTCATTCAGAATGACACTGACATATGTTTGAATCTCAATTGTCTGTTGGTGACAAGAAGTTCACAAACCTTTAAGGATAAGGAAAGAGGGCGCACAGGACAGAGCCAGCCAGGATTGCAAAGGATCCTCTAATTTGCTATTATCCACTTACTAGCCATTATTTTGCTTCTTTTTTTTTTTACTACTAAGGAAGCATGGGCAAAGCATATTGTAAAGAATTGCTTGTGGTTATAAAAGTAATAAAAATGAGTTGTCTATTAACAAAGCTGATGTTTGATTCACCATTGGTAAGGAATGCATCATACAGGATGTTACTTTTGAACCTATTTTTACTAGATATGTTAACATTTTTACTCACATATTCTATGCTGTTGTTTGGCACCTCTCAAAAACAATAAATAATGCACAACTACAAGATGAAGGAGTCACATTAGTTGGACATTATTCTGTTCCTGGGATGGAAAAGTCACGATAGATTTACGTGAACATTCAAACTGTATCTTCGCCTCACTACCACTACCCTCAACCTAAGCCAGCAGACCACAGATAGCCATAGTTATTTCATTCATCATGGGAGGGTTGCTGTCACCAATTAAGAGGAGTAACAGTATTTTCCTACACAAAGATTCTGTTAGCAGTGGAGATGGCAGGTGGGAGGTCTGGGGGAGATGACATTTGTTCCTCCTGACTTGTGTCTTCTTTGGAGAAATTTTGTTACCAATGGCAGTGGAGTCCTAATAGAAGATACAGTCCATCCCATCTACATAGCTTTGAACATTGATTCTGTACATACCCATGGCTTTACTGCAAGTCCCTGTGACTGCCTTCCTGCAGGCTTTCTCTGGATAGAGAAGGAGAATTTGCTCTCTTGGGCAAGTCTGAAGCATAGAGGCTTCCAGACATGGATACCCTCAGAGCAGACTTTAAGCAGTAACAGGATGTTAGGTAGAAACACTCCAGCTTCCTTGTCCCTTGGGTGGGGGCAAATCTGAAATGCTTTCTACAGTTTCCCAAGGTGTCCAGAAAGATCAAACCCCAGTTGCCCACAAAAGAATTCTCTATGGACCTCCACTCCTGCCTTGTCTTTCCCCTCTGCTCCCTCACACCACTTCTGGGATCTGCTCTTGATAAACTGCTTGTTGCAGGGTCTGTTTCTGGGGGGTTTCCAACCTGACAGAACTCAATTCATCCCTCTTGCTATTTGTTCCTCTTCTTTACTCAACCATCAGAATTTTCTTTTCTAGTTTTCTGGCTGGCATAATAAATTCAGATTCCATTCAATGAGATGGATCACCATATTCACCTGATTTTAGATGATTGTAATGTTGGGATGTAACTTCAGAGAAATCTACTGTCTAGTCCAAGTATGCCAAGCAATTTGGGAGAGCATGTCTGTATTCCTTCCACATGTCCCCGCTCTGAGCCAGAGGCTGTGAATTGCTATTGGGGAAGATACTTTTTCGTTTTGTCATTGACTTTTTATAGGGATTAAATGGATAAAATGTTTCATGTCTTTCACACTTTTATTTCTCAATTCATTGCCTTTAGTTATCATTTTGAGTCAACTTTGAACTCTTTCTAGAAATAATATTTCTTCACAATTTGAAAACTCACACAATAAGTAAGAATGCATCCTGACCTCTCGGATTTACCCCCACAGAGCTTCTATCTCCAAACATTTTGAGAATGACTTTCATATTTCTTCCCTTTATAGCTAGCCATGACCAAAAGCACACTGGCAATTCTATGTAAGACACTTTTTCCTTTTTAAGCTTCAGTCATGCAACCCAGTCATACAAACAATCTCCAAGATTTATAATCAATTTGCCCTTTGTACCCAGTTTCTAGCTTTGTTTTTGCTAACTTAGCCTCCATCAAAATGATGTCCTAATTAAGTCTGAAGAGCGGGAATTTTCCTTTACTTCACCAATGACTTCATTCCAGTGTGGATATATATTGAATGTACTTACAACACACACACATGCATGCACACACACACACACACACACACACACAGTTTTTTGTAGGTTTTTTCCTTTGGTGAATCTGTATCCCTTTATTAATTGTCATTTTTGGAACTTCATTTTGAAGATCCATTTCTTCATCATATTCTAAAAACAAAACCTAATAGGATACCACAATGGTCTTAAACCAATTTCTGGTTTGAAACATTCTTGATAACATGCTCGCTCTGACACCGAAGGGAGGAACTGGAGAAAAATAGTGCCAAGGAACCACATGATGAACACAACCTTCTCCATGCCATCCCCTCACATGCTCAAAAGCTGTACTTTTCTGCTCATGCAAGTCTGTATTCCATGCCTCTTAAAGTTCCCTATCCCCAAATAAGGAACAGAGGCAGTTAAAATGTGGAAAATTAAGAAAATGCAGAACACATCATTAACTCATATACTCAGGAAGCTGTGGCAATCTTTACTTCTCCTCACATAAGACCCACTATAAATGAAATATATGTTTTAATTATTTCCAGTTTAGATATTCCCAGTGTGCAATACACAACCTCAATTGCTTGCTGTAGAATAAAGGGGAACTGGGCAATGAGAAAGCAAAAAAAAAGTTGTAGTTAATGCAGAACAGTTGCACGTCATCATCACATTGCCCTGAGCAAAACTCTTCCTTTTATTTTGTTGAAAAAGCAACTGATTTCCCCACGAGCAGCCTCTGTTTTCAGATTGTGTTTACTCATGAGCTCTGACAGGTTTACCCCAAGCAACTTTGCAAACCAGCTGCTCCCCTCACAATCTCTGTGGTTATAATTCTTTTAAGTTGCAGGGATAACTTAAAATGTACACAGCTCTCCAGGATATGAGGCAGGCAGCAGGAACTGTTGACATATTTTATTTTTTGCATAGCATTTTCAATTACAGAAAATGGCATTGCTATGAACTTTCACTCAGTGGCCCCCTCGCTTGACATTAATCAGGCGACATAAAGCATGCTAAGTCACTTCAACTCAGCTTCTCCCCAGAAAACCCTGCACACTGGCCGATAATGTCTTTATTTCATTCCTGATGCATTGAAAACCAAGCCAGAGTTCTTTACGTGCACTGAGTATATGGCCTTTCCAGTTATCCTCTGAGAGGGCTTATACCCAGAAGGGAATTTGGAAATCGCAATGGAGTGGGCAATATAGCTTTCACATTTTTTCAGCTTCTTGGCTACTTCTCTCCTTGAAAAAAATAAAAGGCTAATTTCTTCAAAAGTTCATATAATCTGCTATTGTTTTTCAAGCTTAGTGACTCTCTACTCTAAAACTTTATCACAATCATTGCTTCTGCTGAAGAGTTTTGACATCTGCTTTAGGCAGTAGAGTTTCTGAAATGAGATTAAGACAGGTGTAGGGCCAGGATCAGTGGCTGGCCTCTGTAATCTCAATGCTTTAGAAGTCCGAAGCAGGAGGATCACCTTAGCCCACAAGTTTGAGACAAGCCTGGGCAACATGACGAGACCTTGTCTCTACAAAAAATACAAAAAAATAAAAAATTGCTGGACACATTGAGTCTTGCCTATAATCCCAGCTACCCAGGGGCTGAGGTGGGAGGCTCTCCTGAGCCTGACAGGTCAAGGCTGCGGTGAGCCATGATTGTGCCACTGGACTCCATACTGGATGACAGAGTGAGACCCTGTCTCAAAAAAAAAAAAAAAAAAAAAAAAAAAAGACACAAGTTTAGTACTTTGAAGAATACAGGAAGGTTCTTCTTATTTTATAAAACTGTTTATAAGCACTGTTTTGGCCTGTAGCCAAAATATGATTATTAAGCTTATACTGATATTATATCTAAAAATGCATGGTAGTGAAAATATAAATGAAACTCTCAGGGGATACAGAAGAGTGGTTACAAAGCATCATAACCTGCTCAGACAGGAATGGCTGTCAGAATGAACTGAGATTGAGAATAGCCCCTGCTCCTTCACAAACTGTACTTGCTGGTTGCATGAGTCCTTGCCTATTCCCCAAATTCCAGATGCCAAGGGTTTTCATTGTCTCTTCCTGACTAGAGGACTCATCTTCTAAGTCCTGGATCAGAGACCACTGTCTGCACAGCCTACCTGGGCTCTTTCTGGAGGAAGCAGCCCCTTCCACAGCTGCCATACAGCAGAAGCTTCATGCGAGGTGCCCAATTATGGCTCTGAGCCTCTCTGCCCATGAACTCTTCTCCCATGCAGCCACATCATCAAAGGAATGCTCTTCTCTGAGACCTACTCTCCATACTGTTAAAAAATCTGTGCAAGATGCCAGCTTAGGAAACAGTTGTTAAATGAATAAAGGTAAAGTAATGGCAGAAATATGTACATATATATGTATGTGTGTATATATATATAATATTTACATACTGTTTTTAGCATATGAAAAATTTTAAACTGGCTATAAAAGAGACCCTTTCGGCCCACAGCTCTTAATTCACTATGAGTGGCAGCTCACTTTTTTATTTTTCTGTACAGAAGACCAATGCTTTTCAGAAAAAATATTGCTTCTGAAATAGTCATTTTAGTATCAAAATTATTGTTAAAGTGCGTGTATGCCCTTATCATATTTCAGGCTCCATTTGATTGTTGCTTATATCTTTTCTACTTGGCTTGTTGCCTCTCTGTTAAAAACAATTCTACTTAAATATGTGTGTGTTTGAAAAATCTTTAGCACTTCCCAAATAACCTATTCCAGTAAAACATAGGTCAGATTTCCTAGAATTACTAAAAAACAAAAAGTGGAAACTAATGCTCAGGTATGAGGAGAAGGAAGAGGAGGAGAAAGGAGAGGGAAAGTGAAGGAGGAGAGGGAGGAAGGGAGAGAAGAAGAGGAAGAGAACAAATAGAAAGAGGGAGAACAAATAGAAAGAGGAAGAACACAAAGATGAAGAGAGGAAGAACACAAAGATGAAGAAAGAAAGAAACAGGAGATGGAGAAGAAGGAGAAGGAAAAGGAGAAGAGGATGGGGAAGGAGAAAAAGGAAGAGAAAGACTTGCAAGCCTTCTCTGAACCCACACATAACTAGTACTAGCAGCTAACATTCATCAAGCTTTGCAAGCTAAACATTGCTTTAAGCACTTTGCATGTATTGTCTCGTACAATCCTCACCATCACTCCCTGAGCAGGTCCTAGGTTGTCATGTTATTACTCATGAGACAATCAAGTCTCAGAGGCTGATCTGCCCAAGGTCTCCCAGATAACATATGGCAATATCAGGATTTAAACTTCGATTGTCTGGCTCCAGAGGCCATGCCACCTCTTCCTGTCTGGGAAGAGGCCTCCATACTTGCTATTCCAACTTTCTTATTTCCCAGTCACACCCCACCATCTCCAAACTGTCCTCTGATCCCATTATTTCAATGAAATAGCCCCTGGGGGTCAGCAATAACCTCCCCATCACAAGGGTTATTATTCAGACCTTCTTGGACTTGAGCTCTTGGTCACATCTGATACTGCTGACCTCTATGGCCCTTTACTCTGGGTCACAGTTCTTTCCTGTTTTCCTCCTACTTCTCTGCTGGTTCTTTCTGCCTCCTAACTTGAATAATTCCTAAGCCATCCCTTAAAACTTGAGATTCTCAAGGTGTAGTCCCAGAGACGACTCCTTCTTTTTTCCATCTTATTTAATGATCTCACCTTAGAATCTAAGAATCAGATCATCTCATCTTTGCCCCAAGCTTCAATTGTCACCTATACACAAATGACACATACATGTATAGTTGCAACTCAGAATTCACACCTACATTCTGAGGTCCAGACCAAATATGTCCAAAGGCCTATCTGATAGTTCCTCTTGGATGTTGTGAAGATACTTCACACTCGATCATCAAATTATGTATTGCTGAATCCCCAGAGCCTGCAACAATGCCTGACACAGAGAAGACAATCAGTACATTCTTGTGGAATGACTTGTTAAATAAATGTATGAAACTCAATGTGTCCAAAACCAAATACATATTCTCCTATCCCAAAAAACTGGTCCTCTTCCAGCATTCTATCTTTAAGTGGTACCACCTTTGTGAACCCTGTTTTCCTCTGTCATTTCAACACTGATGTCTCTTAATTTCATTTCCTAATTATGTTTCAAATCACTCCCCACTCTCTATTGCCACAGCCATCTGTCTGTGCTATCTCTCTCTCTTCCTGGGCTACTGTACAGGTATTATCATACTAACAGGTAACCCACATTTACCACAGCATTTCCAATTTCTTTTCCACAAGACTGTCAGAGTGTTCCTTTCAGAAGATAAATCTGATAATTTGTAAACAGAATTAGAACTCTTCAGGAGTTTTTGACTGTTCATGTAACTAGGACTCAGATCTCCTTAGCATGACCAATAAGACTCTGAGCTGCCTGTGTCTCCAGACCAACATGTTCTGGCAAACTTTTTAATTCCCTGTAGAAGCCAAGTTCTCTCCTGCTTGGGAACTTATTAAGTTGCCGCAGCCTAAAGCCCTCAGCATCCTCCATCATTGCACATCAGTGAGCTGATTCCCATTCATTCTTCTCTGATTTTCCAGAGTGGTTTCATCCTCTTACTAAAGCTCTAAGTTGTCATATGACATTTATTTGTGTAATAGTTTAATGAATATCTTTCTTCTTCACTTGGCTGTAAACTCCATTAAGGTAGAGAGTGTCTTTTTTGCTTAATTTTTTCTTTATTTCTTGTCAATATGCCTGCTCAACACATAATTACTTGTATTATAATAATTACAGGAATGTATTTATAAGCAATTCATTTTTTAAAAGATCTACACCAAGACGTATGTTGAAAAGTTACTTTAGACCAGAGGCAGTGGCTCACACCTGTAATCCTAACACTTTAGGGGGGCAAGGTGGAAGGATCACTTTAGTACAAGAGTTTGAGACCAGACTGGGCAACGTAGTGAGACCTCATCTCTACCAATCAAAAGTAAACAAATTAGCCAGGCTTGGTGGTGTGCACTTGTAGTCTCAGCTACTCGGGAGGCTGAGGTGGGAGGATTGCTTGAGCCCAGGAGGTCAAGGCTGCAGTGAACTGAGATCACACCACTGTACTCCAGCCTGGGTGACAGAGAAAAAAAATAAATAAAACAAAGCTACCTTAGTTTGAGAAATATAGAAAGGATATAGCAATCCTAGAAATAAATAGTTTGTTTGTAAAGGTTAAAGCTTCCAGACTGGATTCCTTCATCTCCAAAAATAGTTTACACTAGAAGACAATAAAATAATATGTTAGGCTTTGAGGGAAAAAAGTTCACCCAAAGAAATCTGGTAAAGCTATTGTTCAATACAAAGGAAAAAAATTCACCCAAAGAAATCTAGTAAAGCTATTGTTCAATACAGAGGCAATAGACAGCTTTCTTAAATATATGTGAGCAGAATCATAATGTTCACATCATTCATTTCTTATGACTTATTACATGCCTGCAGCATCCAAAAGCTGGAAAAAGGCAGAATAATCAGAGAAGCAAAAAAAAACACAAAAAAAGTAAAACGAAGTAATATACATAAAAGTTAACATGCCTTTCTTTCTAGTAAATTTAAAAAAATAAATTCATTGAAACAAAAAATAACTCTCAAGATAAAACCAAACCAAACCCCAACACACTTGAAACTAAATGATTAGAAAAGATTGCAAGAGAAAATATAAGAGATCAAAGACGTAAATGTATCATCTAAAACTATAAAACTCAAAAGAGAAAATGAGAAAACTTCAAAACATTGGATTTGGCAATGCATTCTTTTGAAAAAAAAAAAAATAGATTACATCAAAATTTAAAACTACATCAAAATTTAAAACTACATCAAAATTTAAAACTTCTGTGCATCAAAGGATGCAACCAACAGAGCAAAAAGTCAACCCATGGAATGGGAGAAAATATTTATAAGTAGACATAAAATAAGTGGAAAATATTCGTACTGTAAAGGATGCCTAAAACGCGACATTAAAAACAAACAACCCGATTCCAAAATGGACAATGAACTTGAAAGGACATTTCTCCAGAGAAGATACACAAATGTCCAGTAAGTGTATGAAAAGATGCTCAACATTACTAATTATGAGGGAAATGCAAATCAAAAGTATGATGAGATACCACCTCACACCCATAAGGATGCAAACTAAAAAAATAGAAAATAACAAGTATTTGCAGAGATGTAGAGAAGTTGGAATTCTTGTGCATTGTTGGTGAGAATGTAAAATGGTACAGCCCTTGTGGAAAACAGTATGGTGGATTCTTAACAAATTAAAGATAGAATTACCATATGATCCAGCATTTCTATTTCTGGGTATATTTCCAAAAGAATTGAAAGAAGAGACTTTAAGAGATCTTCATACACATATGTTCTTTTCAGCATTATTTAAATAGTCAAGAAGTGGAAGCAACTCAACTGTTCGTTGACAGATGAGTAAGTCATCAAAATGTGGCATACAAATAATGGAAAATTACTCAGCCTTTTAAAGGAAGGAAATTCTGACACGTGATACAACATGAAAGAACCTTGAGAACATTATGCTATGTGAATTAAGCCAGTCACAAAAGGACAAATACTATATGATTCCACATAAGTGGAATCTTATATAAGTTACCACTTATATAATATAAATGATATTATATAAGATATAAGGTACCTTATATAAGGTATCTTATATAAGATACCTAGAATAGTCAAATTCATACAGACAGAAAATAGAATGGTGGTTTGCCATTGCATAGGTGAAGGGGGGAATGAGGAATTATTGATAGGTATAGAGTTTCAGTTCTGCAAGATGAAGAGAGTTCTGGAGATCAGTGGCGGTGATGGACATGAATGTACTTAACACCAGTAAACTGTACACTTAAAAATGTTATGATGGTAAGTTTTTATGCATAATTTACTACAAAGTTTTTTTAAAGAAGGGAAAAGATATATTTTGTAAATTGGAAGCAAAAACAAAGCTAGGGCCAATGAATGAATGTCAGGCAAATTAAAAAAATTATTTAAATTGGACAGAAAAGGCTGCTTAATCATCATTATGCATCATTATGCTGATAGTCCTCTACTGTGAAGGGGAAACTATAAGGAATTTCTACGCACCAAGTAACTTGGCATCAAAATATGGAAGTAAAAGCTGCAGAAATCACAAGGAGAAATGCACAGAAACAGACCTTTAATTCTCAATCATGAGATTCTCAATGATGAGAATCTTAACACACCGTTTTGGTTAGTAAATCAAGTCAATAAACATAATAACAGATATATAAGATCTATTTTTCAATTAAACTGAAGTGTAGTTTACATATGGTAAAACACATAATGAATTTTTACTTATATACATACTCATGTAATCTGCAACCATGTCAAGAAACATACAAAAGGTTTCCTTGGGTTCCTTAACCAGCCAATCTTCAAGGAATCTATATTCTGACCTCTACCACCATGGATTAGCTGTAACTGCGTTTCACTCTGGTCTGTATAGTTTTCTCTGTCTGACTTTTTTTCATAATATTCATGTTTTATATGTAATCAGTTTGTTCTTTCTTCCTCCCTCCTTCCCTCCATCCCTCCTTCTCTCTCTCTCTCTCTCTCTCTCTCTCTCTTTCTTTGATGGAGTTTCACTCTTGTTGCACAGGCTGGAGTGCAATGGTGCAATCTCAGCTCACTGCAACCTCTGCCTCCCAGATTCAAGTGATTCTCCTGTCTCAGTCTTCCATTTAGCTGGGATTACAGGCATGTGCCACCAAGCTTGGCTAATTTTGTATTTTTAGTAGAGACAATGTTTCTCCATGTTGGTCAGGGTGGTCTCAGTTTGTTCATTTTTATAGTTGTCTAGTATCAATTGTATAAAGATAACACATATTGTTTTATGTACGTCTTTGATATAGTTTGGCTGTGTCACCACCCAAATCTCATCTCTTCATATTCCAAAACCAATTATGCCTTCCCAATAGTCCCCCAAAGTTTTAACTCATTTCAGCATTAACTCAAAAGTCCACAGTTCAACATCTCATCTGAAACAAGGCAAGTCCCTTCTGCCTAGATTTTAAAGGATGTATGGAAATGCCTGGATGTCCTGGCAGAAGTTTGCTGCAGAGGCAGGGTTCTTATGGAGAACCTCTGCTAGGGCAGTGCAGAAGGGAAATGTTGATGGAGCCTCCACACAGAGTCCTTACTGGGACACCACCTAGAGGAGCTATGAGAAGAGGGCCACTGTCCTCCAGACCCCAGAATGTTATATCCACTGACAGCTTGCACCATGTGCCTGGAAATGCCACAGATATTCAACACCAGCCTTTGAAAGCAGCTGGGAGGGAGGCTGCATCCTGCAAAACCAGAGGGGCAGAGCTGCCCAAGATGATGGGAACCCACCTCTTGCATAAACCTGACCTGGATGCGAGACATGGAGTCAAAGGATATCATTTTGGAGCTTTAAGATTTGACTGTCCTGCTGGATTTTGGACTTGCATGGGGCTTGTAACCCCTTTGTTTTGAGCAATTTCTCCCATTGGGAATGGCTGTATTTACCCAATACCTGTAGGAAGTAACTAACTTGCTTTTGATTTTACAGGCTTATAGGTGGAAGGGACTTGCCTTGTCTTAGGACTGTGGACTTTTGAGTTAATGCTGAATTAAGACTTTGGGGGACTGTTGGTAAGGCATGATTGATTTTGAAATGTGAGGACATGAGATTTGGGAGGGGTCTGGGGTGGAATGATATGGTTTCACTGTGTCCACACTGAAATCTCATCTTGAAGTGTAACTCCCACAATTCCCATGTGTGACGGGAAGAACCTGGTGGGAGGTGATTGAATTATGGGGTTGGGTTTTTCCTGCACTGTTCTCCTCATAGTTAACGAGTCTCATGAGATCTGATGGCTTTAAAAATGGGAGTTTCCTTGCACAGCTCTCTCTTTGCCTGCCACCATCCATGGAAAACATGACTTGCTCCTCCTTGCCTTCTGCCGTGATTGTGAGACCTCTCTAGCCATGTGGAACTATAAGTCCCTTAAATATCTTTCTTTTGTAAATTGCCCAGTCTTGGGTATGTCTTTGTCAGCAGTGTGAAAACACACTAATATTGTCTTTTTGTGGATATATTTTTGTTTCATTTCTCTGGAGTAATATATAAAAGTCAAATGGCTGGCTATATAAAAGTCAAATGGCTGGCTTTCCTTGGAATATAAGGTACGTATATATTTTTCTTTGTTAGAAACTGCAATACGGGTTTTCAAAGCATTGTTTCCATTTTAAACTCCCAACCAGCAACCCATGATATTTCCAGTTCCTCCACATCTTTGCAAACAAGCAGTATTATCTCTTTTTCAGCTGCTCCTCAATATGTTTTAATTTGCATTTTCCTGATAAGTAAAATATGTGAATACCATTTTGTAGGCTTATTTGTCATTTAGATATTTTCTTGTAAAATATTTGTTTCAGTCTTTTTCCTTTTCTTAAAAACTAGGCTGTATTCTTTTCTTATTGGTTTATATTTCTTTAGCTATTCTTGAAAATTTTTTTGTCTAATATAAATATGGAAAATGTTTTGTCCAGCCTGTGGCTTGCCTTTCACCTTTTAAAGGTGTATTTTAATTACCAGGAATTTTTAAATGTGATGAAGCCAAATTTACCAATTTGTGATCTGTTTTGGTTAGTGCATTTGCATCCTTTTCAAGAAATCACTGCACAACCAAATTGTGGAAGGCATTTTTCAATATTTTCCTCCAGAAATTTTATGGGTTTAGTCTTTATGTTTAGAAATATGATTCATTAATGTTTTACTTATTATAAGCAGTTGAGCCAAGAGGTATAAACATATGAAACTCCTACTTGAAAGAAAGGGAAATAAAAGTTTTATGAAGCAATATAAAAAATATAAAATAATAAAATATAAAAATATATAAATGATAAAATATAAAATGTTACTCTAAAGTACAGAAAGCTGCCTGAGTTTTCTTTGAAATTAGAGTGCCACCTGACACTGTTTTGGATCATGTGATGAAGTTAGAGCCTGCTGAGCCTTCCCCTGCCTGCTTTAAAAAAAAAAAAAAAAAACTTTTTTTCAGCTTTATTAAGGTGTGATTAACAAATAAAAATTTCATATATTTAGGGTGCACAATGTGATGCTATGATATATGTCTACATTGTGAAATGATTATTATAATCAGGGAAATTAGCATATTCACTACATCACATAATTACCTTTCTGTTGTGAGAAAATGTGATATCTACTCTTCTAACAAATTTTAAGTATACAACGCATTATTAACTATAGTCACCACGCTGTACATTAGCTCTCTAGTACTTATTCATCTTATAGCTGAAGATTTACACCATTTAATCAATATCTCAACTTTTCTGCCCAACCCCTGGTAACCACCATTCTACTCATTTTATTCTTTGTTACTATGAGTTCTTTTTTTTAGATTCCACACATAAAAATATTATGCATTATTTGGCTTACTCCACTTAGGATAATGTCCATAATATCCCCAAAGTTCATCCTTATGGTTGCAAATGGCAAGACTTTCTTTTTCTAAAGACTGAATAATATTTCACTATATATATATATATATATATACACACACACTATATATATATATATACACACACACACATATCTCATATGTATGAGATATATGTACATCTCATATAAATATATGTACATCTCATGTATATATGAGATAAATGTACATCTCATATAAATATGAGATATATGTACATCTCATATATATGAGATATATGTACATCTCATGTATATATGAGATATATGTACATCTCTTATATATACCACATTTTCTTTTTTTCTTTTTTTCTTTTATTATTATTATACTTTAAGTTTTAGTGTTTGTGTCTGGCTTTGGTATCAGGGTAATGATAGCCTAGTAAAATGAGTTTGGAAGTATTCCCTCTTGTTCAATTTTTATAAGAGTTTACATGGGATTGATTTTAGCTCTTTACATGTTCAGTAGAATTGAACCATGAGGCCATCAGGTCTGGAACTTTTCTTTTTTGGAGATTTTTAATTACTAATTCAATCTTCTTACCCATTATGGGTCTGTTAAGATTTTCTATTTCTTAATGATTCAGTCTTGGTAGGTTGTATGTTTCTAGAAAGCTACCCGTATCTTCTAGGTTATCCAATTTGTTGGCATATGATTGTTCATATTACTCTGTTATAATCCTTTGCATTTTTTGTGGTGTCAGTTGTAATGTCTCCTGTTTTATTTCTAATTTTATTATTTGAGTCTTGTCACTTTCTGTAGCATGTCTAACTAAATTTTTGTATTTTGGGTTTTTTTTTGTCTTTTTAATAAACCAGCTCTTAGTTTTATTGAACTTTTCTGTGGTTTCTTAAGTCTCCATTTTTTGCTCTGATCTTTATTATTTTCTTCCTTCCACTAACATTGGGCTTAATCTGTTCTTCTTTTTCTAGTTCCTTGAAGTGTAATGTTAAGCTGTTCATTTGAGATCTTCTTTTTAAATGTAGGTATTTACTCCTATAAACTTCCCTCTTAAAAATGCTTTGATTGTGTTCTATAAGTTTGGGTATGTTGTGTTTTCATTTTTAGTTACCTCAAGATATTTTTAAATTTTTAAAATTTCTTGTTTGACCCATTGGTTTTTCAAGGACATGTTGTTTAATTTGGACATGTTTGTGAATTCTCAGTTTTTATCCTGTTATTGATTTCCAGTTTCATCCATTATGGTAAGAGAAGATACTCAATATGATTTCAATCTTTTAAAATATGTTAATACTGAATATGATTTCACTCTTTATATGCTTAAGACATTTTTTGTGACCTAATATTATAATCTATCCTGGAAAATGTTCTGTGTGTACTTTAAAAGAATGTGTAATCTACTACTGCTGCTGATAGATAGATAGAATGTTATGTACATGTCACTCAAGTCCATTTGGTCTAAGTTATAGTTAAAGTTCAACGTTTCCTTATTGGTTTTCTGTCTGGATGATCTGTCCATTGATGAGTTTTGAAGTCCCCTACTATTATTTTATCATCATCTACCTCTCTCTTCATGTCTATTACTACTTTCTTTATATATTCAGTTGCTTTGATGTTGGGCCCATTTACAATTGTTATATCCTCTTGATGAATTGAACATTTTTCATTGTATAGTGACCTTATTTGTCTTGTTTTATAGTTTTTACCTTGAAGTTTATTTTACCTGATATAACTATAGCTATTCCTGCTCTTTTTTGGCTTCTTTTATTTACCTGGGATATCTTTTTTTATCCCTTTGCTTTTAGTCTATAAGTGTTCTTAAAGATGAAGTGAGTGTCTTGTAGGCAGCACATAGTTGGGTTTTGTTGTTATTCATTTGACTGCTCTGTCTTTTGATTGGAGGTTTTAGTTCATTTGCATGTAACATAATTACTGATTAGTAAGGGTTTATTATTGCCAATTTGTAAATTGTTTTCTGGTTGTTTTATAGAATCTTGTTCCTCTCTTACTCTCTTGCTGTCTTCTTTTTTGATTTGAAATTTTTCTGTAGTGGTATACTTTGATTCCCTTCTCTTTGTTTTTTGTGTATATATTCTAGATTTTTCCTTTGTGGTTACCATGAGGCATACATAAAACATCTTATAATTATACCAGTCTAGTTTAGCTTATAATGACTCACTTTGCTTACATACAAAAGCCCTGCACTTTTACTTCACATTCTCCTCACATTTTATGTTTTTGATGTTACAGTTAACATCTTTATGTATTGTGTATCTGTTAATAAGTTATTGCATCTGTAGTCATTTTTAATACTTTTAACTTTTAACCTTTATACTGGATTATAAGTGATCACAGTTACAGTAGTACAGTATTCTGAATTTGACTATATATTTACTTTTTAACAACAAGTTTTATACTTTTATATGTTTTCATATTACTAAATAGCAGCTTTTTATTTCAGCTTTAATAATTCCCTTTAGCATTTCTTGTTATATAGGTCTAGTAGTGATGAACTCCTTCAGCTTTTGTTTATCTGGGAAAGTCTTTAACTAATTTATGAAGGACAACTTTGTCAGGTAAAATATTTTTGTTCAGCAGGTTTCTTTTTTTTTTCTCCTAGCACCTTGAATATGTCATCTCACCCTTTTTTGGCCTAAAAGTTTCAGCAACAAAATCTGCTGAAAGCCTTAATATAATTCCAATGTATGTAATAAGCTTGTTTTCTCTTGCTGCCTTCAAAATTCTCTTTATCTTTGATTTTTAACAGTTCCATTATAATATGTTTTGGTGAACTCTTTTGGGCTGAATCTGATTGGTAACCTCTGAAGTTCATGTACCTGAATGTTCATATCTTCTTTCCACATATGGAAAGTTTTCAGCCATTGATTCTTTAAATAAGCTTTCTGTTACTTTCCCTTTCTCTTCTCCTGAAAATTATGTAATATGAAGATTAGTTCTCTTGATACTGTCTCATAGATCCTGTAGGCCTTCATTCCTTTCCATTCCTTTTCCTTTCTTCTCCTCTGACTAGATGATTTCAAATGATCTATCTTCAAATTTCTATATTTTTTTCTGTATGATCTAGTCTGCTGTTAAAACTCTCTATTGTATTTTGTAGCACAGTCATTATATTATTCAGCTCCAAAATTTTCATTTGGTTCCATTTTATGAATTTGATCTCTTTGTTGAACCTCTTTTTTGTTGTTGTATTATTGCTGATTTTGTTAAATTGAGGGTCTGTGTTCTTTCCTAGCTAAATTAGCTTCTAAGGAATAATTTTTGAATTTTTTTTATCAGGTAGTTTATGAGTCTCCAATGTGTTGGGGTTGGTTACTGGAAGTTTTCTGTGTCCTTTGATTATGTCATGTTTTCTCAATTCTTTGTCATCCTTGTAGCTTTGTATAGGGGTCTACACATTTAAACAGGCAGTGATCTCTTAAAGACTTTATGGATTGGCTTCAATAAGGAAAAACCTTCAACTGTGGGCAGTTGGACACACTGTAATATGCTGTGGCACTGGATCTAGTGACACAGGGCACCAAGTGCAGGAGGTACAGTGACTCCAGGTCTAGGGAGGTGCAGTGTCTCATCAGCTCAGGTAGCTGGGGTTTGCAACTGCATGGTTTATGGTTGCCAGAACTGCAGAAGGTTTGTAGTGGCTGCAAGGGCTGTTGGGGGTCCTCAGCACTGCCTATGGCTATAGTGACAAGAGATCAGAGAAAACAGGCAGCAGTGAGGGCCAGTGCTGGTGGTGTGCACATTCTCAACTGTGGGAGCTAGCTTCTGGCATGTGCGTGGTGGTAGAGCATGGTGACATGGATCTGGAAACTACATGCATGTGCACAGCTTCAGGACAAAACTGGCAGCATGCATGCACATAGCTGTAGGGACCAGCTGTAGGTATAAACATGGTGGTGTGGGTCAGTGACAAGAGTCAGATACAGCTGCTTGTGCATAGCATCCAAAGGGGTCATGACTGCCAGCATTCATGAGCTCAGCTGTAGGGGTCAGCTGTGGGAGCATGCAGAGAGTGCTCTTGCCCTCTCTCTCTCTCTTCTTGCCTTGAACAAGGGCATAATGGCCAGCTTATTGCCATATTGAAAACATCATAAAAATCTCAGAGAATTTATTTCTTACAGAAATAAACTAAAGAAAGAACATCAGCAACCATTTATGTTTTGACTTCTTGTTTTGTGAGAGAAAGAAAATGGCATTGTAGTCATCTGAAAGGATTCATAATTGATAAGTGTGTGTAATGATCAGAATAGATGGGCATATCCACAGAATAGAGTTAATAAATAGATGCAGGTACAAATGGGAACTTTTATGATAAGGTTGCTTCAAATCAGTGGTAATAAATTAAAACAAGTTCATAGCCAGTTGAAGGAAGGAAAATAATAAAGATGGCAACTTACCTTGATTTTTTTTTTCTTTCTTCTTTTTTTTTTTTTTTTTTGAGACAGAGTCTCACTCTTGTTGCCCAGGCTGGAGTGCAGTGGCATAATCTCAGCTCACTGCAAACTCCGCCTCCTGGGTTCAAGCAATTCTCCTGCCTCAGCCTCCTGAGTATCTGGGATTACAGGCATGCACCACCACGCCTGGCTAATTTTTGTACTTTTAGTAGAGACGGTGTTTTGCCATGTTGGCCAGGCTGGTCTCGAACTCCTGACCTCAGGTGATCACCCACCTTGGTGTCTCAATGTGCTTACTAAGCAAAAATGAGGAAATGTATATTTCTTCTGCAATGCTCCTCCAACATGTAGAAAGAAATCTTTGCCTTAATGTTCACTTTTTAAATAGTTATACTTGCAGGCCAAGTGTTGAAGAAGTAAATTGGGAATATTATATTGGCTTATTGTACTTTTAAAATTATAGTCCCCTTTATTAACCTTTATCAACCACAAGTTGAATTTGTATTGCCCACAAAGATGAATCAGCATTTCCCTGAAGTGAAACCAACAATGAAATAATTTTTGTTGTATTTATAGTTTTGAAACAAAGAAGTGCATCTTTGTGTTTTCCTTTTCTATTTTTCCTAACAGTATTATTCAATCCTTAAAAAATGACTTGTGTGGCTTCACTTTTTTTCAGTTAAGCTATAATGAGACATATATATTTATTGAATTGGTGCTAAAAGTTACTGGAAAAATCATGTGACTCTGATGCCTTTGGGAATAAGATACTGATTACCATTTCAATTTTTATTAATACTTGTTTTATGGTTGTGAAGACTAAGCATGACATTTACACTTTCCTAGAAAATTGTCCATTGCATGGGCTTTTAACCTACTGGCATACAGTTGTTCATATCAATTCATAGTTTCTAAAATACTTCATTATATGTTTGTGCTCCATTATTTTTTCCTGATATTGTTTGTTTATATTCTTTCTCACTCTCACTCTCTTTCACCATCAAAACATTTGTCTGTTATATTGGTCTTTAAAAATAGTGTTTAGTCTTAACGATCAACTCTACTTTTTGTTTATTTGCTACTTAATTACTTTTGTCTTTTATTTTTATTTCCTTCTTTCTATTTGGTTTAGATTTTGTATTGTTCCTTTTTTCACCTTTTGGATTTGACTATTAGTTAATTAATCATAAATTTGTCCTTTAATTACAGCTTAGGGGTGCATACTATTGGTTCTAATATAGAGCAGTCTGTTTTAAATATTTTATAACATTTCCTTAGATTTACTCTTTAATGATTTTTGAAGAAATAAGTCTTATAATTTCTCGAGGGTGTTTTGGCTATTATATTTATGTTCTAATTTTATGTATTTTGTGGTGAATGTTCTCTCCCCAAAGCCCATCTAAACATGAAAAAAGTATCAGAGAAACCCAAATAGTAGGATATACGATATTCTGACCAGTATACATGAGAACTGACAAGGTCATTAAAAACAGCCAAAATCGGAGAAACCATCGAAGTTCAGAGGAGACTAAGGACAATGAAAACTTAGTGCAATGTGGTATCTTGGATGGAATACTGGAACATAAAAAGGACATGGGAAAAACTAGTAACATTTGAATTAATTGTGGAGTTTATTTAGTAATAATATACTGACGTTGCTTCATTACTTTTGACAAATTTATCATTGTAACATAAAATGTTAACAACAAAAGAAACTGGGTGAACATTACATGGGAACTATCTACAGTAGATTTGCAACACTTCTATAAATCTCAGACTATTCTAAAAATTGCTTACATTTTAAGATAGCTAAACAAAGCAGAACAAAAACTCTCCTGGGGCTTGTTCCCCCACTCAGCATACAATACGCCCACATCCCTATCACGTCTCTCTGTCCCTTCTGTCTTGACCTTTTTGCACAATACTTTCTCCTTTGCTCATTTTACTCTACCCCACCCTCATGGACCTTTTTCTTGTTCCTCCAGCATGCCAAATATGATGACTCTGCAGGACATGTTCACATGCTGTCTCCAGAATCCATGCATCTTACCCCCTCAAACGCTTTATATTTTTATGCAAATGTCCATTTTGAAGTGATGTATGTCTGACCACTTTATTTTACAGTACAACTTACCTAAGTCTTCTCCTTATCCTTGTATCCCATTTCTTTTATTTTTCCTTCATAGCTTTTATAACTTCTATCTAACCCCCCTCCCCCACCACCAACACACACAATTTTCTTTATTGTCTGTCTGCATTAATTAAACGTAAATTTCATTAGGATAGCAATCTTTTTATGTTTTATTCACTGATGTACCATTAAGTCCTATAAAACATCTGACACCTAGTAAGAACTCAGTGAGTATTGATAGATTAAAATGAATTAGGTAGGACACTGTAGCAGTAGCCCAAGAGAAATGCCGGTGAATTAGACTTGGTTTATGGCAGTGAAGATGGAGTGAAGTGGTCAGCTTTAGTATGTATTTGGGATGTTGAGCAAATAGGACTTATAGATAAATTAGATGTAGATCTTTTGGGAAGAAGAAGAGTGAAGAACTGCTCTTAGGTGTGTGTTTAAGGTGGGACCATTTAATAACATGGGAAAAATTTTAGAGGAGCATATGTGGTGGAGAACTCAGAGTAATGTTTGAGATGTTGGATTTGAGATACCTTTCAGATATCTAAAAGGAGATATTCAGTATGAGTTTACCGTTTGAGGAGAATGGAGCTAGAAATACTGACTTGGGAGTCATCAACAGATGGTCTTTAAAGCCACGGTGCTAAATAAGATCATGTAGGAATAGAAAATAAAAGAGTAGAGGATCAAGTGCACCCCATAAATATAATCATGTGACCAGAGGAGACATAGACTGAAAATAAAAGCAGGAGGTAAGATAGCAAGAGTGGAGTAAAAAACAAGACAGAAGTAGCATCATAGGGGCTTTGAAAAGATTTTTAAAGAAGAAATGTCAACACTATCAAATGCAGCTAAGTAGTCATTAAGATGAGGACCAAAACTTATCCCTTGGCTTGGGCAAGATGCAGCCCACTGATGTCTATAATACAATTTTTTTTTTCACTGAAGCATTGAATAAGAAACCCTAATTGGCATGGATCAGGAAGAAAATGGGAGGTCTGGAAGTACAGACAGTGACTATAGCCAGGGAAGGAGGGCTAGGAAACACAGCACATGTAGGATCTCTGTATTTTTGTGTTTAAGAGGCTAGCAGAGGTGTCCAAGAGACAGGATACAGTCATGGGTTCTCAGTTTCAGTTTCTGGTTGGGCCAGTACAGCCCCTTCCTCATCCCTCTTTTCCACTTACCACAAGAGACAGAAACTAAAAACCATGGCTTCCAGCTGCTACAGGCCCAAAACAAAATGAAAGAGAACAATTATTACAACAAAATTAGACAGGTCGGACAAGCTTGGGTTACAGCATGGCGTATCCCTCATCATGCAATTATCAAGTAGATTCGATGGTGGAAAGCTAAGAGACTATATTCTGTATAGCAAGAGAAAAAAACAGAGAAACAGAAAACAGAGGATTCATTTTAAAAATCGCTAGGGATTACAAATTAAATTATAGAGACCAAGCTATTGATTTGTACAATAGGATGAAATGGGTTAAATAGCCTTATTATTATAAAAGTTTCTATTTGGATTTGAAAACTGCTCTACTCAATTTTTCTGTGTATAAAAGCATTGCCATTTACAAAATAATAAAGAACAGTTAAAACCAAAGCAATGAATAAAGATTGATTATACAAGTGCAAATGAACAGAAAGCTTAAATCTCAACAATGTTCTCCTAATAATTTTACCTCCGGGTTGAAGTTTGAGACAAAGGATAACCAAAGAAAAAGTACTAATTTTGTTGGACACTCCCTGCTGCAAATGACCCACCAGTGGCTACAGGAGCTGGGGATGCCGAGGCATGGAAGGAAGAAAAGCATATCCAGCTTTAGCTCTTGACAATTCTAGTCACCATCCTACTTGGTTTGGAGTCCTAGAGAATCCCAAACCATGGATACACAGGATACTTCCTGCTCTGATTATGATGATAGCTATTAGGTTGGTGCCAAAGTAACTGCAGCCTTTGCAAAGATCTAACAGTTCTAGGTACATAATGGAAAATAGTCAGAGTTAGCAAGTGTCTGAGAGGAAAAAATTTTAGGAATTGTGGATGTATTGGATATATAGTCAGCACTCCATATCCACAGGTAGATTCAACCAATCACAGAACAAAAATATAATATTCTAGTAATGCAGAACTCTTGAATACAGAGGGCTGACTTTTCATATCTGCAGGTTATATAGGACCAATGGCAGAACTTGATCATCCACTGGTTGTGGTATGCATGGGAGATGCTAGAACCAATCCTCCACAGACACTGAGAGATGACTCTATATTGGTACTGTCAAACTCAGTAAAACCTCTTTTTGTCCATGCCCATGGAACATTTGTGAAATTATAAAATTACAAAATTTCCATAAAGATTCCAAAAATTCCTAAAGATGCAAATTTTATAAACATACTTATAAATACAAACATTAACAAGAACAACAACAGCAAAACTCTAATCCCTTGGAAATTGAAAAATAAAATTTCTGAATGAATGCAAGGGTCAAAAAAGAAATTAAAAATTCAATTATAATCTTTTAGAAATAATAATGGTTGGAAAACAATAAATCCCAATCTATGCCATGTGACAAATACTGTACTCAGAATAACATTTATAGACTTAAATATTTTTATTAAAAAACAATAAAGAAGAAAGTTAAATGACATGAAAAAGTAACTCAAGAAGGTAGGTGGGGTAGGTAAACAGCCAGCAAAAGCAAAAGGAAGGCACTAATAAAGATATATGCTAAATTTAGTGAATTAAAGAACAATAAAATTCAAAAATAACTTCATTTGCGAGTTCTTTGAGACTTCTGGGAAAATAGGAAAACGACTGGCATCAACCTAAAGGGCACATGGGTGTGGTATGGCAGTGGGAAGCAGGGCACCCCACTGAAAGACTTGATAAAGTGAATTATAGCTCTGCAAAACTCAGCACGACCCAAAGACAGTCCTGGATCTGACACCCCTTCATGAGCCGCAATCAGAGGAAATAATGTGCCTAACCTCTTCGAGTCTTAGGTACCACTCCAAAGAGTAAGAAGAATGGCTGAGTCCTGAATACAGAGACTTTTGGATAAGAATGGACCCAGTTTATGCAGCAAACCAACACGTCACATGGATACATATGTAACAAACCTGCACATTGTGCACATGTACCCTAAAACCTAAAGTATAATAATAAAATAAAAAAATAAAAAAAAAGAATGGACCCAGTTTACATTACCAAATTGTGCCAAGATATTTTGGGATTGAACTAATATCTTTTTTCTTCAAATTTTCATTTTAAGTTCAGGGCTGCATGTGCAGTATGTGCAGGTTTGTTACATAGGTCAATGTGTGCTGTGGTGGTTTGCTGCACAGATCATCCCATCATCCATGTATGAAGCACAGAATTCATTAGCTATATTTTTTTAATATACTATAAGTTTTAGGGTACATGTGCACAACGTGCAGGTTTGTTACATATGTATCCATGTGCCATGTTGGTGTGCTGCACCCATTAACTCGTCATTTAACATTAGGTATATCTCCTAATGCTATCCCTCCCCCCTCCCCCCACCCCACAACAGGCCCCGGTGTGTGATGTTCCCCTTCCAGTGTCCATGTGTTCTCATTGTTGAATTCCCTCCTATGAGTGAGAACATGCGGTGTTTGGTTTTTTTGTCCTTGTGATAGTTTGCTGAGAATGGTTTCCAGCTTCATCCATGTCCCCACAAAGGACATGAACTCATCATTTATTATGGCTGCATAGTATTCCATGGGTTCTATGTGCCACATTTTCTTAATCCAGTCTATCATTGTTGAACATGTGGGTTGGTTCCAAGTCTTTGCTATTGTGAATAGTGCCACAATAAACATACGTGTGCATGTGTCTTTATAGCAGCATGATTTATAATCCTTTGGGTATATACCCGGTAATAGGATGGCTGGGTCAAATGGTATTTCTAGTTCTAGATCCTTCAGGAATCACCACACTGACTTCCACAATGGTTGAACTAGTTTACAGTCCCACCAACAGTGTAAAAGTGTTCCTATTTCTCCACATTCTCTCCAGCACCTGTTGTTTACTGACTTTTTAATGATCGCCATTCTAACTGGTGTGAGATGGTATCTCATTGTGGTTTTGATTTGCATTTCTCTGATGGCCAGTGATGATGAACATTTTTTCATGTGTCTTTTGGCTCCATAAATGTCTTCTTTTGAGAAGTGTCTGTTCATATCCTTTGCCCACTTGTTTATGGGGTTGTTTGTTTTTTTCTTGTAAATTTGTTTGTGTTCATTGTAGATTCTGGATATTAGCCCTTTGACAGATGAGTAGATTGCAAAAATTTTCTCCCATTCTGTAGGTTGCCTGTTCACTCTGATGGTAGTTTCTTTTTCTATGCAGAAGCTCTTTAGTTTAATTAGATCCCATTTGCCAATTTTGGCTTTTGTTGCCATTGCTTTTGGTGTTTTAGACATGAAGTCCTTGCACATGCCCATGTCCTGAATGGTATTGCCTAGGTTTTTTTCTAGGGTTTTTATGATTTTAGGTCTAACATTTAAGTCTTTAATCCATCTTGGATTAATTTTTGTATAATATGTAAGGAATGGATCCAGTTTCAGCTTTCTACATATGGCTAGCCAGTTTTCTCAGCACCACTTATTAAATAGGGAATCATTTCCCCACTTCTTGTTTTTGTCAGGTTTGTCAAAGATCGGATGGTTGTAGATCTGTGGCATTATTTCTGAGGGCTCTGTTCTGTTCCATTGGTCTATATCTCTGTTTTGGTACCAGTACTATGCTGTTTTGGTTACTGTAGCCTTGTAGAATAGTTTGAAGTCAGGTAGCGTGATGCCTCCAGCTTTGTTCTCTTGGCTTAGGATTGACTTGGCAATGCAGGCTCTTTTTTGGTTCCATATGAACTTTAAAGTAGTTTTTTCCAATTCTGTGAAGAAAGTCATTGGTAGCTTGATGGGGATGGCATTGAATCTATAAATTACCTTGGGCAGTATGGTCATTTTCACGATATTGATTCTTCCAACCCATGAGCATGGAATGTTCTTCCGTTTGTTTTTATCCTCTTTTATTTCATTGAGTAGTGGTTTGTAGTTCTCCTTGAAGAGGCCCTTCACATCCCTTGTAAGTTGGATTCCTAGGTATTTTATTCTCTTTGAAGCAATTGTGAATGGGAGTTCACTCATGATTTGGCTCTCTGTTTGTCTGTTATTGGTGTATAAGAATGCTTGTGATTTTTGTACATTGATTTTGTATCCTGAGACTTTGCTTATCAGCTTAAGATTTTGGGCTGAGATGATGGGGTTTTCTAGATATACAATCATGTCATCTGCAAACGGGGACAATTTGAATTCCTCTTTTCCTAATTGAATACACTTTGTTTCCTTCTCCTGCCTGATTGCCCTGGCCAGAACTTCCAACACTATGTTGAATAGGAGTGGTGAGAGAGGGCATCCCTGTCTTGTGCCAGTTTTCAGAGGGAATGCTTCCAGTTTTTGCCCATTCAGTATGATATTGGCTGTGGGTTTGTCATAGATAGCTCTTATTATTTTGAGATACGTCCCATCAATACCTAATTTATTGAAAGTTTTTAGCATGAAGGGTTGTTGAATTTTGTCAAAGGCCTTTTCTGCATCTATTGAGATAATCATGTGGTTTTTGTCGTTGGTTCTGTTTACATGATGGATTACATTTATTGATTTGCATATGTTGAACCAGCCTTGCATCCCAGGGATGAAGCCCACTTGATCATGGTGGATAAGCTTTTTGATGTGCTGCTAGATTAAGTTTGCCAGTATTTTATTGAGGATTTTTGCATCGATGTTCATCAGGGATATTGGTCTAAAATTCTCCTTTTTTGTTGTGTCTCTGCCAAGCTTTGGTATTAGGATGATGCTGGCCTCATAAAATGAGTTATAGAGGATTCCCTCTTTTTCTACTGATTGGAATAGTTTCAAAAGGAATGGTACCAGCTCCTCCTTGTACCTCTGGTAGAATTCAGCTGTGAATCCAACTGGTCCTGGACTTTTTTTGGTTGGTAAGCTATTAATTACTGCCTCAATTTCAGAGCCTGTTATTGGTCTATTCAGCAATTCAACTTCTTCCTGGTTTGGTCTTGGGAGGGTGTATGTGTCAAGGAATTTATCCAATTCTTCTAGATTTTCTAGTTTATTTGAGTAGAGGTGTTTATAGTATTCTCTGATGGTAGTTTGTATTTCTGTGGGATCGGTGGTGATATCCCCTTTAACATTTTTTATTGCACCTGTTTGATTCTTCTCCCTTTTCTTCTTTATTAGTCTTGCCAGTGTTCTATCAATTTTATTGATCTTTTCAAAAAAGCAGATCCTGGATTCATTGATTTTTTGAAGAGTTTTTTGTGTCTCTATCTTCTTCAGTTCTGCTCTGATCTTAGTTATTTATTGCCTTCTGCTAGCTTTTGAATGTGTTTGCTCTTGCTTCTCTAGTTCTTCTAATTGTGATGCTAGGGTGTCAATTTTAGATCTTTCCTGCTTTCTCTTGTGGGCATTTAGTGCTATAAATTTCCCTCTACACACTGCTTTGAATGTGTCCCAGAGATTCTGGTATGTTTTGTCTTTGTTCTCGTTGGTTTCAAAGAACATCTTTATTTCTGCCTTCATTTCGTTATGTACCCAGTAGTCATTCAGGAGCAGGTTGTTCAGTTTCCATGTAGTTGAGCAGTTTTGAGTGAGTTTCTTAATCCTGAGTTCTAGTTTGATTGCACTGTGGTCTGAGAGACAGTTTGTTATAATTTCTGTTCTTTTACATTTGCTGAGGAGTGCTTTACTTCCAACTATGTGGTCAATTTTGGAGTAGGTGTAGTGTGGTGCTGAAAAGAAGGTATAGTTTATTTGGGGTGCAGAGTTCTATAGATATCTATTAGGTCCACTTGGTGCAGAGCTGAGTTCAATTCCTGGGTATCCTTGTTAACTTTCTGTCTCGTTGATCTGTCTAATGTTGACAGTGGGGTGTTAAATTCTCCCATTATTATTGTGTGGGAGTCTAAGTCTCTTTCTATGTCTCTAAGGACTTGCTTTATGAACCTGGATGCTCCTGTATTGTGTGCACATACATTTAGGATAGTTAGTTCTTCTTGTTGAATTCATCCCTTTACCATTATGTAATGGCTTGTCTCTTTTGATCTTTGTTGGTTTAAAGTCTGTTTTATCAGAGACTTGGATTGCAACCCCTGCCTTTTTTTGTTTTCCATTTGCTTAGTAGATCTTCCTCCATCCTTTATTGTGAGCCTATCTGTGTCTCTGCACGTGAAATGGGTTTCCTGAATACAGCACACTGATGGGTCTTGACTCTTTATCCAGTTTGCCAGTCTGTGTCTTTTAATTGGGGCATTTAGCCCATTTAAGGTTAATATTGTTATGTGTGAATTTGATCCTGTCATTATGATGTTAGCTGGTTATTTTGCTCGTTCGTTAGTTGATGCAGTTTTTTCTTAGCCTGGATGGTCTTTACAATTTGGCATGTTTTTGCAGTGGCTGGTACCAGTTATTCCTTTCCATGTTTAGTGCTTCCTTCAGGAGCTCTTGTAGGGCAGTCCTGGTGGTGACAAAATCTCTCAGCATTTGCTTGTCTGTAAAGGATGTTATTTCTCCTTCCCTTATGAAGCTTAGTTTGGCTGGATATGAAATTCTGGGTTGAAAATTCTTTTCTTTAAGAATGTTGAATATTGGCCCCCACTCTCTTCTGGCTTGTAGAGTTTCTGCCGAGAGATCAGCTGTTAGTCTGACAGGCTTCCTTTTGTGGGTAACTCAACCTTTCTCTCTGGCTGCCCTTAACATTGTTTCCTTCATTTCAACTTTGGTGAATCTGGTAATTATGTGTCTTGGAGTTGCTCTTCTCAAGGAGTATCTTTGTGGCATTCTCTGTATTTCCTGAATCTGAATGTTGGCCTGCCTTTCTAGATTGGGGAAGTTCTCCTGGATAATATCCTGTAGTGTGTTTTCCAACTTGGTTCCATTCTCCCTGTCACTTTCAGGTACACCAATCAGATGTAGATTTGTCTTTTCACATAGTCCCATATTTCTTGGAGGCTTTGTTCATTTCTTTTTATTCTTTTTTCTCTAAACTTCTCTTCTCGCTTCATTTCATTCATTTGATCTTCCATCACTGACACCCTTTCTTCCAGTTGACTGAATCAGCTACCGAGGCTTGTGCATTCGTCATGTAGTTCTTGTGCCATGGTTTTCAGCTCCATCAGGTCGTTTAAGGACTTCTCTGCATTGGTTATTCTAGTTAGCCATTTGTCTAATCTTTTTTCAAGGGTCTTAACTTCTTTTCCACGGGTTTGAACTTCCTTCTTTAGCTTGGAGTAGTTTGATCATCTGAAGCCTTCTTCTCTCAACTCGTCCAAGTCATTCTCTGTCCAGCTTTATTCCATTGCTGGTGAGGAGCTGCATTCCTTTGGAGGAGGAAAGGCACTCTGATTTTTAGAATTTTCAGTTTTTCTGCTCTGTTTTTCCCCCATCTTTGTGGTTTTATCTGTCTTCGGTCTTTGATGATGGTGACGTACAGATGGGGGTTTTGTGTGGATGTCCTTTCTGTCAGTTTTCCTTCTAACATCAGGACCCTCAGCTGCAGGTCTGTTGGAGTTTGCTGGAGGTCCACTCCAGACCCTGTTTGCCTGGGTATCAGAAGTGGAGGCTGCAGAACAGCAGATATTGGTGAACAGCAAATGTTGCTGCCTGATTGTTCCTCTGGAAGTTTTGTCTCAGAGGAGTCCAGCCGTGTGAGCTGTCAGTCTGCCCCTACTGGGGGATGCCTCCCAGTTAGGCTACTTGGGGGTCAGGCACCCACTTGGGGAGGCAGTCTGTCCATTCTCAGATCTCACGCTGCGTGCTGGGAGAACCATTATTCTCTTCAAAGCTGTCAGACAGGGACATTTAAGTCTGCAGATATTTCTGCTGCCTTTTGTTTGGCTATGCCCTGCCCGCAGAGGTAGAGTCTACAGAGGCAAGCAGGCCTCCTTGAGCTGCGGTGGGCTCCACCCAGTTCGAGCTTCCTGGCTGCTTTGTTTACCTACTCAAGCCTCAGCAATGGCGGACGCCCCTCCCCCAGCCTCGCCGCCGCTTTGCAGTTTGTTCTCAGACTGCTGTGCTTGCAATGAGTGAGGCTCCGTGGGCATAGGACCCTCCGGGCCAGGCACAGGATACAATCTCCTGGTGTGCTGTTCGCTAAGACCATTGGAAAAGTGTAGTATTAGGATGGGAGTGACCTGATTTTCCTGGTGCCATCTGTCACCTCTTTCCTTGGCTAGGAAAGGGAATTCCCTGACCCCTTGCACTTCCTGGGGGAGGTGATGCCTCGCCCTGCTTCGGCTCACACTTGGTGCACTGCACCCACTGTCCTGCACCCACTAAGATCCCCAGTAAGATGAACCCACTACCTCAGTTGGAAATGCAGAAATCATTCATCTTCTGCATCGCTCATGCTGGGAGCTGTAGACTGGAGCTGTTCCTATTCGGCCATCTTGGCTCCAGGACTTTTCCGGAGTTTTGATCATTAGCTATTCTTTGTGATACTCTCCTTCCCTCCAGCCACCTTTCCAAGAGGCCCTAGTGGGTACTGTTTCCCACTATGTGTTCATGTGTTCTCAGCATTCAGCTCCCACTTATAAATGAGAGCGTGTGGTGTTTTGCTTTCTGTTCCTGTGTTAGTTTGCTAAGGATAATGGCTTCCAACTCCATCCATGTCCCCTTATGGCTGCACATATTCCATGTACCACATTTCTTTATCCAGTCAATCATTGATGGGCATTTAGGTTGATTCCATGTCTTTGCTATTATGAATAGTGCTGCAATGAACATATGTGTCATGTATCTTTATAATAGAAAGATTTTTTTTTTTTCCGATAAATACCCAGAAATGGGATTGCTGGGTCACAAGGTATTTCTGCCTCTAGGTCTTTGAGGAATCACCACACTGTCTTCCACAATGGTTGAATTTACATTCCCACCAATAGTAAAGTTTTTTAATCCACAACCTCATCAGCATCTGTTGTGTTTTGGCTTTTTAATAATTGCCATTCTGAGTGATGTGAGATGGTATCTCATTGTGATTTTCATTTACATTTCTTTAATGATTAGTGATGTTGAGCATTTTTTCTTATGTTTGTTGGCCACATGTATGTCTTTTTTTGAGAAGGGTCTGTTCATGTCCTTTGCCCATTTTTTAATAGAGTTGTTTTTTTTTTTCTTGTAAATTTGTTTAAGTTCCTAGTAAACTCTGGGTATTAGACCTTCATCAGATGGATAGATTGCAGAAATTTCCCCCCATTCTGTAGGTTGTCTGTTCACTGTGATGATAGTTTCTTTTGCTGTGTAGAAGCTCTTTAGTTTAATCAGATCCCATTTGTTAATTTTTGCTTTTGTTGCAATTGCTTTTGGCATTTTCGTCATTAAATCCTTGCCTGTGCCTGCGTCCTGAATGGTATTGCCTAGATTTTCTTTTAGGGTTTTTTTTTTTTATAGTTTGGGGTTTTACATTTAAGTCTTTAATCCATCTTTTGTACATGGTGTAAGGTTAACTTTTGTACATGGTGTAAGGAAGGGGTCCAGTTTCAATTGTCTTCATGTGGCCAGCCAGTTCTCCCAACACCATTTATTAAATAGGAAATCCTTTCCCCATTGCTTGCTTTTGTCAGGTTTATTGAAGATCAGATGGTTATAGGCAAGTGGTCTTGTTTCTAGAGTTCTCTAGTCTGTTACATTCGTCTATGTGTCTGTTCTTGTACCAGTCCTATGTTGTTTTGGTTACCGTAGCCTTGTAGTATAGTTTGAAGTTGGGTAGTGTGATACCTCCAGCTTTGTTCTTTTTGCTTAGGATTGTCTTGGCTATTTGGGCTCTGTTTTCAGAGACTGAATTCCATATAAATTTTAAAATAGTTTTTTTTTTCTAATTCTGTGAATAACGTCACTGGTAGTTTAATGGGAATAGCATTGAATCTATAAATTACTTTGGGCAGTATGGCCATTTTCATGATATTGATTCTTCTTATTTATGTACATGGAATATTTTTCCTTTTCTTTGTGTCCTCCTGGATTTCTTTGAGCAGGGGTCTATAGTTCTCCTTGAAGAAGGCCTTCACTTCCCCTGTTAGCTGTATTTCCAAGTATTTTATTCTTTCTGTAGCAATTGTGAATGGGAGTTCATTCATGATTTGGCTTCCTGCTTGCCTCTTCTTAGTGTATAGAAATGCTAGTGGGTTTTGCACTTGATTTTGTATCCTCAGACTGCTGAAGTTGCTTATCAGCTTAAGAAGCTTTGGGGCTGAGAGAACGGGGTTTTCTAGACATAGAAACATGTCATCTTCAAACAAAGATGGTTTGACTTCCTCACTTCCTATTCGAATACCCTCTATTTCTTTCTCTTGCCTGATTGTCCTGACCAGAACTTCCAGTAATATGTAGAATAGGAGTGGTGAGAGAGGGCATCCTTGTCTTCTGCTAGTTTTCAAGAGGAATGCTTCCACTTTTGCCCATTAAGTATGATGTTGGCTGTGGGTTTGCCAAATATTGTACCTGAAATCATTAACAGTCTCTCGGACCACAGCACAATCAAATTAGAACTCAAGATTAAGAAATTCACTCAAAACCACACAAAATACGTGGAAATTGAATAACCTGCTCCTGAATTAGTCTTAGGTAAATAATGAAATTAAGGCAGAAATTAAGAAGTCTTTGAAACTAATGAGAACAAAGAGACAACATACCAGAATCTCTGGGATGCAGCTGAGGCACTCAAGAGATAAATGTATAGTACTAAATGCCCACCTCAAAAAGCTAGAAAGATCTCAAGTTAGCAACCTAACATCTCAACTAAAAGAACTATAGAACCAAGAGAAAACAAACCCCAAAGCTAGCAGAAGACAAGAAAAAACCAAGGTCAGAGCTAAACTGAAACAGATCAAGACATGAAAAACCCTTTAAAAATCCACAAATCCAGGAGATTTTTTTGAAAAAAATTAATAAAATAGATAGACTGCTAGCTAGACTAATAAGGAAGAAAAGAGAGAAGAATCAAATAAACATAATCAGAAATGATAAAAGGAATATCACCACTGACCCCACAGAAATACAAACAACCATCAGAGAATACTATAAACACCTCTATGTAAATAAACAAGAAAATCTGGAAGAAATGGTTAAATTCCTGGACATGTGTCCCAGGATTGAACTACACCCTCCAAAGACTGAACCAGGAAGAAATTGAATCCCTGAATAGACCAATAATTAGTTCTGAAATTGAGGCAGTGATATGGGTTTGGCTCTGTGTCCTCACCCAAATCTCATCTCAAATTGTAATCCCCAGAATATTCACATGCTGAGAGCAGGACCTGGTGGGAAGTGATTGGATCATTGGGGAGGTTTCCCTTATCCTGTTCTCATGATAATGAGTGAGTTCTCATGAGATCTGATGGGCATATAAGTGTTTGACAGTTCCTCCTAAACACTCACTCTTTCTCCTGCCACCTTGTGAAGAAGGTGCCTGGTTTCCCTTCTGCCATGACTGTAAGTGTGAGTGGAATGTGAGTCAGTTAAACCTCTTTCCTTTATAAATTACTCAGTCTTAGGTATTTTTTATAGCAGTATGAGAACGGATTAACACAGGCGGTAATAAGTAGCCTACCAAACAAAAAAGCCCAGGACCAGACGATTCACAGCAGAATTCTACTAACAGTGCTACAAAGAAGAGCTAGTACTATTTCTACCGAAACTACTACAAAAAATTGAAAAGGATAGACTCCCCCCAACTCATTCTATGAGGCCAGCATCATCCAGATACCAAACCTGGCAGAGTTAAACACAAATAAGAAAACTTCAGGCCAATATCTTTCATGAATATCGATGCAGAAATCCTCAATAAAATACTGGCAATCTGAATCCAGCAGCAAATCAAAAAGCTTATCCACCATGATCAAGTTGGTTTCATCCCTGGGATGCAAAGCTGCTTCAGCATATGCAAATCAATATATGGGATTCATCACATAAACAGAACTAAAGACAAAAACCATGTGATTATCTCAATAGATGCAGAAAAGGCCTTCGATAAAATTCGACATTTCTTCATGTTAAAAACTTTCAATAAACTAGGTATTAAAGGGACTAATTTTTAAACTTGGAAAGAAATAGATCAAATCTCTAATTGGGCAATATAGGGACTACAGAAGTAAATTAAGTTCAGATATATAAAATAAAGTTGGCTTTCACACCTGTGTTAAAAGGTGTATGAGTGTCATACAAACTACAGATATGAGACAAAATGTTCCACTTCTGTAGTAATAAAAGAAATACAATGTACAGTTTATGAAGGTGACAACAGTTTGGCCAATGTCTGTCTTCCCCCACTCAGTATGAGCTCCATGAGAACAGGGGCCAAACCTATTTTTGGTCAACACAGTACATGTGGTGCATGGAAGGTAGTTGTGCTTTGTAAGAATGAGTTGAAAGAAGAAAAAAAAATAGGTAGGAAAGAGGAAAAGGAGGAGGGAAAGAGGGAAGAAGATTTAGAAGGAGGGTGGGGGGAGTGAGAGGCAGGGGAAAGAGCAGGCAAGGGAGTTGGGTTTTACTGTGGAATACAATATGGAAAACATAGGCTATACTTTCTAAGGTCTTTGCCCTATAAATATTCATGTTGGAACGCTCACATGTGTTTAACACCCAAATGAATTTGGAGTGGGTATACAGAACTAGATTTCAGAGTATTGGAATTCTTACTTAAGCATCTTAGTAGTGGTAGGAGTTAAAGCTTTAAATCTTGACAACTGCAAATTACCCCAGATGACATTTACAGTGGTGGGAGATGGTAAGCCATATCTGATACTCCTGTCCTCCATCTTCTTATCTCCTTTCATAAATCTGCTTCTCCCCTTTTAAGCTTCTTCATATTCATTTCTGAAAAAACCTCTTTAAATCATAACCACATGTCATCACTTTATGTGCCTTCCTCATCCCTTCCCTCTGTCCTGTGTTCCTTGCTCCTCTTATCATTCTGCCTCTGTCCCTTCTTTCTCTGAACAAATGTTTATAACAAACCAATTCCACGGCCTTTCCCATTTTGTTCCTCTTCATCTGAAATTCTTTACTTTGTCCCTGTCCTTTCTAAATGTGGAGCCCAGAAGAAAGGCACTACTCTAGATATAGCCCCACAGCCAGTACAATGCAACAGTCATATTTCTGAACCTGAATATCAGATCTTTATTAATCCACGTTAAAAGTACACTTGGTTTGGAGCAGCCCATAACGCTTTTGGCTCAGGCTGTGCTCACAACCCACTGAGCTTTCTTGGGTGCTTGGTCAGGCCAAATCATGTCCAGGCTGGACAGGTAGCATCAATAGCTGTCACGATCCTATTCAAATGACCTGGTTGTTCCTGTTATTGTACACCTTGCAGTTTTCAGGCTGTCTAAAATAAATAAAACCCTCTGCAATCTTGCAGTTTGTTTGCCAAACAACAGAATGATATGAGAATTAATTTTTGTGGCCTGATAAAACCAGGACTTATGCAGCTTGAATACTTTACCAGTTTCATTCCATTGTGGATTCTATTCATTTCATAATGAATTTACAGAACCTCTGGGCTTTTTAAAGGTGAAGCGGAAGTTGGGCTTCACCTTCATTTCGACAAGACCGGCCCTGATATCATCTCTTTTGTATTTCTGCATTCTTCGTGAAAGAGTGTAGAAAAGGCAATGGAGTACACTATTTTTAAAACATTTGAAAACCGGCGACTTTTACAAAGCATTCCCTCCTGTTGACACTGAATGTCAAAGTTATCCTACCCTTTATCCTTTCCATATACACAGGAAAAAAGGTCTTTCTTCTTTTTACTGAGGTAAAGCTCTTGATTCTCCAGCTCATCCCCATGCCCTCCAATCTCTTCTGCATCTCCAATTTTTTCTTTTTTTTGAGACAAGGTCTTGCTATGTTGCCCAAGCTGGCCTCAAATTCCTTGGCTCAAAAGATCTTCCTGTCTTGGCTTCCCAAGTAGCTGGAATTACAGGTACATGCCACGTCACCCAGCTTGCAATTTATTTCTCTCAGTGAACATCTTCCCCTTAATAGACAAACAGAATAGCCCATGCTAACCTGGCACCAGCCTAGGCGCCTTCACTTCACCATCCCTTGCTTACTGGTTTTTGAGTTGTGTTTGCCACCACCCTGTGGGTCTTCATCAAAGGCATCCTATCTATTTCCCAGTGTTCATTATCCTGAAATCTTCACAGCATTTCTTAAAATCCAACCATTAGCCCCACTCGCCTATCACTAGAATCTCCTTTGAAACCTCTCCTCTCCCACAACATAAACCCACTGTAATGGCCTATATTTCAATGCTGTCAAAGTTACTTCATTTTATGAGTTTAGGATTATTCACGCAGCCTAACCCAGCAAAAATTGTGATTTTTGTCCTCCATCTATATTAGGTTTAACCATATAAAACTACTGTTTTATAGATCAAAAATATTCCATAGTTTTGCAATGTTACCATTGGAGGAAACTGGATAAATGGCACATGAATTCTTTATGTATTATTTCTCACAACTGCATGTCAACCTATAATTTTTCAATAAATATTTTAATTTAAAATGGTGAAATAAAAATTTCACATGATTCAACCTAATAGCATTCAAAAATGTTCAGAAACAAATGAGTTTTTTTTCTCTTTGTGGATGTTTCCAAATGTTATGAAATGCTAATGCAGAGAGCCGAACTTTATAAACTAAATAATTTATGAAGACATGGAGTATTTTCATGTCTTCCTCCATGTCATAAATATTCCTGGAAAGATTCCTTGATTATTTCCAGGAGTAATTATATTTGTTCACATAGTGATTAAGCTTAAATATTTAGTAGATGTAACATTTATTTACTTAATGCCAAATTCTTTTAACAAGGGAGTTGACCTTACAAAACTCTCACTTTTTTTTTACAAATATGTATTTCCTATGTGTTACATAATTTTTGTGACTAATAAATCCAATGTCAATTACATAAGCTTAGGCTTGGATTTGGGTGGAAGAATCTAACCAACTTGGCTTTATTTGCTTGTCTTTTAAAATATTATAGATTAAAAAGTTGACTATGGATTGGGTCAAGCCATGGATTAAATACTAAAGGCATTTTTGAATCACGAGATAAATGGGACATTAAGGTCATATAATTTGTTCACACATACCTTTTCTACAACTTCACTCTCCAGATCATCCTAAAGCATCCTTGGATACTTCCAATTGTTAGATTTTGTTGTATTCCTCATCATAAGGTAGCATGTATTTCTCTGCAACTTCAGTTCACTAGTAGTAATTCTTTCTTAGGTCAAAAGAAGTAAAGTGTGGAACTTATTAGATTTGTAAATAGTTGCACTTAGCTATTCTGTCCTCCTTTGTCTTAAATGTTGTTTCCTAAGTCCAATGTTTCCCCAGTTCCCAATTCTTCATCATGTGGCTTGACATTTGGTTTCTTTTTCATCTTGCTTGCTCTCCTGTGATGGCTTCCTGTGTGCGTTAGTCCACAGTTAAGTGCCATCTCTGCAATCTCGGCTGTGGTCTGAGCAGTCAATTGTTGCCACCACTCATCCATCTAGATACCAGATCTAAATAATAAAGACTGAGATGATCTCGTTAGATATTCTTGTATTTGGAGTTCAGATTGTGCTATTAACTCTTCCATCTCTTAACTATAGAACCAAAATCATCTTTCACGTTTTCCCACTTCTCTTTCAATTCCAGATCAATTTTTTGGCTCTTGATGGTCAAGAATGGCCAATAACAAGACAAAAATTACTTGTCCCAAATTCAAATATCATCAACAGATCTTATATCCTTCCATACCTCAAGAAATGGTGTTTATGCAGAAACAAGTGATTAAACAAAACACGTGAGACCAAAATTGTCCATTTATCTTCTCTGAGTTTCAGGTTCAAATTTCCAATTAGGTAAAAGACCTCTTTGGTGAAAACAGGTTAGTCAGTGATAAGCATGATTGGAAGATGATACAGATCGTTGCAGAATGTTTTCCATGATGGGAGGGGAATGGTAGTCTCTTTCTCAAATTATAGAGCAAAACAAACAACTTGTTATTTCCAGACAGGCAACAAGGCAAATGCTGAAACAAGTTTAAATTTATAAGAAGCCACATTACAAAAATGAGAGGAAAAAGAAGTGGTGAGGTGTTGGCCTGGGTAGTTCTAGCAAACCCAGAAAGTGCTCAGTGCTGGGAGCATCACCAACTCCTATCTGCCTGGTGGACTATCAGGTATTACCTGAGAAGGTGAAGCCCACCCACAGGTCTGGGTCCTTCTATTTCCAAATTGGGAATGGGAGCCTGTCATGATGAGCAGTGCCTTCCTAAGGTGCTCTGAGAGGTTAAACCCCGAGGAGGCACTAGAACCTGTTTAACCCTGTTCTTCATGCAATTACCTTCTGCTCTACATTTTCCTTTTCAACTGCCTTAAACTCTTGACCAAGCTTTGCTATCTAACCAATCCCACGTCTGGAAAGTTTGGATTTTATCTTAAGTTATATAATATTTGGAAGCCATCAAAATACAAGCTGTATCTGGGGACTTAAATTCTAAGACAGTCATTTCTTTTTTTCAGCAGATGGCACTGTTGCAATGAGGCTGTTTCTTCCAGTGACGTCAGCGTCAAGAGGAATCAACAAATTTCAACCTTATAGTATATTTAATTCAAGGATCAGATTTTTTTAAATTACCTTAACAATTGATGAAATTATTTTCACCTGTAATAGGACAAAGCAACTTCATGTGTTGCACTGAGGACATGCCACCTTATGTGGTGTTTGTGCAAAAAATGCATGACCTGAATCTAACCCTGAGGAAACATCAGACAAATCTAAAGTGAAGGACATTCTGCTAAATAATTGACCAGTACTCTTCAAAAATATGAAATTTAGGAAGACAGAGAACGGTTAAGGAATCATTCCAGATTAAACAACAGAAAAGAGACATAATAACTAAATGTTACATATAATCCATGATTGGATCCTAAACCAAGTATTTTTATCCTGGACAGGACATTATTGAAACAATTTACAAAATTTAAATGTGCATTGTAGATTAGGTAGTAGTATTGTATCACTATCTGCTTTCCTGATTTTATGCTGTGGTTATGTAAGAGAATGCCCTGGATCTTAGGAAATGCAACTGGAACTACCTAGAGATAAAGGGTATGATGAAATCATGTCTTCAAATTATTCTCATATGTTTAAGAAAAAAATATGCTTTGCATATATTGTATATTTTGTATATACTGAAATTATGTCGAAATAAAAATAAAAACCCCCAATGTTATATTTTCCCAGTGCCTTACTCAACTTCTCCTTCCAGCTAATAAAGTATGCATGCTGATACCCAACTTCATTGAGAACATCCTCCCATCAGGCTTTTAAAAGTTCATAAATTGTTTTAAGTTACTTCCTGTTTCTCTTCGAGCCCTCAAGTCATCAATACCTTTAGGGACAGCCCCTGAGATATGGTTTGGTCTAATGTCATCTACTTTCAGATCATCCACCCTTCAAATATGTTTTGTAGATTTATTTCCAATAAGCACTGTATGTTCATTTACTTAAATATGAGAACATGTTTAGAAAACATGATCAGAGGCCAGGCGCAGTGGTTCATGCCTGTAATCCCAGCACTTTGGGAGGCCAAGGCAGGCAGATCACGAGGTCAGCGGATAGAAATCCTCCTGGCCAACATGGTGAAACCCCGTCTCTACTAAAAATACAAAAAATTACCAGGGTGTGGTGGTGCATGCCTGTAATCCCAGCTATTTGGGAGGCTAAGGCAGGAGAATCTCTTGAACTCAGGAGGCAGAGGTTGCAATGAGCCAAGATCGTGCCACTGCACTCCAGCCTGGAGGAAAAGAGCGAGACTCCATCTCAAAAAAAAAAAAAAACATCATCAGAATATCTAAAATCACAGGATGAATCTTAGAATGTAAGAGCCAAAGGAATTTTAGAAGTCATCGTACAAATATTCTCCCATGCCACCCTCCACTTCACCTTCTGGGAGAAGAAACAGAAGACAATGGAGCTGTCATGACTTACCCAAGTGTACATGGTCACTTAAGTGCAGAACCAGATAAAATGCCCCTAATTCCTGTCCTGCCTCCAGTACTCCATCCCTCACTTTGCTTCTCATTGGAGAAATATAGATGATAAGGTCAGATGCTAAAGACATGAAGCCACAAAATAACACAATGTAGCTCCTGTGTCGTGACAAGAAATTTAAAATATCCTTTAAAACTAAAATAAAAATATATGCAAAATTTACTTAAATTTTCAAACTTAAAAACAGCAGACTTAAAAAATAATTGACACTTGTCAGGGTTGCTTTGGACTGTACCCTCAGGGACTCCAGGAGTAGAAGGCCATTTTTTCTACTCCATAGTAAAAGTTCTTAGTTAGAAACGGCAGAGAGGCCCTGGGACAACTTAACCAAACAACAGGAAAGCGAGTTCAGCTGACAACTCAATCTGCACAGCTCTTCTGCACAAGAGAATTTGGTAATTCGCTGAATTTCCTCTACACCAGCAAAGTGTAGGTCACCCTGCAAACCAAAACACAGTTGTCAGCTATTAGAGATACTACATGCCTGGCATCCTCAGGTGCTGTGTCACCAGGGGGAGAAGCAAGGGCCCTTCTAGAACAGCTGGCTGTGTGTGGGAAATGCCCACAACCAACCCCTAGAACAGTGCCCCCCCGACCCCGACCACCCCCCTGCCCCATACACACACGCTCACAGGCCAGAGCTATATTTCCCTAACTCTAGCCTGAGGCGGTTAAAAGCTTGGAGCTCGTCAGGTCCAGCACATTGGAAATCAGAAGGGGCCTCCCCTGCTAATCTTTAGGCAAATATTTTCTCAGCTCTGCGGACTTAGTGGTGAGTTACCAGCCTTGCACCTCTACAGTAAATTGAAGCAAGCCCACTTGGGAGGCAAGAGCACCAGTGAAGGGGCCTGCCCTGGCCACTTGCCCCATCACCACCGTCCCAGGTGGAGATGCTAATGTTCTCTTCCTCTTTTCAAGGTGAGCCAAGAAAGGACCAAAAGGAAGAGGGCAGGCAGCACCATAGCCCAGATGACCAGATTGAAACTAAGCATAGTAAGAGAAAAATAAAGCTACTTTTATTTTTCTGGGTTTGGGGACTGATGGATTCATTCCTACGATACCTAGTCCTCTCTTTAGCCCTTAATTTACGATACCAAGTACACTTGAGCTTTTTGAGTTTGGATTCGGTTGGCGATTAGGTTGGATTTCTCCACTAGTGGACCCTGAAACAAGGATTCAGAAGCAAGTACTTATTTTGGCGGTGATCCCAGGAACCACCCCTAAGAGAATAGGGAAATGAGACAAGAAAGAGAAGGCAGCAAAAAATTTAAAAGGTGTGGATCCAGCATGTTTCTATTGCGGGCGTTAAGCAACCCTGCTGAGAACCTCCGGGGACAGTGCATCAGAGTTGCCCCATGGCAATTCTTCCTTTGGCAGTTTCCAGGGGCAAGGAAGCTGCAACATTTATCCACCAATTCTCGTCAGCATTCATGTGAGGGCTGCTCCTTGCAGATGGACAAGAACTCCCCAGCATTAATGGGCTACCCTGCGCCTGGGCTGAAGACACCTTGCTAGGATATAAAAAGTTCTCAGGCACAGTTCTGGGTGCCTGAGATAGAAAGCCAACAATGATGCAAAAGGAGCAGGTGCCAAAGGGTTGCGGATAGGGCACTGGCAGCACTTAGCCCAGGAAGCCCAAAGCTAGAATCAAAAAGTCCCTGAATGTCAGACCAGTAGTTTACTCCAGGTTTGGTTTTCTTCCCGTCTTTAGATTCAATGTGGCAAAATGAATTAAAAGAAATCTCCAGCAGGATAGCAAACCCCAGTCCACTTTGCATGGTCTTATCAAGCCATTTTATACCACCAGTGACTGTGTAGACAGAAGGGAGGGTGGCACAATAAAATATGGTACTTGGAATCTGATTCCAGTAACATGAAAAGACCATTTTTACATTAAAAAAGAGTCGAGTTTGGAGATTTACAAGGTTAATAATCCCCTACTAAGGGCTTCTCTTGACCTGACGGGATCCTATCTTCAACGGGCAGATTGTCATCACAATCCAAACAAGACCCTCTCCCATGAGTAACTGGAAGATCCTAGAAGCCATACTCTCTGAACTGGCTCAGGGCGATATCTCCTGGCACCCTGTCCTGATCATTTCTGCTGCGTGCTTAAACACAGCATGCAGCCTCCACAAACTTTGTGTGTCACAGGGCTGCTTGTCGCCAAGCCTCAAGCCCAGCCCTCTTAAGACTGCTCCACACTCTTTATCTTGTTGACCTTTCTGCAGAAAATAAAACTGGCCCTCTTTTTTAGAACCTTTTTTCTTGCATTAAAAGTCATTATTCTCTGGTGGCCTTCCTATCTCGATGGCTACTCAGTGATTTTTCTGAGTTTCTCTGCTGTCTTAACCTCACCTTACTACCCTCTAGGACTTTGTCCTAAGCCATAATCTCTTTTTACTTGATATTTCTCTGTTTGGTCAGCTTTCCTCCATTATACCCCAAATATATAACCATAACCCACAGACTGATGACGCCCACTTTATCCTTAACCCAGAATTATGCTCCGAGCTGCCTACTTACCCCCAATACCAGTACACACCCATTTTATTGGCTCACCCTTTACATCCGCCCCTTCCCTCTGTGTGCCTAGCCTGATGCACGCCCCTATTCTTCATTCAGTCAACAAAGGCAGAGAGTAGGTCATCATCCTACATGCCTCCATCTCTCCACCAACCATCCCAGTTCCGATTGCCATGCCTTCACCACCATAAACTTTTTAATACATCCCCCCAACCAACTCGACTCTCTTTGATTACTACAGTGACTTCTTTAAATATCCCCTGTCTCTGGCTTCAGCTTTGCTCCAATTCATCTTCCACATATGTCCAGGCTCTTTCTAAAATGTAATGTTAACACGTGTCTCCTCTGCTCAAAAATGATGGTGGCTTTGGCTTTCCAAAGCCATCAGGATTAATTCAAATTCCTCGGCCTGACACACGGCCACCTCCAGTTCATCATCTGCTCTCTCCCTCTCTCTTTCCATTCTCTGTCTGTCTCTGTCTCTGTCTTTATCTTGGTCTTTGTCTCTGTCTCTCTCCCTCTTTTCTTTCTCTCTGTCTGTCTCACACACACACACACACACTTTGTCTCTCTCCGCCTCTGTCTCTCTCCCTCTCTCTCCTCTCTCTGACTCTGTCTCTCTTACACACACACACACACTGTCTCTCCCTGCCTCTCTTTCTCAGTCTCTCTTTGTTTCTCTGTCTCTGTCTGTCTTCTCTCTCGCTATCTTCTTACACACACCCACACACAAGCACAGACACACAGACATCTCCACATCATTACCCCTGATGCTTACACAGATACGTTCTTCCTCTCTAGGGCTACTGGTCTCTATACAGACCTCAAGGCTAATCTAAGCTGTCACCTCCTTGGTAACAGACTCTTACTCTCCCAGTCTTTAATTCATTAGATGACTTTTTTGGATGTTCTCATGGGATCCTCTACATTCCTTTGAAGAATCTTTGTGGCACTACCTTGTGATTGCTTAACTGTGTTCTCACTGAGAACAGGGACCATGTGTTTCCATCTTGATTTTCCCAACTTGGAGCACAGCATTTGGCTCAGAGTTGAAGTCCCCTAAATGTTTGATGAATAAATGAAAACGAATAAATAAAAGACACTGATAGTGCAGGGCATGGAAACATATAGTTTGACAATGGTTGACATTCATGCTTTTCATCCTTTCTTCCTGCTACCCGTTTCCATTACAACCTGCTTGGGGCAGCCAAGGCTGTGGCTGACCCAGGTCTCTCTGGGCCTCCTAAGCCAGCTCTGAGACTAAGAATGGAGAGGAATGCTAACTTTGCCTTGACTACGTAAGACTTTACAAGTTCCAGAAAATTGATTTTTCCAGGCCTGCATGGCTTGGCATAAAAGTCAGACAATTTTTATTGAACCTGATCCTGGTTGGTTAGATTTTTGACCTTAGTAATGTGGCCAATAGATTGGACCATGAATTTTTTTTTTCTGATTTTTGCCACACGAGCTCATGTTTCCCAGGTCATCCAGTAGTTTCAGTCACCATTGCCTTCCCTCGGGATCTGTTTTCCCTGTTCCCGTGGCATCCGTAATTGTGAATAAGCTTGTGGGTGCATTTTTGAGGAGCAGTGCGATGGCAATGGCATGCACTACAGGAGATGTGTACCAACTGGTACTTGGTTGCTGTTTACGTTTGTCAATGGCCCCTGTAATTGGAAGGCTGTATTGCCTTGCAATTACACAAAGGATAACAAAAAAAAAAATTGGGGAAAACATATAACATCAGACATAAACCAGTGTTGTTTTGTAATTTTACGTAAATACAATACAGATTTTTTCCCCAAAATCTACTCAACTGTAGTGAATACTGAACAGAGAAAGCTCAGAAAACTCCACTTTAAAACCCAAGCACAAACGAATAGCTAATCTTTGGGTCTTTGAACATGATACAGTCCACTATAACCACACACACTCTCTGTCAGAATTCAATGAAGGCAGGAATCCAAGGTTGTTGTTTTTCCGATGAAAAGCATTAATTAAGAGGTGTAGGAATGCAGCATGCTGTAAAGAAAATGGATACCTTGTATGGTTGCATGGATTCTACCACATCTTTCTAAGATTGCCACTGCAGTAAACCTTGTCAATGCAGACTTCACTAGCTCCAACATTACTCTATTGTTAAAAAAGAAAAGAAAAGGAAAGAAAAAAATCATTCTTCTTCTGAGAATATGCAAGTTTTGACTTTTTTAAAAGAGGAAAATCTGAACATTCATCTTAAAATAAAACTAAAAATTAAGGTTTCTATCGACAACCTACTCTATTAGATTCAGGAAAATAATATTATTTAAGGGGTTATTTATTGTTAAAAAATAAATCTATATAATCTAGTATGCCTTAATGTAGGCATACTGTGAAACTTCTGAAAACTTTGAGTGCTTGTTGATATAATTACACTATGATATGAAAAATCTTTGGGAAAACAGAAATACCCATCACTGCCCTTTCAGTTCAGGCTTTGGCTAGACAGCATCTTACTGCCTACTTGAACATTCCCAGACTTTTCCACATTCACACACTGTCTCAGTCTATTTTGTGTTGCTACAACAGAATACCTGAAGCTGGGTAATTTATAAAGAAAAGAGGTATATTTGGCTCATAGTTCTGGTGGCTGAAAAGTCCAAGATTAGGCAGCTGCATCTGGTAATGGCCTCACGCTGTTTTCACTAATGACGGAAAGTTTAAGTGGGGGTGAGCATGTGCAAAGAGATCACACGCTGTGGGAGGAGGCAAGAGAGAGAAACAAATGAAGCCATATTCTTTGTCTTTGGTCACTCGCCCCTGAGTGAGGGCATTAATGTCTTTATGAGTGACCACATCCATGACTCAAACTCCTCTCACCTGGACCCAGCTCCCATTGCCACCACATTGGGGATTAAGTTTCAACATGAGCTTTGGTGGGGACAAACAAACAATATCCAAACCATTGCACACATCTACAGCATGTTTCAGTTCCTTTTCTTTCTTGCTGCGTGATCATAGGACTTGCAGTACAGTTGCATAACTAAAATATAATAAAAACAAAAAATGTATTATGGTACTTTCTCAACCATACTGGCCAACTTTTAAATATCTAATTCATGTATTATACTAATGGACTCAAGAAGTGCGTCTGTTATTATTCATACACGTTTATATTTTAAATCTTTCATTTACTAAAATAGCAAACATGATTTGCACTGATTTATAGCTTCAGCAGCTTTTTCTCCTCATGGCACTGTCTTCAAGGACAGCATGCAGAACTCTGAAAAGCCTCTGTGAAGCAGGACGGTGAGCTGTTTCCTCGGACTGTAATCCTGTTCCTTCAGAGGAAGTCTCTGGAGCCTATCGACCCTCACTCATATCATTTCCAGAGTATGCATGTGTGAAGCAGAAACATGAGAAAAGCTATCACTCTCCCTGGGCCTACGTTTAGCTTTTGATCTCTACAGGTGTGTTACCTACTCATGGAACCAATTGGAAAGCCATGAGCTTCTTCAAGGAAATGGCCTAGATGAAGTATGACCCTAACTGTTTTTTGGCAGCTTACAGGGTTTCTGAGCTTCTTTAGACTTAACGTGCTTAGCATCCGGACTGGCTTAACTTTCCCTTGGCAATGTTTTGGATATTTTAATGGATAGGAAGTGCCTTCTCATTTTCTCTCCTTTGGGGAACCAAGACTTATGTACAGATTTTCCTCTCAGGTTTGAGTGAGAGGTCTCAAGTCAAAACCAGGATTTTTTTCCTTCCCTGAAAAATGTCACATGCCCAATGTCCAGGAACATCCCTCTGGTGGAGGGGAAGAGCAGCACAGGGGTTTCATGTGTTCAGAGCATCAAGGAAATGAGCAGACTCCTTCCCACAAAGTCTTTCATAGAGGGGATGGGGAAGATGGGCATAGAAGGCCAAGCTTCCTGCTTTATTATAATTATTTTTAAATTTATGACTCTTGTCTCTTTCAGTTTTGAAGGGGCGTTTTTAAAAGTACTTTTCTTGGCTACCAGCTAAAGTTTGTTGAAAACTAAAGCCAGAGTTAGGGAAAAATGTACAGGATGGGGAAGTTGACCTTCTGGGGCCAGTAACACACATTTCCCGTCCTTATGCAGACTCTGAAGATGTTTCAGAGTTTATCATCTTCAGCCAGCAGAGGAGATGATCAGTGTTAGCAGATGGGTTTAAAGATCTCACAATAAAATCAACTGCAATCAGATACGAAGCAAAAAGTCTTTCTCCTTTATTTTACATTGAAACAACCCTAGGATGAGTAGAAATAAAAGTGATTCAAAAAGAAACATGATATCTGGTCTTTGAAAGATAAATGAAATTCTTAAGAGCCATGAAAGTCCAAGACCAAGGGCCAACATCTACCAGTGGAGCCTCTGATGTGAAAAAGTGACCGACAGCTATGACTCAATCCTGGGATAGCTTCACCCTTATGTAGCTTCTCTACACTGCTTCGCAAACACCCTTCCCTCCACACCAGATAAAGCTTGAAAACCCAAGGAGATATACTAGGAAAATGACTACAGCTCTTTGTTCCCTAATTTTTCTGTCTTTAACATAAGTAACAGAGCCAATGACCTCTCCCTTCACACAACCTGCTCTGCAGCTGAAAGTTCCAATGACAAAAGGCATCTTCACTTTGGAGGGTACTAGAACTCCACATTACTCAGAAATGTCTTACACATAAAAGAAGAGGAAACAGAGAGAAGTGATGGATAATTCATTTCCAGAGGAAGTAGAATTAAATGGAAGTACACACTTCAAAAAAAAAAAGAAAGAAAATGCCTAGTATTATAAAACAAACTAAGGCTGCCAGAAACACGTAAGTTTTTTTTAGTCAGAACACTTTTTAATGGACTCTCATTGTAATAATTAGCAGTCTCATACAAACTTAACCAAACAACCCATATCAATTCCCACTTCTGCTAAAGGTTCAGTCTCAGCCACATCCATCTAAATTTTTAAAAATTTTCCTTTGAAAAGTCAATATATTGAGTCTCTCAGTTGTTTTTAGTTGAATTCTGGGGCAACAAATTTCCATAGCATGAGAAACTTCTCAAGTGCATAGTTAGATATTTCATGTTTACTTTTTTTTTTTTTTAAATGGAGTCTCGCTCTGTCACCGAGGCTGGGGTGCAGTGGTGCGATCTTGGCTCACTGCAAGCTCTGCCTCCCAGGTTCATGCCATTCTCCTGCCTCAGCCTCCCTATAGCTGGGACTACAGGCACCTGCCACCACGCCTGGCTAATTTTCTGTATTTTTAGTAGAAACCGGGTTTCACTGTGTTAGCTGGGATGGTCTCGATCTCCTGACCTCGTGATCTGCCCGCCTCGGCCTCCCAAAGTGCTGGGATTACAGGTGTGAGTCACCGCCCCCAGCCTCATGTTTACTTTTATACAGATAAAAGCATTAATCTAAATACACTTTAAATTTTTAAAATACACTTTAAGTTTTTAAAGTGTATTTGACTAATGGAAAAATGAATTAAATTATTTGAAATTTATGCAGTTTTTGTGCTTAAGAAATATCTGCCATCTAGAGATTATGATTTCATTTTAATGGAAATAAAGGAGAAGGAAAAAGTGCAAAGTAGGACAGAGAAATTCTGTCCTTGGAATGGGAGAAAGATTCAGGGGATTTTCTAGGTACAGGAAGACACAGTTTGCACTGATACCTACATGTTCTTAACTGTTTCCTCTACCCAGCTCACAGATGAACTTAGGTGTCCAATCTTGAAATAATTTTAGAAATATTGAGTGAGTAGCTCATGAAAATCAAAATTTATCATAGTGATGGTTGATGACTGTAACAAAGATTTATTTATCCCAACTGGTAAAATAAAATAACACTGAATTAACTGGCAGAGGGAAATAAAAATTTCAAAAGAAATTCTTTTAAATTACAATTTTTTCCTTTAGCAAGGAAAAATATATTCATTCAACTGAGTCACTCTGAAGCAGGGATTTTAAAACATTTTCAGGCTCTTCTTTGACTGGAATATTACACAATATTCAACATATGAAAGAGATCAATGTGAAGCTGCAAGGCCAAAGCAGGATCCCAGAAACTGGAGTTCATTCCCCACTAGCTGTGGACCAAAGACACCATACTCCAAATACACACAAATACACAGGTCAGTTAGTTTCAAGATCCTCCATCAACATGGAAGCAAAAATCCCAAATAAAATACTAGCAAATAAACAAAAAATAGAGATATTTTAATATATTACTGCAGAATGTTTTCTAAGATAAATTGTTATAAAAGAAACAAGCAAATTGTAGGAAAAAAATGTATTGTATTCTAGCACTATTCAGGAAAGGAAAGTGATAGGAATACAAGCTTCTGTAAATTTTCTTTTTAAAATGTATTAGAAAAGTAAAATTAAAATATTTTAAATGTTGACTTATGGCAGAAAGAGAGACTAAGATAGAGAAGACAGAAATAGACATTAAACTTTTTAAAATATATCTTATTTTGCATGCTGAATTTTGAAACCATGTAAATATTTTTATATAATTTGAATAAACAAATACGTAAAATAATTTCTAAAAATAAAAGTAAAAAGGAACTATGTATGTAGTTTGTGGTGTAAACACACTCAGAGGAACTATTTCTAGCTACTTTAAAATACATTATTTGACTGTACATTACTAGTTGGACATGTCCTAAGGACAAGAAGAACTGTAAAACAATGTTTAAGGCTTTTTTTCATTTGTATTTAGGTTTTTCCATTATCTTATTATATGTAGTAACAATGGTGTTGTGTGTGTTTTGTAGGATAAAACAAGTTGTTATGTTGGCATTTGTGAGAATAAGGTTTTCCAGTATGACCTCATGATGTATTTTATCTTTTTTAAAAAATCATTTCCTAGTGGTGAAAATGTAAAGTGAAAAAAGCATTTTACTTCATAGTGAACAGAATTAGAAACAATGTCACCCAAGCTGTGATCTTTAAATATCATTTCCCATTGAAAGGAACAGGTTCTCCTTTGGAAAATGAATGCAAGACTGGAAAGGAATTGTATGAAACAAACTTGAGACATATTATAGGAAAAAAACAAGGATGCAATTAGGACTTCTGGATCAACTATGAGGAATTCAGCAACTTCTCTCCCCAGTGAAACAATGATCAAGTGTCAATTATTATAAAACACAACCATTTGAAGTCTTTGGAAATGGACCTAAGGGCATACAGCAAACTGAGAAGCATTTATTCAATAAAATCTATGAAACCTTGGAAAGAACAGCGTGGCCGAGAGGATGGCAGATCCTTTTACTTCCAGGACACAGTCATAAGGCTATGGCTTCACCCCAAGAGGGGCAAGCTGCTGGCATCTCTTCTCCTCTCTGTTCTGGGAGGTGCAGTCAAGAACTGGGCCTCATTTCTCCCACGCACTTCCACTTATTTGGTGGAGGGTCTATCTAAGGCTTTTTAGGCCAAAAATACCAGGCCCTGATTACTGCCTGTCCACAGTTTCTGCTTGTATGTTATAGGCTCCCCTCAGAGAGGGGCAAGCTGAGAATACCACAAGCTACTATACTTACTCCCAGCTCCCACTTATAAGGTAAAGGTATAAATCTGGAAGAAGACCACCATCTCCACCTCCAGTTCTGGTACAGTAGAGCACTAGAGGTTCTTCTCAGAGGGAAGGGCAAGATGGGAACACTGGAAGCTCTACAGATCTGAGAGAAGGGCTGATAATATCTGGAGAAACTCAGGTCTCAAGGCATTGTGGGAAATAATAGAGATCTTAGCGGTGAGCAATAAAGAAAAATCTAAAAACTCATCAATATAGTTCTAACAAAATAGCTGACCAGCCAGAAGTTTAACAGAAAGAAACCGAGTGTGAAAAAAAATTTAAAAAAGAAATAAAAAGACTGCTAAGACTACATTGAGCCCTGGGGTTCTGAAAGCTGTGTATATGTGTTAGGCTGCACTCACCCAGGAGCAGCCAGATTGAGCACTGGAAAGCTACTAGCCCCTGGCAAAATGTGGGGTGAACTTGAAACTATACACGTATTCATCAACAAAGGGCCAAAGTTGTACAAACTTAAAGGGCACTAACTCTGACCAATCTTTGAATGAACGCTAAGCTATGCTGGGCAAATGCTGACTTCCAGGATGCAGGCTTAAAAAATAAAAACAAAGAAAATGTGGCACATATACACCATGGAATACTATGCAGCCATAGAAAAGGCTGAGTTCATGTCCTTTGCAGGGACAGGGATGAAGTTGAAAACCATCATTCTCAGCAAACTATCACAAGGAGAGAAAACAAAACACCACATGTTCTCACTCACAGGTGGGAATTGAACAATGAGAACACTTGGACACAGGAAGGGGAACATCACACACCTGGGTTTGTCGTGGGGTGGGGGTAGTGGGGAGGGATAGCATTAGGAGGAATACCTAATGTAAATGACGAGTTAATGGGTGCAGCACAGCAACATGGCACATGTATACATATGTAACACACCTGCATGTTGTGCACATGTACCCTAGAACTTAAAGCATAATAAAAAAAGAAAATATCTCAAAATAAATAAATAAATAAATAAATAATGAAAACAAAGAAGAAAAGATTGAGCAGTGACATCAGAGGCAACCCTTTGGAGGAAGTAGAATTTACAGATTTAGTTCAGGCAAACCACTATGCAAATAAACTAACAAAACTCACCAACATCAACATGCCTCTGATAGAAGGAGGCACTAACTAATTAAGATCCAGAGTTGCCACAATGTATTATCTAAAATGTCCGGTTTTCAACAACAAAAACAACAACAAATGAGACATGCTAAAGAAACAAGACAGTGTGATCAGTATACAGAAAAAAAAGTGAGTAATAAAAGCCGCCTTTCAGAGAATCCAGATATTGGATGTGGCAAACAAAAATTTTAAAGCAGCTATTATAAATAAGATCAAAGGTTTGTTTAGAAGCTATTTTTAGAGGATTAATGGTGATTTGATGCAATGATTTATCAAATAGAGAATACCAGTAGAGAATAGGAACTACTTCCAAAACAAATAGGAATCCTGGAATTGAGAAACACAATATCTGATATGAAAAGTTCACTAGAGGTGTTCAGCAGTACATTTCAACTGGCAAAAAATGGAATCAGCAAACTTGAAGACAGATGATTAGAGATTTACAATCCGAATAACGAATGAGAGAATGATGAAAAGTGAAAAACTCTTCAGAGAGCTATGAAAATCATTAAGCATACCAACAGACACATAATGGGAGTATCAGAAGGAGAGGCAGGAGCAAAATAAGATACAAAATATGTTTGAGGAAGTAATGGTTGAAAATGTCTAATGTATGATGAAAAACATTAATCTACACAACCAAGACTTGAGATACTTATTGGTCAGAGTTGCCCTTCAAGTTTATAAGACCTTGGCACTTTGTTGATGAATCTGTGTATAGTTTGGGGAATGCTTTCAAGTCCACTCCACATTTAGCCAGAGAATAGCAGCTTTCTAGTGCTGAATCTGGTTGCTCCTAACACAGACAGAAGACAGGGAAATACTGGGTAGAAGAGGGTGGTTCCCCAGCAAAGGCCCCACCCTCAAGCCTGAAGATCTGCAGCCCCAAATAAAGACAGGAATTTCTGGTTTTGCACCCAAGAAGTTGCCTTTTGGCCCACCATGCCCCTACCATCCTGCCCGCACATAAACCTGAGACCTCAGCAGGCACACAAACAAGTGGCTGAACATTGGGACCAGCAGACCAGCTACAGTGAAACAACACAGCAGAGAAAGAGAGAAGAGGAAGGATGTCTGGCAACAAGGGGAGTTCATCCAGGAGCAGTCAGAGAAGTGTCTGGCTGCTGGGCAGCCTGATTCTAGGGGAAGGCCACTTTCCCACTCCATCCCCCATTTCTGGCTCCCCATCCATCTCACTGAGAGCCACCTCCACCATTTAATAAAATCTTGCACTCATCCTTCAAGCCCATGTGTGATCTGATTCTTCTGGTACACTGGGCAAGGACTTGAGATGTAGAAGTCTGTCAAACTGACCCCCTGCCCTTGAGATAAGGCAGAGGGTCTATTGAGTTGATTAACACAAGCCATCTGCATATAGCAAAGCTGAAAGAGCACACTATAACACATGCCCACTTGGGCTTCAAGAGTAGCAGACCCCCACTGCTAAATGCTGCCATGGGGCTGGAGCCCAAAAGCATTCACGCCAGCCTCTGCATCTGCCTGTCTGCATGGTCCCCTCAGGGGTTTGAGCTTTGGGGTAACCAAGCAGGCAACACCCCCATCTCAAAGTCCTGTGAGGGGAACCAGGGAACTGTCCCGTTTCATTCCTGGATGAGCGCAGTCTGGCACATGTACATAGCCTTCAGGTTCCCAAGACTGAATGTAGTCTTACTAGGCTTTTATTTTTTATTTTAAAATATTTTTCTTTGGTTCTTTCTGTTAAACTCCTGGGTAGTCATCTATTTTGTTTGTTGTAATTATTTTCACTGAGTTAATAGCCTTTTTTAATTGCTCACCACCAAATCTAAACTTCAAGTAGGATAAACACAAAGAGATCCAAACATAGATATATTACAGTCAAAATGTTTCAGGACAAAGACAAAGAGAAAATCTTGAAAACAACCAGAGAGAAAAAAACTTGTCTTTAGTCACGTACAATGGAACCTGAATGGGCTTTAAAAATGACTTCTCATAAGAAATGAGGAGGAAAAAATGCTGTGGGACAATGTAATCAAAGTACTAGAAAAAAAAATCTGTTGACCAAAAATCCTATATTCAGCAAAACTAAACTATCTTTCAAAAATGAAGGCAAGGGAAAACTGATGCCTAGCATGACAGCATGAGTAGGTCTGCTGATTTACTCCCCAGGGAAATTAATAAAAAATATTTTAAAACAACCTTTTGGAAATAACCCTAAAGGCAAATAGTAAATGAATAAACATCTATTGAAGAAAACCTATAAAAATCCAGTAGCAGGCTAAGCGTGGTGGCTCATGCCTGTAATCCCAGCACTTTGGGAGGCTGAGGTGCGCAGATCATGAGGTTAGGAGATCAAGACCATCCTGCCTAACACGATGAAACCCTGTCTCTACTAAAAAATACAAAAAAAATTAGCTGGGCATGGTGGCACATGCCTGTAGTCCCAGCTACTCGGGAGTCTAAGGTAGGAAAATTGCTTGAATCCAGGAGGCAGAGGTTGCAGTGAGCCGAGATCATGCCACTGTGCTGCTGCACTCCAGCCTGGGCAACAGATTGAGACTCCGTCTCAAAAAAAAAAAAATTCAGTAACAAAGGTAAGACTATGTGGTATATGAACCAACACCTTGCCCTGTTTCCTCCCCTCTCAATTTAACAAGGCAGAGAGTCTCCTCCAAAATGCTACAGCCAAGAACACAGAGCTTCCTATTTCCCAAAATGATTAGGACTTCAGCATTTCTCATCCTATTCTCAGCTACTTGTTGTTGAGGCTAATTTCCAGGCAAGTAATGGCAAGAAGTGGAGGTTCCCCTTATCTGTCCAGGCCCCACTTAAAGAAAAGAGGTTCTACCACAGGTACAGTATGCTGAGAACTCAGAAGCCCAAATTGCCCTTTAACTGGCTCATAAGGCTATAGATTCATGCTAGGAGAGAGAAGCCAGGAGTACCTCCTCAGTCTGCTATCCCCTTCACCCAGTGCTCAGCTCCTGGAGTGGAGTATCACTAGTAGAGAAGATTTCCATTTCCACTACTGCTAGCTCCAGAGCACTGGCTCAGAATTTTCCTGGGAAGATAAATAATCTATAAAATATATAGCTCTTACTCTCTTCCCAAGGGAACTAACTTTATTTACAACAGAGCATGGAGAAATTTAAACCTAAAGTCACTCTTAAGAACAGTGGATATTGTGGTGAAAGATAATTTGGGGAACTTTCTTGTATTTAATAAAAATACACCCAAGACAGTTAACCAACTGGTTTGCCAGAGAGAAACAGGGAATAAGACATCTAGAAAAACCCTTCTGGGTTAGAACAAATATTACACAGGACATTAGAAACTTTTCTTACAAAGGAGCCATATTTGATTGGCTTGGTATGTAGAGCAACCTATGCCCCCAGGAATTATTGCAAACAGTAGAGTAATCAGTTAGCATTAGTGGAGTTTAATATCTGAGTTGGTCAGGAAAAGAGACCACCAATATCGGTGTCATCCCAAGTGACTACAGACATACTCAAAACTGCACCTCCCTGAGAAACAATCTCAGAGGCTTACCACTGTTGGAGGTAAACAGATACCACTAACATAATCCAGCCACTCACTAAAACATAAAGAAGCAAATAACAATACAAGCTAAGGATTGGGGAGGGGCTACTACCCAGAGTTGCTGCAATACATATGATCTAAATTGTCCAGTTTCCAAAAGAAAGTGATGAGGCATGCAATGAAACAGGAAAATATGAGCCATATACCAGAAAAAAGCAGAAAACATAAATTTGTCTGTGAGAATGACAAAACATCAGATTTAAGAGAAAAAGACTTCAAAATAGCCATTATAATTATGTTCAAAGAACTAAGAGAAGGCATGATAAAAGGCATAAAGTATAATGATAACATTGCATCAAAGATAATACAGGTTGAGTATCCCTAATCTGAAAATCTGAAATCTAAAATGCTTTAAAATCCAAAGTGTTTTGAACACTGACATGATGCTCAAAGGAATGCTTCACTGGGGCATTTTCAATTTTGAATTTTTTGATTAAGAATGCTGAACCAGTCAACAGATAATGCAAATATTCCAAAATCCACCCAACCCAAATCTGAAATCTGAAATACTTCTGCTCTTAAGCATTTCAGATAAGGGATTTTCAACCTGTGTTAACAAATAGAAATAAATTATAAAAGAGAATGAAATGGAAATTCTGGAGTTGAAAAATATGATAACTGAAATTATAAAATTCACTAGATGATTCAACAGAGATTTAAACAGACAAAAGAGAAAATTGGTGAACTTGAGGATAAATGATAGAGATTATACAAGCTGAAGAACAGAGATAAAAAGGAATAAAGAAAAATGATGGCAGACTGAGAAAAATATGGGACAATGTCACCTGTACCATGTAGGCATACCTGAAGGTATAGAGAGAAAAAAAGGAAGAAAAAGATTCAAAAAAACACTGTCAGAAAGCTTCTCAAATTTATTAAGAAACACTAACTCGCACATCTAGAATATTCAGCTAGGACAAACACAAGAGATCAACAAATAGATACATCATAGTAAAAATGCTAAAAGTCAAAGGCAAGAAGAAAACCCTGAATGCAGAAAGAGAAAAGCTCATCACTTACGATGGAACCCCAATAATATTAACAGCTGACTTCTCAACAGAAACAATGAAAGACAGAAAGCAGTGGGATGAAACAAACTGCCAAAAACAAAAAATTCAACCAATAATTCTACATCCGGCAAAACTATGTTTCATTATCTTTCAAAAATGAGAGTAAAGTAAGACTTTCTAAAATAAATAAAAACTGGTCATTTGTTGCTACCAGATTAATCTTACAAGAAATACTGAAGAAAGTCCTTCTGACAAAAAGTAAGTGACCCTAGAAACTAATTTGAATTCACACACACACACAATCAAAGAACGTTGGTAAAGATAATTTTGTAATTTTATGAAACAGCATAAAAGCACATTTTATCATTTCTTGTATAAGCTATTTAAAATCAATTGTATAAAATAATATATATGTGCAATGTAATCACATAAATATGCAACATATGGATAATCTATTTGCCGATACTAGCACAACGGAGGTGACAGGGAGCAAAACTGTGTTAGGATAGATGGTAAATCAATAACTATAACAACGCATTATTGGTTTGTCATATCAATAGAGATAATGATATATATATATAAATAATACCAAAAAAGGGGAAAATGAAATAAAGCTCTAATGGAATAATGTTTCCATATATAACTGCAATTAAGAAAGTGCAAATCTGAAGGTGATTCTGCTAAATTAAGATATATGTGGCAAACCCTAGAGGAACTATTTAAAAGAAAACCTCAAAACTTTAATGAAAAAATTGTTAGATAAACTAAAATGCTACATTAGAAAACATCCACTTAGTGCAAAAATAAGCAGTGAAGGAAGAATAAAGGAATAAAAATTACATGAGACATAGAAAACAAAAACTAAAATGGCACATAAAAATCCTACTATGTCAATAATAGAACTAAATGTGAATGGAGTAAACAATCGAAAGTTAGATTTTGTTACACAGTATTTTAAAAAATGATCCATCTATATGCTGTCTATAAGAGACACACTTTATATTCAGAGATAAAATCCATTGAAAATAAAAGGATGAAAGAAGACATAAAAAGATATGGAAAAATATTAAAGAACAATGTCTCTAGCCAATGGGCTTAAATATTACATATAAACAGCATACCCTTCTGCCTGGGCAACAGAGACTTCTGCCATAGGCGTATACTTTAAAGGTCCCAAATATCACACCAAAAAAACCCCAAGTTAACAAATATAGGGCACCTTAATCAGAACATGACCCTAAGCAGCCACCTTAGGACTAATGTAGTTGAGGCCCCAGGTAAATGCTTCTCTCCATTTTTTGCCTTATGTCTTCAAAGCAAAGGGTGACTGCATGGAAAGGCAATGAAGATCTGCATGCTGTGCCTTTGTCAACGTTAGAGACAGACATGGCTTCAGAACACAGAGAGTTTTAAGCAGTGGAAGCATTTAGGCAAAATAAGTAAGTACAAGACAAAAATTAATTTTCTCTCAGAAAACATAATGACAGCAAGTTCTTGGGTAATAAAACATCATTTTCCAGTGGTGCCAACCATTCATTTTCTTGTCTTCTGTGTGCCACCAGAAGTATTCATGGATTTTCACATTATTAGCAATATTTGCATTTTTGTTGAGGAATATTTACAATATTAATAATAAATACTACTTTTAAATATGTATGTATATAATGCACATACTTACCCATACATATGTATACATATATATACACATAGACATGCAGGTACAATTCTTTACATTTGGGATTTAGATGAACATTGAATACATCAATTCCAAGAATTGCAAATAACCCACTTTTGGTTATTTGATGCATGTATGACCAACTTTTTACTTAATATGGCATTGTGAATATTATCTTTTAACACATAATATCTAACTAATTCTCTATTTTTGGACCTTTATATTTTCACTTTTTGCTTCATAATTAGGGTTGAGATAAACAGTGTTACCATCAAAGTTCTGTAAGTATCCATGGGATGATATTCTAGAAATTATTTGCTGAGTTAAAGGAAACACAAAATTTTAGCATGGGCTGTATTACAGTAATCAGTAATTATTTTAGTTTAATAAGCTTAATAAACATTTGATTAAATGTGTCATAATTAGAGCATCTCATGAATAGCATTCTATTGTCTTTTTAAATTTTTCAGATAAATCATCAAATTTAATACATCAAAGAAGCAAACATGAATGTCAGACAATCAAATTATATCTCGGAAAATGCCTACAACTTTAGTTGCTCTAAAAGTGGGCATTCTTAGTCAACCATGAACCTTTTTAAAAAGATGTCCCCAAGCTTTAATTTTTATTATGGATGGCAATATTTCCAAATTTATCATATTTTTATGACTTCCACAATAAAGAGCACTTTACCATCATTATGAAATGGCTTATAATTGTGAAATTGATTAGTGTACTCTGCTCTCACCCTAAATAGAATTTTTTCGGTTATTAAAAAACTTCAATTTTGATGAGTTTCTTTCTAGTAATGGTGACTAAATTAAGTTTGTTTCCAAATGAGAAATATTTTAGACATTAATCAATTCAAAGCCATAGAAAGGTCAGTTTATTTCTCTGAATTACAAAAATTTGGTTTCCTTAATCCATTTAAATTTCTAATAAAGTCAAGAGTTAACTTGTAAAAAAAAAACAGATGTCCCACACTTGGACAAAATATATACACACGTGTTACATGAGCATGCATTTGTGTTTATTTATTTATTTATTTATTTATTTATTTGTGAATGATTATTATAATACATATGCTTTGGAAAGACATTTGAGTGAGTAGTTACACCATAAAATTATGCCATGGCTTGGAGGATTTCTCCCATTTGAAGCCTCTGTAGTTCAAAGAGAGAATTTATGCTTTGGGTAAATATTCATTTACAAAAAGAAACCAACAAAAACAAAATTTTCTTCTTACTATTTCCTTTTAAAGTCAAGTTTACTTCAAGTGAAAACACAATAAATATTTGGTAATAGGGAGCAGACCCAAAGTTACAGAATAAAAACTATTTAATTCCAGATAACAAAACAGAGTCATCAAAGGAAAACTCATCTTAAACTATTTATAGCATAATCTTGCCCATCTTATAAAGGCTTTTATGTGATATTTGGTTATTCATGTGATTCCTACCAACATATATGTTTATGTTATTTTGAAGGAAACTATTCAACCAATTATATTGTTCAATTCATCTATTAAGCTTTAATGTTCTTTTACACAAAAATGTTTTTGACAAATTGGCCAATATTTGATCTATGGTTTATATTTTGCTATTTTTTTGCAGGGAAAATTAATATTTATCTTCATGTAACACTTTACTGAACAGAACTGATAAGCACTCAACAGGAGTTTCAAACTGAAGTATATATGAGATTCAAATACATGAAATAGAATTCTTGCAAAAGCTTGCCAATTCAAAGGTCATGTGGTTTAAATTTTTACATATTAATTTGGCACTCATCACTCTAACTTAAGCATCATAAATATGCAGAAATAGTGCACAGTATATGAAATTGGGAAGTTGCTTTCTCTCTTATGTCCATGGCCCACTCTATTAATTACACTTTGTCTTCAAAAATCTCCCTGATCTCATGCCACTGACTGAGAAATCCCATGGTTAAATGAAACTCTAGAAGGTCATTAAAGAAGACCTCCACTTGTCACCCCATACTGTAGCTTTTAGCCTCTTCTTGGACTGTTTAAAAAAATATGCTGGTGGTGACTCTTGTTCAAGTTAGGCCTCACCTGAGGCCACAAATTGTGGAGAGTCAATAATCAGTAAAGCCCACTGAGTTATAATTTGACTCAGGGAGCCCTACAACCAGAACCCAAGAACTGAGCTGACACAGGCATACTTGGGACAACTGTTGATGTGGGTGTGAGGATGTGGGAGTGCAATGGGCAAGGAGTGTTAATTTTTATAAGAAAAGCTGGTGTGAATATTCTGTTCCTAGATGACTCAGGATTTTATCTGAATCCTAAGAAATTTCTCTGCTATAGGACCTTGGTTTCCCAAAACGTCTCTAGAAGACAAATGGTTGTTCCTAATTATTGTCCTGAAATTTAGGACTCCCTTCTAACCTGGCTCCACTATGCCCATAGCTGCTTATGCTTGTTCTTGGCCTTTTTTGAAGCTTTTTTCGTTTAACCCTAAATTAGTTTCAGACTTCACTAGAATCGGAAAAGTGAAATGACTCTAGATGCCCCTCAGTCCTGCTAATGATAGCTGAATAGAAATGTCACCACTTCAATGAAATGTCTCTGGCAAAGCATCTAGCAAGACTGTGTATATTGTTTTAATTAGGCCATACTATACAAAGTCTTTTTAAAAACAGAGAATTAATAGGAAAAGTAATTTTTCAGGAAACATAATTATCTTTTGATTAACTACATATTGTTGCATTTGAAGAAAAATGTCTAATAACTACATCTTTGGACATTTTTAATCTATATTTTCATAAGGCACAGTTTTTTTTCTTCTAACACCAAGGAAATCATACGGCAAAGAAGACAGATTTAAAAAAAATAGACATTCATTTTTAACTTGTTACAAACCAAAAGCATTTAAAGCATTATAAACTTGTTTATTAGAAATAAAAATGTTTTTACATCCCTCCTGACATGCTTTGATTTTTCTCCAAAGATGTGTCCCTCCCATAGCTAAGAGAAGAAAGCATGTTCAAAGTTTAAATTGCTATTTATTTGTCTTAACTTGTATGTGCTCTCCAACCTCTCAGCAAAGATGACTGACTGAAACCAGAAGCCCAAGGCTGACTTTGTCACTTGGGGTGACTCAACCAAGCTCTTTTGCCTTGCTTTGGGTTTTCTGTGAAATATGGAAATCATTACACTAATGATTGTGAAGACATGATGAGACCACATTGTCTCCTTGGAGGATCTGTGGGACAGGGATGGTTAGAAGAACCCTGAATTGTCCTTCCTTTCATGTGACCATAGACGGATGAGCCACTCTTTAATGAAGTGCGCCTATGGTTTCCCAGTGAAATGTTGAGGTAGAACACAAGATCTGTCATCACCCCAAATTTATTCAGCTGCTGCCACAGTGTGACAATCATGAGATGCTGGGAATGAAGAGGTGAATAGCACACATTCCCTTTCTTCATGAGCTCACATTTTTGTAGTTGACCTTCACAGTCCTTGCCCGCTCAGTCATATCAGGGCATTTTTGTGGTAGCAGCCTCTGAGATGGTGCCCAATGGTCCCTGCCTCTTAGAATTCACAGCCTTGTTCCATCCCCTTCCCCATTGTTTCGGGCTTGGTCTATGTGACTAATGAATATGGCAGAAGTCACAGGATGTCATTTCTGACACAAATAATGTTGTAGAGGATTGTGCTCCTCTCTCTGTCTCTCTGAGATCTTGATCTGAGAAGCAAGCTGCCCTTTTGTGAGCAGCCCTGTGGAAATACCTAGTAGACAAGATGCTGAAGCCTCGGGCTAACAGCCAAGAAAGCAAGGAGGCCTGTGGACAAATGTGTGTGAACTTAGGAGTGGATTCTGAAGCCCCCGTCAAGCCTTGAGGGGATTGCAGAAATGGTCGGCAGCTCAAATGCAATCTCTTGAGAGGCTTGGGCGCAAAACCACCCAGCTAACCCATTCCTGGGTTTCTGACCCTCAGAAACTGTGTGAGATGATAAATGTTATTTTGAGCTGCTAAGTTTTGGGGTGATTATGGAGCAATAGATCATTAATAGAGTATTCTCACTTTGGAATTCTATTGGCCAGTCAAAACAGCCTATATCCAAAGAGCTGAGTTCTCATTTCGGATATGATGTTGAACAGGTAATTAAAATTTTTTGAATAATTTTCATAATCCACAAGATGAGAAATTGTGTCTCTAATTGAACCCCTTATAAGAAACTGATTATTTAAAAATAAGATTATTGTAATTAATGCAAAAATAATTGCTTTTTAAAAAAACTTGAGAAAGTGGACTTGGGCAAAAGAGACTGAAAATGTAGCAAAACTAGTTGTGGGCACAGAAGAGGGCTGTGGTGCTGTGTGTGGTGTGCTAGGTCAGTTTCTACCCATTCCTAGATGATGGTTAAATTTCTAGTAGTTTCACAAGCTGGTAAATATAGTTCTTATTAAAGATTACATTGGCTAGGGGTGGTGATGCATGCCACTTTGGGAGGCCAAGGCAGGCGGATCACATGAGGTGAGGAGTTCAAGACAAGCCTGGCCAACATGGCGAAACCCTGTCTCTACTAAAAATACAAAAATTAGCCGGGCATGTGACGCTTGCCTGTAGTTCCAGCTACTTGGGAGGCTGAGGCAGGAAAATCACTTGAACCTGGGGGCAGAGGTTGCAGGTGAGCTGAGGTCACGCCACTGCACTCCAGCCTGGGCAACAGAGTGAGACTCCGTCTCAAAAAACAAAATATATGTTATGTAAACTTATGATTAAGTGACATATTCAAAATCAGGGAAATAAATATTCAAACTTCATCATTCCTAAATATTTTATTAAATTTTGTTGTTATGTATGCTTTTGTACTTATTTATGTCTATTGTATTGTATGGTGGAAAAACAATATAATGCCATGCCAGTGTGTATTTCTTCCCAATTCTACCTTCTGTTACATCACCTTGGCAGCTCTAAATCAGCAACAGCGGGAGTATTCATGCCAGGAAAACTGGCAAACACTGCAGATCAGATCTTCCCCCACCCTCTGCAGAGCCAGTTAAATGTTTTCTAGAATGTTTCTGGAAATAAATAAATAGAAACCCCAGGTGAGAGTAAACAGAATGAGCAGTCTATTTGCCCCCACAAGAGCCAATGAGCATCAAATACAGAATTGGTTTAAGAATTAAGAAGAGAAAATAGCCAGAAAAGGCTTTTGAAGATAGGAGGATCTCCAGCTCACTGAAAGAGAAACATCAAATGCTGTCCTAGTAGGAGTCTACTGTTTCCCATGAAAGTGAAGAGGAAACAAGGAAGAAGACTTCTGAGAAGAAAGCAACTGGTTATGAGTCTAAGAGCAGGTCTTTGGCAGTGAAGGGCCAATAGCAGGTCAGGAAATGCCTGAAAGGGGATTATGCTCTGGAAACTTTGACATCTCAATGCCTGGGCATAATTTAAGAAACTGATCGGGAATGAAAATACATGAACGAAGCTTTAGGATTGAGAATATATATATACATATATATGTATGTGTATATATATACACATATATATGTGTGTGTGTATATATACATTTATATGTGTATATATATATATATATATATATATATATATATATTTTTTTTTTTCCTGCACTTAGTCTAGTCATGTACTGGCAAATGTTTAACAACTGGCTCTCTGGGGGTGGGGAGGTCACTGGGGGAAAGCCCTAACTTGTAGTGTTTGCTGATTTCCATGGTTGAAACATAAACAGGCTGAACAGAAAAACTATTTCTCTATTTTGGCACAACTTCATTCATGTACGTCCACCTTTCTGGTCCATTTCTCTATGTATGTTAGCTTACAGAAGTGACATCTCTCCCCCTGTGAGGACTGAGTGTTTATTATCCTGGTACTGTTTGTAAGCTGACAAAGTACAGCAGCATCAGTTTCTATAAGAGGCAACAAAAAATGTTTTCACTTGAGGACAACATGTTGTTTAAGACTATGCCAATCTCATTATTATTCAAGTAGATAGTCGTGAAAACACTCTGCATTATCTGGATTTTTTTTTTAACACAAAGACCATGACTTGTCCTGTACAATCTGTATAGAAAAGGAATATTTTCTTCCTCCTGAAGAAGAACCTGATGGATTCAAAGGATACAGAGTCAGCTAGGTCATGTTTCAAATCCTAGTTCACAAACTAGGTGCCTCAGTTTTTTCATATGTAAAGGTGGGATAATAATTGCACCTACCACACATGGATATTTTAAGGATCCACTAAGGTAATGTCTATATAATGATTAGGAAAATACTTGACTTCTAATAGATACTCAACAAATGTTTTCTTCGATTCTTCTGATTTTCTCTGTGTGCTTCATCTCCACCTCCCTCCCAGCTTTTATGTCCCTTCTACTTCGTCTTCAAACTCGAGTTCAAATCTCCTTCCCTCTGAAAACCCCTTCTCAACTATGCTACCCTTTGTAAAGGCTGACTCTTCATTGAAGGTGAGATAACTTACACATCTTCATCCTCTCTGTGATCCTTGTTTTCTATCTTTATAAAAATATGCATATTCTCCTGCAATTTGACCTCAAGCTTCCAAAGCAAGGGACAATCCCTGGTGGTTTCTGAGTACATATAATATGCACCATGCACTTAACAATTGCTCATGAAAAAGTTGAACTAAGTCATGAAATGGCCACTAAAGTTGATATAAAATTATAGGGAAATAGACATTAAAATATTACAAAAGTAATCAGATACTGAATAGAGTGATACATGGGAGGAAAACAATGCATGTATATCAGAACTTCAGCAAATGGATAATATATCTCTTTTCTATGACAAGCTATAGAAAAGACAAAAATATTGTATTAATTACTCTGAAAAGTAGTAGTAACAACTGAGAATGGGAATTTAGAATTATACATGTAGTAGTAGTTTCAAAGAGTGTTGGGTACTCCTGAGGGTCTGTGATTTATTACTGTATCACTTTCTATGGCAGAGCAATATCTGTAGGCCAACAAGCAGAACATTTAGAAACCAAAAAGTTCAGTGTCACAACCTTCTGGTAGCAGAAAGAGGCCAAAGCAGACACAATAAAAACTGTATGTCCAACAATTTTGAGCCCAACTGTCTCCATGGTAAAGATGTAGTGAGGAAGAGTGTTAGGTACCTAGGTCAAACAACTGCAATACAGACAGGTAGACAGTTCAGGTGGCTAAAATGAAAGCAAAGGATCAGACAGAGAGAACAGCTCAACAAAAGTGTATATGAGGGCTGAGAGCTCAGACCATGCCTCTAGGAGGCAACTATTTTGGGGAATATATAGTAGGAACCTGGGTGGAGGAATGGTGGAGGGTGCAGGGGTGGGACAGGGAGACTGTTTCCCTAGAAAATGTTAGTGCTGTTTCACATAAAATTGCATACACGTTGTTTTTCAATTAAAACAGTTTATTTAAATAAATTATTTTGTAATTAAAAAATCATAAGTGCTCTGGGAAATCTCACAATATGACTCCAAGCTGACTCACTGGTATTTATCTAACAATTCCGATATACTTTTATAGTATATAAGGTGCTAAGAGAGCATGTAAAGCCATAGGCAAAGAATCCTTACTCACGCTTTTACAAAAAGGTAGATAGGCCCCTGTGGCAGATAGTCTACAAAGATGCCTACTATCTTCCTTTCACAGTCCAAACACAACACTTCACCCATCAGAAAGTAGAACCTATTTCCTCATTGAATATTCTTGTGACTTGTTTTAATAAATAGAATATGGCAAGTGTGACACCATGCCAGTTTGAGCTTCTTTATAGAAAACTGGCAGCTTCTACTTTTTTTCCCCCTTGGAAACCAGCCATTGTCCTAGGACCACCATACTGTAAGGAAGCCCAAGAGAAGCCATGCAGAGAAAGAAAAATGCTTGGCTAGCTCCCAGATGTTCGAGCCACCCCGCAGAAATCAGGTGACAGTAAGTGAATAAGCTATCTCAGATGTTCTAGCCTCAGCCACTGCCACGTTAAGCAGCAAAGCCAGCCCACTGAGCCTAGCTCAGATTTCAGTATCATGAGATACTGTTAATGCTCAGATACTGAGATACTGCATTAAGCCACAGTATTTTTGGATAGTTTCTTACTCAGCAGTACATAATTGAAACATAAATGGATACTGGAATTATACAGCAATAGCTAACTAAAACACATACAAAGATATCTATTCTGATTCCAGAATTAGTAAAGTATTTAAGTGGGAAGATAAAAAGACATAAACTAATGATATAGCACAGCCAACTCAGGACAACTGAAATAATCTGGATACAGATTTGAGGAGAGATGCTCAGCAAAGTCTATTGGAAGGATAAAATAATAAACAAAAAAATTTTCCATTAGAAGAAAATGAATATGAGAGAGATTAAAAGGAGATGAAAGAAAGAAAACTCTTCCTTTAATTCTACCAGAATATGAAACTTAGAAATGCAGTAAAGTGAAAGTTTTCAGGATTTAACAAAACTGAGCGATGAAAGTTTGCCAAAGATATCTATATATAATATATAAATATATGTATATATATAGGTAATATATACATATAATACATACATAACATATGTATATATACATATATAATACATATATAACATATGTATATATACATATATAATACATATATAACATATGTATATATACATATATAATACATATATAACATATGTATATATACATATATAATACATATATAACATATGTATATATTATATACACACATATAATATATTATATATGTATATTATATATGTATCTATATAATATATATGTAATAGGAAGCAGGAATGAATGCACAGAAGACCTTAGAGTTTAAGGCATTATTGTATAATGAGAAATATGTATATGTATATTAATATATACATATATAATATATATTCATATATAATACATACATATAATACACATATATAATATATACATATATTATATATGTATATATTGTATATGTACATTATATATCTATAATGTATATACACACATATACATATAATATGCATGTATAATATATACTATATATACATGTATGTATACATACATGTATATAAATATATTATATATTATACATATATCATACTATATATAATATATATATACATATATATTAATATACATATATATAACATTTCTCATTATACAAATAATGCCTTAAACTCTAAAGTCTTCTGTGCATTCATTCCTGCTTCCTATTACATATATAACATATACACTTATATACACCTATATAATATATACACATATATGCCTATATAACATATACACATATATATGCCTATATAATATATACATATTATATATGCCTATATAATATATATACCTATATAATATATACACACATATTATATAAACCTATATAATATAAATGCATATATAATATATACCTATATAATATATATACATATATTATATATACCTATATGATATATGCATATATAATATATATACCTATATAATATATACATATATAATATATATACCTATATAATATATACATATATTATATATACCTATATGATATATGCATATATAATATATACCTATATGATATATGCCTATATGATATATGCATATATAATATATACCTATATAATATATGCATATATTATATATACCTATCTAATATATGCATATATTATATATACCTGTCTAATATATTCATGTGTAATAAATAATATATACATGTATAACATATACATATATTATATATACATGTGTAATATATATGTATAATATATACATATAATATGATACATGTATAATATATACATATAATATGTATACATGTATAATATATACATATTATATATGCATGTATAATATATACATATTATATATGCATGTATAATATATACATATTATATATACATATATTATACATATATAATATAATATATGTATATTTAATAATATAATATATACATATGTTATATTATAAATACATACATGTATTATATGTGTATACATGTATATATTTTATATATTATAGATACATGTATATGAATATATTGTGTATAATATATACATGTATGTATATTATGTATTATATAATACATACATATATGTATATTATATATTATGTATAATATATACATATATGTATATTATATATTATATATATAATATATGTGTATCTATATTATATGTATGTAATAGAAAGCAGGAATGAATGCACAGAAGACCTTAGCGTTTAAGGCATTATTGGTATAACAAGAGATTGAGTGGCAAACATAGCCCACTAAAAGGATAGAAAGTACAACAAAACCACAGAAGAAAGCAGCTGGTCTTTATATTCCTCAGTTTGAAAGGGATTTGCCTGTCACCAGTAGGAAAGCTGAGCAGATAATTTAAATGAAGTTCAGAGTGGGAATATAAGAACACACTTACTTGCTACAGAGACAGATAGAGAGAGAAAGAGAGAGATCTCATCAGGAATTGGTAATTCAACATAATTGACCTGAGACAACAAAAATATCTGTGGTTATAGTACTGTAAACTTCCCAAATTTGACAGAAAACATTTATCTACACATTAGAAACTCAACAATTCCCTAGAATATTAAACACAAAGATATTCATGCTGACACATTATAATCAAATTATCAAAAGCCAAGGACAAAGGATAATCTTGAAAGCAGAAAGAATCAACTCATCACATAAAAGGAGCTGTCAATCAAATTAACAGCACATTTCTCATCAAAAACCATAGGAGCCAGCAGGCAGTGTAATCATATTTTTAAAGCAACAAAAGGAAAGCATAAAGAGATGGAGGGAGAGAGGGATGGAGGGAGGGGGGGAGGAAACTGTCACCCCAAAATTATATATCTAGCAAAACTATCTCTCAAAAGTTAAGGAAAAACTAAGACATTTCCACGTAAACAGAGGCTGAGAGAACTTTTCTTTACTAAGAGGAATCTTTGAGGATAAAATCAAAAGCCAGTTGTCAGTAACTCGAAGCTATAAAAAATGAAAAACTTTAGTAAAGGTAACTACACAAATAAATATAGAAGCCAATATTATAGTTTTCTGCTTTATAACTCCTTTTTTTATTTCCTACATGATTTTGCAAAATGCATAAAAATAATTATTATAAACGTGTTAATAGGCACACAATGCAAAAAGATGTAACAACATAAGGGGGATAGAGTTGTACAGGAGCAAGTTTTGGTATGCTATTGAAGCTAAGTTGATCAGTTTAAACTAGACATAGCTTATAACTCCAGAATGTAAATTTATAAACCCATGGTAACCACACAGAAAGAAAACAAGAAGAAAATCTAAATGACACACTATAAAAACTCAGCCAAATGCAAAAAGAGGGCAGCAATGGAGGAATTGAGGAACAAAAAAAGGTATAAGACATACAGAAAACAAATAGCAAAATGATAGTTCTTTTTATTAGTAATTACTTTATTTATACCTGTATTAAACTGTCCAAGCAAAAGGCAGAGATTTGAAAAATTGGAAAAAAAGGAACAATATGTTATCTTCAAGACACTCTATCTAGATTCAAAGACACATACAGGTTGAAAGTAAAAGAACGGGAAAAAGATAGTTTTTGTAAATCTACCCAAAGGAAAAGAAGTTGTTATATGAAAAAGACACCTGCACACACATGTTTATAGCAGCAAAATTCACAATTGCAAAAATATGGAACCATCCTAAATGCCCACAACCAATGAGTGGATAAAGAAAATATGGTATGTATATATATATATCATGAAATACTACTCAGCCATAAAAAGGAACAAATTAATGGCATTTGCAGAAACCTGGATAGAGTTGGAGACCATTATTCCACGTGAAGTAACTCATGGATGGTAAACCAAGTATCTTATGTTCTCACTTATATGTGGGAGTTAAGCTATGAAGATGCAAAGGCGTAAGAATGATATAATGGACTTTAAGGACTTGGGGGGAAGGGTTCAGATGGGTGTAAGGGAAAAAAGACTACATATTCGGTACAGTGCACACTGCTTGTGTGATAGGTGCACCGAAATCTCAGAAATAACCACTAAAGAACTTAACCATGTAACAAAAAACCACCTGTTTCCCAAAAACTGTTGAAATAATTTTTTTAAAAAAAGCAGAAAAAAGAGAGCTAGAGTGGCTATACTAATAACGAACAAATTTGACACTAAGTGAAAAATTGTTAGAAGATAAAAGGACATTATATAGCAATAAAAGAGTCAATCATCAAGAAGTTACAATTATAAACATGTATGCACAAAGCAACAGAGCCTCTATGTGGGGACAAGAGTGATTCTATTTTAGATTCTAATCTGCCATGTGACTCCTGACTAATTTTGAGTCTGGGAATTCCTCCAAGATGTCTCATTGATATATGACTCCCTATGTAGAAACACCTATTTATTATAAGTTTCACCTTTCCTCCAAAACAACCCTTGATGTTGGATGCATTATAGGTTGTGATGCCAATAGTATTCTTTGAGTCACCTACACATTTCTTCCAGAGATATGTACTTACCCCCGACCCAAGATATATAAGCCCTGGGCCTAGAGGGTTGCACTGCAGAGTTTTTCCTGTCTTGCAGCCACCCGAGACCACATTTCTGTCTGTAAGTCCTCTAATAAATCACCATTTACTGACAAACTGGATTTGTCTGACTCATTTTTTGATTTCTTGGCTCATTCTGCATTTGGAGATCATGTTGTATATACAGTCCTTTCACAGAAAACCTCAAGTATATGAAGCAAACACTGACAAAATTGAAGGAGAAATAGATAATTCTGCAGTAATAGAGACTTCAATACTCCACTTTAAATCATGGATAAAATATAACAGAAAACCAATAAGAAAATAGAAGACGAACAACTAGACCTAACACACACAGAATACTCCGCCCAATACATATTCTAACAACAAAATATGTATTATTCATATTTGTACATGGTATTCTTTAGGACAAATTATAGGTTAGGTCACAAAACAAGTCTCAATAATTTTAAAAGAGTTGACATTATACAAATTATCTTTTTTTTTCTTTTGAGACAAAGTCTCACCCTGTCACCCAGGCTGGAGTGCAATGGCATGATCTTGGCTCATGGCAACCTCCACCTTCCAGGTTCAAGCAATTCTCCTGCCTCAGCCTCCTGAGTAGCTGAGATTACAGGTTCAAGCCACCACACCAGACTAATTTTTTTTTTTTTTTTGTATCTTTAGTAGAGACGGGTTTTCACCATGTTGGACAGGTTGGTCTCGAAACCCTGACCTCGCGATCTGCCTGCCTCTGCCTCCCAACGTGCTGGGATTACAGCCGTGAGCCTCCACACCCGGCCTACAAAATATCTTTTTTGACCATAATGGAATGAAGTTAAAATCAACAGCAGAAGGAAAACTGGAAAATTCGCAAACATGTGGATACTAAACAATAAACTCTTAAACAACCAGTGAGTCAAAGAAGAAATAACAAGGGCCATAAAAATACTTGAAGATGAATCAAAACAAAATATAACAAAACTAATAGAATATATCCCACACAGTATTTAAGAGGGAAATTTATTGCAGTAAATGCCCACATTAAAAAAAGAAGAAAGATCTAAATCAGTACCTAAACTTACACCTTAAGAAACTAGAACAAGAAGAGAAAATTAAACTGAAAGATACCAGAAAGAAGGAAATAATCAGAGTAGAGTTGCAGCAAATGAAATAGGGAATAGGAAAACAATAGAAAGAATTAAAAGTATCATACTGAATGGGCAAAAACTGGAAGCATTCCCTCTGAAAACTGGCACAAGACAGGGATGCCCTCTCTCACCACTCCTATTCAACATAGTATTGGAAGTTCTGGCCAGGGCAATTAGGCAGGAGAAGGAAATAAAGGGTATTCAATTAGGAAAAGAGGAAGTCAAATTGTCCCTGTTTGCAGATGACATGATTGTATATCTAGAAAACCCGATTGTCTCAGCCCAAAATCTCCTTAAGCTGATAAGCAACTTCAGCAAAGTCTCAGGATACAAAATCAGTGTACAAAAATCACAAGCATTCTTATACACCAATAACAGACAAAGAGAGCCAAATCATGAGCGAGCTCCTATTCACAATTGCCTCAAAGAGAATAAAATACCTAGGAATCCAACTTACAAGGGACGTGAAGGACCTCTTCAAGGAGAACTACAAACCACTGCTCAATGAAATAAAAGAGGATACAAAAAAATGGAAGAACATTCCATGCTCACGGGTTGGAAGAATCAATATCATGAAAATGGCCATACTGCCCAAGGTAATTTATAGATTCAATGCCATCCCCATCAAGCTACCAAAGACTTTCTTCACAGAATTGGAAAAAACTACTTTAAAGTTCATATGGAACCAAAAAGGAGCCCGCATCGCCAAGTCAATCCTAAGCCAAAAGAACAAAGCTGGAGGTGTCATGCTACCTGACTTCAAACTATACTACAAGGCTACAGTAACCAAAACAGCATGGTACTGGTACCAAAACAGAGATATAGATCAATGGAACAGGACAGAGCCCTTGGAAATAACGCCGCATATCTACAACTATCTGATCTTTGACAAACCTGACAAAAACAAGAAATGGGGAAAGGATTCCCTATTTAATAAATGGTGCTGGGAAAACTGGCTAGCCATATGTAGAAAGCTGAAACTGGATCCCTTCCTTATACCTTATGCAAAAATTAATTCAAGATGGATCAAAGACTTAAATGTTAGACCTAAAACCATAAAAACCCTAGAAGAAAACCTAGGCATTACCATTCAGGACATAGGCATGTGCAAGGACTTCATGTCTAAAACACCAAAAGCAATGGCAACAAAAGCCAAAATTGACAAATGAGATCTCATTAAACTAAAGAGCTTCTGCACAGCAAAAGAAACTACCATCAGAGTGAACAGGCAACCTACAGAATCGGAGAAAATTTTTGCAACCTACTCATCTGACAAAGGGCTAATATCCAGAATCTACAATGAACTCAAACAAATTTACAAGAAAAAAACAAACAACCCCATCAAAAAGTGAGTGAAGGACATGAACAGACACTTCTCAAAAGAAGACATTTATGCAGCCAAAAAACACATGAAAAAATGCTCATCATCACTGGCCATCAGATAAATGCAAATCAAAACCACAATGACATACCATCTCACACTAGTTACAATGGCAATCATTAAAAAGTCAGGAAACAACAGGTGCTGGAGAGGATGTGGAGAAATAGAAACACTTTTACACTGTTGGTGGGACTGTAAACTAGTTCAACCATTGTGGAAGTCAGTGTGGCGATTCCTCAGGGATCTAGAACTAGAAATACCATTTGACCCAGCCATCCCATTACTGGGTATGTACTCAAAGGACTATAAATCATGCTGCTATAAAGACACATGCACACGTATGTTTATTGCGGCACTATTCACAATAGCAAAGACCTGGAACCAAGCCAAATGTCCAACAACGATAGACTGGATTAAGAAAATGTGGCACATATACACCATGGAATACTATGCAGCCATAAAAAATGATGAGTTCATGTCCTTTGTAGGGACATGGATGAAACTGGAAAACATCATTCTCAGTAAACTATCGCAAGGAGAAAAAACCAAACACCACATGTTCTCACTCATAGGTGGGAATTGAACAATGAGAACACATGGACACAGGAAGGGGAACATCACACTCCTGGGACTGTTGTGGGGGGAGGGGGAGGGAGGAGGGATAGCATTAGGAGATACACCTAATGCTAAATGAAGAGTTAATGGGTGCAGCACACCAACATGGCTCATGACATATGTAACAAACCTGCACATTGTGCACATGTACCCTAAAACTTAAAGTACAATAATAAAAAAAAAAATCGACGACATTGACAAAACTTAGCTAGACTGGCAAAAAAGAAAAGAAGAGCAAATAAATAAAATCAGAAGTGAAAAGGGGGACATTGCCACTAATCTAACAGAAATAAACTGTAAAATAATACTGAGAACAGTTATACATCAACAAATTAGATAACCAGTCTGAAATGGACAAATTCTTATAAACACAAATTACCAAAACTGATTAAAAAAAAAAACCTGAACAGACTGATAAGTAAAGAGATTGAATCAGTAATTTAAAATAAACAAATAACAACAACAAAAACTTCCAACGATGAAAAGCCAAGGATCAGATGCCTTTACAGATGAATTTTACCGAACATTTAAAAAACTGTCCTCAAAACTAGAAATTAGAGATCTAAAGAAATGGATTGCAAAAATTTTATCCCATTCTGTAGGTTGCCTGTTCACTCTGATGATAGTTTCTTTTGCTGTGCAGAAGCTCTTTAGTTAAATTAGATGCCATTTGTCTATTTTGGCTTTTGTTGCCATTGCTTTTGGTGTTTCAGTCATGAAGTCCTTGCACATGCCTATGTCCTGAATGGTATTGCCTAGGTTTTCTTCTAGGGATTTTATGGTTTTAGGTCTAACATTTAAGTCTTTAATCCATCTTGAATTAATTTTTGTGTAAGGTGTAAGGAAGGGATCCAGTTTCAGTTTATCCAGAATCTACAAAGAACTCAAACAAATTTGCAAGAAAAAATCAAACAACCCCATCAAAAAGTAGGCAAAGGATATGAACAGACACTTCTCAAAAGAAGACGTTTATGCAGCCAATAGACACATGAAAAAATCCTCATCATCACTGGTCGTCAGAGAAACACAAATCAAAACCACAATGAGATAACATCTCACACCAGTTAGAATGGCAATCATTAAAAAGTCAGGAAACAACAGGTGCTGGAGAGGATGTGGAGAAATAGGAACACTTTTACACTGTTGGTGGGAGCGTAAACTAGTTTAACCATTGTGGAAAACAGAGTGGCAATTCCTCAAGGATCTAGAACTAGAAATACCATTTGACCCAGAGATCCCAAAGGATTATAAATCATGCTGCTATAAATACACATGTACACATATGTTTATTGCAGCACTATTCACAATAGCAAAGACTTGGAACCAACCCAAATATCTATCAATGATAGACTGGTTTAAGCAAATGTGGCACATATATGCCATGGAATACTATGCAGCCATAAAAAAGGATGAGTTCATGTCCTTTGTAGGGACATGGATGAAGCTGCAAACCATCATTCTGAGCAAACTATCGCAAGGATAGAAAACCAAACACCGCATGTTCTCACTCATAGGTGGGAATTGAACAATGAGAACACTTGGACACAGGGGGGGTAACATCACACACCAGGGCCTGTCATGGGGTGGGGGGTATGGGGGAGGGATAGCATTAGCAGGAATACCTAATGTAAATGACTTGTTAATGGGGGCAGCACAGCCACATGACACATGTATACATATGTAACAGACATGCACATTGTGCACATGTACCCTAGGACTTAAAGTATAATAATAATAATAATAAAAAGAAATGGAAAGAACCCCATGTTCATGAATTAGAAACTTGTTATTTTTTGAATAGATATTTTTAAACTTCATAAATCGATCTATATATCCAACACAAAAATTGATATCAAAATTTAAATGGTCTTTACTAGAGAAATGAAAAAGCTTACATTTAAATATGTATGGAATTGTAAAGTGTCCTAAATAGTGAAAACAATCTTAGAAAAGGAGAACAAAGTTGGAAGACTCACACTTCCTAATGTCTAAAGTTATTGCAAAACAACAGAAATCAGAACAGTGACACTAGTATGAGGATAGACATATAGACCAATAGAATAAAATAGAGAGTCCAAAGTAACCCATATATCTATGGCCAATTGATTTTTGACAAGAGTGCCATGACTCTGTAAGTGGAGAAATAATAGTCTCTTCAACAAATAATGATGAAACAACTGGACAACTACCTACAAAAAAATAAAGTTGGATCCCTACCTCACACCATAGGCAAAAATTCACTCAAAAATAGATCAAAAATCTAAATAGATAGAGAAAAACATAGGGGTAAATTTCCATGACTTTGATTTGGGAATAGATTCTTAGATAAAATGCTGAAAGCCAAAGCAACAAAAGTAAAATAAATAAATTAATTAAACTATATCAAAATTTAAAACTTTTTTAGGTCAAAGGAAATTAATAAGAAAGTGAAAAGATAGCCTACAGAATGGGAGAAATACCTCAAATTATATATCTGATAATGGTCTAGTATTTAGACTGTATAAAAACTTACATTTTGATAACCAAAATACAAACGATCCAATTTTAAAATGGACAAAGGATTGACAAGACAAAGTAGATACACAAATGGGCAATAAGCACATGAGAAGATGGCCAACAGCATAAGTCACAAGAGAAATCAAAACCACAATGAGTTACTGCTTCACACTCACTAGAATGGCTATAATTCAAGAAAAGAAAAGAAAATCATGAATTTTAGCATGGATGTAGAGAAAATGGAAGGCTTGTGCATTGCTGGTGAGCATGTAAAATGGTTCAGCCATTCTGACAGTGACTTGGGCAGTTTCTCAAAGAGTTAAATGTAGAATTACCATATGATTAATCAATTCTACTTCTAGAAATGAAAACAAGTACTCAAACAAATACATGCACATGTACATTTATAACAGCACTGTTAACAATAGCCAAAAAGTGGAAACAGCCCAAATATTCATCAATATATGAATGGATAAACCACTTGTGGTATATACATACAATGGAATATTATTCAGTTGAAGTACGGATGCCTAATACAACGTGGATGAGTCTTGAAAATATTATGCTAAGTAAAAAAAGCCAGACACAAAAGGTTATGTATTGTATAATTATATTTATGTGAAGTGGCCAGAATAGGTAAATCCAGGATACAGAACATAAAATTGGTGGTCCCAGTGGTGGGAGAAATAGGGAGCAATTGCTTAATGGGTACAGGTGTTCCTTTTAGGGTGAGGAAAATGTTTTAAAATTAGTAAGGGTAGTTGTTGCACAACATTATGAATGTATAAAATGCCACTGAATTGTTCACATTAATGGCCACTTTTAAATTATGTCCATTTCATCTCATTTTTTTTAAAAAAGAGTGTCCAAAGGGAAGCTAATGCACACATGTCTGCAGACAGCTGAAATAAAGCTAGAGTATTAAGATGGGAAATTAATTTTGTTTCATTGTTTCCTGATAATGATAGCAAAATTAGTGTGATCATGTTCTGCTGATTTTGTTGGTGTATATGTTTGCCTACCTTCCTTTGTCATGAAATGGTAACTGGATTCAGTCACTTACCCTTGGAAGAAGTGTCATTATTGTCAGTAAGACATCAAAATCTCGGCATTTTTATTTTGGAAATTGACAAACTGATTCTAAAATTAATATGGAAATGCAAGGGACCTAGAATAGCCAAAATAACTTTTTTTGGAAGGAAGAAAATAGTTGGAAGACCAAAAGTCACTAATTTTTTAAGACTTATTATAAAGCTACTGTAACCAAGACAGGTGTGATTGGTACAAAACACAGACAAATAAATCAATGGGAAAAAATAGAGAATATAGAAATAGACCCACATGTATGTAAATAACTGATTTTCTACAAAGGGGCATAAATAATTCAATGGGGGAAGGGTAGTCTTTTCAACAACTGATGCTGGAACAATTAGATATTCATATACAAAAAATGAACTTCAATCCACACCTTGCACCATATACAAAAATTAACTCAAATGGATTGTAGAATGAAATGTAAAATCTAAGACTATAAAACTTGTAGAAGGAAACAGGACAAAACCTTTGTGGCCTTGAGTTAGGCAAAAACTTCTTTGCTATGACAGCAAAGTCATGGTCCATTAAGAACAAATTGGTAAATTGTATTTCCTCAAATTAAAAACCTTTGTTTTTGGACCAACATTGTTTCATTCATAAAAGAATGAAAAGACAAGTTACAGCCTGGAAAGGTATATTTGCAAGGCATAAGTCTAATAAAGGACTTATATTCTGAATACAGAGCCCCCAAAACTCAATAACTTTAAAAAATATTTTAATAGGCAAAACAGACACTTCACCAGAGAAGATATACGAATGATAAATAAGCACATGAAAAGATTGTCAACATTGTTAGTCACTAGGGAAATGCAGATTAAAACCACAATGATATACCACTACACTCCTATTTCAATGGCTCAGATTAAAATGACCATCAGGTGTTGGCTAGGATTTGAAGGAACTAGGACTCTCATGCACTGCTGGCAGGATGTGAAATGGTACAACCACTCTGGAAAAAATTGGCAGTTTCTTTAACAGTTAAATATACACCTCCTAGTTGATCCAATAAAAATGAAACTACCCATACAAAGATTTACACTTTATTTGGTAATAGCCTAAAACTGGAAACAAGCCAAAAGTCCATCAACATATAAATGAATAAACGAATGACAGTATACACAACAGAATATCACTCAGCAATCAAAAGGAATGAAACACTGATATAAGCAACAACATAGGTGAATCTCAGAATAATGATGGTGAGTGGAAAAAAATCAAAAAAAGGTAACATCCCATATGATTCTATTTATATAAAATTCTAGAAAATTATCATTAACCTACAGATCTATAGTGCCAGAAAACAGATCAGAGGTTTCCTGTTGTAGGATGGCAGGGGGCAGATTAGGAAGGGGCAGACAGAGGGATTATAGGTAACCAAGGAGATTTGTAAGGCGATAGTTGTGTTTATGATCTTGAGTTTTGATGATGGTTTCATATGGCAAAGCACATCAAATTGTACATTTTAATAATTGTGGTTTATTGAATGTCAATTATACCTCATTGAAGTTCTTGAAAGCATATCAAAAAGCAAAATGTCTAAATTCATTACTCAGCAAACATTTACTAAATTTCTGTTTATCTGTTTTTTGTTTTTTTTTTTGTCCAACTCTTCTCTGTTTCCTACTCATATCTTGAGTGAAACAGATATAACACTTTTAATTCCACCTTTTGATAATTTAGTGATTGTATTAGTCCGTTCAGGCTGCTGTAACAAAATACCACAGGCCAAGGGGCTTAAACAACAGTATATTGTTTCACAGTTCTAGAGGCTAGAAGTCCAAGATCACAGTACAAGCAGGGTTGGTTTCTGGTGAGATCTTGCTGGTCAGGTTGCAGATGGCCGCCTTCTTGCTGTGTCCTCACATGGCCTTTCCTTTGTGCACCTGCAGAGAAGAAAGAGAGATCTCTAGTGTCTCTTTCTCTACTTATAAGAACACCAGTCCAATCAGATTAGGACCCTACACTTATGACTTCATTTTAACTTTAATTACCTCTTTAAAGACTCTCTCTGTGAATGCAGTCATATGGGGGTTAGTGCTCCAATATATGAATTTGTGGGCGGGGGGGGCATGATTTAGTTCATAAAAGTGATATTTAGTTTTATTTTTTAAGTCTTTGTCCAAATATAATACGCAGTAATAACTAAACATACACAGACCTCTAGAGAGGATTACGGACCCAGGTCAAGCTATTGTCAGGGTCCGTATTCTTGGTGACTAGGACCATGTGTCTCAAAACCTTGCTAAAAATGCATATTTCTTAGCCTCAGCCCAGGCTACTAAATCAGAATCTCAAGGGGTGGCCTTTTTAAATAAGTATCACAGGAGATTCTTGGGTACACTGAAGCTTGAGAGCAACTAGACTCCCTTTCCCTTTAACTGTGACTAACTGTTATTTCAGATCCTTTCTGTCTTTTACACTATGGGTTGGAAAACTTTTTTCTGTAAAGGGTCAGATTATTATTTTAGACTTTCAGGGCCATAGAGTCTCAACTGTGCCATAGTAGCAAAAAGCAACCATAGACAACAAATAAACAAATAGCATGTCTCTGTTCAATCAAATTTTATTTACAAAACAGGCAGGTGGGGCTGTGGGCCATTTAACCAGAGGTACAGTTTGTGGACTCCTGGCCTAGACAGTCTATTAATGCTACCTACTCAAGAGACAACCATGTTGAAGTTGGTTTTACATTTTCTTCAGGTGAGAACAAGAGTTGATTCTCTGAGATTCAGAATTAGAACAGAGATTCATGGCCAAATCATCAATAAACAATTTTGAATGCAGATTTCTGGGCTCTCCTCTCATCTACTGAGTCAGAATCTTAAGAAACCAGGACTCTAGACATCCTTAGGCTCACCAATGACCCAGGTGCGCAGACAGTGGTAGGGATTCTGGAAAAGGATGCAGCATGACCATACTTACTTTGCTCCAGGTAAGCTGGAGTGTTGCTGCTACAACCAGCGGCTTCTCCTCTGCATGGCAGACACTGCACCCATGGCCACTGTAGGCGGAATTTCTTTTTTAATATTTGTTCAATGAAATCCAAGGAAATGGGAAAACTCACCTAAAGCTAGCCTGGACCTTAGCCTTTAGGGAAAATAGAGGCTGCATGATCCTCCCTGGGAAACTTCAATGGCTCAGGAAACCAGACACAGTCCTGCTGAGCTACACGCAGGCCATTCCCGCCATTCCCATCCCATTTCCCCAACCTCTGCCCCATCTCTTGAGAACAGGATTCTGAGAACCAAATGGGGAACTGAAATAAGTGTGTGCTTTAGAGTCAGATAAAGCACACACTTTTAAATGAGGGTTAAAATCATAACTCTGCCATTTTTAAGCCAAGGGAACTCAATCAACGTAGAAAAGATTATTCTCCCTGAACTTCAGTTTCCCTGTTTTCAAAGTGATAAAATGGGAATAACAATAAATACCTCATAAAGTTGTTCTGAAGATTTAATGAAATAATGGAGCTGAAACTTGACCCATCACAAACGCTTGCTTGGTGTCAGCAGAGGCTGAGTGGGCATAAGCATTATTTTTAGTAAACGTTTAAATTTAGAATAATTTTAGATTTATAGAAAAGTTGCAAAGATAGCACAGAATTCACCTATACCCTTCACCCAGTTTCATCTATTGTTCACAGCCTACGCTAGTGTGGCACAAGTGACTCAATCAATGAACTAATATGGACACATCATTATTAACTAAAGTCCACACTTCATTAAGACTGCCTCAAGTGTCTTCGCTCTGTCCTAGGATCCCATGCAGGGTCCCCCATCACATTTAGTCATCTTATATCCTGAGCCTCTGGGAGACCCTGGCCATTTGACACTCCTCTTGTTTTTCATAATCTGGACAGCCTTGAGGAGCACTGGCCAGGAATTTCATAGAATAAACGTCCTTCAGTTTGAATTTGTTAGATGTTTCTCTCATGGCCAGACTAGGGTGATGGGTAGTATTTTTTATTTCTCTTCTCTCTGTAGTTTCCATCCAGTGTCATTCAGATCCTCAGGTGATGGGCCATCCGACTCAGAATAACAAGGCCAGGAGGGAGAAACCTGTCATTATTTATGGAATCAGGGCAGCCACAGGAAGACATAAGTGCAATAGCACTACACTGAGCTTAGATTTGCAAACAAAAAATGTAGTTCTCACTTGTTACACATGTGCTTGATATAAAGTTAATTCGGGATTTTGTCCCAGGAATGGGTGCAGAGTAACAGCTCTTGCTAATTCCTTAATTGTAGGTAATAAATAGTAATAAAAAGTTCTCTTTGTTCATCACCACTGAGTTGCATAATTTTCAGGCGGTTTACATCTCTGTGTCATAAAATTTAAACAACAAGCTACTCCTTCAAGGTCAGTTAGTGAGAACTTGAAAGATCTGAGTCAGGCCATCAATAAAATGTGGCAAAATGAGATCCAGGTGGACAATCTGTCGTGTTCAAAAGTCTGAAATGAAATATGATCACCAAATGATACAGAAAGTTTCAGCAGCTAAAATTCAGCTAGACTACTTAGAAAAAGTTTCCTGCACTGGATAACATCTGTTATAGATGCCAGAGATGCAGTTGCTATTAAATTGTATAAAGTATTTTTTAAGTAAAAACATCATATTTCTTTTCCACTATTATCAGGAACCAAGACATTTGCATATTATTGCAAAATGTATGCTGTCCAGAGGGTGTGTATGACAGACTTCGATGAAGCTAAAGCCAAGATCAAGGAAAACTAAATAGGAAAGATCCATTATTGACTCCCTTCAAGCACACACATAACTAGCATACATGGGAACAGCAACTGCATGCGCATATCAAAAGCCGAGTATTTGTTCAAGCTCTTAAGACAGAAAAATATAGTTTCCTCATCTGTAAAGCAAGCAGGCAGCACTAAATGATCTCCAGGGTCTCTTCCAGATTGAAAGTCCTAATGTCCTGTAATTCTATTATCGCAGCCTTTGATATGGAATACTCAATGAGAAATAAGCTCAAATCAGGCCTGACAGCCAAAATATAAGGCGAAGAGTCAGTCTTCCTACTCCTAATGCACTAACTGAATTAATGGTTTAGTAGTAATACATGGCTTGTCCTGACAAATTCCATTCTGCATCTGGTAGCAATACCAGCAGGGGAGGGGAGATGCTTGGAAAATACAGCAGCAAGTGTCCATAATGATAATGCCTGTCGAGCACAGTTTACTGTGGGCTAAGTTTAAAATCAGCCCAGATTGTTAAAGAAAAATACACACCAGGAGATTTTTCCAGGAGATTAGTTGGCTTTTTCCACACTTGAACTTTGGGAACTTGGAAGTCAGCCCAAGATCTCATAACTTGGCAACAAGGGGGGTGGGGGGCGTGGGGGACAGGTTTGGAGAGTGTAGAGAGGTTTGGATTCACTCTACTTCCCTAACACTTTTCTGATAGCCAACACAGTTCCTCTTCCTTTAATCAATCAGTAATACCAAAATCAACAAACACAGGAAAGCTGACTAAACAGCAATTGGCTCTGTCCTGCTGTAGTTACTACAATGAAATGATGCCATTAACTGGCCCCGGCCCCATCCTGCTCAGCGCTGAGATTTCTAATCTTACACAGCTGTGCAGCTCCTGGGCGCCTACAGCTCAGAGAGTCTGACTCAGGCCTGAAAGATGCCTCATCCTCGACTCTGCAGATCACCGCAGAGGGTCACTTAGTTTGCTTGCCCTTGCTACTCACAATGTAGCCAGGCACCTGCAGCATCAGCACCAGCTAGGAGCACCTGGCAGACTCTTGGGCCCCACCCCACCCAGAACTACCAAATCTCAATCTGCATATTAACAACTCCACAGGTGGTTCCTATGCATATTGAATTTTGGAAAGTGCTGGCCTAGACCTTCCCTTTGCTTTCCTCTTTGGGAGACAGAATGATGTAGCAACTTTAGATATTCAAGCCTTCAGTTTTCTGAAAGGGGACCAGATTCTAAGCATCATAAGAAGTGGCATCCAGGCTGGGCATGGTGGCTCACACCTGTAATCCCAGCACTTTGGGAGGCCAAGACGGGCCGATCACCTGAGGTCCGCAATTCAACCTGGCCAACATCATGAAACCCCGTCTCTACTAAAAATACAAAAATTAGCCAGGTGTGGTGGTGGGCGCCTGTAGTCCCAGCTACTTGGGAGGCTGAGGCAGGAGAATCGCTTGAACCCAGGAGGCGGAGGTTGCAGTGAGCCCAGATCTCACCACTGCACTCCAGCCTGGGTGACAGAGCAAGACTCTGTCTCAAATAAAAAAGAAGCTTCATCCAAAAAGAGAGTTGGAATTTTTTATGGGATTCTGCTCTGTGTGGCAGGTTAATTGAGATGTTCCTTTGTTGTTTGTTTGTTACCCATCCACATGCAGACACAGAATCAGCATTTGGGGGATGCGGAGACCAGGGACAACTCCCTCCTCCTGGGAGAGCTGGGATTCCAGTCTGTGCTTCATGCATAGGTGCTCCTGGGAGTGATTCTGGGTCATCACGCTGGAGAATCACACTCTGCTATCAGCATCCAACCTACTCGAGTCCTGACCCCACACTGCCAGGAGAGTCCAGCAAGCCCCGAGGGCCTGAGCACAGCCAGGCTGAACATTGGAGGCAGCCCTGGGAGATGGTATGTGGCCTGTTCATGGAGAAGCTGGTTCTACCTCCTGGCTACCTCATTTAGGTGTGGTTGCATTTAATCACCATTTTTTGGTCATTGTTGTTTCTTGAACAGATGAACCCCCACGCTTTCACAATGCCCCTTCTAACATATTTTCACCATATTCTAAACGATTGCTACTTAAGAGTGCAATCCAAGGACCACAGGCCATTGGCATGCCTGGGAGCCCATCACCTCTGCAAGGCTCATGCCCCACCTGGTCCCACTGAGTCTGCATGATTTGTGTGCACATTAAAGTGAGAAACATGTTGTAAACAACTGCTGCATACCATGAAAAGACTGTTGGAAATGTGCTCAGGGAAGAGCCCTCCTCATCCCCTCCCTATCTGTGCCATAACACAGAGCTGGTGCTGAAAAGATAACAGCACATGGTGTGTCTGTGTGATTGCCTGTTTCTCAAAATTTCCTTTTCCCTGAAGTTATTTAGAGGAGTATTTCTTGAAGTGGGCTTCTTTTTGACTTTATTTTGACCCACTAGTTCAGTACTGGTCCCAGTTCCCAAAGAGTTTGGTTTTTATTGGTGAGATGGGGTGGTGGATCATCGAATTAACTGATGTCCATCTGCAGCTAAGTAACTGGGTGGGTTCAGAGGCCTTCCTCTCACTGACTGCTTAACTTATCTCCTCTACATTGTTGCTGTCCTTTTATGATGCTTTTCCTTGCTTCCTAGGCATGGTTCCTGCATTATATCCATCCTCAACCCTCTTTCTTCCTGGCCTTACTCAGTTTAATTCCAGAACATGATTTATAAAATATTAGTCTAAATAACGTACTAAATTTTATATGTAACTTGATAGTCTCTAGAAATATGCCCAAGTCAGGTTGTTTCTATGACATTTCTGGAGCCAAAAGCAAAATACTAAACACAGTTAAAAAGGAAACTTCACTTCTCCCATTAGTAATACCCAAACAGTGACATATTCAATGCCTACTAAATTCTGAAACCTGAAAAAATACAGCACTGATGTGACTTACCATTAGAAGCAATTAATAAGATTATAATGACTTACCAAGAGTTACCTTTTATGATTATGAATCTTTGTACATTGATGTCAGGTTTTCAACAATGTGACTTGTCTCTTGAGGACAGGAATCATAATTTAAAGCCATTCACCTTCCTAGTGCCAAGCAGTGCCCAGGATCCCATAGAGTGATGGCTATGCTGGGAGTGATGGTGCCAGTGATCACCAGGATGGAGATTTTGCCATTTTCAAGATGGGTTCAATCCCTTCAGGATGTAGATTTTTTCTTGCAGTTATTCTGTTTTCCAGAAAGAAGTAAGTTTAGAAACAACTATAAGAATAGGAAGTCTAGCAGAAAGGCTCTTGAGTCCTTCAAGAATGATTCCTCTGCTACAAAAATGTTCTTCCCCTTTAGAAAGGAGAGCATGGGGCCAGGCACAGTGGCTCACATCTGTAATCCCAGCACCTTGGGAGGCCGAGGCGAGAGGATCACTTGAGATTGGGAGTTCGAGACCAGCCTGGCCAACATGGTGAAACCCTGTCTCCACTAAAAATACAAAAATTAGCCAGGCATGTTGGTGTGCACCTGTAATCCCTGCTACTTGGGAGGCTGAGCCAAGGGAATCACTTGAACCTGGGAGGCGGAGGTTGCAGTGAGCTGAGATCATTCCTCTGCACTCCAGCCTGGGTGACAGAGCAAGACTCTGTCTCAAAAAAAGAAAAAGAAAGGAGAGCATTGGAGAACCTAAATTTTGGGTTTAATATAATTTCATCAACCATCATTTGAAACAAGGCTCCAGGTTCTCCGAAATGTAGCCAGGCATCAGCAGCATCAGCACCACCTGGGAGCACATTAGAAAGGCAGACGCTTGGAAAAACAGTTCTCCAAACTGCAGCACATCCTGCCCTCTCCTTCTCCTTTAAAATGTCATATTTCCCTATAGACATTAGTCATATGTAATGTATCTATTTGGAAAATGAATTTATACCTAGAGCAAGCTTCAAAGTAAAGCCAGGAAGAGAAGGGGTTGAGGATGGATGTAATGGAGAAACCATGCCTAGGAAGCGAGGAAAAGCATCATAAAAGGACAGCAACAGTGTAGAGGAGGGAAGTTAAGCAGTCCATGAGAGGAAGGGCTCTGAACCCACCCGGTTACTTACTATAGACATCAGTTAATTCCATGATCAACTACCCCCATCTCACCAATAAAAACCAAACTCTTTGGGAACTGGGACTAGTACTGAACTAGTGGATCAAAATAAAGTCAATAGGTACCCATGCTTTCCCTTGCAGCTTCAATTCTAGCCACCAGTCATACTCAACAATCAAAGTTTCATGAGCTCACCTCTTTGAGCCTTTGTGTCTGATGCTAAGTCTGAAAAGAGCACATTTTTCCTGTCTGAGCCAACCTCCACTCATGCTCGAGGCCACTACTTTCCACACGGAGTTTTTGCTGATATTCACACCTGCAAGGCTCTCTTGTGGTAGCCTGTGTTCACTCCTGTTGGAACTGATAAAATTATCTCTTTACTTGTCCTCTTCCTATCTCAACTGTTATCTCCTAAAACATAGAAATAATTTTGTTTGGTTAATTTGTGCCTCACATACTGCTAGGATATGTTAGATACCCAATACTTATGTATCTAATCAACTCATCAGTAGTCTATGATACTCATTGATCAGTATTCTTAAATACCACCAGGTTCTCAAAAAGTGGCTCTTATATGAAAACAAATTATTTTCTAAATTACTGTTTCATATTTGTCTTTACATCCATCACTTATTCCTCCTCAAAAGAAAAGGGGAAAGAAGCCTTGTTATAGCCACAGTTTCCTGTTCTTACTCATAAAATGGTCATTTTATGTTGCTGTTGGGATGTAGGTGGTTTGTGCAGGAACTTGCAGTGATAGAGGAAAGCCAGACTCAATGATTTTTTGGTCCTTTCCACTCCAGAAGATGTCTTCAGATATTCCTTTTTCTCCCTCTCTTTTCAAAATTAGGTGGGACCTCCTAGGTGTCGCCAAAATCCATCTCTCCACTAATGATGTTTATCTAGCTGCAGACAAACCTTCAAACCTTCTCTTGGCTCCTCGCCCAGAAGATCTGCCGGCGAAGCACAGAATGGAGCAGCAGGAGGGGTGGAGAAGCACACTTTGTGCTTAGAGAGTCTCTTTTCCTTCCCCCAAACTTCTACTCTCCCACTACTCTGTTTTTCTAATACTGTCTACTCTTCATCACGGTTGAGAATCTACTGAGCTGGTGTTTCCTAAATTCTAGAACTAGTGCCTGATTAATTAGCAAATAATTACAAAACAATATACAGCCTCCAGATGAAAAGCTTCATTGCAGAGTATTACATCAGGACCTTAGAATTAATAGCATATAATATTTACACTATTCTATTGCTGATCTCTGACCACTTCCACAATTTCTGCAGAAATTAGATATTGTCTTTTTAAGCCATAATTGTCTCAAAGGGAAAAAGAAAAGCTGTCATGACAGTGCAGTCCTTCCAAATAGAACTTCATGATCAGTTCATTGACTTGGAGGCATCTTAAAGAAAATTTTAAGATCACCTAGATCAAATCATCCATTTTATAAATAGGTAAAGTGAAGCCCATAGAGGCTTTGGGGATTGTTCAAAGGCCAAGACTTGAGTCTCACAACATTTAATCTAATCTGGCATTCATCTCAGCAGTAGTTCTCAAAGTGCGCTCCACAGACCAGTAGCCTCAGTATAACCTCAGGACTCAGAAATGCAGACTTTCCACCCCATCCAGACCTATTGGATCAGGGCATCTAGTGGTCAGGCCCAGCAATCTGTGTTTTCACTGGCTCTCTAGGGGGTTCAGATGCACCCTCGGTTTGAGAACCACTGCAGATGCACTACATACCATCTAAAGGTTGCTCAAAAGTAATGGGCAAGTCTTCTGACTCGAAGATCATGTTGACCAGGGAGTGGGATGGAGAGAAATATTCTGATAGCCAAAGGAGAGGTGATCCAATAAGAATAAAGATGCAAAATAAGAAGGAAAAATAGGCTCAGGACTCCAGTTGGAATGCCTATTAAAGTAGCAGCAAGATCCCTGCTTATCCTTGGCTATGAAATAGTGACTCTTCCCTTTCAGAAAATAAAACATGAGAGGAAGGAGGAAGATAAAGCACCACTTTCCCTTCCCAATCACTTTCTTAGCTCCAGAAAGTTTGCCTCTTAAGGAATTTAATCAGGAAATAAGATCCCAGTAGGAAGTGGAGTAAGTTCTTTCTTCTACAAATCACCTGACAGTTTCCAAAGTCATTAATCAGCGTTTTCAATTCCACTCCTCCCATGTGTAGGGCTCAATCTCTCCTTCCTTTACACAGTGGAGAGCATGGCTTTCTTCCTGTGGTCCAGTGTCGCCAGGCTTATGTCTTCATGGCTCATTTCCAAGGAGATGGGGGAACCTTGCCTCATAGCTTTTGGCTTTCAAAGTGCATGAGGAAACTCTTGTGGGTCCAGCTTGGTCATTCTGCTACAGCATGGACTATGTTCCACAGACAGACAGAAGAGACACCATGATTAACCAGGTCTGCATCACAGGACTATGCTGTAAGCAAGGAAAAGGTCACTGAAATTAGGGATCTCCACCAGTGACCCATGACAAAAATGAGTAGAAGATTGGCATTCCCAGTGGAAATAGTGGAGAGATGGCTGCTATGTCCCTTCTCCCAGCATTGGCCTTATGGAGCCTCACAGTAGTGATTCATCTGATCAACTATGGATGATGATAAGCTAACTTTTGTTATTAAATATTTTGCCATCACAGGATCCATTTATGTGGTTAACAGATTAGAGAAGGTGTGGCACTGCAGGATTTGAGGGGGATGCAGTTATTTGTGAAATTAAAACAGCAGATTATGGTAACTCAAAGTCCAAACACAGACATGACTCATGCTAATTCAGAACAGAGATTCAGGAACCAAAGGCCGCATTATCCAATCTTGCTTGTATCTCATTCTATTGGGCTAAACCTTGAGATGACAGTAGAAAGAGTATTATCCCTTCCATCTTACCAAGGAGAAAGCTAACACCCAGAGAACTTTACTAACACTATTAATAGTAACAGAGCTGCCCCATATCCTAGTTCAATGCCCTTACAATGATATCAGATTGCTTTTACAAAAGAAAAAAGAAAGATAATCAAGCTATCAAGGTAAGACCATCCTGGACACTCATAAACATTCTGATGACCACAGAAATAAGCAGAAAGGTAGTCAAATATGTGAATATTGTCATTTATATGAGAGGGAACAAGAGGTGAACATGTGTCATATACTATGCTTTCTTCCTCCAAGTGAATTTTCTAATTAGAGTTCAAGCGTGGTTCAATTGGGGGTGGAGGGACTAAAATATGGAACTTTTATGGATCTGCTCCTGTGTCTTATTTTATATCAAATTCTTGACCATTCTCATGAGTTTAGATCTGATTTATGATGACTTAGGAAATTGCATATAGATCCATCACTGCTGAAATAATGTGACCATCTGAAAGTGAAGGTGGGGAAAGACCCTGAATCCACTCCACGAGGTCATTTAAAATCTGAGGGGGAAAAACAGATAAAACATAGAGGAGACCAGCAGCAAAATAAAACCTGGCAATGCGGTTCCTGATTGAGAAGCTAGGGAGTGGAGAAGCAGCAAGCTGTGCACAGTTGGACAATTCAGGGAGTGCTCATTTCAGTGGCCAGGTTTTGAACATGTCAGTTTAATTATGATGCATCATAGTTGACAGCAATGCATATGGAACCAATTACAGTACATGTTAAAATCAATTATTGCATATTTCAGCTATCCTAAACACTGGAAAAAGTGTTCTGTGCATTGCTGCAGATTTCAACTCCACTAATCATTTTTACTATCATGGTTCAACAAGAAAAGGAAAATATATATATATACACATATATGTACAAAAATATACATATATATCTATACTGAGAAAAATACGTTTCACAACCAACATCAAATGCAAAGCACAGAAACAGTAGCAATAGATAGAAAAGTTTCAAATGTTTGTTCTTACAGAAGTCTAATCTTCCATCATGCCTTTTTGAAGAGAAATAATGAAAAATAAAATTCCTTGCTATCTCTCAAGCACTGTTTTGATCAATTTAATCCACGTAGGCCTCTTTACCAGCAGTGAGGTCCATTCTCAGCTGCTGTCTACTGGCTATTTTGGTCTAAAATGTTTGCCTTAACTGTTTACCCTGTTTCTGTGGCCTTTTCTCCCCCTTCAGATTTCTAACTCAAAAACTATCCTTCAAAGTCCATAGCTTATTCATTTTCTGTTTACTTTTATATGCACCAGCAAATAACTGGGTTATTGAAAAATGAAGGTGAGGAGGAGGAGGAGAAGAAAGGTGAAAAAAGTGAAGGTGGATGGCATTTGCCATTCCTCGGAGATTTGCACATTTCCTGGTTGTATTAAATCAGCAGCCTGTATGGTGTGGTGAGCTCCAAAATACGTTTCCTGTGAAGAAGGCTTATATTCTGCAAATTTCTACTTTCCGTTCACTGTGCATAACAGAAGTCGCCATAACAAAAGTGAGTTGCAGAAAATCCATTGTGTTCGAACTGCACTGAAGGCTTGGGGACACACACTGGTCTCCCATGGTGATAATTTATCTACACAAATCCTCCTGTCCTGGGATGAGGCAGGAGCTCCAAGGTGACCGAGCATTCCAAAAAAAAGCCACACGCCTCACAAAACTTGGCTCCAGGGAGCAGGTGGGTGTGTATCCCGGGAAAGGGATCAGTGGTGTCTGAGTCAAGAAGAGCCCAGTGGTCCAAGCAAGAGCAAAGAAAAACAGCCCATGTGGTTTAGTCAAGAGAGAGCCAGGTGGGATGTCGGGAATGCTGACTTCTCTGCTCAGCAGCTTGCCCAGCTGGGGCAAGGCACTCAATGCCTCGTTGTCCTCCGGACTGTCACCTGGCAATGAGGGAAGTATTTCAAAAAGAGAACCAGGCCTCTGAATTGCTTCAGGGCCCATAAAAGGAGGATTGCTCCATTTTAAAGTTTTTAAGCATCAGGGTGGGAACCACTTATGCTTGTTTGTTCTGTGACTAAATGATGGACCCCAACTTGTGCCAACTGCATTTCATTCATTTGTTCCTTCCTTCCTACCTTCCTTCCTTCCTTCCTTCATTCACTTAAGAAGTACTGATTTTGAACTAGTCCTAGAGATACCCATTCTCTTGTAGTGGAGCTGATAGATTACCAGGGAAGACAACGGCATCAATAACCACATGGACATTAAGGGAAGTAAAACAAGACCAAGGCCCCTGGGTTGTGTTCTGGATAAAGGGAGAATCTGCACTATACTGTACACATGCCTGTGACCTGCCACAAAGGGAGTATGGTGGGCAAGTGGAGGAGAAAGAATTCAACATTGCCCCTTCCCAAGAATTTGATGGGCTCTTAAGTCTGCATTGTGATTCAAATGATTTAAAGGGTATTTTGTGCTCCATCCAATAAATGGGGACCTGGGCTGTGTGAGCTGAGTAGGAAAATCTCTAGTGGCCATTTGTGAGTTGGAGGACAAAGCTCAGACATAGTTTGGGAGGAAGGAGTTTCATGGGTCAGGGTCCCAGAAGGATATGGAATTCACCCATATGGTTCAAATGTAGAAACGCTGTCCAAGGGGCGGCAGACAGAATGTAGGCAGAGTAAACCAAAAAGTGTTGGGAGGCCCCCAAAGACTAACAGCAGTTTGGAGCTATTACTGCCCTAGGAGATACTAGGAGCTAAGGAAGAGGGCTGCAGGGGAAGTGCCCACCAGAAGGGAAGGGTACAACTGCTGCTGGAATTGTGACCACAAGGCAGGGAGGGAGTGGAGGAAGAAATGCCCCATCTCTCTCTTCTGTTTGCCAGCCTTCTTCAACAGAGCCCATATGTGGCATTCAAGTAGATCAGCTCCTTAGCAAAGAAAAATGTATGTTTATATGGCTGGAAGTGACCAGAACAAGGGCTCCAGCAGCCCCAGAACATGCCCAGTTGCCCAGGGTTCAGGGACCATTATCTCAAAGTATCTGTAACCAAATCTGACATTCAAATTGGGACACTCTAGAACATAATTCACCCCAGCAAAGGTGTGCAAATAGAGTGCGATACAAAAACCAGCTCTAGATGAAGAGACCTATGAGCAATGGTGTAAAGCATCACGCCCGCAGCATGCTTTGGGCAGGCTTATGTGGTTAAGGAGGAAGGCTTGGGAGAGAACCTCAGAAATGTTGAGAAAAGTCCTAGAAGGCTTTACTAAAGCATTTGTACTTGATTCTAAAGCAATGAAAACAAGCTTTTAAGATGAGCCCACTCACTTCACCTCTCTGTTCAGAAACACACATGTGCTTTTGACCCCAATGGGTTCAATAACAAGCTTGTGAGTAGACGCGAGTGGCTTCTACCAGTTGAACCTCATCAGAAAAGCAATCAGTAGTTTCATGTAGTAGTTAAGAGCATGGGTTCTAGCCTTGGGTACGCCACTTACCAGCTGTGTGACCTTGGGCAAGTTACAGACAGTGCCTCAGTTTCCTCATCTGTAAAATGGTGACAAAAATGGCACTGACTTCATTAGATTGCCTTGAGGAGTAAATGAGCTCATATTTGAAAAGACCTGAGAACAATAATTAGTATCCATCTTCATAGCAGCCATATATAATGCATAATAGTTACATATTCCAAAGAGATATTATTGTAACACTTACCAACTGATCAAGAACACTGAAAAGATACCCCTGAAGAACACCCATAAAGAGATTTCAGCTATAAATGAGAATCAAGAAAACATTAGGCTGCCAGCTCATCAAAATTATCCCAGCCCAGACCACAAAGCAGAACAGATATCTGAGAGTTTTTTGCATATACTCCCTTATGACAGAGAGAAAGACCACATACAGTCTACTGCTGAACTTGTACACGTTGTGAATATTTCCAGTCCTACAAAACTTCCAGGTGGCATGTCACAGCATTCTAGAGGCAAGCTGTCAATGTCACAACACAGAACTTTCCTGAAGGCATCTCAGAGCCAGAGGAGTAAACAGCAGAGACTAGCTCCCAGGTCATCTGCCTGTAACCCTCACTGTTGCTAAAACATTCCAAGAAATTACCCTTACCATCCCATCTGATTCACTTGGTACAAGCAGCAAGTGCAAATACCCATGTGTGGTCTGAACCACATGACCCTTCAAATAAAAAATATAAAATATGTCATAGTATTTTCACAATCCTCTGCAAAAAAAAATGCAATTTTTTTTTTCTTTTTCATTTTTCTGTTGATATTCATAGCTCTACAGTTGACATTTGGTCTTCTAAAGTGTCTTATATAGATGTATCAGAGGCTTAGGCAACTGAAAAAGTAGAAGCATAAAGAGGTGTTTTGTAGTTTATCAAACTATGAGTACTGATACCTCATTAATTTTTAATGCTTCCCTCGGCCAAGGAGAGGCAGCGTTTTCCTCCGGCAATCTTAATGATGCAAGCCCTGCCACTCGCACAGGTGTTAATGGCAAAGTAATTTTGAGGTTTCTGGATGAGACAAACATTCCATATTTGTAGAACAAACATTCAGGAGGGATCCAATGTCAATGTTTCCTACGGATTTTTATTTAATAGCTCTGCTGCCTAGCCTGCTGGGATGCTCTCAGGAAGGGACACTGTTGTCCAGTCAGTCCTTGCTGAATCACCTATGCCCACTACAGCTCAGACATGCCCACATTGTCCTCACTTCTCACCACACCCTGGAGAGGGCATCTTTCCTCCACATGCTATTCAAAAATCGACACAGCAGAAGTGGAGCCACAAGATACCGGAACCAGCCCAGAAAGTCTCTGCAGCATTATTAAGGCAAGGGTGCTCCAGAATAGTTGTTCTTAAAGTGTAATTCTGCAGTTCACCCAGGAACTTGTTAGAAATGCAAATTTTCAGTCTCCACCCCAGACCAGAAACCCTGGCAACGGAACCCCACTATCTGCGCATCAACAAGCCCCACCCCAACACCCCACAACAAGTGATCTGATGCCTACTGAGCCAACCAATCAAAAATTACACAAATAAAAATGTGGTTTTGTGTAAGTAAGGTTAGTACATTATCTGCATGGTAAAATCCTACAAAACATAGATCATATTTGTTGCTCAGTCTAGGGAGAAGAGACCTAGGGTCCAAATGTCAGTAGAAGCTTCGTCCAGGACATTGAGGAACTGCCCTTCTCATTATTTGGAAAGAGAGAAAAAGACTACCCGTGCTCCCTCACCCAGCAAAACCAAAATGCCCTAAAGGGTATAATTTAAGAGAGCCATTTAATGATCAGAAAGGGGATTCCTTTGTCGGTCAGAAGGAAGGAGGAAAAAGGAAGCACATTCTGCAGTGAGGGAGAGAAAGCCCCTTTGGCAATCGGGTGGGTGCAAGCCCAGTTAGAGCATGGTTTTGGAGCCTCTGCACAGCAGGTCTGGGACCACAGTCTTTGGGATGATGTGACACTCCCTCAGCAACCTGGCAGACCACAAGGACAAGAAGGGTAGTGACAGATGATACTGGATCAATTACTTGGATTCCACCACTCAAGTAGGAGGAACTTAAATGAGAGCTAGAACTCCAGCCACCATGCTATGCAGTAAAAGGAATAGAAAAACAGCTTATGATTTTTGCTTCCTGTCTGGGAAGGGGTCTGCTATGCAAGCAATAAAATGATTTGACCTGCCTGTTTTGACACCATGTACACAAAGCTTAGTCTGTATATGGTCTTGAGGATTTTAGAACACTGCGCTTGGAATTTTATAGCCTCATGTTCTATCACAATTCCAAAAAGATATCTACATGAAAACAAGAGTTTTGGAATCTATTTAACAGAGCTACAGTTCTGATATATAGAAGAAATAATATTTCAGGTGGCATCCTCTGTCTATCCATGGTGGCTCAATACCTGCCTTCAGCCTTCTAGGGACTTTTCCTTCCACTTCCCACATAAACTCTTCCTTTAGCCAGGCCAGCTGCCCTCACTGTCACAGCGTCCAGTGTTCAACACTTCCTATCTCTATGCCTTGGCCTATCATGCCCTCTAGGCTGACTGCTGCCTCAATTCCCTCTCTGGTTACTTGCTCCCAGGACTCTCTTACTCCTCTGCATCTTCACTGTTCAGTTTCCCTCTCTCTGACTTTTCCCTTGTTTTTATGTTTTCATAATGCTCTGCCCTGTGCTGTGCACTTGGACTGGCACAGGAAGTAACCCTCATGGAATCCATGCAGGCTACCAGATATACAGGTTTGGCCCCAAAACCAGTTAATTTGTATATAACCAGTTATTTACATTTCAATTCCCAAATTTTACCAAGGCAAATTGCTGAAATAAAAGTAATATCTGTTTACAATGACTTTAAAAAGGATTTTTTTCTTTCAAGTATTTGCCAGATTAGGAACACACAACCTATGTTTCAGAAAACTGAGGAACTACAGGTGTGGAAAGAGCCCAGCAGTGCTTGCCACTTTCTTAGACTGAGAAGTAAGGTGGGCTCTTCCTGCAGAGGGTAGAGAAACGGGGTGAAGAAAAGGAAGGGCAACAAGATTGAGTCCACCCATTCTATCCATCTATCCCTCCACCCTTCTATCCACCTGTATTAGTTCATTTTCACACTGCTGATAAAGACATACCCGAAACTGGGAACAAAAAGAGCTTTAATTGGACTTACAGTTCCACAGGGCTGGGGAGGCCTCAGAATCACAGCAGGAGGCAAAAGTCACCTCTTATGTGGCAGCAGCAAGAGAAAAATGAGGAAGAAACAAAAGCGGAAACCCCTGATAAATCCATAAGATCTCGTGAGACATACTCACTATCACAAGAACAGCTAGGAAAAGACTGGCCCCATGATTGAATTACCTCCCCCTGGGTCCCTCCCACAACATGAGGGAATTCTGGGAGAAACAAATCAAGTTAAGATTTGTGTGGGGACACAGCCAAACCATATCACCATCCATCTGTCCATTCATCCATCTATCTAATCATCCATTCATCTATCCATCCATCCATCCATTCATCCATCCATCCATTCATCCACCATTCATTTGTCTGTCATCCATCTACCCATCCATCCACTTACCCATTCACCCATTCATTCATCTATCCATCCACCTTTCCCTTCATTCATCAATCTGTCTATAGATCCATCCATCCATATATTTATCTAGGTCTATCTACATATTATGTTATAAAATTATATTATTGTATATTATAAAATTATAGTAATATAATACACTATTATTAGGATGTAGATTCAATGATTATAACAAAAAAAAAAACCCTACCAATGATGACTTAAACAAGATAAGGTTTCTTTCTCGCTTGCTTAAATACACAGGCTTAGGCAATTCTGAACCGATGTGGTAGCTCAACAGCATCAAGGACTCAACTTCCTTAGTTCTCGCTTTGCTGTCCTCAATGATTAGATTGCACCTCCTGGTCTCATGTGGCTGCTTCAGCACCCACTGCCATGTGCAGAGCACAAGGGACAGAAGGAAAGATATGAGCATGACTGAGAGGTGATATCCACCATCGCCATTCACATACCTCTGACTATAAGTTTAGCATGTGGCCACCACCACTTTAAAGGTTCCTTTGGACAAGGGACCACACTCAGTATACACTCAGATAAACTATTACTAAAGGAAGAAGGATGAAAGGGATATTGGACACCTGTATCTCTGCTATACTGGCTATCCTGATTTAATAATGTGGAAATTCCTAAATTATAAAAGATATTTATATATATACAAAATTATTTTCCACAGAAAGCACTAATGTGTCTGGGCTGTTTGCCATCGTGTGCCATCTGTCACTCCAGCTTCCCATTGCCATCGTTATCTTGACTGGGCCTTACCACAGCACTCCATTTCTGGGTAGAGATTAAGTTCATAGACTGTCAAACTTTCCTTTATGTTTTCAAACTTATTTTATAGAGTGGGATTTATTACAAATGTCATGCAATTTTATTATAAAATAATTCAAAAATGCAAATAAGCAAACAGAAGGAGAGGAGAGAGAGAAAGCAAAAAAAGAAGAAGGGAAAGAAAGAAAAACATTTTGTGGTTCTATCCCGCAGAGACCATGACTTGTAATTATTTGGTGTACATCACTTTATTTATTATTTTTCTACCAAAATAAAATTACAAAGTATATATGACCTTGGAACTTAGTCACCCCCTACTTAACACATACACTTAACAGTACAGTATAGATTTGGTTCTATTTGAATACAACATTTCTGCAAGAAATTTGCTAATATCTATTACAATATACCATTGTAAAGATGTTTTTAAATTAATCTAACTATTGTTGAAGATGAAAGTTTTACCACTGAAAACAATAAACAATAAGCTCTGCGGAAATACAGAGCAAAAGCAATGAAAAAACTATGTTATCAGCATTTATGCTTTGAAATCTTAGATTCTTTTGGCAGTCTGTAAGCAAAAAGAGGACAAGAGAACTGGAATAAGTGTTTTATCAGCAAGATCATATTTGCAAAACTATTTTATGAGCATAGGATAAATGGAGAGCTTCGTTCCTTTCAAGAGAAAGAATTCTAGAATACATTCTCTTACCAATGTACATCCTTATATGAAGATGATCAAAAATATGTGCATTGAAAAAAAGAAAAAGAGGAAAAAAAGATTGTACTGATGTCCCAAACAGAACAGATTGCTCTATTGTAGCCGATGTTTTCCTCTTTCCCTATAATCAAGCATCAAAGGCCCTAACAGACAATGGCTAAGTTGTCCCAGATGGCGGCACACACATACGGGAAAAGAAGACCAGTGCGTGACTGTGCTGATGGGGAGAGGATGCGTTTCCTAAATGTCCATCCAGGAGGACAAGGCAGGCCTGGCCAGACCAAGGCTACAGACACATCGAAAGAATTGGAAACCTCACAGTGCACCAACCGAGCAAGCCTATTTGGGTGCCAGTCATACAAGCAGCAATGCATAGGTTGCCTCTCGTCTGTAACAGCATCTCGTACTCATTAGCCCACTGGAGCCTCGAGCTTCCAGGGCAAATGTGAAATAAATTAAACCGACAGGGTCCTGCTTTGCAAGAATTTATGTTGTCTTTTATTTTTTTTCATGGCCATATTGGGCCCCGAAAAGGGCCTCCTGCTCCAACCCTAGCCCCGGCTTGCATCCTGGCCAGGTAACCTAACATTTATGAAATGCCTCATTCTCCACATTTAGCTGGAGAGACAAATCCTTGCAGACATTAGGGATATGTTTTGCTTAAAAGCAAATTCTGACACATAAGATATAAGCATGGGGTAACTTTTTATTCTACAAAATAATTCTGAACGTTGTAGAAGAATTTCTCAGACAATTTTGTTTAATGTGAGCTTTTTAAGTAAGAGGCAATTTACAAAACCATTCATATTCAACCTTTTTTCTGAGAATTCATCTATTGTGTAAAGTTAAGTACAACCACATTGTTAGAGTCATCATAATTAGATCGGTTAGTTCATACAATAAAAGCCGCTAGTAACATTGTGTCTTATGGTTGACAAAGCACTTTCATAACTATGATCTTTCACAACTATGACCCTACAACAACCTCCAGTGAGGTAGTAATTACTATTCTCTCTGACACACTAATGAAGAAAACTGAAGCTCAGAGAGGTTGAATAACTTTTTAAGAATACACAGCTGGTGGATGATAGAAATGGGGCTGGAATCTATTTCTTCTGACTTAACCATACTTTCCTCTCATTTCAACTCTTGTGGTATAGAACCAGGATGACCATGTGTCCCAATTTTCCTGGTATCACCAGTTTAAGCCTTTTTCCCAGAATAAATTTATTAAGAATGTCTTCTTTTATTCTCGAAAGTGATCCTGTTTGTACGATAAATAACAGAACAATGTTTTATGTTCCATATTTTTCAGGCTGTAAGATTTCTTTTTTTTATTTTTTATTTTTTATTTTTTTTATTATTATTATACAGGCTGTAAGATTTCTTGTGATGCCACATAGGGATGGGGAACAGGGGAAGAGGTGTAAAGACCAAGTAGGCTAAAGAATCCCTAATTGCATTTCAACTGCAGTACTCATACCATTATCTGTTTTTATATCTTTGTTCTGTTTTTAAACAAAATGGAAAATGGATACTACTCTTTTAAAAGGTTTAAAGCCTTTTATCTATAAAAATAGTTGCAGAAGTAAGACTATGGAATACACATCATTAGTACAATCTAACCACTACAGGTGGAAAATAATAGATTCTAATACCAACACTGAGAGACTTATACATTCAACAAAACCTAACAAAGCACAGGCTATCATATCATTTAAGACTGGTGGTTGCTATTAACTGAAAATCTAATTCAGTGATTTAATTAAAAAGTAAAGAGAAAAAATAATGACAGTATTGACTCACATAACTAAAAAGTCTGGGACTAGATCCAGATGCCCCAAACTGTCATTAGAAGTTGATTTCTCCATCTTTCACGTCTGCCTTACACTCTAATAGAGCCATTCTCAAGATTTCTACTGCTCCCTGGGAGTGCAGAGTTTATGTAGTGCCAGCAATCTCAGCAAAATGCTTTGTGTCTGCCTGATGCTCCTTACTCTCTCCATTCAAAGCAATCAGGACAGCCAAGTGAAAGCAATGCTCAGATTGGCCTATAGGAATTGCCATCCACATTCTGCACCTAGAGGTGGGATCTGCCCAAAGTATGTGTCAGGAGAGTAGAGGAAGACAGATTACCCCAAGAATGAAAGAGGGGAAATCATTACAAACCATGTACATACTAAAAGGGGGAAAATGTGTACTATACTATACTATCGCATACTACAAATAACTCCAGGCTGGTAAACTAGATAACTTAGATAAAACAGGGTGATGTTGCATTTTGGAGTTGAAGACTCCATCCTTCCTTTGGCACCCATATCCTAGATTATTGGGGTAATCTGTCTTCCTCTACTCTCCTTATAAGTGAGAACATGTGGTAGTATTTGGCTTTCTGTTTTTGAGTAAGTAGTATTTGGCTTTCTGTTTTTGATTTAAGATAATGGTCTCTAGTTCCACCCATGTTGCTGCAAAAGACATGATTTCACTCTTTTTTTATGACTGAGTAGCATTCCATGGAATATATTTATATACTACCACATGTTCTCACTTATAAATGGGGCCTTAAAAAGGTGTACACATGGACATACAGTGTGGAATAATAAACACTGAATACTTGGAAGGGAGGAAGAGTAGAAAGAGGGTGAGAGATGAGAAATTACTTAAGGGGTACAAATGACATTGTTTGGGTGGTGGTTACATTAAAAGCTCAGGCTTTACCACTATGCAAAATATCCATGTAGCAAAACTGTGCTTGTACCCCCTAAATTTACACAAATAGAAAAAAGGAAAAAAGAACTCAAAGGAGAAAAATAGTCTACTCTATTTATGTAGCTATTTCTGTTCATCTTGTATTTTTGAAGTTCCAAGTTCCATTTCTTATCATTTCCCTACTGTCTGAAGAATTTTTACACTTGATCTTAGCCAAAAGGCCGAGAAGCGATGAAGAATTTTTTTAAGCAATTCTTTTAGCACAGATGTGATGGCAATAAACTTTCTTAGTTTTCCCTCATTTGACGATATCTTTGTTAATCCTTCATTCCTGAACGAATTTTTTGTTGAATATAAAATCCTGGTTTGATAATACTTTTCTTTCAGCATTTGAAAACTTGTGTCACTTCCTTCTGGTCCTCATGGTTTCTCAAATATCCCAGTACTTAATCATTTTCCCCTGGATGTTTTCCAGGTTTTTCTTTGTCTTTTATATTTAGAACTTTAATTACAATGTATCTGGGCATTGATTTATTTTCGTTTATTATGTGTTGGGTGTGCTTAGCTTCTTCAATCTTTACATTTTTCTCTTTACCAATGAGAAAAGTTTTCACTCATTGTTTCTTCAAATACTTTTCTATACCAGACTCTTTCTTCTGTCTTTTTTGACTCTGATGACATGAATATTAGACTTTTCATTATTGTCCCACAGCCCATGAGGCTCTCTCTTTTTTTTTTCTTCTCTCAAATTTTCTGTGTTGTTCAGATTAGATAACTTTTTTTTTGTCTATCTTCAATTTTACTGACTTTTGTCTTTCTTCTCCTTACTGCTATTAAGCCCTTTTATTGAGTTTAGGTCTTCTTATAGCTTCTATTTGTTTGCTGCAACTTTCTACTTTTCCCCTTATTTCAACAGTGTTCACAATTGCTTCTTGGGGCATTTTTATAGTAGCTGCTTTAAAACCTTTGTCAGGCAATTCCAGCATCTGTGTGTCGTCATCTGTTGACTGTCTCCCTTGCAAGCACAGATTTTCCTCATTCTTCATATGATGAGTAATTTTGAAGTGAATCTTAGACATTTTATTTCTTGTGTTACAAAACTCAGGATCTTGCTTTAATTCTGTACAGAATGTTAATATTTTTGTTTTAGTGGCAAATTGACCTGATTAAATTAGGCAACATCTTCCAATTCACCTCTTGAGAGCTGTGGCTCTAATGTCAATTCACTTTTCAAAGCTTTTGCAGTGCAATTCAATGGAGAAATGATAGTTTTTCAACAAATGGAGCTGTAACAACAGTAATTTCACATACAACAAAATCTAGACACAAAGTTTACAACTTTCACAAAATTGATTCAAAATGGACCATAGACCTAAATATGAAATCCAAACTATAAAACTTTTAGAAGGTAACATAGGAGAAAATATAGCTGACCTTGGGTTTGTTGATGAGCTTTTAGCTACAACACCAAAAGCATAATCCATGAAAAACTGATGTTAAATTTCATTAAAATTTAAAACTTCTGCTCTGCTATTTAAAAATTTAAAAACAGGCCACAGACTTATAGAAAATACTTGCAAAACACTTATCCAATAAAGGAATTGTATTCAAA